>NC_140596.1:14087167-15287167 GCF_057381915.1 Diplotaxodon limnothrissa
AGGCGAGGAGGGTTTGATCGTAGGATTGTACATCTCAGGGTTACCATTTGATAGTTCCTGGAACGGACATCTTGAAAGACTGGGTCCAGAATGGGAGGGTCTGCAGAAAAATAAACACTTGTGTTTTAATAATAAAGTGAATATTATACTCTGTTTTTATGCAAGTGCAGCAGTAGCATTTTTTAAACAGCCTTGCCACTGTTATTGCAAGTCTAATACTCATTATTAGGTTTTTGCACAAGTACTTTATTGTAGAGCTGAATCCTTATTTTATTCTCTCTTACTTATATTCAGTAACTGTGCAGTAACTTAATTTGTGAATATGAATGCAAATAAACATTTGAAAATTAGTTTGGTCTAGCTGGTTTCTAATGTTAAAAATTGTTTTCATCATAAGGGAATGAAGATAAACTGAAACAGACATTTCCAAAAAAAACCACATTTTAATCTCAGAAACTCGTCTTAGACATGTAGTACCAAATGGACTGCAAAGACAGTGTCATCCATGTCTCACTTCTTTATGTTCTTTGCAAAGTGGATTTTCTTAAACCATTATAAAAAATGTGTTGTTACAAATCATCCAACACAAAACAACTGTTATTGCCACAAGGGATCAGGCGTTTCGAGCCACACTCTTATCCCTGCTTCTAACCTATCCTAACCAGTTGTAATTAACCTGTCAACAGTGATGTGTGCCTTTGTGGTTAATGATTGACCAGCCACTGCTGCCCTGGGGTCAGCCAAGACACAACACAGCCAAATTACTGTGCCACAAATCACCAGCCAGCTAGTTCACCCCTGGCTAATCATGTAGATAATAGACAAGATGCTAATGGTGGTACTGCAGTACTAACGTTGATGAGATCTGGTGTTAAGGCCCAGAGGTGATACAGCATGACTAGCGCCCCTTATGAATCAAGTTTATCAGACACAGATGTGTAATTATAGTCTAATCTATGTTATGCCTGTAATTTAGACAGACAGAATGAGCTGCAGTATGGAGGGAAGAAAAAGACGGTAAGATAATGTAAAGCAAGGAGCAGGGAGGGAAAGAGAAACAGAGATCCTGTTATTGTGCTTTATACAATATCAAAATCTCCGGTTGGCTGACAATGGAGGTGTTGATATGATTAAACAGAAACCTAAACCTGCCTCTACAGTATAGAGATTAAAAATAATGGTTAAAAACTCTCTTCTTTTTCTGTCTTATAAAGTCAATGTTAATAGTGTTACTAATTAAATTAATAATATATGTCTATTACTAATTGATTACGCTGAGTTGCACTCAATTGAAAGAAAGATGCTAGACAAGTAATGTTTTATTTACACACAGATGTTACACCTTTTTAAAGACTAACGTAATTTAAGTTTAAGGATTCAGCAGCTTCTGCATTTTACACATCAGAAACCAGAATAGATAAGCTGAGAGCTATAACCTGCCTGAACACATTATCCATTTAATACATATTCTTGAAAGCTAAAGAACTGAAGAAGATACATTTAAATTCACTATGACTAAAACTTTCAATAATATTTTTTTTTCTTGTTTGAAATCAGTTTACCATTCTATGCCAGCACTCCAGTCAAAGAAATGTGAGTAAGCACCTGAATGCTAAAAAGATCGCAAACCACCAAAGCATTTAACGTCTCAGCCACTAGGTTGTCTTTTGGCTTATAGTCTAGATTCCCAGCATGTATCCAAAGTTCTTCCCACAAATGCTAACTGGGTGTTGTGTACTCTGTTACAATTACTGCCTCTCTGATCTCTCAAAACTAATGTTTAGCTACTCCCTACACCCACAGCTATGTGATGATGTGCGACGCTGAGGGATGTGTAAGTGGTCAAAGGTCATACTGTAATCCTAGTGGATTGATTAGTGTATGGTCACACACCCTGCTCCCACTTACAGCACATATGCATACTGATTGCTGACTTTGGAAATAGATAAGAAGGATAAAGAAAAAAGGCAAAACGTGGAGGAATGGCAATAGAAGCAAGGAGGAAAACAGAGGTGAGTTATACGTTGGTATGTAATCAATTTAGAAATCATTAAGCTAGCACAGTTCCCTTTCTCATCTAATATATTCATTTCAACAACTGCTCAAGTAGATTCCACTTTTTGTGGTTATTTTACTTTCTGATTAAACTTTTTCCCCCCAAAATTCTCCAGAGCATTGCTTTTGCATTTATTTGCTTCTCATTCAGGACTCATAGCACACTGTTGCAATGTTTCATAGTCAAAAGACTATAATCCATGTAAACACACCATCGCTATCCATCTTATTGAATGCGAAATGAATTCATCCGGGAATGCAACACTGACCAAGCCAAACATTTACAGTGCACAAAGAGAAAATCTATTTACATGAGACTGAGAGAGGAAGGTAGCATGCATGAGGGGTAAGGAGGGATGAGAGAAGAAAGGATCGCTCTTAAAGAAGAAGACAAAGAGGAAGACAAATGATAGGGAACGTGCAGTGTGAAAGTGAGAGAAGTCAGTGATTGAGTATGGGAGGTGGGGAGTGAATGAGAGAATGCAGGATGCAGAAAGAGAATGACAAGACAGAGAGAGGTCTTCTCTCATGGCCAGCAGTTAACTGATTGATGATGATGAGAATGGCAATGAGGAAGAACAGCCACCTCTCCAGGAGGGAAAAAAGGAACACTGGGCAAGTATAGAAGTGATACAAGGCAAAAGTGGGAGTGGGAGAGGCAAGAGTGGAAACAGTGGCGAGCATCTGCCTATCCACTTAATTACATCGGCCTTAAAAAATGATGCCATCCTTCCCTCACATCAATCAACAGTGGTAAACAGAATAAAGCAAAGAAACGTGATAAAATAAACAAATTAAGTCAGGGGACAAAGGCGCAGCTGAATAAAAGTGGGAAATTTATTTTCCACAATTTGATTGGCTGCACTGAAATATGTTCTTGTTTCTCTATTTGCCAACCAGTCCCTCGCTTTGTTAGCACCTTCTCATCCTCTCTTCCCCCTTCCCCCCATCACCATCCATGCTTTCCTGTTTCAAGCTCTCTCTTAACCCCGTTATGCTCACTCCTATTCCTGCTCATGTAGCTGTCTCGTTGCTCCGTTTCTTTCGCTGTCCATAGTGCGGTGGCCACCTGGTCCATTAATCAGAGTTGGCCAGTGCAGACAGCAGAGCTCACAGAGTGTCGCCCTTGCACCCTGCCTGCATTAGTAAGCCCTGTAAATCCGCCTTGCAGAGAAGAGGGGAGGAGAGGAGAGGGCTCTAATTTGGGCTTGTATTTATCAGGTAGGTCAGTAAATAGGTGGGAAATTGGTCCTTTACTTCCTGATAAATATACAGTTTTTAGGAGAGATAAAAGAAAAAGCCTTTGACTTTTTTGGCAGAATGAACAGTGAGAGTTTTTTTTTAAATCTATGAATGAAGCCATGGAAATAAACAATTTACTTTCAGTGTTACAATGTTTCAATGTTCCTTGACAACAAAAAAAATACATATACAATTTATCAATGACTGTTTACCTCAAAACTGACTTCACAGATTGACTACCATGCAAAAAAATTATCTATGTATCAACTTAAAACAACTGTCTAAGTCAACTGGTTAAAAATATACTCAGTTTCTTTAGTATATACCTAATATACCTATATTTATATAGAAGCTATATATACTATATCTACAATTCCACAGTGTCTAACTCTTACAACATTAACATAAATGAGAAATAAAAGTTATGTTTTTATTCAAGTAGTTGAAGGAAGAAGAGATATTCTTTTAAAGGGCTGAAAGTTTTGCAAAAGGCTTGCTCAGTTTTACACATATGCAGGCTGATGTGTAGTACTCACACATTCCATGACTTAGCACTGATAAGGGCTGTCAAAGTTCCAGGATGGTAAAAGTAAGTAAAAGAAGATAACCTCATGGGAAGGAAAAAGGTATCAAAATGATGCGTTACGTTACTAAGACACATCCTCTCCTCTCTCAAAGTAGATCCTCTGGGAGTTTTATAATGACAGACCTCAGTCGAATGTTCACAAAGGGAAAGCAGTAGGTTTAGTGAAAGCTGCCTCTGAGCAATAGAGGTATGTCCTCATTTGCTTTCTGTTCCACCTTTTACAATTTCTTATCTGCTGATAGGGTCCATAGTTGTTAGTGAAGTATAACTGTTATGACTTCACTGAGGGTGAGAGAAAGAAAAGTGATTATTTAAATTTAATGGAAAAGTAAAATAATTTTAAAAAAAAAACCAGGATATGTTCTTTAATTTACAGAAACAGGTCTCTGTTGGAAAGTTGTCAAAAAGATTTTTTCTCTACGTGTTTCCACTCGCTGCCCATTAGTAAGCATGTTTTTCTCCCCTCTTTAGTCGCTACATGCTCCCCTATAAGGGATCACAATACTTTGATCCTCTGCTAAAATTTTGAGTTAGCCCACTTACAAAGAAATAAAAGGTCATTCATTTTTGCCGTATGTTCATTTTAATGGACAGAGAGACAATATTAACCTAAAGTCCAGAAATTAGCGTGCACCTGTCCAGTTAATTCATTTCTTCCGTTCCAACCTCTCCACCACAATGGACAAGACCAAAAAGCTGTCAAAGAACAAGATTGTAGAGCCTGACAAAGTTGGAATGAGCTACAAAAACATCAGCAAGAACCTTGGTGGGAGGATGACAACTACTGGTGTGATTATTCAGAAACCCAAGAAATATATACACAGAAGGAGCTTGTCAATGATCCAAAGGATTTCAATCCTGTAGTAGCCCCCTGCTCAAGTTTGCTAGTGAACATCTAACTAACAGGAGAAGGTTGCGGTCAGATGACAACAAAATCAAGCTCTTTAATATCAAATTGCCGCATTGGCGGTAGGAAACCAAATGCTGAATATGACCCAAATAAGACCATCCCCACAGTCAAGCATAGAATAATACTCTGTCTCTTTCCATTCAATTCAACCTTCTACTAAAAGTTAAAGACTGTTCAATTCTTTGTAAGTAAGCAAATTTATAAATTTAGAAATGGATTATGAAATTATTTCCTTGATTGTAACTGAAAACTTTGATCGATTAATTGCAGAAAATGTAAAATGTGTGAGATGCAATAGGTTAGGCACCTTGCACTCTGAAGTTAAACAGCCAGTTTCCTTCCTAGCTTCTGTGACGCCTTCAGAATCATTAATTTTTTTGCTGGTGTTATCATGTATTATCGTGCATTTTCCTAATAGTACACAAGCTGCACCCAAAAAAGTATTTGAAAAGAGTTTACACTAACCTAGACTTACTGACACCAGGATATATTCTTAATCTGAGAGACCTGTATTCAGCTTAAGCCAAAGGATTTTGGATGTTGAACTGAAAGTACGCTGATCCATACTTACACTGCACATTGAGTTGAACCTGTGCCTCTCTGCGTTTAATGTTAAGCCCATTGTATGGAGCAGTCTGGCACCTGTATGCCCCCATCATGTCCCGGCTAACGTTCTTTAGCCTCAAGCGACCATCAGGCGTCTCCACTGTGGGCTTCCCCGAGGGCATTAGCAAGTCCTTTTCTGTCCGTGACCACAGTATAGGAGGACGTGGTTTGCCATCTACGACTAAGCACACCAGTTCGGCATTACCTCCCTCTCGCACACTTACAGCCTGACGTCCGGGTGGAACAGTCAGCACTGGAGGAGAGACTGGGAGAAAGCAAAGACAAAAAATGCAAGTAAGACAAAGTGTGAATTTAATTTTTGTCATTTCCATATAATCTGATCAGATAATAATTCTTGTTTAGAAATTGCTATAACAGTACTATATATATATATATATATATATATATATATATGTGTATATATATATATATATTTTTTTTAAGAATAACAGTTCCTTAAACCCTTGGCTATTGTTAGAGTTTCCACTTTAAAATATCCTCCAACGTAGTCAGTAACATTAGAAAAGTGTAAGCACGAATACATAACCTTGGGCTCTAAGGTTAATAAAGTAATCCTTGTCCTTGTTGCCAAGCTAACGAGAAACTGGCACTTTTTTTCTGGATCAAAAATAAATTTCAGATTAATTAACAAGAAGTCCGAGGGCAAACATGATTTAAAATATCAGATAGTGCTAATGGATAAACTGGCAAAAACTAGGGAAACAGAGACAGATGGACAATAAAATTGTATGACAGGCACTGACATTTAAAGAGCTGATTTTATTAGACAATCGCACAGTTTTAATGACATGTGGGAACATTAAAAATATTATTACTAGGATTAAGTATATATTATGATTTAAAACACACAAGAAAGAATACATGAACACACACAACTGAACCATCAAAGCAACAAGCAGTGCAAGGCAGAGGTAGAGAGGGAAGAAATGGGATAAAAACTGTCTGAATGAAGACGCTAACTTTCAGTTGTTCCATTATTCACAAGGGGTTGCAGCACAGCGGGTAGCTCTGCATATTTAATTTGTAATTTTGAGATGCCCTTCTTGGTGCAACCACAAATGGATTTCCTGGAATCACACCTAGGATCTTTCAGTTGTTAGGTGAATGGGTAAACCACTAAGCTATTATGTTTTAACATGTCACATGATGTAAAAACACAGATTGCTAGAATATTTAATCATTGGCATGAGATAGTGTTAAGATTCATATAATTCATGAAAAATTACACCCCTTTAGATTTAGGAAAAACTGTTTGTTTTTTTTACATACTAAATGTACTGCTTAGGTTAAGCAGCATTGTGTACCTGAACATTTGTTCAATTAGTTTATCAGTCAACTCAAACATGTTTGTTTTAGAAGTTTGTTTATTCCACAAACAGCAACTGCCTAACCTCTATTAAGTGGTTGCCACCATACATATTTATTAATGACGATCAAGAGCTTAATTAAATGCATGGGCGATTTACAGCTAACCGTAACCCATTTGAATCTGCATGTGCTCGTGGCCTTAATAGACAAATATTTATTGAGCCATCATTATACATATACATGTACAAAGAATAACAAGGAAAAAGGGGAAACTCTTACCGCTGTTTTGAGAAATGTTGACATCAACACGAAGCTCTCGCACTGTGCTGCCTGAAAAGCTGGCCATGCAGCTGTAGGTGGCCAAGTCTCTGAATTTCATGTCCACAATCTCCAGACTGCTGGTGCCAGGTGCCATGTCTGGGTCACTGCGCAGTAAAATCAAACTATCTGAGTTGAAGACTGGTGCCCCGTTCTTGTACCAGGTATAGTTGACCTTGTCCTGGGGGGTGGCATCAACATGGCATGAGAGCTTAAGGTCACGACCCATTTGAATGGTTTCACTGTCCTTGTTAGAGTCTGGTGTAATTTGGAAGGTGAGGTTGCTCATTGCTTTTTGTGGTGGTAGAGAGAGAAAAAAGAAAGAAGAAAATTTTTTAATATTTGTTACAATATAAATGCATTTGGTACAAAATGTACTAAAAAAAAATACAAAATTAAAATAATAATGCAAAAAAAATTAATAAAAGGGATAAGCATGACTAGGTATCACTGGCAAGGTCTGTCTTTTTTTCCCACTACTACAGTTGCTAAATGCTCTTATTTATCTTTTAATTTCCACTTGGTCTTTACTTAATTTAGAGTTTTCTGTAGTTAAACTATATATATAGTCCCTAGGAAAACAGAAAAGCACAACCCAAGGACATACATTAATTTTTAGCACATTTAATCAAGGAGACACTGTAGAGAGAGTGCCCAGAGATACAGTGGGCATACCTCAACATAACCAGATGAAAAAATTAGCTCATGCAATCATTTGTTCAACGAAATCATTAAGAGATGTAAAAAGTAATCACATTTATGTAGTGCTTTTCTAATCTTACAAGTTGACCTAACATGTCTGTCTTTGCAATTCTGTGTACTGTCAGGAGAATCATACCAACTGTAAGTCATGAGAGTGGGAAAATTGGTTTAAGCTGAAATTAACCTGGAAGTTGAAGATGACCAAAGCAGAGTTATAATTAATGTAAAAGCCTTAATCTTCATCTCGCACACCCTGACCGGAGAACAACAAATACCACTTTCATTTATTGTTCTTTTTCAACTGAGAGTTTTGATTTGATATATAAAACTATTTTTAGATAGCAAATGCTTCTTGACATGTATGTGAACATTTTTTGCATCCCCTTTATTCATTGACACACTTTACAAAGGAACCAAGTACCGTAATTGTCGGGCTATAAGCCGCTACTTTTTGCACAAACTTTGAACCCTGCGGCTTTTAGTCAGGTGCGGCTTTTCTATGGATTATCCATGATTTTTGTCATATCGTAAGACGATTTGTTTTGTTTGTTCCGCTGTTGTACGGCACTACGTTGCCTGGCGGAAGGGCATGTGATCAGACACACAGTATCGGGGTTCAAGAGTGGTATGTTGGTCACATGTCCATCCGCCAGGCAACATAGTGCCGTACAAGTAGCGCGAAAAACGAACTTCAAAGTAGCGCTACATGTTCAGCCGGAGGCGTGGATGACGAGCGGCAATGAAATTGCGAAAAGCAAGTCATGCTCAACTCCACCGGTGGAATCTGACAGCGTGGAAAAGTGTGAAAACATCCACGATCACCAACGGATTTCGAAGGGCTGGACTGCTGCATGATGGAGAGGAGGACACTGCCACGGCCCTTCTGAGGGTGTTCGACTCTGACACTGTCAACGAGGATTTGTTTGGTTTTGAAAGTGACAACGAAGGAAAGAAGCTGAGAGTGGATGACGAAGCCACCCTGAGCCTGTTCGTTTCCGACACTGGAGAAGAGGACTTTGGTGGTTTTAGTGCGCAGGAAGATGGTGGTGAATGACTGACTTTTCTTGAGCCTAAAAGGTAGTCCGAATCTATTTTTCTGGTGTGCTGTAGGTTATTGTTATGTACTACATTTGTTACTCATTTATGAAGCACAGTACATGTTTCGTACTTGTAATTACCGCTACTTTTACATATACCTAAAAAGTTGTGCAAATATGTACCCAGAACTTGTTTTTCAAAATATTAATAAAAGGGGTGTGTCTCCAAACAGCCATCTCTTTCCTGACAATTCCCTTTGTGCATATTCTCTTACATATGATAAGTCAACATTGAAACACCTGCGGCTTTTAGTCAGGTGCGGCTAATGTATGTACAAAACAGGATTTTCCCCTGATTTTAGCTTGTGCGGCTAATATTCAGGTGCGCTTTGTAGTCCGGGAAATACGGTATTTGGTTGTTCAGATTTTCCAAAAGTCAAAAATTTCATAGGAAAGGCAAATTATTTGAACGGTTGTATTCCATTCCAGTACAGAATAGTAAAGTGTACAAATTAAAATTAAAAAAACAAACAGAAGAAAAACACATTCGTGAGATCAAAAAGAAGGAACTGATACTACTCAATAAAAAGAAACTAAACAGAAGAATGCAGGAGAAGAAGCATGGTTAATACCCCCACCCCCAACACCACTAACAAAACAAAAAAAGAAAAAAATGAAGAGGTCGCCTTGTACCAAAGGAAAGAGGAAATTAGAGAAGAAAGAAAGCGAGTGAGAGAGGAAGAATCAAATTGTGAAGGAAGCCAAGACAAAAGGAGCCAAATACAGAATAAAATAACGGGGGTAAGGAGGAGGGGGGAAACAAAATCAAGGACAAAGAGTAACTCTCACACTGTCACATTTAATTTTCAGTTTCAAAGGCTCCGTTTCCCCAACAGATTTCCATGTTGAATACAAAATAGCTCTCTGTTTCCCCACGAAGGGGAGAGACAGGGGGTAAGGAGGAGAGGAGAGCTTGATTTAAACTCCTTTGAGCTTGTTAACAAGATACTTGGGTGGAGCCACGGATATGAAGCAGTGACCATATGGCTAACATGAACTTGCGACTTTACCTGATTAATGTGAGTGCGTGTGTGCATGTATACTCCTTAAATATTTGGATGCACTTGTCTACCTACCTGCCTGCAGACTTTTTTCCTTTATGAACTCACTGACTGTGAATGTGTGTCTCTTTCAGCATCTTGCCACCTGCGCTGGTGTGACAGTGTGTTCAGGCCCATTAAGCTAACAGGAGAAGCCCATCTAACATACGCTCTCCACAGTGCTAACTAACAGAAGAGACTGTTGCTAATTGCTTCCACTCCAGTCTAACTAATTGCAGTGAATAAAGATGATTAAAGGGGCTAAAAATAGCCAGAGGGGAGAGAGAATGGAAGTATTCTGTATTCTAACCCGCCCATTCTGACAAGATTCACATCAGCTTCATTAATGACGGATCAGCAGCTAGCTCCACACACTCGCATGCACGCGCAGACTCACAAATGTCAATGAATGAAGCTAACGAGGACTATACAGACACTTTGCATAAAGCAATTATCAGTTGTACGAGACTTCTCAATGAGAAAAGGATCCTGACTGTGCCTTTGTCAACTATTTTAACTACCCCCTGGCTAGCCAAAGAATTAAATGCAACATGATTTTTAGTTGTAAAATCAGTGAATGAGAAGCCTAAATTATGCAAAGATTTAACAATTCCTTCCAACCATATGCAGTATTATCACATGGGAATGTCACATTGCTATATGTTTTTTTTAAGTAATAATAATAAATACATGAGGACTGGACAATATTTAAAAAACACCAAAAGTCTCATTGACACATTCAGACTAATTCTGAAAGTATATCCAGAATCTTTTAAACAGCAATTCCAATTGAAAAACAATCTTTTGCAATTGTGCAACTGGAGCTAGTTTATACCAAGGTTGTAAAAAACACAAATCTAGATTTTATTTTATTTTTTTTGCAAAAGCATCACCCCTTTTCACAGGTGCAAATACATACAAACATTACTTACTTCTCACAACGAGGTTGACGTTCTTGCGTGCAGGGTTACCCACATTGTTGACTGCCGTGCAGTTGTAGAAGCCTGCATCCGCTGGTGTGACAGCTCTCAAAATCAGTGATTCTCCTCGAACTTGAGCACTGAGGGGAAGAGGGCCAGGGTAACGTGACCACGTCACAATGGGGAGAGGGAAACCTGCTGTGACCTCACAGGTTATGCGCACATCCTGGCCAGGATCCACCACCACTGTATCATTCACTGACAGTCGGATCATTGGTGGACCTGTGGGGCACAGACACACGGAAAGAAACGAACAGACAAACAAAAGTAGTTTAAATGGGAACGATACATGTTTTTTCAGCGAAAAAATTAAGTTGTGAACATTTCTATTATGAGCATTTTTAAGGTATGACTTTACTGTCTTTAAAAGTTTCTTTTGCCTGCAATTGTAATAGAAAGTACGTATAAATATGTGCTTGTTTCAAGCTCACATTCGAGTTCAAGTTCACTTTATTTGGTCTTTTCAGCCATATTAAAATACACTGCAATGTAACTCTGTTTCACAGAGCCCAAGTGATGGGAAAAAATTGCAAAATGTAAAAGCACTCAAAACAAGATGGAGCAGTACAATAAAAGAGACAGTGCAAGGTCATAAAGTGCAACCAATAGCTGAGTTAAAGAATAATAAAATAGTGAAAGACATAAAAAGAATAGACGTGATACATGAAATGGCATAAAACATTACCAACACCAGACTTAAAAATAGCAAGATAATCACCACATTAAAACATTACAGTTCCTGTATCTCAGTGTCTGTTTGCTGTCTGGGTCTTAGCATGAGTCTTTGAGTATATAGCTTTTCTCCGTACAAACTAATCAGTGTACCAAAGGTAATTCAGGTCCCTGTTCTGCTCTCATATCATCGCCTAGTCACTGCCTCCATTTCCTATGACTGACCTAACAGAAAAGTACAAGATGACCCGTAATGCTACTGCAAAAGAGGCTGAAAAATGCTGTTGGCACAGAAAGAAATCAATTGGACCCTAGCATGTTCCAAAGGGGAAAAAAAGTGGCAGAGGAGTGAGGATAGGGACACATACTACACGACGGGGAAAAACTAAGTGTAAAAGAGTAAAAGACAACAGAGTAAAAGCTGGGGCCAAAGTTGAAGAGGGGACAATATGAAAAATGTGATATTAACCACCTACAATGATGTTTGGAGACGTACATCCAAAGCAACAGTGAAAACCGTGTAACGCACGTTGTGGTTTCCACATGCTATTTAGAATGCTGTCTGCACAAATATCAAATGGAAACATTAAGGCAAAGTTTAAATGGCATATCCTATACCACTTTTTCATTTATTTTGTTTCATATTTATTTGATATTTTCAAATCAGTTGCAATAAACATATATTTTTTAAATTCAGCTATTCAGGCGGTTGCAAGCAGGTCAAAGTTGGGAATTTAGAGTTATATAAAACCAGTAAATGGATATTTAGTCAATTTTGTGTACATAACAATTTTGGCTTCCTGTGTTGTTTAGTTTAAAAGGAGTCTCTGTCTTATTTGGAGCATCAAATATGGATTCTTTTACAGTTCACGTTCAAAACACGTTTCATTATATATTCTAGTTCAGTGTAAACCTAAGCAGTCTAAGCAGCAGACTCAAATGGCTCTAGTAGGCTGCAATAGTATTTGCAACAACTTGTAATAGGTTTTTGCATATCTTGCCACAAGGTGTAGATGGGGTGACAGGAGGTTAACATTGAGAGAAATTAGCTTGTGACCAAAATGTCACCCATTTAAATCCTCCAAGTTGCCGCAGAAATCTTTTTGGTACACTAGAATAGAAAGGTTTTCACCTCCCCCATCAACTAGAGTAAAAACAGCCTGGGGCGAAGCAGTCAAACCACAGTTTCTTTACTGGAGCTGCTCAGTGGTCACAAATCACTAATCTTTGGTTGTTACAGTACGGCTCTCTGGCTGGAAATCATCTGTGTAACTCTCCCTTAAACTATCTGGCTAAGTGAATGCTTAAAAAGACGAAAAAAAAAGATTTAACTGGTTTTTCACATACAAACATACAACACGTTGATGACTTTTATATACTTTTTTACTATATGGAGACATAAAATTAAAAGTAAACAATGTTTGATCTTAATATATATTTTTTGCAATAACTAATTAGCACACTGGTGAATGATGAGGGATGAAAGAGGCTTAGAGGTTTTTAAGGTATAGAGGTTTTACTGAATCCACAATAGTATGGGTTTAATTATAAGCAGCAATATGTGCAATCTGTCATCTGCGAAAAACACCACTAGCAATACTTCAAAAAGGTCCTTGAAAAACTGAAAGGGCTTTGACAATGTATCATTCTTCTACCACTTAAAAAAAAGAAAAAAGAAAAGTATTCATCTGTAGAAATCAAGCTGTCCTTTGTCGGAGTTCACTTATGAACGTGGACATTTAAAAGAGGCATCTTTATCATCTTTAACCCATATTTTTCTAGTTACTTTTCTTTGTATTTTGTCTCACATACCATTGTAATTGTGGGTCCTGATCAAGACAAAGTCATGACAGAATTTGTTGTATAGTGCGTATTCATATCATTTATGACAATCATTTATGATTTATTTTTCGTTCATGTATTTTTGTGGGACTAAAAGAACTGTATGCTATGAAAAAATATGCTCAAGCTGAAAAACTATGTTCAAGCTATTCAATATAAATATATTTAATAATCGACCTATCTGTCTATTGACTCATAATTGATTTAAGAATTCTCCAGCCATAATTTTAAATGGGCTCTGGAGGACAAGGAGTAGAAGAATTTAGGCTTTTATCAACCTGAGACTGTTAATCCTCAGTAAGAGACCAACCAATAGGGTACAGGAAGCAATTCATTCTAATAGACTTTATGCACTACATCCTCTCATCTAATCTCTCTCTCATTTTTTTATTTTTTTATTTATTTTTTAGCAGATTGCAATCGGCGTAATGAAAGTGGTGCAGAGCTTTAACAAACAAGTTTACAGGTGCATGTTTCTGCTAATACAAGAATGTGCACAGAGCTCTACACACATTCTTCCACTCTAATGGGTAACAAAAAAGTGCAAGCAAGCACACATACGTACACACACACACACACACACACACACACACACACACACACACACGCACTAATGGGATATCTCTTTAGCTAACCTCACTAGTGATGGCTCCGAAGCTGACAAGAAATTTCACTGGTGTAACAGCTGCAATCAGCACATAAATAGCACTGTCTACTCCCATTGTATCAAATCACAGCACTAGGAAAGTAAACCCCTGTGGGCCTGCAAACCCTTCTAAGCATTGAACAAACCTCAATGGAAGCTTTCACGCTTGGTTATGTGCCTGTTTGTTTAATTAATTTACAGTGAAATAAATTTATTTGGAGATGCAATGTAGAAAAGCCCTACTGTATGCTGATCTAATTGATTTTATCATTAAGTCTGAGCTGTCTGCACGTTTCTCCAGGTAGGGTTTGTACATAGTAGGTTAGGTTAATAGATAGGACATACATAGTTAAAACATAAGTCAGGTAAACCAGAGACTGGGTTTAAATAAAACAGTGGGTCTATACGGTAGCTCTATAAGGTACATGTTAAGAGTTTCTTCCTGCTCTGTTGTTACCCCTATGTCCCACAGCCTTTAAAGAGTTAAGACATCAACCAGAATATATATAGGACTGAACCCATCCAAAGACGACTGTTGGTGATTTATTCTGTCTGGGTGTAAAAATCACTTAAATCCATCAATCTATCAATCCATCCATTTAACCTCTTTTTCAATTCAAGGGCCTGAGTCTATCCAAGGTTTAATGGGCCGAGAGCTGGGGTACACAATAGACAGGTTATCAGTCCATCACAGTGCCATTCAATCCAGTGATGGTATAACAATTATAACATTTATCCATCTACATTGCAAAGTTATTTCTGCTTAAGGTCTAGCCTATTCACTTTTTAATCTCAGTTCACAACATTTTCTGCAGACTGTTGATGGGAGCTATCATTAATTTGCAAAATAAATAAACAAACTAATTAAATATTTAAGCCACAGGAAAAAAAAATGGAGAGAAAATCTGAGAAGACGAAGAAAAGTGAGAGTTAGGCAATGGGGAGGAACAGAGGATTTGAGAATTATAGCTTCAATTTCCTGGGGATGCGTGGGTGACGGTAACGGAGGGATCAGCCAATGCTCTTCCCAAAGTAATGGGATTTATGTGCAGCACAGTGGTTTACAACCAGGTAACAAATGCCTCTCTTTTCCATGCACACACTTCGACTTCCTCTCTTCCTTTAACTCTCTGTCAGTTTGTCATCTCCGTATCTTCAGTATTCTCTCTTTTCACGTCTTCGCATCTCTGTCATACCTCGGCCTCAGACTTCCATCCTACATTTTTTTTTAAAACCCTATGGTTTGCTTTCTCTCTCACCGTCATCCCGTGTAACCTGTTTGAGATTTAATTTGTCTCTAAGGTAAAGGCAGAGGGGTTATTGGGGGGAAATTGGCTGGAAATAAAAGCTTAAAGGTTTGGAGAGAGGTGTAAGCTGACAAGAGCTGTATGTTTGTGTATTGTACTCAGGAACAGCGCTTGTCACTATCGCAGAGTTAGTCAGAAATATGGCGGGATAGCAGGCTGGCCAATGGGTTTGGAGATCAAGTAGCAATCAACACTTTTTTGCTGATCATTGGTGGTAATATGAGTAAAAGTTTAGGGTGTGATTGTAAAATGAAGGGTTGGCAGCTATACAACAGAAAAAATATTCTGAAGCAAAGGAAGGCTCGGTCTTGGAATATGCTGTTTATTTAAAGCTAATATAAAGTTTATTCAATTTCAATTCAGTTCAACTCAGTTTTATTTATATTATATTAGATCACAACAATGGTCATCAAAGATGGACAATTAAAGACATCCGTTTAAATAATATAATTTTAAACTATTTTAACCGTTGCAAAGCTACCGTGAGCCTCGAGTGATGAAAAAGAAGACAATTAAAATTGAATTTATATAAGAAGGAAATGAAGAAAATGAATATTTAATTTCAACTGCAGTTTTCAATCAAAAAAAGGCAGAGGTTGTCACTTTGAAGTCAAGTGTTTCTCAACAAAGCGTTTTGAAATATTTAATTGTAAGCCACAGACAAAATATTCTGACACAGCTGAATCCAATATAGAAATGCAAATATCCTAAAATATTCCAAATGCAATTTTTGTGTTGCTCATGGGTAAAAAAGTGTGAAAAAGTGCAATGCAAACTGTCCCCAAAAAAGACCGTATTCAAAATTCCTTGGATTTCTAAAGCTATATATTTTTTTAACTCTAAGGTTCAAATTCAGAGAAAATTCTCAGACTCTTAAAGCCCCGACCAATGACTTCACAAAAAATGATCAAGGCAGCCTTGAGAGCAAATCGATTCTTGCCTGTGGTGTGGCTGTACATATCCCCACAGTGATCCCCTAACTAGAGTGGATTTGAGGGTGATGAAGAAATGTCAGAGAAATTTATGAACTGAATGGTGAAATGTTTTACGTGGGGGTACACCATGCAGCCCGGACATACCATTCAATAAATTTTTATATTTCTATATAAATAATACAATTAAAAAAGTAAATATAATGGATGGACAAGCATCAGTTTTAAGACAATATTTTGCTTTTTAAATTCTGTTTAAATATATGTCTGGTCTCTCCCTCTCTCCCTTTCACATAACCCTTTCCTGGCATGGATTATAGCCTTACATAAAACTGACTGCACAGGTGCAATAAAATGTCCTACGAGAGGTTTTAGTGTAGTGAGGATTATTGCAGATTGCCCATTGATCTTCAACTTTTCAAGGGGGAATTCACTTGCAGTAGGATTAGCCTCCTATTGATAATAATAATATATATCGTGCAATTGTACAACTGCCATATTATCTTGAAGGTATAGTGTGGTATGTGTTATAATAATCAATAAAACACTAAATAAACTTGCACGTACAAATTAAATTCTCCCAATTTTTGTGTATGTGTCCTTGCTTCTTGTTGTGTGTTTTTTTCCCATAAAATGTGTTCCATTTATGTCATTGTAGCAGGAGGAAAAAATCTTCAAAAAAAAATCTACATTGACACCAGGAGCTACATAATAAGTGGAGTTTCTAACTTAATCAAAGGCACACAGTAAGAACTTGTCAGAAGTCTGTGATCTATATTAACTGTAAATTATTTAACAAACCTGACAATTTGTGAAAGAAATTTCTACTTTTCAATTTCTTTTTTCCCTTTGTGTATAGAAGAAGAGTTTCAGTTTTTCCATTTCATTTCAATTCAGTGTTATTTGAATGGTGCCAAATCACAAGAACACACACACACATACTTGCAGGTGCCACTATTACAGAATATTTCAGGTCAGATTAAAAAAATTTTGTATGACAGAAGTTATTCACTTCGAATGAACTTGGTTAAACAAATTGGCCTGCCCTCTTTCTTTTTGTTTAATATAGACATAAAACGATGAGAAGATATGAAGAGAAAATTACTTCAAAACTTTTAAAATAGGGAGCAGGAGGTTATAAAGAGATTAGTTGATTTATGGGTTTTGACACATATATTCTCTCATGCATGTTTTCCCAATTTTTAAACATGCAGTGTATTACTAATACTAGAGTATTTTTCACTCATGGTGAAGACCATCTAAGTTACTCAATGCCACACATCCGGTTCATGTTCCATTACCCCCTAAACCCTTGTACGCTACCACTTTAAATAACATGACAAGCTTACAGAGTATGCCCCCATGTTCTTCTTTATGAGAGGCAAGGGAAGAGGATTTGGTCTCTGATGACGGTTACTAGAGGGCAGAAGCCAGTACTAAAATCCCAGGGTAGGATTATAATATAAAAATCAATCATTCCCCTTGTCCCAGTGCGGTGAATCAGCAGTAATCGTGTGACCTAGTTGGATGTATCTAATCTAAGCGGTGAGTGGTACACAAGGACAAACAAGGGGCTCAGTGAGGAAAAGCAAAATATGCTCATTAAACGAATATTACAGAAGATTAAAAAGCAACTCGCTGACTGCTTTTGTCTTTTACAATCTCTCTATTTCCATCTTTGTGTCCATCTGTTTATACCTCTCCCTCCCTTTGCCCCCTGTGTATTTCTCTGTTCTTTGTGTCATTTTCTTTGTTTCTGCATCTGTCACTTTATTTATTTCAGTTTTATACTTCTATTCATTTTTGGAAATCTGAGTCTACAGATGTAATTTTCTGAGAGAATGTTTACACCCGTGAAAGGAAATGTTTGTTTTCTTTTGAGATCAAGTCTAATTTTTATTCTTGTTTTTGTTTAAAGTATCAAAATATGTGCTATAAAATTTGAGACCTGAAATTTGCTTTTGTTTTTCCGTTACTACATGTTTTCATAGCGTGCCTTTAGGTAGTATTAGTGATTTAGATGATTTAGGAGCATCTTAAGTAGGGATGGGTACCGGTATCGTTCTGACATAAACGGTAGTAACCAGACCGAAAAGCAGCGCACATTTCGGTGCTTTATTTCCCTGAGATGTCATACACTTTGGATTCCAGCCAATCATTTTACCTTTGCAAGCGTAGTAGGCGGGCCCAGGTACCTACGTTCTTTTAGAGCAGAGCTACAGATTAAAAATGCCCAAGGCGAAGCGGTCAAACATCTGGCTGTACTTCACAGCAAAATATGCAAACTCAGCAGCCTGCAACAAGTGCTTTAAGGTGATACTGTGATAGTGTCAAAGGAGGTAACACCTCAAATCTGAAGAAACACCTGGCAACGTACAGCATTTTGTTAAAAGCCGAGAAATGTGCCGTATTTGATAGCTTGCTGCGAGACCTCACACCGAGCACATCTACTGCGGGTGTGGTGCCTGTTATCGGACCCGGAGCAACATCCCCCAAAAACACGAAGAGGAGAGTCCTGGCCCCTAGCCCTGCCAGTGTAGCAGAAATGATGAAGGATGATGACGGCAGCAGCAGCCGTTCTTCTCTGCGTGAGTAGCTTAATGTTGTTCGTGTGTAATTTACGTTGAGTAGGCTAACCACGTTATTACATTAACGCATGTAAGGTGAACTAGCAAACACCATCATAGCTACATGCGGCTGTCTTCTTGTTTGATGGCAGATACTCCCTTCACCCTGGCCAAAAAGGCTAAAATGACCAAAGAAAAAGAGGGAAACAGCTAAACTGAGAGGTTTTTGGACAAAGTTTGTGTTTTTTTTCCATTGATTAAGCACTGCTTCCCAGAGGTGTGGACTCGAGTCACATGACTTGGACTCGAGTCAGACTCGAGTCATTAATTTTATGACTTTAGACTTGACTTGAAAAAATGTTCTAAGACTTGTGACTTGACTTGGACTTTTACACCAATGACTTGGGACTTGAATTGGACTTGAACCGGTTTACTTGAAAAGACTTGATATTTTACCCCAAATATAAAATTTAACATGCATATTATATAGAGATTGAAAATGTGACGTCATTCACGGGTAGAACTGCAAAGGATTCTGGGAACTCGTGGCAAGCGGTACTAGCGCACGCAGGCTTTCAATTAAAATCAGTTATACAGTGATAAAAAGAAACACAAAAATGTCAAGAAGCTGTTGTATTATTAACTGCAATAGCCGGTCGCATGACAGCCACGGGAAGCCGACGGGTAAAGAGATCGGTTGTTATCGGATTACGTCATTGAAGAGAAATTGTTCGAGCCATGTTTCCGAAGTAACAAAGACGCGACTGGATTGCAGCCATTCAAAGATCAAATATAACGTCCCAGAACACTCCAGCTCACAGGTTAGTCTGCTCCAAGCATTTACACAAAGGTCAGTGTTTTTTAGTAGTTAATACGTCATTTTCATAACATAATTAGTGATATAGGTTACAAGCAAGTCTGGCGCTGAACAGAAATTGTCGCGCTATGCTCCTTTATTTATTGTGCATAAATAGTGAATTGTCCTGACACAATATTGCGTTTCGCTTCTGTTATTATGGTACATTGACAAAAACATATACTTTTATTCACAGGATAAAACAGGTTTTTTGTATCACTAATTGCCCAGTACGATTACAGCATACAATATTGTTGTCACTGCTACATTTCTGTGATGCTACCAGAAATTATTTCCACTACTAATTAATTACCGTTGAGCTCAAAGGTCCTATTAATAAACGGTTAAGGAATGTGTATTTATGACGACAATTTGTGAGACTGGTAAACTTATGATACGTACGATGGTCTTTCGTTCTACACGGTGCATTTCAAGGTCCTGTACCCATCCGTCGGTAAACTGTACCTGGGCTTGTTGCAGTGACCTGAAGTTACTAAACTTCATGAGTGTATGCACTCACTCCAAGAACCGTATGATTATAAATATGCATATAAATATGCTAAGATGAGATAGCTGACTTCATCTAACTAGCAAATGTTGTCCAGGCTACGTTGGTGATACAGTTTTTTTTAATGTGTATGATATTTTTGTCATGCGATTTTAAAGCTGGTCCTACAACCGCATCCAAGAATAACATGCAGCTTATCTCAGAACTGTCGGTGAAAATTATTCCAGGAGCTAAGTTTAATTGAGCTGCATTTTAAAGAGGTGCAATTTCACAATTTGTGTATATTTTCTAAGTTCACTATTTTGTCATGTGTTGAGAAAAACACAGATTTTAAAATTACATGGTCTAATATTTACATTTAGCATATAACTGCAACATTATTTTTTCGTGTTTTTTTTTTTTTAAAGACTCGAAAGGACTTGAAATTCAAAGTTTCAGACTTGTGACTTGACTCGGACTTTTACACCAGTGACTTGAGACTCGACTCTGACTTGCCTGACATTACTTGAGACTTGACTTGAGACTTGAGGATAAAGACTTGAGACTTACTTGAGACTTGCAAAACAATGACTTGGTCCCACCTCTGCTGCTTCCAGCCAAGAGTGATACCATAAATCCCCTATAGCTGCAGAAAAGGCTAACATTGTTATCTTTTTACAAAAAAACAGCTAAACATAAGAGGTTTTTAGACAAAGTTGGTGTTTTTTCCATTGTTTAAGCACTGCTTCCAGCCAAGAGTGATACCATAAATCCCCTATAGCTGCAGAAAAGGCTAACATTGTTATCCTTTTACAAAAAAACAGCTGAACATGAGAGGTTTTTGGACAAAGTTGGTGTTTTTTTCCATTGATTAAGCACCGGTTCGAGCACCATTTAAGCACCGGCACCGTTTCAAAAGTACCGGTTTGGTACTGGTATCGGATAAAACCTAAACGATACCCATCCCTAATCTTAAGTGTGTTTATGTGAGTATTTCAATATGGTGCAGTCTAAGTCTAAGGTATATAAACTTGTTAATGCAGTTAATCTGGAGTTGTTTTAGGAAATGCAATTCTCTCTATTCTTTATTTTAACAGTTCATCTCATTAGATATCTGTGCTCTGTTAGGGCAGGTTAGGAAGTGAAGAAAAGTGCACACTCAGACATAATCACACTTCATCCCTCTCCCCTTAACCACATTTCTTTCCTCTTTCTTTTGTAACCACAGACATGTGCACACAAAGAAACGCATACACACACTAAGCGGTGTGTGCTTTCGATCAGTCTGTGAGGCTGTGAGGTCCAGACAGATTGGCTGCTTTGGCAAGCTTCTGAGCCCTGATGCCAGGGCCAGGCAGGCGTTTATTGCTGTGTTTGCTGTGTGTGTCTTTGTATGTGTGTTGAGTGCGCTGTGGGAATACAATTGATCTTAGCCACAGGATCCCAAGAGGGGAGCAGAAGAAGGCTGGGGCAATGGTCGTGAAGAACCCCTATCTCACACAGCGGGAGCATGAAGACCTGTTTGTTTTCCTTCCCTACTTGTTGATTTTAACACTGGTAAATTGTTCGTGTTTGGTTGCCATGTCCTTTTGGCCATTGTCTATTAAAAGTGTGTTTTCTATATTCTTAAAAGAAAACATTGTGTTATAAGTGTTGTCTGCTCTAATTAATTGGGTGTCTCTGAGCTACAGCTGATTTCCCTAATACTGAATTATTAGTATTAATTATTAACTATTAGTTTTTCTGAAATATTTCAGTAAGCTGTGTCCATCTGTTTTATTTTTAATTCAGTTAGTTTTTTGGTTGTTTCGTCCTCGTGTCTCTTTTTCTTTCCTTTTTTTTTTTAACAACAGAGGTGCCAAATTCTGTTTATTTTCTTCCTAACTTTGTCACAGTTTCTTCTCTTTGACTTCTTGTATCTTTCCCACCTTTAGCACACTTTAGAAGACTCCTGGGGAACTTTTATCTCAAAAGAGGCCTTATTTTTCACTGGATAACATCTTCAGTTCAAAACCTGTAAATATATTTTAAAAGTGTCACAAAACCTTGTGCTCATCATAAAAAAAATATACTCTATAGTGTTGCTGATATATACTGTATACTGTTATTGCCAGTGAAAAGTAGCACAGTCTCACAGGAAAGTGTGAAATAGCTGATCTATTGTAGAAATTTATAATTTTTAATAATAAAGGCTGTAAACTTGCAAGATGCCTATTTCTGGGGGGCAAATAACAGTGGTGGGAACATAGCAAAATGGAAAATGAAGTTAATGTGATCTACACTGGGAAAGGTAATTATGTCCTTTTGCATATTTTACATATTTTCCATTTGTCTGCACGGCTTCCTTCCAAGTACTCTGTTTTCCTTCCACAGTCCAAAGACATGCAGTGGCCATAAGTGAGAACGTGAGTGTGAATGGTTGTATACCTCTGTGTTAGCCCTGTGACAGACTGGTCACCAGTACAGGGCGTATCTCACCTATTGCCCTATGAGTAAGTAGAAGCAGAAGATGGAAGTAAGTAGAGGTGGATGGATGGATGGATTTCAAAGTGCAGGACAACTTTTCACCAGGACTCAAATTAAAAAGTGTCCTAATGTTGTGCTGCAATACTGTAGTGTTTAATAGCTATATATATTCATACATTACACTTATACTTGTAAAAATTTGCACTACAAATAAAACAATTTTTACAATCACTGTATGTGCTTTTGAGAAAAAACACTGCATTCCAGTCTTTGGTTGCATATATGACCCTCTGATGTGTTTACTAGCAGTATGACATACTTGACATACTGCAGTACTAAACAGTATGTCGAGGGAATATTGATCTTTTGGAGTTTTAAACTCCTGTTTAGCTTTTAAGGCTCCATGTTTATTCAACAGCCTGCTTTCAACTAAAATTGCAATTCACTAATTAAAATGAATTAAATAAAATTAGCGTAAACTTATGAGAGTAAACGCTCAGTGAGAGAAAGACAGAACCTTGTAGAGTTTTAAAACACTCATATTTTATTAAATCTCACAAGGACCCTCTTGTCAAATAAATTAAATCTAATTACTGAAAGGAAATAAATATAACTGAATAATGGCCTTCAAAAAAAAAGAATTCAAACACTTAATTGTCAAGCAATCTAGGCTAGCCGACATTTAGAAAGTTAAGTTAGAAGAGGAGGAAGAGGAGAAAATAAACACAATAGGAAAAAAAATCATTTAAAAAATACAGCTCAGACAGGCATGGCCCTCTCCCTTGTGGAATACCATACTGACAGTAACAAACCTGACAGGGTTGTCAATGGCAACAATGTTGTTGTAAGTAACAGAGTTGCCGGGCGATGGCGTGGAGATGGACAGAGCGGTGCAAAGTGAATTGGAGATAACAGGGAGTGTGACAACTGAATTACAGCTGACGGCCCTGAGATGAGCTCTCAGCAACCGTACAACAAGACAGATAGACAATATCCTACACTGGGAGGCAGGCAGGAAGATAGAACGAGACCGTATTTCAGTGGAAAGTCAAAAGCAAGAGGGGAAAAAAAACTCACTATGAGAAAAGAAGACAGAGGGAGAGATCATACAGGAAGTGAGAAAACAAGAGGAAGAAAAAAGGAATCCTATTTCCTGAACAAGTAAAGATAGGAGACACTTTAACAATGAGAGAAAGACAGAACTAGAGATTCCTGCACAATCACAGAGCAAACATGATCAGAATAGTCAGATAAGATGGAATTATTAGAGGATTTCTGTACATCGACAGAAATAAAACATCTTGGCTTTGTAAAGTTGTAAACAGTTGTGGTCAGAAATGTATATACATTCATCATGGATATAATTATCTTGGTAATTCTGGGTTTTTTGATAAAGATTTCTTTAAACAGTCCTTTTTCCAAGGTGGAATGACTGTACCACATACATCTTTACTGAATGTGAAGAACAAGAATTATGTGCACAAGTCTGAAATTATTTGAGATTTTCTCTAATCCACACAGGGTCACACAAGTATACATATAGGCTCAAATGTATAAATGCACACACTTAAATCTCTTAATAAGCGGTGCTAATGGTTCTACACTTTCTTTTGACTTGACTAGTCCATGGCTTTTTCATTTCTCATGATCATGATTGATCAAAACAGTCAGGCTTTTTTTTCCCAACTAAATTCCCAACACAAAAAATGTACTTATTGGATTTGCCACTACATAGGAAATACAAAATACTGGAAATAAATACAGTTCTCATGTTTTTTGTTTTGTTCTTCTTAAAGCCCAAACACATATTTTGGGTTTAAACTGTAAAAGTTTATTGGTCATTTTCTTTTACCCCGTCCCAAATTTGTGGTTTTTCACAATTCCCGGGTGTTCTAGGAATGTATCACCCGCAAATTCTGTGAAGTGTAATGATAATGAAACACAAATTTAAAAAACTTACTTGTAGCATTTGTCAGCCTGAAGGTGACGGACTTGTCTTTGATGTTACACACATTGCGGACTGACACCTGACAGGTATAATCAGCAAAGTCCTTGGGTCTGAGATTCTTCAGCTTCAGCACCTTGGTCTCACCCTGAATATGAGAAACAGGACATCATACAACATCATGTTGGATTATTGTGCTGTAAAAAGAATCATCTGAGAATTAATCACATTAACATTAATATAAACATAATAAACAAAAATCATATTTTCATCGTAATCCATAAACCTGAAAACCCAGAGCGTTTATTTCAGTCTCTTTTAAACTGGGCTGTAATCTTGTGCAAAAGTCTTTAATATGCTGAACCGGGTTAAATACAAACTGAGAGAAGCTCAAATATTAACATAGATACATGCACACACGCATCCTGCCCTTGTCTATTGCACGCTCTGGTTATCAAGTGAAGCATTTCAAATATTCATTCATTGTCATTTGATTGGTAAATTCCAAATATCTTTCACATGCAACCATCGGGAAAATGAAACTGATCTGGTTCAAAAATAAAAACTAAATCTGTTCATCTTCTCTCTATTTCTGAAAGCATGCTACTTGCAATCTCAGCAGTGTGCTCGCTTCTTCTCATGTAGATGTACAGACACTGACTTGGACACACAAAAGCAGTCACACATCTCTTAACATCACTGATGATTTTCAGATCAAGGCTTTGAGTCTGATACAGTAGGCAGTGTCTTAGGCAGCCCTGAGAAGAGCTTTGCTGGCTGGTTAATTGAACTCCAGGGGCTCTGCTTTGTTGCTGACTGGTGCTTTGATAAGTGAAGAAAATGGGAACAGTTGTACTAACTGAACAATTGTGTGCTCAGCCTGGGGATGAAGCTTGGGGACTGTTTATTTGGCAGTTTTTTCAGCTGGATATTGCTGGGTAAATGAACAAGTAACTGACTGTTCAACTTGATGGCCAGTTCATTTTAACCTAATTAAAAGCGTGCTTGTCTTAACGCTGATAGAAAGGAAGAAAAACAATCTCATAATGCTACTATAAACAACAATGTAAAAATGTAATACATAATTATTCATGTGTTTGCTAAGGCATTCCAGTGTACCTACCATGTTCTAGGCTTCCTGACATAGTATATTTCTAGAGTTTTTGGGATTTGTTTGCATAGAGTGATTAATGAAAATTTTAGTCATTAAAAAGGGCCACGTTATTAAAGTTAATTGAACCTATTATGCCTGGCCCATGGTAATTTTTTGTTGTTTTACTTGGATTTAGTAGCTTATAGTATTTTCACAGTAATTACTTCAGTAATGTTTATGCAAAATAGGTATATCCGACTACCACAGAGAAACCATAGCAACACATAGTGCAGCTGATAATGTGTATTATCAGCTGCAACTGTCTAGTTTAATCAAGTCAATATTAGTTGCATGAAATAGTGAAAGAGAGTAATAAGAGATATATTGTTTTGAAAGTTTGAAACTAGATCTGCTTCAAATTATGAAGTTATGTTTCAGTTATGAATGAATGTCTCACATAAAACATTGAATATGGAGGATGCATATTTCCTAAAAGTAAGTTAGACCTTCAATGGGTGAAGAGTCCAGTACTAGCATCCACAACATATTATGTATTTAAATATATATATTAAAATGTCTTTTTGTGATATAACCTGTAACTGCACAAAATAATATGACATAAAATTGTAGTTAGCCTTAGTTGTAATCTATGTAGAGGTAATACAGAGCATTAAAGGGCTTTTCCCACTTTGGAGTGTCACACTGACTTAAAAAGTAAGCGTAGTGTCACACACTGAATAATGTAATCAAAACAATGTTGCAGGTTACGATGAAATTATTGCTATCATAAAAATAAATCCATCTAAATGACATATCTTGCTAACTGTCTGATACATACAGCTCCACAGGTCACTGATAATACACATGGAATCAAATCATGTTAAAAATAGCCATACAGATTGATTGCAAGTCCTTTAACGCCAAGTAAAACATGCACAGTTTCAGCAAATCCAAAGCTTATCAGTCTTGCCGTGGAGAATTATTGGATAATTGCTCTTCAGGGGAGAGGTTTAAGAAAGAAACAGTTCAATTCCTATGACAACCTTACATCAACGCTAATTCCACAACACTGTCTAAGTAAACATTGAATGTGAGACATATTCAATTAATAATCACGAGAGAATGAAATACGTTCAGCTGGGTGAGGCTTTGTCTTGATGGCAGAAAAGAACAGGGTTGAAATGGGAAGGTAAGGGCAGAAAGCAGGGAGCGACTCCACACCTGGCAGAGCGTTTGTGAGCTGTACATGTGTACCTGAGTGTAAAGAGGCTCATAAATGTCCACTCCATTGTCTTTGCTCTGCTCGATGAGCATATCCCCACGTTTCCAGATGAAGCGTGCGGGAGGGTTGGAGTTGACGGTGCAGCGCAGGAATACTGTCTTCTCTTGGTAGTAACTGCCGCGCACGTCGCTGATGGTCTGGTGTACTGTCAGAACTGGTATATCAAGATCTGCAAAATAGACGGTGAAGAAAACAATAAAACTATGAAGACTTTGATAATGCTGCAGGGAGAAAATTGCACAATTAAGCTCCTACTCCATCACACAGGGAAATAAATAACCACAAAATACTGTTTTATAAAATCACAATCTCTTCACAGCCTTTGCAGTTAAAAAGGCTTTTCATGGCTTTGAGGCTTTTTTTTTCAGGGGAAAACACTGGCAATAATTTGTAGCAGGGATGAGATCTGATATATGGAATAATACTTGTAAATAAAGCAAACAGTTCTAGTTTGTTGCCCACCCACACTGACCAAAGCTGTCCAAACAGTCACCTATTTATTTTACTTTCTAAGGAGCACAAATGTCCAAAGATTTCTGTGTTTACCATTTCCATCTCTTGCTGTGACTCTCGCACACTGCGCCTTCATATTTCTTTTCTGTCATTTTTTTAATCCCCCTTTCCCCCCCACTTGCTTCATTTTTCCTGGGCATTTCCTTCATGGAAGTGTCGTCTCCCTTTTCCTCCAGTGGATAGGATTTCAGCTGCTGTCACGAGCACAGAGGCTGCTCTCCCCTGGTTTCTGCCATCTCTACAAAACTCACTGCCACTTTCACTCCACATCACCATCCCTTCCTTTCTATCCTCTCCTCCTCGCTCTCTGCTTCTATCTCTTACAGGGCAGAGTGGTGTGTGTGTGTGTGTGCATGTGTGTGCGTGCGTGTGTAATTCTGATTCTTTGCAGCCTAATTGGACTGTTGCAGCCTTCAAACATTATAGAAACAATTTCTGCCAACACCAAAGGTTCCTCTCTTTGCTCCCCACTCCATTTTACTTCTCCCCTTCCTGCTCACCACCTTTTTCTTTCTCTTTGCACCTCCTGCCCTTCACCTCCTGTCTATTGTGTCAACTCATCTCACCTACAGCACACTTAAGTTGCAAGCTATGGAAAAATGTGAGCTGCGAATGTAACGACTATGTTGCTTGACATCACTGGATGTGAACACAGCAGGGCTCATGCGATGCTGTAAGGAGGGAAGCATTTGTATTTTTGGCTGGAGACATTTGAGAGAAACAATGTGTAGCTAAGCATGGTTGATTTGTGATTTTGTTGTTGAAAAGGGCACCGTTGTCACATGAGGGCTGTGCTTCACACACACAGCCATATGCACATGCATGCACTCACACACATCTAGAACTATATCAAAGTGTGCACTGCCTGAACATAGCATCAGAGCACTTTTGTAGTTTGAAGGTTAGAGCTCAGAGGCAGACTGAGACATAAACTCACAGAGGCAACTTAAGCGCATTGAAGTGGCTACAAATAAAGCAGACATTGCATGAGAAACAACTCCTTTTTAAAATAAAAGGGTCACGGGAATGTTTACTAAATCATAGGACCTTGCTTTACAGTGTGCAGTAACCTTTTTGAATACCTTGGGAAATAAAAGTGAGTCAGGATCTGTACAACACTTAAACCGCATGCGAACAGTTGTGACTACAGTTGTTTTATCAAATCATCTTCAAAATAATTTAACAAAACGAACACAAACACAAAAAAAAATGCAGTCCCTTGAGTATTCCACTGGAAACGTGCAACTTAATTAAATAAATTCTTATCAAAACAATGTCTTGAAACACTGAATGAAGAAAATATTATGCTTCTATGCTATAAAATTATTTCCCAAGTTATCTCCATTCGTCCATCATTTCCCTAACCATTTATCCAAATTAATGTGTTTGGAGAAGGGGTTGAGTACTAGCCATAATAGATACACTCTCATAGCCAGAACCTATGGTCAATCTGGAATCACCAATTACCTGCCAGTTGAGTATTGTAATATAGTCCTGCTTTGTTGTACATTTTTATGACATGATTGTATTGCACATTTTATTATCTACACTTTTTTTCATCCAACTTTTACACAATCTGAGCTGACTAAGCTGCTTACTTTAATACAGTACACTTGTTTTGCACAGCATTTGTTTGTTTTAGTTGGGTTTTTTTAGTGAAGTAGTTCTAAGCTTTGTGAAGTGCTCACCTGATTCTATGGTTTTCCACTCTTAATGGATATTGTGATTTATGAAGCCACAGCTTGAGACAAAATAAGGCCCAGCAAGAAACTAGACAATGAGTTGTACCAGTATTTCTAGAAGCCTCTGCCAGGAAAAGGCCTTCAAACCTGAGAAGCTATCAATGATATCTGCCTCCTGGTTCTGCCATGTGCGCATGTGTGTGTGAAAGAGATTTGGAAACGGAGCTAGCACCTTTGTATACTTGAATTTGTGAATAGGTGCATGTGAATGTGTGCATTTATCTGTCCAGGACTGGCAAAGGATTTCTGTATATTTTTCACAGATCATTTGCAGCGCAAGGGGAACCCTAGCTGACTAATGCCCCAGTAGTATGTGTGGTGTGTGCTTGTGTGTCTGCCAGAGAGTCAGTGCAATGTGTGATTTGTTGGCATTCTGCATATTTCCCGTTTGAATGAGAAGGTGGAAAGCCTGCCACAAAGAGAAGATTATACAAAGAGAGTATAAACAAATGTAAATAGTCGATGTGGTGGTCCACACTGTGTGGTCATGCATTCTGATTCTATATTACACATATTGCCGAAGAGATACTTTTTTTCCCTGGGTTAATATATTCTGGCATGGCCTTACATTATGTTTGCGTCGTGAAAATATGGATAATTCAAACTATCATCAACATAACCTGACGTAAGAAATGGTGCAAGAACTCAAAACTAATGTTAAAAGAAGCATTTCTTGAACAAAAAGTGTTCATTTTGTTTATATTTGGAAACAATGACAATGCTTCTTTGATTTTTTTTCTGAAAAACAGTTGCACTGTTAAAGCTTTTGCAATGCAAAACCAGAGGGGAACTCTAACTTTGCTCAGTATGGGCCTTTAAGTAAATAGAGACAGGGTGAAACTGCAAGTGCACAGAAATACAATATGAAACTTTAATGAAGTTTCTGATTTCCCCAAAGTCCTGCCTTTGCACACAGTTTAGATCAATTGCACTGTGTGGCTTTTGTTAGCCACAGCTTTTAATGCACATCTCTGCTCTGGGGGTCTGGCATTGTTTTCTGCTTAGACACCACACAGTGGTGCTGACTCAAAGACACCTTTAGCTCTCTCTTAGAGTGGCCCTTAGCTTGGATAGATGCCTGCGAATAGAGATTTCAAAAACACTATGTGAGATTGCATTTTATAATTACAGTGCTGAAAAACAAATGTGCAGTAATGGAGTCCACATTAGCTGCCTTTAACTATAGTTTCTTTCATAAATCTAGACAGTAGTAACAGGTACCAGCTAAAAGCTATGATATCTAGGAAAGATCACACTTTCCTTGTTCCATTTCATCATCTGTCTTGTTAAGTCTTTAATTTTTTTTTTAATCTGGTCGTGGCTCAGGAGTTGGCAGTTCGTCTTGTAACGACAGACGGTCTCGGTCGTTGTGTCCTTGGGCAAGACACTTCACCCGTTGCCTACTGGTGGTGGTCAGAGGGCCCGGTGGTGCCAGTGTCCAGCAGCCTCGCCTATGTCAGTGTGCCCCAGGGCGGCTGTAGCTACCTACAGCTGCCCTGGACTGAGTGTGTAAAGCGCTTTGGGGTCCTTTAGGACCAGTAAAGCGTTGTACAAATACAGGCCATTTACCATTTAAGGTAGCAAGGTGGTGTGGTGGTTACCATTGTTGCCTCACAGCAAGAAGGTCCTGAGTTTGACACAGTTTGTATGTTGTTTCCAGGTACTCTGGCTTTCTCCCACAACTCAGTCATGCAATTGGTGTTAGGTTAACTGGTGATTTTAAATTGCCCATAGATGCTTGTAAGTGTGAATGGTTGTCTGTCTCTCTGTGTTAGCCCTGTGTAAGACTGGTGACCTGTTCAAGGTGTACCCCGCCTCTCAAGCTACAGTAGCTGGGATAGACTGCAGCCCCCCTGCAACCCTGTTAAGGATAAACAGAAGAAAATGAATAGATTTTTGTCGAGTAACACAGCACATAATTCATGTATAAATTTTAGTTACACATGAATTCTGAAAATAAGAAAAAAGTCAGACCTTTATGACATAGTCTTAATCTCACTTACAAGTTAATTGAGAAAGGGTTATTCAGCGATGTTTTAAAACTTCAGATCAAGCAAGCAGATTCAGTTATTCCAGCTGAAATTTCTTTATTATTGAGAAATAAGAAACTGCTGTTTTTTGTTCTGAAGTCTCAACCCGAAATTTTATCTAATATTATTAAAGAGATATACCCAATTTAAACCCACTAAGATAGTGATACTGAAAGTATCACTGAAAGTCCTCTGCTAGGTACTTACTCCAGCAGGAGGATGCTCTGGACTCCAAATCCTCTTAGATTTCCAATAACATGTCCTGTACTCTACTGAAAGTATACTGAAAGTATCACTGAAAGACATGTAATTTTAAAAATGTCCTTTTAAGCTTACTGTTAAGGTTACCATGAATTATATCTATAAAGTCTGATTTACACATCTATTCCAGTCTCATTTGCAAGGATCTAAGCTACTGGCAAATAACACTTAATAAATGCATTTAAGCTGCTAACACAGTTAACAAAGACATAAGAAGAGGAAAATGTAAATTTACAGCATCACAGACATGTGCAGCATGCATCTTTCATAGATTAAAAATGTGGTTGCATGCCATCATTTCACTAAAATAACCAGAGTAACCATTAAAATGAAGGAAGCAGAGATTTACTAATCCATCCTGGCGGTCAGAGTTGACAGAGTGTGTTTTTGTAACAAGCTGACCTCTGCTAGGTACTTACTCCTGCAGGAGGATGCTCTGGACTCCAAATCCTCTTTGATTTCCAATAACATGTCCGGTACTCTAATAGCTCTCTAGGAGTAGATGGCCATTAGAGAAGATGACAGGCTCAATTGAATGTGAGTGTACAATAGTGTACAATAGAGTCTGTGTGTGTGAGTGATTGGGTAAGTAGTGGATTTAGTACCCCCTAATACATGTAACAATTTTTCCCCCAAAAAAGTTTGAACACATTGTTAAAAATGGAATTAAACAGAATATAAATTTTTTAAAACCCATATTTATTATTAAATTATTGCAAAATTTTGAGTTTCTATTTTAAAAGCTTATTTCAGTCCACAGCAATACAATAAGTCATCATCAAACCAGGTAAGGGATTAAAAAATAATAATACTTGAGCTGTTTTTTTGTCAAGCTCACATTTGCATACATCTGTAGGTATTTACAAGGTCTGAAAACACACTCTTTTATACCATTGACCACACACAAACACTAATGGAAGCTCATAGCAGCACACACAGCAGGAAAAGTCTGCGCATACAGAGAGGCACAAACAGAGGCAGACTTGCCGTTTGATCCAGCTTCACATCTCGTCAATTATTCAGCATTCTGCTCATAGACATTGCCTTAAAGATGGCATAAAACATGCACGAGGCCCACATTTGGAAATAACGAGAGCATTGCCTGTATTTAAAATGCAATGTTTGGAAGTAAAGGTTGATTTATTCTGATTTTCCGTGCTAAATTTGTTTAGTTTAGTTTTTAGTGTAACAATATAAATCACTTTTTTTCTTTTAACACACAAATTATGCCTTCATGCATGCTCAATCATCCAGATAAGGATATCCCAAAAAGTTGATTCTGTTCATCTGGAAGTATGAACATCCTACGTATCCAGAAAGATAAAAAGCATTGGCAGTCAAGTAATGAGAGTAAACTAATTTAAACACACAGACCATTTAGTTAGGCGCTTGCTTTACACATGCACAAAGAACACATCATGTCAATACACAATACATGTCAGCGTAAAACTACTGTTAAACCACGATTACAATAAATGCAAAAAAGATTGCAACCTCTGCAGCAACTTGTGTACATGTTCTGCTGTTAGGTTTAATAGCAAGGCACAGGAGTGTGGTTAGGAAGAACAACACTATGAGTCTTCTCCCAAACTACCACTCTTGAATTTGCTGAAAATGGTGCATTTTCGTTGAGGCAGCGCGTTATGTGCGAGCCTTAATTATGCTTTTGTCAGCAAAGAGCCTGGGAAAATGTATTAAACATTCATGATGGTGTGACTCTATTCTTTTAGGCCATAAAAAGACTAATTTGGGCACGGTTATTTACCGTGAGTGCGACAGTGTAACTGCACAGCGGTAGTGACAGCAAAGAGGGTGTTAAAGGATGCAAAAGCACAGTTCATTCACTTAGCCTCTGGGTTAAAATAACACACAATCTCTCACACGCAGGAACACAAGAAAAGTTGCATAGGCTCACACAATGTTATGCAATAGTATGTACACACACACACACACACACACACAGAGTGATACGTCTACATATACAAGTACGCAATAACCAACCCCAATACACACAATTTCCTCAGGGTCACAATAACACATGAATCTTAGAAGAAAGTCCTTCTATGTCCCCCGTAAATGGCTTCTGAAGATATCTATGGGGAGCAGGATGGATAAAGGATGCCCTTTGTACTCCTCCTGTGTTCCTTTGAATGCTCATGGTGTATCAGCCGCATCCATCCATCTTGCAAGTATATATACTTAGACAATTTCCTCTCAACCATGCAGACACATCCATAGCATATTGTTGGGGATGGCCAGATGGCAGATGCTTTTTGCATATTTAATTAGCTTTGTTGCGTGTATAGAACAGTGGACCATGGCAATAATATGTATAGAGAAAATATATAGAGATACACCTTGTAATATAGGCGGCTGGTGGTCTTAAAGTTATTAAAGTGCTTGTGCTTTATTGTGTTGTGTCTCAAGGTGAACACTGGACTCAGGGGCAATATGCACAATCTCTTTATTAAAACAACTCTGGACAACTTCTGTTGATCTTGTCCAGATACTAAAGCGGCATTCTGGAAAAACTTTACTGGTTCCTGGTTAATAGAGGGCAGCGAATACATAAACGGATAAGAACAAAAAGACTCCATAGAACGGTGTACATTTTAGGACATCGTCAGGTCTCAGGAAAAGAGTCGTCAGGTATCAGGAAAAAAGTTGTCAGGTCTCAGACAAAAAAATGTCAGGTCTGTTCTCAGGAAAACAGTTGTCAGGTCTCAGGAAAAAAATGTCAGGTCTCAGAAAAAAAAATGTCAGGTCTCAGTTCTCAGGAAAAAAGTCATCAGGTCTCAGAACACGAGCTATCAGACAGAGAGAAAATCTTCCTGCAGGTGGCGCTGTTGTCATGTGCCAGCCAAATTGATTTCCAAATACGTCATCAACGTGTGACAGTGGAAGAACGTAAGGTCATTGAACTCACCGGAATTCTACCACAGTTCATGCTAGTAACAACACAACGGCTGTGTCCCAATTAAAAGACCTATTATGTCACCGCGACGCGACGACGCCTGTCCCAATTCGAAGTGTACTCCAAATGCGTACTCCAAATGCGCCGTCGATTTCCCCAAATATCAAGCGTGGTCCGGTGCACGCTTCATGGTCCCATATATTCCACAATTCATAGCGCAGCGGTGAATGTGGATAATTTTGCCGAGAAATACGGCAGACGGCAGAAGCGGGGCGGCCAAAGAGTAAACTTTCAAAAGTAAGTACTGAATATTATGTCACTTATTTACGTGCAAATGTTTAATAACGAAGAACATTGAAACATTACTGTTGGCCACATGTCAGCAAAGTTACAAATATTAGCGATGTTTGCACTAACTTGGTTTTAAAGCCTTTACTGTAAAATATACGCAGTTCAATAGTTGTCCTTAATCTGACAGATAATGTGATGCTTTTATGCATAATTAAAGTCAGTCATATATCCACAAACACAACAAGCTGAAAGTCAGTGATGCTGCTCGGTTTGCAGTCCTGAATATCACGGCACAAGCAGGATTCACTGCACTGTTAATGTTAGCTATGTTATATTACTGCCTCTGTTCGGTGTTGTCGAGCCAAATTGACTTTAACGCGTATTTGAACGAGCTGACGGTTCACTCGTTAAGCTGAAAGAAAGATGCTTTAATCACAAGAGTCACACATGTGTCCACTGTACCATCTGGGAACTCTTCTTGTTTAGCACTCGTAATAACACAAACACTAAATCCTCCTGTTTGTAGCAGTGTATACACCTGAGACTGTCACCTGTCTGTCTGTCCTGCACTCTCTCTCTTTTTCTTTCTCTCTGATTGTGTAATAAAAGTATGAACACGTATTTATAAGTTACACTTGTGTTTGAATCCTGCAGCTTATCACACATTTGATTTCCATGTGTGACAACTAGAAGTGTCCAGAGTGAGGACAGACTGAAGGACCCACTGCTGCATGTGTGTGTATGTATATATATATATATATATATATATACATACATAGAGGACAGTTACAAGTACTTGGGGATCCCACAGGCGATCCCACAGGCGAATGGGAACCATGAAGAGGCCGCTAGAAAAGCTGCAACCACCAAGTACCTGCAGAGGGTCAGGCAAGTCCTGAGGAGTCAGCTGAATGGTAAGAACAAGATCCGGGCCATCAACACGTACGCCCTGCCCGTGATCAGGTATCCTGCTGGGGTAATAGGCTGGCCAAAGGAGGAGATAGAAGCCACTGACATAAAGACAAGAAAGCTCCTTACCATGCATGGAGGGTTTCACCCCAAATCCAGCACCCTGAGGCTGTACGCTAAGCGGAAGGAAGGGGGCCGGGGACTGGTGAGTGTCAGCACCACAGTCCAGGATGAGACAACGAACATCCAAGAATACATTGGGAAGATGGCCCCAACTGACCGAGTGCTCAGTGAATACCTCAGGCAGCAGAAACCCAAGAAAGAGGAGGGAGACGAGGAACCATCATGGAAGGACAGGCCCCTGCACGGTATGTACCACCGGCAGATAGAGGAGGTGGCTGATATCCAGAAAGCTGGACTGAAAGACAGCACAGAGGCACTAATCATGGCAGCACAAGAACAAGCTCTGAGCACAAGATCCATAGAGGCTGGGGTCTATCACACCAGGCAAGACCCCAGGTGCAGGCTGTGTAAAGATGCCCCAGAGACAATCCAGCACATAACAGCAGGGTGCAAGATGCTAGCAGGCAAGGCATACATGGAACGCCATAACCAAGTGGCCGGCATAGTGTACAGGAACATCAGTGCCGAGTATAACCTGGAAGTCCCGAGGTCAAAATGGGAGATGCCCCCAAGGGTGGTGGAGAATGACCGAGCTAAGATCCTGTGGGACTTCCAGATACAGACGGACAAAATGGTGGTGGCTAACCAACCGGACATAGTGGTGGTAGACAAACAGAAGAAGACGGCCGTAGTGATCGATGTAGCGGTTCCGAATGACAGCAATATCAGGAAGAAGGAACACGAGAAGCTGGAGAAATACCAAGGGCTCAGAGAAGAGCTCGAGAGGATGTGGAGGGTGAAGGTAACGGTGGTCCCCGTGGTAATCGGAGCACTAGGTGCGGTGACTCCCAAGCTAGGCGAGTGGCTCCAGCAGATCCCGGGAACAACATCGGAGATCTCTGTCCAGAAGAGCGCAGTCCTGGGAACAGCTAAGATACTGCGCAGGACCCTCAAGCTCCCAGGCCTCTGGTAGAGGACCCGAGCTTGAAGGATAAACCGCCCGCAGGGGCGTGCTGGGTGTGTATATGTGTATACACATATATATATATATATATATATATATACATACATTTATATACTCCAAGTGTGCGGTCTCTTAATTGGGACACAGCCAACGTAAGTTTAACTTGCTCTCCCTTTTGTCCATACTTTTGCCACAGTTGTGTTATATTAAGTTGCGGTTAGGTTGTGAAAGTTACATAACGCATATCAGAGAAGGAAAGCTAATTTTGTACGATAAACTAAGTCAGCACTATTTTTGTCTGGCTAATTCAGACTTCAACCCTAGAAGTTTTAAAACTCTTCTCAGATGCCTCTCACTGTTAAAACACAACACAGATTTACATTATTAAAGATATTAAAGACAAAGTGCATCTTTTGTCATTTTAGAGATTTGTCATGGAAACTGTATCTCATAAAACACATGCTTTTGAAATGCAGACTTACCTTATTTTATGCCTATATGAATTCAGTACACAGCTGATTTCCCTTTGTTTTAAGCCTTTCTTGAACAATGTTATTATCATTGTATCTTGAAAGGTTAAGTGTGACAACAACAGTCTAATTGATCACCCACCTCTTACACTGACCATAAGTAACTAACCGGTAAATTATTAAACCTTTTTAGGTGGTAATTACACTAAAAGCAGCATCTATTCAGTTTACACAAAGGAAATATTATGTGTAGCAAAAAAATACACTTCTTTGATATTCAATTCAATTCAATTTTATTTATATAGCGCCAAATCACAACAACAGTCGCCTCAAGGCGCTTTATATTGTAAGGTAGAACCTACAATAATACATACAGAGGTGTATGTATGAAAGAGGTGAACAGTAGTTACTAAATAAGTTGTACTTTTCTCATTTATTTTTAATGCTCGATAAAAAATAGTATTTTTGGAAGAGTCATAGAAACCAGCCAAAGTCGGATACTCCTTTCATCTTCAATGCAATATGTCATGACATATTGCAGCAAATCTATAAACAACAACAACAAAAAAAAACATATCGAGATCACAAAATATCTTGACAGTAGCAACAGAAAAAAGAGAAATAAAGAAAAACAGCGACAGAAAGGATGCAGGCTCCTCGTAAGCTTTCAGCTTGTCCATTCGCTGAAACGTATATAAAACAATTACAAACCAGTTTAAATTTAGATAATGTTTCAACACCACTGTCGCTAGCTAGAATGAATTAGACAGACAAAAATAGTGCTGACTTAGTTTATCGTACAAAATTAGCTTTCCTTCTCTGATATGCGTTATGTAACTTTCACAACCTAACCGCAACTTAATATAACACAACTGTGGCAAAAGTATGGACAAAAAGGAGAGCAAGTTAAACTTAAGTTGTGTCGTTAGGAGCATGAACTGTGGTAGAATTCCGGTGAGGTCAATGACCTTACGTTCTTCCACTGTCACAAGTTGATGACGTATTTGGAAATCAATTCGGCTGGCACATGACAACAGCACCACCTGCAGGAAGATTTTCTCTCTGTCTGATAGCTCGTGTTCTGAGACCTGACGACTTTTTTCCAGAGAACTGATACCTGACATTTTTTTCTGAGACCTGACAACTTTTTTCCTGATACCTGTCGATGTCCTAAAATGTACACCGTACTCAAGATAACACTAGGTGTGAAAATACAGTCCGATCAGCAGTCACTGAGAAGGTGGGAATGCTTTTGTAACTTACCCCACTTTGGACAAACAATATGGAACATGAGAAGATTTAAACACACACAACAACACTACACCCTCACACATGCAGCTGTTCACCTCATGGACAATATAAGTTTGAATAAAGCAACTCTAGCAATCTCATTAGATTAAAGTTCATTCACTCCCGTGGATTACAAAAGTGAAGCTGCTGTGTTCACGTCTTCATTTGCATGATGTATTTGTTATTATCATTTTTATCAGAAGCAAAACTTTACAAAGCAGCTGATGAAGGACACTTGGCTGGTTTGATCAGACAGGAAGCAGATCATTTTTTTGTGTGTGTCTATCAAGTGACCGCATGGCCAGCTTCTCTTTCACTGAATTCAGTTCAATTCAATTCCATTTTTTTTATATAGCACCAAATCACAACAGCGTTTGCCTCAAGGCACCTCAATGCTTTATATTATAAGGTAAAGACCCTACAAAAATAGAAAGGAAATCTCAATAAATGGCCCCCTTTGAGCAAGCACTTGGCGGAAGTGGGAAGGAAATACTCATCCATCTGCTGCAACTACGTGGCTTTGGGGCTGGACAAAACCATAAATTTAAAAAACTTTCTACTACACTCATCTGGTTTTTAGTTGATTAAGCATATCAATAAGCAAGTAAAAATAGTTTTAAAAAGTTTGTCAGGAGTGTGTATAACTTTACTAAGAGGAAAAACTCCATCACGGAGGCTCCGCTAAACCAAAATACTGCATTTCACACCACCCACAGTCCTCCAAGTATTATTTCAAAAATTGCCCAGAGCAAAACATAGAGGCTATTAGGCAATGCTTTAGCACAGAATAACCCCACCCGCCTGTTGGTAAGATGGTTATTGCCTACTATCCAGACTGATTTGTGCAGCTCTCCCCACCAACAGCACCGCCTGCACTCAGAAAGTGCTGAGTTAGCCCACTCTTAACAAAATTTACCACCCTGAGTTTGTGGTAGTGCACCTAGATACCCATTTCAGATTTTTCCGGGTGTTATTTTCTGGTTTATTTGGTGGTTTCTTTACATTATTTATCTCTTAGTGTCTCTTCTGGGGTTTTTGCCCTTCCCTACTTTTTATATAGAGACAGGGAGTATTTCCCCAGGCTGGAACACCTGCAAAGGTTTTACAGAATAGCTCTGAACTGATTTTAGGTTAGGATTGACTGAGATTATTGGCTTTATAATGTCCTGCTTCTTTTTGCCACAAGATTTATTCTGTACTCACACATGTGTATGTATATATTTATTTATTTATTAGGGGTGCAACGATACACAAAATTCACGGTTCGGTTCGATACTTTGGTGTCACGGTTCGATATTTTTTTGATACAAAAAAATGTTCATGCCTATTAAACATATTAGGTCCCCATAAGGAGAATCATGTGCTAATGGCTGTCTAAATGACTCGGGTAAAGTTTGTAGCATGCGTGCTTGTTGTTTTTGTCTGCTTCCACTTGTCTTTGCACTAGGACAGGGGTGCCCAATCCCGGTCCTCGAGAGCTACCGTCCTGCAGCTTTTAGATGCATCCTTGTTCCCACACACCCGAATCAAATGAATGGCTTGTTATCAGGCCTTTGCCAAACACGATGGCATGCTGAAGAGGTAATCAAACCATTTGATTCAGCTGTGTTGGAGTAGGGATGCATCTAAAAGCTGCAGGATAGTAGCTCTCGAGGACTGGGATTGGGCAGCCCTGCACTAGGATGATGTCGGAGTAAATGTGCAGTCATATTCGTTGTGTTCCCACTAGTGCTGTCAGCGTTAATCTCGTTGAAATGACGTTAACGCCACAACACGGCAAATCTCCGTTAACGAGCTACCACGGATCGCTCCGTGCGTGCGGTTGGACGGCGTCAACACGTTAACAAGCTAACTGCGCTAACGCACTAGTTCCCACCCATGTAATTGAGCATTGCGTGGCACATCCGACATACTATTTTACTTTTGTCCATGACGCGCTTACCTTCAGGGTCATACTTCACATGAAGACCAAAATAGTTCCAAACGCCAGATCTGAATTAGGGTGGGGGAGATTCAATTTGCCATGTTGCAACAAGCTTAGCTTCTGTCTCGCTAGCTTGCGCTGCGCTCAGTGGATCTGCGCTCGACAGTGCAGCCTAGGCGGATAAGTCGAACGCAGATCCACTGAGCTCTCAACACAGACAGCATCGTCAGAAGAAAAGTTGATAAAATAAATTAAAAATTTTGTATTGTTCGATACATATGCGTACCGAACCGAAAGCACTGTATCGAATGGTTCAATATCGATACGAGTATTGTTGCACCCCTAATATATATTCAATTCAATTTTATTTATATAGCGCCAAATCACAACAAAAGTCGCCTCAAGGCGCTTCATAGATACAGAAAAAAACCCAACAATCATATGACCCCCTATGAGCAAGCACTTTGGTGACAGTGGGAAGGAAAACTCCCTTTTAACAGGAAGAAACTTCCGGCAGAACCAGGCTCAGGGAGGGGCGGCCATCTGCTGCGACCGGTTGGGGTGGGAGAAGGAAGACAGGATAAAGACATGCTGTGGAAGAGAGACAGAGGTTAATAACAGATATGATTCAATGCAGAGAGGTCTATTAACACATAGTGAGTGAGAAATCCCCATGGGACTCCTCGGCAGCCTACGTCTATTGCAGCATAACTAAGGGAGAGAAAGTGTCTGTCTCCCGAATCCAAACTGGAAGCTGATTCCACAGAAGAGGGGCCTGAAAACTGAAGGCTCTCCCTCCCATTCTACTTTTAAATACTCTCTCTCTCTCTCTCTCATATATATATATATATATATATATATATATATATATATATATATATATATATTAGGGGTGCAACGATACACAAAATTCACGGTTCGGTTCGGTTCGATACTTTGGTGTCACGGTTCGATATTTTTTCGATACAAAAAAATGTTCATGCATTTTTAATTTGTCATTTATTAAAATTATAAATATATATTTTAACTCAAAAGTACAGTTTTTAAATTTAACCCTAACCCTTGTGCGTGTTTTTTATTTTGACAGCGAATGCGCACCTGCGGACCACTTATGTGCAGCCCTGGTTATTTAGCTCATCATATTGCAGCCACAGAAATTCTTTTGTCCATGAAACCATAAAGCTGCACTTTCTTTTTGCCTTATAGTCTGATTTGTCATAACTTCTCCGTTTTGTGGTAAGCTTTTCTTTGGCTGTCACTTCTTCACCCTGACCTGTCTTATTTGGCTCAGCAGAACTGAAATGCTTTTACACACGCACTCACATAAGCTCAGCGATTCTCTGCGCGATCAACCTCTCACATGTTTAAGCTTGCTGCGGGAGATTTCACTTGTCATGTTTGCATAGTAAGCTAACGATTAATAAGATGATTTCAGAGGAATTGGTGCACAAATTATCATCACTCACAGATCAGTGCTGTCGCTCTCTATACACAGTTCGCACGATTGCAAAGTGAAAGCAAAAAAACAAGCGCAAATTCAAACGCGACTTCAATATGTCACATATTGACAGTGGCTCACCGATGCCAATGACATAATTACCCAGCTACATTTCTGAAAGAATGCAAAAGCATTGACATATATTTTTCCTACAATAGCCTGACGGGCAGGGAAGAGATAGATTTTGGTAGCCCGACTGAAAAAATCGCTAGCTTCGGGACGTCGGGCTAGCGATATTGCAAGCCCTGTATCTGATTGAGGAATCACTCATCTTTGGAAAAGAGAGTTTATTACAGAGAAATGGCTCTTTCCAAAATAAAAGCTATACTATCCGCTTCTTCTGGGCTATATTCTCAGCAGCATAAGGAGAATCATGTGCTAACAGCGGTCTAAATGACTCGGCTAAAGTTAGTAGCATGCTTGCTTTTTTTTGTCTGCTTCCACTTGTCTTTGCACTAGGATGATGTCGGCGTAAATGTGCAGTCATATTCGTTGTGTTCCCACTAGTGCATTCAGGTTAATCTCGTTGAAATGACCTTAACGCCACAACACGGCAAATCTCCGTTAACGAGCTACCGCCGATCGCTCCGTGCATGGGGCTAGACGGCCAACACGTTAACGAGCTAACTGCGCTAACACGCTAGCTCCCACCCATGTAATTGAGCATTGCATGGCACATCCAACATACTGTTTTACTTTAGTCCATGACTCGCTTACCTTCAGGGTCATACGTCACATGAAAACCAAAATAATTCCAAACGCCAGATCTGAATGAGGTTCAATTTGCCTGTTGCAAGGAGAGCTTAACTTCTGTCTCGCTAGCTTGCCCTGCGCTCTTCCTTCTGACTATGCTGTCTGTGTTGAGCGCTCAGTGGATCTGCGCTGGACAGTGCAGCCTAGGCGGAGTAGTCGAACACAGATTCACTGAGCGCTCAACACAGACAGCATCGTCAGAAGGAAAATTGATAAAATAAATTACAAATGTTGTATTGTTCGATACATATGCGTACCGAACCGAAAGCACTGTATCGAACGGTTCAATATCGATACGAATATCGTTGCACCCCTAATATATATATATATTAGGGGTGCAACGATAGACAGCGATTTTTTCAGTCGGGCTACCAAAATTCTATCTCTTCCCTGCCCGTCAGGCTATTGTAGGAAAAATATATGTCAATGCTTTTGCATTCTTTCAGAAATGTAGCTGGGTAATTATGTCATTGGCATCGGTGAGCCACTGTCAATATGTGACATATTGAAGTCGCGTTTGAATTTGCGCTTGTTTTTTTGCTTTCACTTTGCAATCGTACGAACTGTGTATAGAGAGCGACAGCACTGATCTGTGAGTGATGATAATTTGTGCACCAATTCCTCTGACATCGTCTTATTAATCGTTAGCTTACTATGCAAACATGACAAGTGAAATCTCCCGCAGCAAGCTTAAACATGTGAGAGGTTGATCGCGCAGAGAATCGCTGAGCTTATGTGAGTGCGTGTGTAAAAGCATTTCAGTTCTGCTGAGCCAAATAAGACAGGTCAGGGTGAAGAAGTGACAGCCAAAGAAAAGCTTACCACAAAACGGAGAAGTTATGACAAATCAGACTATAAGGCAAAAAGAAAGTGCAGCTTTATGATTTCATGGACAAAAGAATTTCTGTGGCTGCAATATGATGAGCTAAATAACCAGGGCTGCACATAAGTGGTCCGCAGGTGCGCATTCGCTGTCAAAATAAAAAACACGCACAAGGGTTAGGGTTAAATTTAAAAACTGTACTTTTGAGTTAAAATATATATTTATAATTTTAATAAATGACAAATTAAAAATGCATGAACATTTTTTGTATCGAAAAAATATCGAACCGTGACACCAAAGTATCGAACCGAACCGTGAATTTTGTGTATCGTTGCACCCCTAATATATATATGAGTAAATATATACTCATGGCTAGGGCTGGGCGATATGGCCTAAAATTCATATCGCGATATAATTTGAAGTATGTGCAGTAACGATATATATCACGATATATTCTTTTCTTCTGTATAACGTATTTCCACACTATAAGGCACACTTAAAATCCTTTAATTTTCTCAAAAATCGAGAGTGTGCCTTATGTATGAATTCTGGTTGTGCTTACTGACCTCGAACCGATTTTGGCGTGCAGAAATCTGTTAAAAAACAGAGTACAACTTTGATAAGCCGCACTGCTTGATGGATTGGCAGAGCATTACGGCTGCCGTAGTGAGGAGCTTTGCGGAGTAATCTGGGTCCAAAACTCCGTCTGCTTCAGGTCCCAAAGTCAAACGAACACTAATTGTTAAAAACGGTCTAAATTCTTTCATCTTTAATTAAATCATCAGCGTTGCTGCTTTACCAGGTGTAACAATTAAGTTTAACATCCAGGCATCCATGAAAACAGAATTTATTTAATTTAACGGAGTTAGAAGTTAACAGGAAGTTAGCTCACTAGTTTCCACCTAAACATGACATACCATGTTCTGACTGAGAGATTTTTGAAACTAATTAAAACATACAGCTCTGCTACAACTTCCAACATACAGTAAATGAAGGCAGGAAACTAAACAGCAGTGGCGTTTGCAGGGTTACTGAAGTTGGACTACCTGGTATATAATGTTGTGCTACGTGATTGCTAGCGACACAGCTATGTTAGCATAACATTAGCACAGTGAAGCTGGAGGATGAACGACAACTTTTTTTTCCACTCCATAAAAGTTAACGTGAGGGATTCTGGTGGTTAGGGACAAATGCAATCGCATAGCAGGATGCTATACACGAGGCAAACTTCAGTCAGGAGAACAACTGAGATTATTCATCCACAATACGAGGTTAGTTATTAATATACTGCAGCAACATGGGAATAGAACAGCTGCGAGAGAATTCAACATTAATGAATCAATATTACGGAAGTGGAGGAAGCGCAGTTTTTGGCTTTCCCCATATTTCAACAGTGCTTCATCTCTTTGCTATGGCTGTCGCTCGCCATAATTTGCAGATGATAATGGTTTTAGCCGCTGCGATGCTTTCGACTAAAACAGGCGCAGCTTGATGATATCATCAGCATGCGCTATTGCGATAGAGCGATACAGTCAAAATCGATTTTGACTACATCTATCGCTAGATGTAGCTAGATGTAGCGATAGTACATCGCTACATCTAGCGATGTACTATATATATATATATATATATATATATGAGTATTGCCAAAAGTATTCGTTTGTCTACCTTCATTGGACTGGACTTGTCCACACACTCTAGAGTAGTGGAAGTATGCTTTACACCACTGCATCTGGTTTGTATTGTGCTTGGTGATGTAAGGTTTGGATGCAGCTGATCAACCATGGAAACCTGTTTCATAAAGCTCTCTGTGCTTGAGCTAATCTGAAGAGCACATGAAGTTTGGAGGTCTTTAGCGACTGATTATGAAGAATATTGATGATGTCTGCACACTATGCAACTTAGCATCCACTGACCTTGCTCTATGATTTTATGTGGCCTACCAATTTTTGTCTGAGTTGCTTTCATTCCCAGTTACTTCCACTTTGTTGTAATACCACCAACAGTTCACAGTAGAATGTTTACTTGTAAGAACATTTCAAGACTGGACTAGTTGTACAGGTGGCAGCCTATCATGGTACCATGTTGGAGATCACTGAGCTCCTGAGAGCCACCAATTCATATACAAATGTTTGCAGAAGCAGTCTGCACACCAAGGTGCTTGATATTATACACATGAGGCCATGGAAGTGATTGGAACACCTGCATTCAATAATTTGGATGGGTGAGTAAATACGTTTCGCAATATAGTGTATATATACCACCCTTAACCACCAGCAGCAAGCTACCAGAGGCCTGGAAGCATGACAGTCCTCTGCAGTATTTTTGCTGTTCCTAGGTCTGCACTCTTCTGAAAAAAGATCACATATGTCACCCACATATTCGTTCAGTTTTGGGGTCATTGTCCCGAGTCTAAATGTGTAAATATTTACACATGTACAGAGAGTAAATATGTTTACTTCTGCAAAAACAGTTTCTATTATGGCTAGCATCACATATAAAGCACTGGGACATGACCACATGGCAATGAACACCTGCACCAGCACAAGCATAAATGTCGACAATGATTAAAAAAAACAACAAAAAAACAAATGTCGACAATGATGCTTTCCACTTCAATGGTTAGGTTTAAGGCTCTACAAAGATTCCTTGCAAATGTCTAAACCATGCCTTAGACTATACAAGATTTTGTAGAAATGCTGGCAAAGTGAGAAAAAAATGTTTTCATACTAGCGATGACTTTCTTTGTCGCGTTAATGTTTTCCTACATTTTTCTAATCTTGGATCATTTCTCTGTTTCATGGCCTTCTACGTAATCCTTCAGTCTATGCCCTTCTGTCTCCATCCTCATCCTATTTCAACTTTTCTATCTGCCAATACCCAGGCTCTGAGTCTGCCCCAAGGCATGTCCCATACTTTATAACACTGCCTTCATTACCTAGCCCACTGCAGCTGGTCATAAATGGAAAAAAGGGGAGGGTAAAGACAATATGAGAGGAAAAGGGTGGAGAAAAACAAAGAAATAAGTATACAAAAGAAAAGGGTCAAAAACTACTGATTGAGTCAAATGTGAGAAAACAGTGAGGTAAAGAGCAGGGGAATAAGAGTAAAAAGTTGATCATTTAAGCAGGATATAGGGGCATGCTGAAACATGGGTGAAAAAGAAGGGAAATGCAAAGCCATAAAATCAAAGTTGGATAGTGGCTGGATGAAAAATGCCACCGCCATAAAATAATATTAAAATGGGCCTGGCCTTATGGCACTGATGAATACAGATGCCAAACTAGATAGGTCTTTGGCTAGTTGGGGTTAGCTAATTTGAACAGCCATCCTACCTGTGAGGGCAGTAAAAATAAATAAAAAAAATAAATAAATGATAAGAATGGAAATGAAACGTTCCCTGTCAGTTACTCAGTTTACACCCCCACATTTCCATCTCTTAGTGCATTCAGATGTCACTAAAAATAGTGGCCAGCAAGAGAGTTAGCCATGTCTGCAAGGATTTATTATTAATATCACTAAAATGAACAACTACATACCAGAGCAGAAATCACTCCACTGCTGCTTTAAGCGAATATAATGTACGATGAGAGTTATACCTTCTTTCACCCTTGCACACTCAAATTACACCTTATTTTACCACCCTTCCCCCTCCACCACCATGTCAATAAATGGCCCAGAGGGGCTGTGAATACTGGCAAACTGATGACGGTTGAGTAAAAAGAGACCCGCTAAAATCTGATCAGCCTTATTGACCGGAAGATATTGAAAAGACAGCTGGAAATCTTAATTACTGCAACATCCTGGTATTACCTACCATTTTATCACATTTGAACTAGATTTACAGATGGCCTTTTTACAGATAAAAATAGAGACATTATACTGCATGATGATGAAAGCCATATGTGCTCATATCTGCTGTTTTTGTTTATGAGTGACAAATGCTACTCATACTTTACGTAATAATGTTTATGAACTGCGACCAATATATTTATATACTTGACCAATATGATAAAAAAACTTTCAATCTGCATTAATTTACTGTTGCAATGATCCTTGAATCCTTATATATTTCCACCTGCCTAAATTTCAGTTATTTTCTTTTATTTCTTTCTTTGATGTACCACAGCACCACAGAAAACCTACAATGAATGGTTATTTTTCCAGAGAAAAATAGCAATTTGTCCTACAAGAGCCTCTAGTGAGGTCAAGATCATTTCAAGCATGCACTGCATTGTACCTCCTTTATAAAGAAGGAGTCAATAAATAAAAGGCAAAAAACAAAAATCACATTTTAGATAAAGCCGCCCAAATCATGGGGACAAGTAGAGTGTTCTTATCTCCTCATGGTCTGTGGGACAGATTATAACTAAACCATACTGCATCTTATGTGTGCACTCACTATGTCCAGGGTTTTTTGCTCATAAATGCTTCATTCTTTTTTCAAAGACTGCATTCAAAATAAATTATTTTGTGTCAAATACAAGAAAAACTGATTTTATAAAGTGAAAGGAAAAACAAAGTAAAACAATAAAGCTCAACATTCGGAATATTGGTATAGTCGTTATTGGTCTAAGCCAGTAGATATACTGCAATACATTTACACATGACTATATTTTCGTCTGATGTATTCTTTTATGCCACTCTGTATCTCCCTGTCTCTCTATCATTGTCTGGCAGTCGGCCTTTCAGATCAGCAAAACACAGTTTCCTTATCTTGTCTCCACCTAGCAAACTGATATAAAAGCTTCACCTTACTCGACTATGTATGAGACAGTGACTTTATTTTTTTTATGGCAGTTTGCCAAACTCCTCCTGGCCATTTATAATGTCTAAAGCTCTGGTGTGATTTTGGCAATGTCCCAATGGTTCTCCTAGTTTTTCAGTCTTATAATAATTTGGCCTTAGCATCATTTTCCCACTCTGCAGGTGTTCTCCACATTGCAATGTGGCTCTGCTCATATAGTGTGTCTTCCTCTTTCCCTTTCATCCCCAAGCCTATATCTTCTATCTCTCATGCTCCATGCGTCACTTTGTTGCTCCTGTCCTTTTTTACCCTCCTTTCAACAATGTACGTTTGTCTTTATCTAAATGTAACGTTTGACAAAACCTTCAACTATGTCTGCTCTTTGAATTAACCGTGATGTAGTAGCTCAGTAGAAAGGGGTGGGAGGCATAGGTGACCCCAAACTGTCATGGAAACCAATGTCACATGTTATCAATGACTCACCACCCTTAACCACCAGGAACCAAGAGTAAGGAAACTGTACAGAGCAGCAGAAAGTACGCAGTGTCTTCAATGGATGGATGCATACACATGCATATAAACTCATTCTATCAAAAACTTGTAATTTTTCAGTCCTTGATATGGACAGGTATATTTGACATAAATCTCCAAGGTATACCAAAAGGAAAAAGAAACATTGTGTGACTGGTCCAAATATGCACTGAGAAAATGACCAGAATAGCAGATCCTAGCATAGTCTGAACAAACCAGAAGCTTCGATAAAAGCATGAATTATAGCTGTACAAGCCTTTTAAGAGGTCAGATATTAATATATTAGCTTCACATGCTGACCATAAGATATGTGTAGCTCAGTTAGAGTTTCTGCCACAGTGGGAACTGAGAATTGCCTTTATGATCAAATATAGCTTGTTGTTGAAATGCATTTGAATCTTTTGGATTTTTCACTGACTTAATAAAAGTTTATATAGCAACTGTAATAAGAGAAATCATTAGCACAATCTAACTGATATCTAAAATTAAAATCTGTTAGATTGTGCTGTGTCAAAGAAATATGATACGAGTAGATGGTGCCTGAAATTTGGATAAACGAGGCTCTATTGTGACAGTGTAATTGTAACATGTCATATTAAGCATATGGCTGGGAAGTAATGGCAGGCTCATTGTGGTTTGTGCTCATCACCTCCATCTGCTCATCCATCTGGCTTGACAAATACAGCTGATTTGCAAGTAAACTATGAAACTTCTCGAGTCGCACTAATTGGGGGACCTCTGATCAGACTGTGTTAAAATGACCTAATTAATGCTGTAATATAATGCTTATAAGATTCGCAGTTATGCCTGTGAATACAACGAGCATGCTAAATTCACTACTCCATTGGAAATTGTCCCTCTTTAGCAGTGCGTTATTCAGTGATAACAGTTATTTGGAAAAGAAGTGATTAAATCCAGAATTTGCTAAATGAATTAACTTTGTGCAGATCAAAGAAAGAGTCCCAAAAATGAAATATGTGTCTCCTACGTCACTGATATGTGACAAACACAATGAGCTAAAGAAAAGCAGGGGGAAAAAAAATCAGCTTTACCTAATTTAGACCTGGGAAGATCTGCCAGATTATTTACATAAATCTGCTCAAACAAAAAAAAACATGATTGATTTTTAGAGGAAAAATAAATAATACTGACATAGTGACTCTGCAGAAACCTCTGTGCGCTATGCGTCTCAGCATACGGTGAATCCGCTCTGTGATTTTACATGGCCTACCATTCTGTGGTTACCATATTTTTTGGACCATAAAGTGCACCGGATTATAAAGTGCACTGTCAATGAACTCAGTTGTTCTTCTGTTTGGTCCGTTTACAGCATCCTGCCATGCGATTCCATTTGTCCCTGACCATCAGGAACCATCGCATCAACTTTTATCGAGTGGAAAAAGGTTAGCATTCATCCTCCAGCTTCACTGTGTTTATGTTATGCTAACATAGCTGTGTCGCTAGTGATCACGTAGCACATCATTATATACCAGCTAGTCCAACTTCAGTAATTCTACAAAAGTCACTGCTGTTTAGTTTTCTGTCTTCATTTATGTTGGAAGTGACAGCAGAGCTGTACGTTTTAATTTTTTCATTAATCTCTCAGTCAGAACATGCTACATCATAGGTGGAAACTAGTGAGCTAACTTCCTGCTAACTTCTAACTCTGTTAAATTTAATAAATTCTGGATGTTAAACTTAATTGTTACACCTGGTAAAGCAGCAAAGCTGCTCATTTTATTAAAGACAGTTTTTTACTCTCAGTGATGCTGTTTGTTTGAGTTTGGGACCTCAAGTAGAGTTTGGACCCGGATTACTCTGCGAGGCTCCTGACTACGGTAGCCGTAATGCTCCGACAATCCATCAAGCGTTTTTTTGTAATTTTGTCAATCTCATAAGCTGATGCCAATCAGTTTTCTAGGCTATGTGGTGGCTAAAAGTATGATTTTTACAGATCCCCTGAGCAGTTCTTACCATCAAAAATAATCTCTCATGTTCCTGTTCTCTCCTGTCTATCTCACACCTTTATCCGTCTCTGAGTGTCACATATTAAGTGTCACAACATTACATATAGCTAACAGACACATCTTGTGACAAATTGCCCAGATGTAATTTGTGTGCTTGGTGATATTTATCAAGTTGACTGAAATGCTGCAATTGAAATTACCTTCCACTTGACAGAAAACCCCCCAAAAATCTTTATCCTCGCTTTATTTATTTAGTGTTAGCTAGATGCTGATTACTGCATCCATAGCTTTACACTTTTATTTATACAATAAACACAAACAGGGATGAGAAGAAATAATGTTGTGTTGAATTTTGACTGTTAAAGAAATAAAAAAATGTACAAATTAGTGTTTTAATATTTTTCTTTTTAGGAACATTTAATGACAAGGAAATTTTATAAAGTTGTATTTGGCATATAGTATTACTGATCAATAAAATTTGAATAAAAACTAAAATGTTGTTGCAAGTTTTGGAAATATTAAATTGGTTACCTTTGTAAAAAACATTTTTATACAGGCTGAGGTTGATATTATAGTATATAACAGATAATTCCCCCTTTTTACATGTTCCTTATTGAATATTTTACATCACAAGCATTTAACTAAATGTTGCTCTCTTGAGAAATGTAAAGTACAGTAAATTCACTTTTTTATGTGGATGTCGCAATCTGTAATGTGACAAAAAAATAAAATAAATCCCAGTACAAGGACTGATACAAGGAACAAGAAACACTCTCACACAGGATCAACTACTTGAGGTTTTTAAAGTAGAAAGGATTTTTTAAAATCCTGTTCTCTTGGCTGATCAGAAGGAAGACGGGATACATTTAAGTGCTTTTCTCTGTTGGTCTGATCCATATAACTGTGGACACAGAGACGCCATTATCTGCAATTGTGACTTTCTTGATGTCTCTGTATGCTCCACCATCAAGGTGACACCACCGCACTTGTCAGGAACGCACATGTCAGATTATAGAAGATGCTTTTTGCTTGAAGGCAAAGGTTTTGTTAAAGACTCAATCACACTATCCATGTCTCAAGCCGTATGCCCACACACAGTGTCTGCCAGCAAGGGAAAATAATTAGGCCACGGTGGCTGTCAGAAGCATAGCGATCCATTAGTAACAGATCTTTCATATTACTGTCAGTCTTTACAAAGGTAACTGGAGACTGATGAGAAGGGCAAATGGAAACCACAATTGTCAAAAGAAAGCCTCTTCTGTTACCATTTACAGCAGTAACAGTGCCCACACATGTCAGTACAAGAAATCAATGAAACTAATACCTGTTCAAATGAATCGTTAACTGAATACATTTAACAAATGACTGGAAGAAGCCTTTTTCTTTTCAGGAGTCATCAGTTTCTACTGGCAGAACATCCACACCTCCTAAAAATTACCAAGAGGGACATGATTAGGGTGCATTTTCTGAGTACTATGCTGAAATGTTATTCATCAACATTGCTTTTCCACACTGCATTGCAGAAAAGGATAGATTCTGACTACAATGTTATGCCATTACTCAGAAATTAAACATCTGTATTTGCTGTCTAGTGAAGTAAACATGGCAGACCTGTGTATTTGAAACAATGAACATCTATTAAGACAGTTTAAAGGAATTAAAATTATAAATTAAAATGATCAAAAGATGCCACATGTGGTAACAACTGAGCAACTTCATTAAAGAAAAAATGTTCTCCCATGTGATTACACGTTATATTTTTTTTAATGACACCAGAAAAACAGAAAGTAAATACAGTTAATATGAATGCATTAAAGAAAGCTTAAATTCACATTCTGCAATTTGAACATAACCAGTAGTGTCATTACATAAAGTATGTGTTCAAACTCAAGCGCTATCCTCCTCACCCCATGCACATATAAATACAGCAATGCTTACCATAATTGACCATAATACTCACACAATATTTTTATTATAAACACACCCAGGAGAGGTCTGGCTTTGCCTGAGATAACTTCAAGGTCACTGAACTTCTATTAGTGAATTATACCATAGCAAAGTGCTAATTAATTAGGCCTAATGTGAGACAATGGGCGGATTGTCGCCCATTTTCCTTGGAGGAGATACAGTGCTATGCTCTGCTAGTGTCTTGGGTGTGCTATTTCAGGTCAAACTAAATCTTGTTTTTGCCATAGTTAATTTGGAAAGCTTTGTTAAATCGCATAGTATATTTAACAATGACCTAACATGCATTCTTGTTAAACTTACATTTCTGAAGCAAGAAGCATATAGAAATGCTAAAGGGTGTATAGATGCAGGCTTGCCAACATCACTCCTACAGCTTTTTAAATGTCATCCTTTAACTTCCGTATCTATTTTAGAAAATCTTTGGAATTTCGTGATTAGCAAAATACATCATGGATATTTTTGTAATTTTTAAAAAATGTATCCAAAAGAGAACAAAGATTAGAATTAGCTAGAGCTGGTGAAGAAAATAGACTGTAATTGTTATGCAGATACCATCTGAAAGTCATTTGATTGTAAATTATGTGTTTTATGTTATTACCGATTGTTTTAAAATTGTTTTTGAATGTTATCACAGTTTCCCCATTATTGCAGAGACGTTCAAATTTTGACAAAATTATTTTATCATGTTACTCATGTCACATGCCACAATCAACCATATGGCAAATTACCTTTAATTCTGTAACTTATTAAAAAGACAGCATTAGCCTACCTTGAAGAAAGTGCAGGGTTTGTTTTTTTTCCCATGGTGGTGTTTTGTTCAATCACACACTGTGCATGAGTCCACAGGGGGAGAAAAGGCCAAATAAACATTGAGCTTAATAATTAGCTTTCTCATAAAGCAGATATGAACGAAACCTTGAAGCTGAATGTTGAAAGGGAATGAAAGCTCTCCCCTTTGCCGTTACCAAAAGGACTTTAAATATCACAAAGATGAATTTAATCAAAAATAGGTATTCATGAGGAGCAGGACAATAGCTCCTTCACCTTTTCATACCGCTATGCCTTCATATATCTATGGAACATCTTTGCGTGTTGAGTCAAAAAAACCCCACAATGCACTATGAGACTAAATTAGATTTGATAGAAAGACTCTTATGACAATAGTATGCAAAACAGGTGCAGGAGGACTGTCGAGCACATACACTGACACACACATTTACCTGTCTGCACATACTGTACAATTCATTTTCTCAGAAAGAATAGATATACAGGATGTCTCTTTTGCTTACAAATAGACTTCAGGACATGTTCAGTATCTGTGTCGAGCTCATTTCTTTGAAAAAACACTGTGGATATGCTGTATGTGACTGGTTGTGAACTCTACCTTAGTATTCCATCATATTAGTTCTGAAATGGGATCCGACAAGGATGTGATGATAATGTGGTAGCAGTGGAGGTGATAATAATAATATTCTGCTTGTTATGAAGATCAAATGAGAATTCGGAGTGAATAGGCTAGTTCCATATGATGTAGGTGTGCTTTACTTCATATGGTGAGTCAAATTATTTAATTTGCATATTTGACTGGAGGTTAAACAGAAGTAATGCGAATCTTTGAAATGCAGAAAGCAGAGAACATGACCAAAATCCACGTCTATTTCTCTGTGTAGTGTATACCGTATAATATAATAAAAAAATAAAAAACATCGCCCTCATCCTTGGACACCACCACGTTTTAATTAATTACATTCTAGGGTCATATTTGCTATATTTTTGTACAGCTATACATGGATTTCTTTTCAGATGGAATTACTAAGGATACATAAGAAAACTGAATGTTACTGACATTTGTTTTACCTGGCGCTAAACTCAAAAGAAAATCTGTATAGTAAAAGCCCTTTACAGGACTATGTGTAAAAATACCAACAAGTTTTTAAAAAACATGTTATTTTGCTATTAATCTATGAACCTCAAAACTCAGAACCTCATGTAGTGAGAGACACCATTTGGCTACAGCGTTTGGTTACTGTATATAGCAAGTGCTGGATGACTTCTCTTCATACCGTCGACAACGGGGATCAGAAGTATGTATTTTTTTCACACTATAAATAATTCAGCAGTGATACCCATGTCAAATTTGGACCCTGTCATCTGAATGTCACAGCACAAATCGAGAATCATCAGACCAGGTAATGTTTTGTCAATCTTCTATTGTCTGATTTTGGTGAGGTGATTCGCATGAATTGTAATCTCGGTTTCATGTTTTGACTTGATAGAAGTGGCACATGGTGAGGGCTTCTGCTGCTATAGCCCATCTGCTGAAAGGTTTGATGGTTTGTGATTTCAGATATGTTCTTCTGCACACTTTTGTTGTAATAACTGGTTATCTGAGTTGCTTCTTCTATCTTCCTAATTAGCTCAAAGCAGTCTGGCCATTGTCCTTTCTATGGTATATACTGTTCAGGTAAACTGTGTTTTCTTGCCAGTTTTTATATGTTTCTTTGACAAGTAAGCATCCTAAATCCAACATTTGATGTAAGTTTAGTGAATAAAATTACACCATAGTTAAACTGTAGCTTACAGACCGTGACTGGGTCCAGTTTCACCTGAGATAAGTGAAAAACACAACACCATGTGCAATTGATTCCTGTCCCAAAGTCACTGAGTATTTTAATGGAAAGACTCACAGGTGTACTCCCTGTTGTCATTTGTTGCATAAACCCAGAGGAACAACTTTTAAAACAGATGGAGGTAACTAACAAACCTTCACCTCCTTGTAATATTATTGTTCAGTTCAAAAGTGGGTGGAAATATCTTGTTTGGATTTTTGATTTAAAACCAGCTGGAAGCACCACATTTTTGCTAATCCTTTTGTTTAGAATAAGCTTTAGGTGCTGACGGAACATATTTTATAAATGCAACCTGTTGAGGGGTATCTTATCAAAGTTGCAGATGAGTGCAAACTATTTTGCTTAGATGTCTAACCCCTATTCCTCTGATAATGTCTCATATTTGAGTAGGCGGGGCTCAGTTGATCCCTGACATGACACATCAAATGACTCGATTATGAAAGAAAGTTGACAACCATAGTCATGATATTGCTTATCTCCAACTGGAGTTTTAGGTTTTGTCGGGCCACATAACACAAATACTAGCTATGTTGCACTTGTTTCATAGTACACCTTGATCGACAAGGATTTTTTTTTTCCAGAAGAAAAGTAACCTTTAACCAAGTGCCAAAATGCTAAGAATACTAAAAACACATGCACTAAAACAGGCTATCTGACAAAGGCAATAAGGGCTGGAGGACACTGTGGAAACAGGTGGTGAACAAAACACAGCTGAACACATAGCACAGGTGAAAACAATCAGGAAAGACTGACAGGAGGGAGTAATTCTAAAATCAGACACAGCTGAAAAATAGCCTTAATAGTGAAATGAGAAACACCCCAACACAATGTGACTGGGACATGAATCCTGAAATAAGACAGGGGCTGAACACACAATTAAGAACCTCAAAGTAGTAAGTGAAGCTACAGTAGATACAAAATGAGGAATTGCAAGCTAATAGTAGAATAGAAACCAAAGAACAAAACCCAAATACTACAAGAACAATAACAACAAAAGAAAAATAGTCCATCACTGGAAACATGAACCAAAACACAGGATTGCACAGTAACGACTTTTCACTAGGAAAATCTAGAACATACACAAAAAACCCTCCAAGAAATCACAGACTCCGTTACATCACAAGAAAACAAGCATAATAAAGAAATCAAAACATGGATCTAAAACTTCAAACAGTTGGATAATAAAACTGAATGTTAAAGTGGACATGAAACACTACATATTTAAAGGCTAATTTACACTATTGAGCCCTGCTGTCAAAAACCGATAGATTTAAGTCTGTCTGTGAAGCTGCATTTAAGAAAAAAGAGCTTAAAGTTAAAGTTTTTAAAACATGTTTAACACCATCTTGTGCCAGTACAGAACGTGACATCACCTTGTTGGTTGGTTTACATTGGTAAATAGGTTTATATTAGCTAACTAGTGACAGAATTGATAACTCAGTGGAAAACAAAGGGGCTAAATAATGTCAGTTTTTGAGAGTAGGGTTCCAGTGTAAATTAGCCTTCATACATATAGTGTTTTATGTTCCCTTTAAGTATATTTACTTCTAATCAAATACAGTCAGACCATGGCATGGCATATTATCAGACCCCAACACAACCTAAAGTTGTTTTTTTATATACATTTTATTGCAGAGCCAAGTGAACAAGGGAAAAGTCAACTTTAATGAAAGGTGTTTGTTAATTTCAGATAAGTCTATCTGTCAACCAAAGGTGCACACAGAGTTTCTTTTTTGCTCTTTCATGATTTTGTAGCTGGTGGTGAAACGTTTAGACTTTATCATATTTGCAGAAAGAAAATATTTTCTATAAGCCAGTCTCAGGCTTGCATCACATTAGTGTGAGAGCTTGAGAATGCAAGACACTAAAAGCAATTAAAAAATCATTAGTATGCTAATTTAGACATGAAGTAGCCATGTTCAAATGCTCTCACATGACCATAAATGAGTGTGTCTGAAAGGTGCTACACATTATTTACCCTTGACACTGGGGAATGCTGGCAGTTCACGATACCTACACACTTGATAATCTCACTTATATTAGAAAATTATAATGAGCTTATAAAATACAAAATAACATACTAAGCATATTGTATTACACCTGAACTCTAGGCAGTTTGCTAGATGGTTTAATCCAAAGAGCTGTCTCGATATATTTTTGGCACATAAGCCCAATGGGAACTAGACCCCTAACCCTGCAGTGTTAGCACCAAATTAAACTCATTGAGCTACTGCACAGAAGCACTATATACCACTTAAGTGGAACATTTTTACTTTTAAGAATGTAGCCTTTGGTACTCACTGTCCCAGATATTTGACAGCAATGTGAATCACAGTGTGAATGTTGAGTTCAATTCTTTAACTGGGGATGACGTTTTAACCTGGCTATCGATCACTTAAAAATAAACTTGTGAGGCGAGGTAAAGCTTGCAATGTCAGGTCTAAGGCTAGGATTTGTGTATGCCAGAATGTACGGTATCCACCAAACTAACTATGAGTAAACACAACACGGAGATCCACATCTTCTTTCTCATACATTTCATACATACAAGGGGCAAAAATAAATAAATAAATAAATAAATAATAATAATAATAATAATAATAAAGATCTTGTGATCTCTTTTAAATTAGTGATGTGGCAACAGACACTATTATATAACATTTCAAACACTTTAATCTATATAACATAGCTGATTTCAGAATTTTTATATATATATATATATAAAGGTATTATAAGGTGTCATCCCTAATCCATACATATTGCTGGAAGAAAACATGGATCATAACACGCAAAATGCAGTAGATACACACAGATAAAGGAACATGTCATGGGTTAGGGTTAGGTTACAGAAAGAAGATAAAAACAGACTCCTTAAATATCAATGATCTTTACCTCACAGATCAAAATGATGCATCCTTAACGTTTCATCATAATACTTATTTTCTAGCTAATCAGACCAAAACTGTGAAGCCAGATTTCAACTTCAGCCACAGACAAAATAATCCCTGAAGACCCCATCTAATGTTGGACTGAAAATGTTAATGTAGAGCCAGCAGCAATTTTAGATTTATTAAATAACATAAGAGCGATCCAAGTAATACCCACTAATGGGAGACATTCTCTCTAAAAAAAAGCAGCATCCCACTGCACAGATTCTAGTGTGCAGCAGAGGTTTTGTTTTTATAATAAAGAATCAGCTGTTTATTAGAAATGGGTAGCTGTCAGTATTGGCTGCAAAAATATAGACATAAACAAGTAACCCCAAAACAACATAATTTTGACTTTTGACCCAGACCAAAGTTCACATAATACCAATGGGCTGAATTTGGCGCTGTGTTTCATTGTGGAATATACAGTACATAGTATATTTACTACCAGTGCAAACTGATCACAGATTGTTCAGTGACGAACACTATCAATAAATACTTTTTAAATTACTTTTCTCAGGATACATTTTCATCAAGACCATGCAAAGTTTTTGGATTAAAACAAACTGACTTGGTCACCTTTAAAGTACTTCCTCTAACTATCACATCAAATTCAGCCTTAGAAAATCAGAGTGAAAGTAAAAAACATAATTTAAAAAAGCTATAAACTATATATCAAAATACGGCCCTTCAATAACAGTGGGAAAAAATTTACCACTCCTTCATAGAAAGAGAATGGATAAGAAAAGCAGAGTGTATGAAACTAACAAAAAACAAGTACGAGATGGATTTCCCGCAGAGGCTAGGCTGCCCTGATGTAGAAAACACAAACAGGCAAGGGAAATCACAAAAATGCACAATCAGAAATATATATTGCAAGTGTAAGAGGATATATTCAGTTATTGTGAAGATCTAAGAGGGGGGAGACACTGTATAGCCCTTTCTGTAACTTTATTTAACTTTTTGTTTTTCCCAAGAAGTCCCACTCACTATATCTTGAGAAAGTGAATTCTATGGTATATACCATCACTACAGAAAAAGCAACCAAGAGTAATAACAAGCTGTGGGAGGAGTACAGAGTGGCACAGAGACACGGGAAAAGTAAGAAAGGGAGGAACACATGGCGAGAGATATGAAAGAGATGATGAGCAAAGGAAGAAAGTTTGTGTGAGCTTACTACACTGTGTGACTCAGACAGTGGTGTGGTGGGCCCATGATTCACCCTGTGGCTTCAACTTTAATCTGACTGAAAGGTCAAAGTTTCCTTTAAACTGCCTGTTTCTGCTTCACTCTGTCTCTCTGTGTAGACCACAGTTCAGTTATTGACTGGTAAAAGTGTGTGCATGCAACCAGTATTAAAAAAGTACTATACCTGTATGCTTTCCCTGACTACACCAGCAGGGCTCCTGCCAATTTCTATTTCTTCAGCCCAAACCTCATCACCCTGAACCATAGAGCAAACATTGTGATAGAAGAATTTCAACAGGGATCAACTGACCACCTAGCCTACTACTTATGTGTGAAAATATGTGTGTGTGTGTGTGGGGGGGGGGGGGGGGGGGGGGGTATCATTGTGAAAAATACAGATTCAGAAGTTCATCTATTCATCTCTTGACACGCACAACTATTGGCAACTATTAGTGATAACTGCCAAAGTTGTTAAAGGACTCATGCGGATTTAGAAACTCATGGTTTCACACTCCATTGACTTACACAGTAACTGCTGAGTCTGCCACAGGATTTGTCATTTTCTCTGGAAAGTATTCTGAAGAGGTGGTTTAATGTTGATCACTTGGATTTAGTTGTAACATTCTGCTTAAATTCAAAATGAACACAACATATAGATACCACGCAGGTAAAAGTAGTAGTACAGTAATGCACCATGTTGGATGGACGCAGAGAAGCTTTGTTAGGTTAAATCAAGACTGGCAGACATTAATTTATATTTAAGCCAGCGATGTTAATTCGATTCCCTGAATTCCACCTTTATACTAGCTTTCTACTGTCTAGGAGTAGGAAACCATCCATAATAGTTCATGTAGTATTGAAAAATTGAAATATTTAAATCCATAAAGAGGAATGACTTACAGAGCAGTACCACAGCTCAGCTGATCACAGCCTGTACACAAACTCTACTGGAGCTCACAATATAAATGGTTGGTTTTCTCTGTTTGTGTTCAACGTGACAGATGTTCAAGCTGAGTATGTTATGTAAAATTACAATTTAAGTTGAAATAAAGTTTGTATTCTTTTGTACTATAGGTATTTATGAGATGAGTTGAGGGTAGCTGGGCAAAGAGATAGATATCTGGTAGAAATGTATTTTTGCCACTTCTGAAGTACAGTAACTTCCACTTACCTCAGTAGCATGCGATATATTAAAATAGAATTAATGGAGATGGTGAGTGATTGGACATCAATAAGGGATTAACAGTAGCAAGAGAAACAACAAAGAGAAGCAATATTCCCCTGCCAATGGATCAGTATCATGATCCTCATCCCTGCTGTAACCACATTGCCATCCACATAAACATCATCAGCATAATTACGGACATCACTATATGATCATCATGATTAACTCAACACTTGCCGTTTTCCACTTACCTTGGCGTATCCTAAAGAGAGAAATAGGTCCACATATCCTTTGATCTGATCTAAACAAAAATACTTTTCACAGATTCTATCTACATATCACCAGTTGGGTTTCTGAACCAAGTCCATCCCATCAGTAGAGGCTACGCAAAGTTAAACCCCGCCTGCTCACTGCCCCACTGTCTCGGTGGTTAGGGTGCCAGATCAATGGTGTGCAGTTTGATTTGAGTGACCCAGTTGTGGTGGAGGTCTGAGAAGGAAAGGAGGTTGTTTGCGTTAATGGCTTATTGGTGGATGGTGTGTTGCTGTGTGGAGAGTATTAGGATAACTAAGTGGCAGTTAATTAATGTAAAGATTGCAAAGATTAATGTGCCCCCCTTGTGGAAGTGGGAACGAGAAGACTGGCAGCAGAAAGGAATAGCCCATGCTTCACATGTATTTGACAAAGGAAAAAACTATATAAGGGATCAATTAACACAACTGCAAAGAGATTATGATAGAAAAAAGCCTTTTATTTTAACTAGAATATTGTATATGTGCGGTCACTCCATAAGTTTCCATTTGCCATTTACTTTCTGGCCACTTTATTATTGTTCATCTCACTCTCACACTATACCTGCAAGTGCGTACATGTTCCTGCATGCATCAGTGCACGTTTATTTATGTAAATTAAAAAAATGTGCATGTGCTGCCTATAAATAAGCAACAAGCAAGGGGTTGTGTTTGCATGTGTGAGCACTTCTTGCATGCCTCCATGAAACTAACGTTAAATCTACATTTGGGTAAATGACCTACAACCAGAGACTGCTGTGTTTGGTTTAGCCTCACAGCTGAGTGGAGAAAGACACCAGCAGATTTACTGCATATGTACACATCCACCCATGCACGCATGCAGATGTGTGCTTGCACACACACACGTACATACACATACATTGTTCCATCATTCACTGGTGCAGTTTATGGAGGAAGGCAGTAAGTGTGCAGGAAGCAGGAGGAAGAAAAAACAAGGAGGGTAAGAACATGAAAGATGGGGGAATAAGAGGAGAAAGAGGAAGATGTGACAAATAAAAGGTAAGAGTGAATATGAAGAGCAGTGTTTGGTCACTCCATTTTAAAAACATCTTAAAGCTGTTTCAAAACAGCTGAGACACGGAGGATAAGATCAGTTTTATGACTGAGAGATGGAGAGGGGGACAGCTAAATCTCTTGTTTGCACCCTGTACAGGTAACAACCTGTTCTACCCTCTAGTCCAGTGGTCCCCAACCCCCGGGCCTCGGACCGGTACCGGTCCGCGAGTTGTTTGGTACCGGGCCGCGAGAGTTGACGCTCAGGTCTGAAATATATGGTTTTCAGGGTTTTTATCGATTTTCAGCGTTATTTTGTTATTGTTTTTATCGTTAACTCTGTTTTCCTGGGTCTTTTCACGTGTGTTATGAATAAATCTTTTTTTTTCAGTACCGGTACTAGTTTTATTTTGTTGTATTTATCCGTGACACCTTAAAGGCTGGTCCGTGAAAATATTGTCGGGCATAAACCAGTCCGTGGCGCAAAAAAGGTTGGGGACCGCTTCTCTAGTCCAATAACCAGTCTCTTGGAGCCATCCAAATTGAAAAGCACAAGTGCATCTAATGCACATGGCTCTCTACTCTCATTTCCCTTCACAAATTCCATTCCTCCTTTTTAATGCCTTCATTTGTCTTTTGGCTTCTCTTTCCATCTGTCTCATTCTTTTCCATCTTTTTGTTATTCTTCGTCCTTCCTTTCTTCCCCATTATTTCAGCGGAAATTTGGCCACCATAATAATAGAATCTATTTGACTGCAATCACTCACCACTACCTCAGCTTTCCACTGTTCATTTTTACCAAGAAAGGTCAAGTACTCTTTAGGTAACTATGATCTGACCTGCAAACCCAATAGGCAGGATCCAGGTCAGTGTTCTCACACTGTGTGCACTCTTTCTTTCTCAGACACTGCAAAGGCAGTGGTAAACAAGATAAGAAGTGTCACTGTGTTTCCTTTTTCCACAGTTTCGTTCTTCCTGCTGGGACTACAAATCTAAAACCCTTCTGGTTCTTATGCATCATTTCTTTAGAAAAAACCCCAGACATTAAAACCCCAGAACAAGAGACATTTGCAATGTCTCTTATTCATTTTTTGACATGACCTATTTGAACCTGTCTCTTGTGTTTACCACCAGCTGCAATCTTGTAAGCGGTTTAGAGCTACAAAATCCAAATTTTGGCAACATGAAGTATTGCTGATTCTGGCAAAGTAAGCAGCAGTCATAGTGATAACTAAAATTCATTTAAGATTATGTGTTTGATTTCTTTTTCTTTTAATAGCTATGATCATAGCAATCCCTCAGCACTATATTGGCACTATAGTTAATTATCTATTATAAAAACATTTTTAGTGGGTGCCAGTTCATTTAGTTACTCAAGAGACACTTTTACATTAGATAGAAAAACGTATCTGCCTGAAATATCAGCCCAGTCTTGTATCCGAAGTGCATAAGGGGTCACTGAATATATTGGTATATATAAAACTAATGTGAATCATACACTGTGCCAAGCTGCAGTAACTTTTAGTATCTGTTCTAAGAAGAATATGATCTACTTCCAAGTTCTGATGGAAAATGGCTCAGCTTCATACGAACCAACCACACTGTGTCATTTAATTTGCTAGCCATGCATGCATTTATATACATAAAATATACTTTGGGGGGGGGGGCGTTCTTCCTCTTTCCAACTGACCTCCATGCAGGACCTTTAAGGATTTTTCATATCACGTAAACAGTAAACCTAGATGGTTGCTGTTCCTTGTTTCGTCCCTGCTTGTCCCTCTTCCTTCCTTCCTCTTTCTAACCCCCTTTCTCTCTCTCCCATCCATCTTCACCTCGACTTTCATATATCTCTCTTCCTTTTTTCCCCCCAGTAGCCTGGGCTAATTGTTACATCGTTCTAGCACTAAAGTTGCCCTGTGTAGGAAGCTTGGCTGATTGCCGCTGGGTCTAACGCAGCATGGGGGAAGGGGAATTGAACAAGCATTGGCCGTCAGAGCTGGTTAGCTTCACAGAGCTCCTGTCACAACTACACTCACAATGCAACCTGTTTACTACCCAAGCCCCCTGCAATTACCAGCTCCCCAGCAGGGGCCAAACTAGTGCCTGGGGAGAACTAACACTATCAGCTGAAAGGGGGACTGAACAAGGAGGGAGGAGGGAGAGCCCCATTAAGAGGCTGAGCCAGGGTTGTGGGTAAGCGACAAATTCTACAGGGACAAGCATGGTGCGAATATGTATGTGTGTGTGTCTGTAGATGTGTGTATTTGTGTGAGTGCACAGGTGAAATAATTTGGGAATTTGCACTGAAGGAGGTAGACATAATGCCCTGCAAACCAAGAAGGAAAAAAAAGAGCTGAACTAAGCAAAATAAAGGCAGGTAATGGATGCGTTACATTATAGGGTCTTCTCTTAAGATCAGCCTCTTTCTATTAGTCTATAAACCCACCATCAAAATGATTAAATCAATGAAGAAAGACACTATTTATGCAGTAAGAAGCCATAACAAATGGATAAGGATTTTAAGATGCCAGGAAAGAATAAAAGTGGATAACAGTATTGATGTGTTGAGTATGTAGTTGCATTTCAATCAACCTGTCACCATGACCTGACCCTTGACTCACTGGGACAGTGGGGCAGTGAAACAGGCAGCAGCACGGGACCCCTACAACACAATGCTGCATCTAAACAGTCAAAGTTGGGCAATGGGGGGGGGGGGGGGGTTAGAAAACAAAATTTATAAATATCTCTGAAATCATCAATAATATTTTTTTCTGAGTATTAGTAAGTAAATGATATCAACATTTTTTGTGAGGTAATGTTGCAGTGCTGTTAACCTTAACATTTAAGGAGGCACAACAAAGTGTTTCCAGAAGCTGATACTAACTTTGGCTGCATGAGATAATATTTCAAAAGCATTTTTTTTTTCATAAAAATAGATGATGGAACATGGACCGAAGTCACATGGCCTTGGATCATGTTATCGTGCTCTTATCTCAACAAACATGTTAAGTGAATTTTATCAATTACTGTGGATGCACAAATAGCATGCAGTCCTGGCATTACATGGCCTTTCACAGTTGTTTTCTTTCTCCAGTTCCAGCATACATTTATTTTTATTTGACTGCAACAGATCTTAAAAATGTTGTACAGTGTTTCAGGTTAAACCACTTCAACATTGGAGTGTCACTCTCAAAAATGTCTGTTACCTGCTTAAGCCTTGAAGCAGAACTGAAGTAGACTTTGAGGCAGAATTTTGCACCTTTGCCTAGTACCTTTTTTCAAGATACAGTCTAATAAGTCCCATTGTAAAACTGAAGTCTGCAAGGACAGGTCAAAGAAGGTCTAAAAAGGAGAGGTCATCTCTGAATGATAAGCTGGTTGGCATTTGTGGCTGGCATTGGCAAGTTAGAGGATATTTAAAAAATATCAAGAAACTTTAAGGGCATCTTAGACTAAGCAGCCAATAATGTGATTTTGTAGATGTTACTTTTCCTCTCTTACCCTGTTTGAGTTCATGACATTTGTTAGTTGAGAAACATTGTGTTAGGGAGCCCGTACTGCCTGGACTAACTGTTATTAAACTCTTGATATGTGCCACAGACTTCACATTTCCCCAAGAGTATCTGACAAAAAACGCCTTTTCCCCTTCCTACCTTATTTACCTTTATTGGTGGAGTAAACTGTCCACTGTTGTCCCAATGTGTCCTCTATAACCCAAGCCTATGGCTAATATCTCAATGAAATAATGTGTTGCGCATTCTTATCTATAGTATCCCAATGCTACAGGTCTGTTTGATCTATCACCCCTCCCCCTAATCCGACTTCATCCACCCACCTATAATTCATCAGATACTCTTGGAAGCCATTCCCACCTGAAATCTCATCATCCATCCAATCAGTCTTTCATCTTTCCTCTTGCAATCTTTCCATCTCTCTCCATCTTGATCTTTTCTAACGGTGGGAATAGCTGTAGTGAAAGTCAGCTGTGGTCTTGAAGTGGAAGGAGCATTTTTTTTTTCTTTTTCTCCCTGCCCACTTACACTGCACATCTACACGGATGGACTTGATGGCAGCCACCCCCACCCCGTTGTCAGCCTTGCAGTAGTAGCGACCTCCCTGCACCCTCTGGATGCCCTCAATGCGTAGTGTCTCATTGTAGATGGATGTTTCCTGGAACTTGTCTGACGCACTGCCTGCTGTCTTCGTCCACCGTACCTGAAGAGAGTGGGGGAAGGGTGGAGATGTTAAGAAGACGAAAGTGCTGTCGAAGGCAGTGAGTTATGTTAAAGGACAGAATCAGTCAAGTGTAACAGAAAGATGTTGAGAAGGCAACAGAGCAAAGTTCTTCAAAAATGCACTTCTTTAAAAACATGAAAAACTAAAATATAAACAAAAAAGCAGAAAAAGTCTCTGCTTTCTTATAAAGCAGAGACTTTTTCTTATAAAAACACCAATAAAATAATATCACGCAGTGGTGACACTAACAAACACTGGCAAAGCACAACAAGATAGTGTTCTTATCTGTTGATAGACAATTTGTAATGTTCACTAAATGCTAGCAACCCACTGAAGTAGTAGTGCATTGCAAGTTTTAAGTGTGTACGACCCTCAGAAGGAAAAAAGACTGCATCACTGTCAGTAAATGAAGTTAATGTAAATATCTGTCTGGTAGGTCAAATACTCATTTATCAGCATGATTTGTTTTAAAACAGTGATCTGAAAGTCCTTTCTAATTTTCTGCGGCAATTAAGTTATTCAAGGTTGGGGGTTTTTGTTGTGTGTGTGTGTGTGTGTGTGTGTGTGTGTGTGTGTGGGGGGGGGGGGCATGCTGAAAGAGTAGTTGGATGAATATCCTACCTAATTAATCATTTAAAACAGTCTTTATTTAGAAGTGGAAGTGACCTGCAGAAATGCCAAGTCTGTATAAAGACAACTCCTTAATTTACTGTGCAGGTCATTTAATTGCATATATAGCAAATTAACATTATACATAGTTTTCTTTCACTGAGATAAAATCTGCCTTCTCCATAGAGAGGAAGTTAACAGCACTAAGCTGTGTACTCATGGTGTCTGTGATACTCAGACCATTAAGAGTTTTGACAAATTCTATATGGCTTTTCCACGCTTCAGTTATCCTATCAAGCCATGGGAGCACCGCACGGCCGACAGCTACATGACACTTTCACTTGAATAATCAAACCCACAAACATTCGTGCACACACACAGATGCATAAAAGCCTGAAAACTCATCAGCACTGGAATGGCTTGCTCTTGCATATGTATCTGCATAACTATGTGTATACAGTCCATTAATCCCTATTAACCCTACTGTCTGTTATCAACCTCAGCAAGACTATCAACTATGTCCTGTTAAGGAGGTCAGAGAGGATAATAGGCAAAAGTCACTGATATAGAGTGACTGTCTGTATGTGTCCATGCAAACGTTTGTATGTGGAAGTGTGCATTACCGTTTTCATGCACTCTAGTCTGCTTGTGTTCCTGGATCTGTACATCATATCTGGTTACCAATTCACTCCCACATATATGTGTGTGTCTGTCTGTGTGTTGATTAGAAAACAGGTTATATGGATTAGCAGATTATCAGTGCCTGTGTAAATGCTCTCTGTCTGTTTATTCAGCTCTGTTTGTGGGAGGGATTTGGAGGAGACAGACTGCCATTGATCAACCGGCCAAGGTGAGCAATGAAGCGAACCCTGTCTGTCCACGGTTTAGTGGCTCTAGTTTGGATGAGGGCACGTGTTTGTGTGTGGGTGTCTTTTGTGGACCTTTTTGAGACACACAAAGGGAGAGAGTGAAAGTGAGCATGAAGTGTGCTCCACCAGGGCGGCAGATGAAGCAAAATAGAAGGAGGTGATACTGTGAATAAGGGAGATATTGTGCGCAATGCAGATGACAAACCAGGCGGCAGAAAAGCCTTTATCTGCCTGCGACACCAGCAGCTTAAAACTATCACCTGCACTCTCTTTCTCTGACCTCCTTCACCCTCCCTCTACACCCCTCTCTTTTCTTTTTCCTTCAATAGCCAGTGCCTTTTTTCCCCTACTACAGTCCTGACAGATTGGTCTGGATATCTCTCTTAGTCCCTCATCTTATCCCTGTCTGGTCACTTTGCTCGATACCTTTCTTTTATTTCTTTACAAAGTACAGGAAAGCCAAACACTCACTTGTCATCAGATTTTGTGTCTACATACACCTCCATTTACACACATGAAAGACACATATTTCCCCAGACTTACTCCCCCATGCACATGCTGGGAGATGAAGACACATTTGTTGAGTCAGAGACTTATAATATTAGCTCTTACATTCGGTTAGAAGTGTAATGTGAAGGGAAGTTTTGGTGTCCCATTGGATTGAGCCTGACATGAAAAGCGGCAGTTTTGTTCACTTTTTCTGTATTCAGGTGGTGATCTGTGTGCTGTCTAGGGCACAGATGTTTCAACAGGAGCATAGAAACAGCGCCAAGGAAAGAAGAACAACCTTTTCAGAATATTTCAGGTGAAGGTTTAGGGGCCACTTGGTGTTTGTAAGGAAGGTGGGCGGGTTGGCCATTAGGCCTTCTTTGAATGTGGTCATAGAATGCACTAAAATACTGGTCAGACGTAAATAAGCTAGTAAATTTTCCATTAGTGGCCAAGTGCAATGTGTTATTTGTCTACAGTATTTTCATCTTAGAGCATTTATTTCCAAACAGTGCATTACACTTTCCACACCATTAAAACCATTAAGACAGATAACTTATCCATTTAATCATATGATATGTCTAACATAATTTTGAGTTAATATTGTTTAGTGAAACACTCTTTTAACTTTGCCTTAAAGGTGAACTCTTGGTACCTTCAGCAGCAGTCGTCTCCAGCCATGTGCATAATGCAGCAACAATGTTTTCGATAAGTTGTTTTGGAAAGTATCATGGACGCTTCGTATTTATTTGATTCAAATAAACAAACCTGGTTGTCAGTGTCAAACATATTGCGACCCAACTAGCAAGTTAACATTTTCTGAGCAGCTCAAAGCTTCACCAGCCACAGTAAATATGCTGTGATCCATACTACAGTTGGAAATTTGAACAATGCCAGGTCCAAGTGGATTAGAAACACACACCTTGCTAAAACTACTGAAATCCAATACAAGGGCCCTGATAAAAAGCAGTTTTTGAAGCTTATAATCCTCAGTACACTTAATATAGAGCATTTAATGTTCAACATCCTTCCAAAATGTCCAGACAGTTGAATAAATGGCTCTTTCTCACAGTGACAACAAAACTAAACATTATAAGCTTTGAGTAAAGGAGGGATTTATTATAGAGCTGTTGTATTGGATTTTAATGGATTTACTGTACCTATACTGGCAAAAGATACAGCCTGAAATCAGAAATTCTGGAAAAGGAAAAGAGAGAACGACAGCAGGCACTAATTATGCATGATGAATATGGATCTGAAACATTGATGGCATGCTTAGGAAGAAATGAGACAGATACAGGGAGAAGAGAAGAGAACTGTCAAATTTCTCTATTTGTTTTCGACTGTGTGTCTCTATGTGTGTGGTTGCCTTATTACCTCCTTTCTTTCTCAGCCCGTCTCTGTTTAATTCTGTCCCTCTATGATTCTGGCATTTTCCCTTCACATTTTTACTTTACATGTCGACACGACACAAACATGTTCCTCCCTCTCTGCATCGTACCATAAGGTTCTCACGTCACTCCTCAAACTGACACATCAGAGAGAATCAGCAGGATCTAGCAGATATGGTCCAGTGCCTGTAAGACACCATTGCACTGTTGTTCAAACTGGAAACTGACAGAACAACACAACAATACATCAGAGGCCTTAATACTGACATTTAGCTAGAAAAACGATTGTTGAGATGTTTCTACCATATTCCTATCTATGCTAACCTGCAACTTTCAGCTCACAGGCCACAAATAATGAAAATAAAACGCAAGCAAACAAAATTTCTTCACCAGATGGTGAATAAATTGGATGTTGTTCACAAATTGGACAGGTCACTCCTGTGGACATCTGCTGTGCTCCACACCTAAAGTCAATTACGTTTGCAGTTACTAATATAGTGTAATTTAACTACATTGCCTTCTTTGATTCAAATAAGTCAAATTGCACACTTAATAGAGAGATTTACCTTTAAAACAAGGACATGCACAACCGCTCAGTAAAGCAAAGTGAAAATTAAATCCTTCCATGTTTGACATCACTGTAAGCAAAGCTTAGCTTGCAAGGCTTTCCCACCTCTATACAACTGCTTCCCGTGGCGCTACAGAAGTTGAATCCTTTATATTCCCTCTCAGTAACTCACAGAGAGCCTGCTAGGCTTGCCTTCCACAATTTTCCTAACTCTCTTCTTGACGTAGCACCAGCAGAGTTGACGATACAGTGCTTTATCCGTCCAACTGGCTCACTTACCGTGAATGGGCTTAAGATGGTAATCCTGTTATCGGGGAATACTACTTGGCACGGATGCAGACCCACACTCACACACAGGCACTAAGGCATACATGAATGCACGCACAAGCACAGAATATGCAACATCTGAGGGGAAGTGTGGGAAAGAAAGAGTGAAAATAAATAGAATATCAGTAAAATTATGATGAAAAAAGGCATAGTCCAGGTTGACAGCAGCAGCTTGAACTGATAAACACTGAAGTAATTATCTCAGCTCTGGTTTATGAACAATGGCTTTATTGAATAACTAAAAGTGACAAGGTGTGGATGACATGCAGCATAAGTCAAAACATCTACTGCATAGAAATATCTCTTTTAATTATCTGTCACAGCAGAGCAGAAGTGGATGGAGAGTTATTTGCAGGAGAATTGGAATACGTGGGTTTCTAAAAGAGTTAGCAGCAACGGCAAGTAATAAATATAAGTTAAAGAACAGAGTTTGCCTATGTGCATCCCAATCTGGTCTACTGCTTATTATTCCATTAACTCCTTTACTATGTGATGATGAGCTTAAGGCCTTTTTCTTTCCTTTTACCCCTGAATAGAATAAACATATTTGTTTAGAGTGGTTCCCAGTTTTCTCCGTGTATCACCCCATTAAAAAACACAAAAAAAATGACTCTGTTTGTATGGAACATCAGCCATGCCTCTGTGCACAGATCACAGAGAAAAAGTTCAATAAAACTGACTCATTGATATTGAACACATCATCCTTCTCTCTAACCTTGTCATACAATATGGATGCCTTTATCACTCTTTTTGCCTCTGTAATATGAAACTAAGGCTGTGATAACATTACAGGAATCAGAAGAATCATCAGCATTTACAAAAAAGTCATAATCTTGAAAATAATAAAAATAAATGCATGTGTTAACAAAGTCATTTACATTTGTCTGCATAGCATACAGATGTTAAAACACTTAACATCAACACTTTCTTAGTTTCAAAACTTGTGATTTATGAATATTCGGTTAATGTGCCTTCTTGAGGGCAAGTAAAAAGAAATGCACCATTTACATTTCTGGAAGCGTCTCAATAGTTTGCGCAACATTTGCTTGACCATCAGATAGTTTAAGTCAGAAGAAAGCAAACAGGGGCAGACCGCATCAGCAGATATACAGAGCTCTCTCCAAAGTGTCAGCCGTCAGCTGCAGTGTCAGCTGCTACCTAACACACTCTGCTCATGTTGGATGTGTTAGCTGTAATGAGTAATGGCTAATTATTACAAGCACGGCATAGGATGGAGAAATTTGAGCATAGCCATCTTTTTTTTTTTTGAGTATGTCCTGATCAGATGATGTCAGGCTGCTGAGAAATGAGAAACTGAAGAAGGCTTACACACAAGGGAAGAAAAAGAATCTTATGGATTACTTTGCCCTACGATATCAATTAAAGCACAGATCAACCAATAAAGTCAGAACATCCACGGTTTTGACCTGTGCTTAGACTGAAAAAGCTCTGCGGCTCTAGCTTTCAACAAAGCTATCTCAAATTTTTCCCCACAAAGAGCTCAAATCATTTAAAGTGGGAAACAAATGCAACACCTGTGCTGCGAACCAAGACCCGTATCCCACGCATGCAAACATCTTAATCAGGAAATCACTGGATGCATTCACAGCATTCATAATGATGTTCCAAATGCCACAGCAAACTGCTTCTGTTCTGAAAGTGCCTGAAAAAAACTAGAATAAAACAATCTTAAAATGTAATATTACTTTATATATACTTTCAGAAACGGCCCTAACCAATCTGGCGCCCTAGGCAAGATTTTAGGTGGCGCCCCCCTACATCAGCAGTGTAGTGTAATGTTGTAACAAATAATATTTCTATTAAATAAGCTTTACTTTGCATTTTAATTAACGTGGGATTATTTTTTGTATTTAGAAATAATAGTACCAACTTTTTTTTTTTTTCAACATTTGTGGCACTGGCGTGGCGCCCCCTGATGGACGGCGCCCTTAGCATTTGCCTATACGGCCTATGCCACGGGCCGGCCCTGTATACTTTATAAATAAAACATACATCATCAAACAAGCACACATACCTGTCTCTCACTGTCTAGTCTCTAGTCAATACAGACTTTGCTTTTTTCCTGTGGTTTCATTTTAGTTTGTAAGAACAGACGTTTAGACCTTAACTTTATTATTTTTAGTCTCAGAGAGGGTTTCATCTACAAAGCACAGTGTGTGTTACCACGGCAGCAGACACTCCAGAGACACTCAAACATACAGAAAAGCTATGGAAGAGTCCAATACAGAGGTCTTCATCCAGGCACATCAGCAGCACAAGTATTTTGTTTTGAAATCTAATTTGATGCGGTGTTTGTGTTCTCACTCAATGTCTCAAGCAGTCAAGGACAGTGACCCTTGCACTCACAGAAAAGCTGTTTGGCTGAACAAGAGTGAAGTGATATGTAGACATGACACAAAAGCTACACTTTAAAGAGGCATCCCTATGTGACAGACTTGATTAGCCGAGTAGATATATCCTAATCTATTCAAACACATCTTCATGAAGCCAAAAGGCAATGTAACACACAAATGCCATAAATGTATAAGAAGCAAGGAAAAAGTAGAAAATTACAATGTATGTACAATAGCACAGTGAAAAAGAGAAATTCTAGGCATTGATTTAAAAACAAAAAGTTGGAGAAGGCCTTGGGTTGTTGAATTCACTTGTTTGTTGTTTAGTTTCTAATCAAAGAAGTCTGAATAGCTCATAACAGCAGATCTAAAAGTAAGCTTGGCCTCAAAGCATCCGCTCGTCTATAAACTAACAGTAGTGCTTCAAAATTGCTTCTTTAACAAACAATAAGTCATTCCAATATAAGCCGATGAAACTGGACAGTTTCACACTGTTCTTTATTTAGTAATAATACGACATAAACATGGAAGCATGTTTTGCAAATTCCTTTTAAAAAAGGGAGTTTTCTCATTCCAACATCCTAAAGCAAGCAAGACAAACCTGCCAAAAAGATGGAAATAAAAGGCATGAGAGCCTTGAAGATCGCTAAACTGGATTCATTAGATTAGTTAGTTTTAAATAAACTTTTAATAATAGTTTACGGTGCTGGAGTGTCTTTAGGACAAGATATAACTATTCTTTATTGGCCCAGCCAAAGGTCAATTTTAAATGCTTAAAAAAGTTTGTGAACACAATTGAAAGCATGTTCACAAACAACTTGAGTGGAACTACCATGAAAAATAACAGTTTAAAAAAAAAGTCTAATTGTACTTGTTTAAAATAAATGAAGCATACATTTCATTCAGTGGATGTGAACGCTTCTAAATACTTAAGCCTGTAGACAGCATAACAACAGAATGACCTTCCAAAATACAAAATGGATCGCAACCAATGCCTTTTTATGGAGCATGTGAAATACAAGATCTGAAGCAGATGTTCTGCCTCATCTTGTGATTTATTGTCATCTGCTGTTGAGTTTGGAATACACTCGAGTAGTCCCGTCTACAAGCGTAAACATAATAAGCACAATTTCCCACCTCATCGTCATGCCTCGATTCTCCTTCTCCTTTATTAGTGGTCAGCATGTCCTCTGCACCGTGCAGCACTTATCATTGCGATTCATCTATCTTGTTAGAGTTTGTTTTCTTATCTCTGCTCAAGATGTCTTTCGTTTGTTCTTGGTTTTCAGTTGGTATTCACATTCATAATCTTGATGACAGACATGTTTTTGTTATTCAACCACATGTCTAAAAGTGAAACTACCTGGGTGGTGTGTATGCCGAAACATATTTTTTTCTTACGGTTTCAAAGAGATCATGAAAGTAAGTCAAAGATTGCTTGTCTTTTTTGCTGGCTTTGTCATGCAGAGATTATTTACACATGTTACCAATTATTTATGCAATTTTTTGATGCTTCAAGTTAATCACAATCATGTTTTATCTCCTTCATCGAGTCCTTAAAGTTTTCATGTCCCTTCACCATATCCTTGTATTTTTTTTTTTACTGCAATAAAAAAAGGAGAGAGTTGATTGTTTTTAGTTCCAAGTCCATTTCTTCTTCTTCTTCCTCCCCTAACCTGTCTTTTTCAGACTTCTTCTCTCCATCTTTCTTGTTTTTTTCTTGCTCTCATCTTCCTCTTCATTCTTCCTCTCCATCCACTTAGGGGTCAAGCAGTGACCTTGTTTGTGTCTAGGTCGTGTTCTTGCTGAGTGCCTGTGCAGCCTCGTGCTGCCACCTGATCAGCCTTGCTTTCAGCCTCACTATCGATCGCATTCCACTCACCCCTCAAGGGCAGAAATCCAAAACCATATTCCAGACCGCAGCCCTCATCTTCCTCCCTCCATTCCTTCCTCTTTCCCACTTCTTTTTTCTCTGCCTCTCCACTTTTCTCATCTATAATTCTCTCTCTACCTTTTCCTCGTATAGAATTCATCACGCACGCACACACCCATGCAAGTCTCAAGGTTGCAATGACCAGAAGACCCATGAATAAATAATAAGGAGGTAGGAATCACTTTCAGAAAAACCATTTACTCTCCTATTGTGTTTTTGAAGAAGCTGTGAGAGTGTGTGTGCGAGCTCTATGTGTGTGTAACAAGAAAAGCTTTGTGAGCGAGACTACAGTGCTTTGTTAACTAAAAGCCCCGCTGTCTCAGGAGTTAACTTGAGTGATGCTATGAGCACCTTGTAGGTGACCTCTAACACTGATTTTTTTTTCCTTGTGTACATACTTTGATTTCTTTTTCCTTCTTTCTTTAAAGAGTCTTACAATATTTGTGGGTATAACCAATGAGGTTGGCAGAAGGACAGCGTAGCAGAAAGGCAACGTGTCACCTTGTCTTGAAAAACTCATTCTTTTAAAATTGTCAAAGGTCATTTTTTGCCATGAAACAAAACAAAGAGGTGAGTATGGGCCTGCTGTTTTGTTTTCTGCGAACACAATATGCATACAGTTTGACTTTTCCCAAAGTAAGATGGTCCGTGAGCTAAACTGTTGTTGACTTGATATATGCTTTGTTGCAGTTGGTCTGAAGTATAGAGACAATAGAAATGAGAGCGAGAGCTTAAAAATGAACAGAAAAAGAGGCAGTGTGGAATAGGGAATTTAAGGAGATATAGGCAGGGACAGGATGAAGAAAAAATAAGCGTGGAAGAGAGGATAAGACAAGGACGAAAGAAGAGTAAAGGGAAGAAATGACTTGTAGTGAGTGATAAAAAGGAGAAAGCAGAGACTGAGACAATATGAAGGAGAAGGCAGCAACAAAAAGAGGAAAACAGACATAGACAAAGAAAGACATAGACAGAGAAAGAAATGATTAGATTTTTCTCTCCTCTGTATGGTTCAGAGTGAGAGCTCCCATTTCAATCCAATCTAGCTCAGGCAAAAGTAAACAATCAGTCTTGATAAAGGATTGGATAAATCCTCAATCAGTCTCATTTTCAGTAAAGAAGCTATTTATTGGGCTGGCCTCACATGGCTAAATTGGATCCTCCTTCTTCTGAGCAAGCTGAAGTGAGAGAGAAAAAGCGGAGAAAGTGAATCATCTCGCTCCGAGAAGGCACAGATGAAAGTTTTTGCGAATAAAATGGTCCTTGCATTAAAAAATAATACATAGTATAAAAGTCTTTACTGGTAATACATGTAGACTGAAAATGTAGGAAAAGCCACTGCCAATTAGAACTCATACATCATATTCCTGTGATCTTAAATCGACTCATCAAAATGTGGGACAAGTAGCTCCCTCACAAAGCCAGAAACCAGAGACAGGCAGAACACTCTGAACTGGTATGAAACAACTCGTGATTAATAAAATATAAAGCCCTAATGTTTTTAAAGAGTTAGTGTGGTCTGCTATGGAGTGGGTGTGTTTATTAATAAATGCATTAAAATGTTGTCAGCATAAATTTGTAAGTCTATTGTTTCTCTGAAGGGTGAAAACAGAGCATTATGAGGACATTCGTGTTAGAATAGAGTACAGCCATAAATAATAACAAAGCTGCTAGAACACTTGGAACATCTTGCCTGTCTGCCAACACCTAGAGGCCAATACAAACTTCCCAGTTAGGATGGGGAGTGGGGGAAGGACGCAGTTCACTGCAGTAGCTGTCATATCTCTTTTTCTTCTTCATGAGGTGAACATTCAACAGAATAAAGCGACCATCTCCAAAATAAGATGAAAACAGTTCTACTCCTATGGAAAACAAAAAGAAATGATCCAACAGAAAAGAAATAAGATTATTTCTGTAATATTTCTATGTATTACACTATGAGCTACCCACAAAGCGGCACTTTTACTTTGTTATCAAGTTGTGCATATACAACATAAAGCATTACCTATACATATATTCATTTTCTTTTTCATAAAAACATTGGTAGCTTTATACAATTGCTAAGAAAGATAACACCGCATAAACTGTTTTAAAAGGTTTTGACTATACTTTATTTAGATATTTCTTAGTTTTGAAAATACTGATGATTCTTCTTTTAATAATCTTTCGCCACGTTTTCACATGTCATAGTGCATCATATAGTTTTCATATAAAAAGAATTTCAGGCAGAGCTAATATAATAAGACGAATACTGCAAAAATATATATCAGGCTCTATCGCTCTGCTGTGGGATCTCTCTGCCCTGCAAAGTGCAAATATGGAAAGTATAGTAATGAAGAGAGAGCACTATTCCCTACTTTTTCATGTGTATACATGTAAAGGTAGAGGTTGAGAAAAGAAAAAGCTAAATCCCCAGAACATTGCATGAAATTGGTGGAGGGACTGTGGTAGAAATCTGAGTTAAATTACAGACTGTAAGACTCCTAGTGTCTTCTTATATTCTTTATTCAACCTTTATGAAGAGTCCAAAGGGGTCCAGAAGGGTTTCTTTTCTTTTGTTGTGGGTATGTGGCAACAAAGGAAAAAGAAACCCCCAGCCTATAAAGCTCGGCTTATCACATACATAGAATATCTGCTGTCTGTCTGGAGTGAAAGTAGTTTTACTTTCACAGAAGATAAAATTATGATTCTGAACCTGCTTCTTCTCTACTAAGGATCATACAAAGAGTCTGTTTCACACCCCAAATTCCTATATACTGATAAAGACAGTTCATACATGTGTCAGATAATAGTTAAACAAATTACAAAGAAGACTTCTGTTTATAAGCAAACTACGTGTATAGACAATTGTACAACAACTTGCATTAACTTGTATTTTTCTATTACAGGTTGCAAGAACATGATTTTTAAGTAGTAATATTATCTTTTTGTGGCTGAAAACATCATAAGTTAGATTAATATTAGAGTCGTTTCATCCAAAGAATCCCTGAGCCTTATAGGTTGGATGCCTATTGTGAACATTTACAAAAGTGCAACATGTTAGAGCAAACAGACAAAAACGGCTTTGTGAGCTTTCATTTTTAGTCTAGTCACTATGACTAATGTATAAAATGTAATGTACCAGAAAAAAAATACCTGAAACCACAACTTTGTGTGTTGCCAGAACTGGAGATTCAATATGTGTAAGGAAGAGACTGCATGAGAAGTAAGGATGGATGGAGGAGAAGCTGGGGTGACGAGGATCAAGTTCTCAATACAGCCAAAGGAGATCAGTGGAAACTCTGTAACCCCAGTGGGACACAGTGCAGAATGCTACAGTGTGCTATTCAAGCAGAGCACAGTCGGACAGAGGTCAGCACTCTCACCGTTTACGTCCACTGTAACAGTAAAAATCTTTTTCTGGTTTTTGTATGTGATGTGTTTCATGTTCCCTTAATGAATGTAGCATAAAACACTAACAAAACACTAGCACATCTGTTTGTCAGTAACAGGTTTATGCTGCTAACTTTAATTTATGCAATCACTCAATAACATGGCCTTCAAATTCCCTCTCCAATCACCAGATCAGAATCCAAAAGAACATTATTTTGGATGTGATATATGAAACAATTTGCAGCATGTATGCACAACTGAAAAATGACCAAATCTGCATAAAAAACAAACAAAATGTGGTATGGTTGTTGATGGTATGGCTGACTGAGGATTTTTCCAAAGTGCCGATCTACTGGGATTTTTACACACAACCATCTCTAAAGTTTCCAGAGAATGGTTCAAAACAGGAAAAAGTGAGCAGTGGCTCATGGTGAAAATGCTTTATTGATGGCAGAGTTCAGAGAAAAATCACCATATTCGGTCAAGTTGATGGAAAGGCAACAGTAAAACAAATAACCGGTTAAAAGAACGGGCTTAGAGGGCCCCTAATGGACCACAGCATCAGATGAACACACCAGGTGCCACTCATGTCACATAAAGACAGAAAGACAGTGAGATGAAAGGATCAGAATTTGGCATAAATACTTAGTGTGCATAAATCCTGATGTTAGGGAAGGGTTTAGGGTATTTTTGAGCCCCTTAGTAATAGAGTATAATTATAATGTTGAAGTCTTCAAAAGCATTGTTGCTGACTCTGTCCACTGTAAACATCTTATAATGGCAACGCTCAGTCCTTCACAGCTCATATCATTACAGTCTGGTCTCTCAGTTCACTGTACTTAAATGGTACTTCTGGGATGTGGTGGAAGCTAGGAATCAAATCAGTAAGGGGCTGCCCACAAATGTGCAGAAACTGTAATAATATTATGTCGTTTTCAGCCAGATCTCTGAGGGTTGTATCCTGCACTTGCACAATGAATAATTAAGGCAGAAACCAACACAGCTATAGCACAATGTAACTAAGAAAGGATCTGACTTCTCCAGTGCCGCCATAATTCCTTGTTATTGACCCCACACTGACCCATTATGTTCTCTTTCTGTGTTTGTATCTTAGCTCTGTCTTCGCCTCTCTTTGTAGTGCATTTTGTATGTGATTTCAATTTACATTCCAGTTTATTGTTCATTTGAATTATTATTGTTACTACATTAGCAAATTGCATTACGAAGCTGGGTAAAACCCATAACCTTTGGTAGAGTTAATAATTTCAAATAGCTCTAGCTAAACAGCTCTGGTCCATCAGCCTGTTCCACATCCTTATTTCTTCATTTCACACAACATGGATATGACCCTACAAGTCTGACAGCTGGTGGCTTTCAGCTTCTAAAATATGTTGTAAAGAGTGGTTTTAGAAAAACATCAGGATGTTGCTCTTTAATCCAAGGTGACTGACTGTTCTACACTTGGAGTAGCTCAGTAGTAAATTCAACGGGTCCAGGTGCCATTTGACATCATGGAATCTAACACTAACAAAAGCAACTAAAAGTTTAGAAGTGCTCGGACCTTGGCTTAGATTGTTTTAAATCAGAATTGGATGTTTTTAATAATACTCACAATGATGTCTAAATGAACAAAAGCACAGTGGCCATAGTAATTAACTTATTTTCTTCAAATTTGATCGACTAAATAATCATATTTTTATTTTTATTTGGAATGTCTATAAAATTGTCAAGCAATTTACATACATATTTTCCTCTTCGACTTTGAATGTGAATGATATAATAAAGATATATTACTTCTCATTCCATTTCTGGTGCAATGACAGAGAAATGCAAATGTTTCCTGAGCTGCACCTCTTTACTAGTTCTTTATTTGTCTTTTCCGTCTCTAACTTTGCGTCTACATACACATTGCCTCACTGACGGCAGCACATGCACTAACTCAACCGATGTCTCTTTGCCAGAGGCACTGTACATCTTGTCTGTGCACACGCTATATATATTTTACATTCTGACAATGTGACCAAAGTGATCATTATTCAAAATACAGTTCCACCTCCGACCAAGAGAACAAGCAATCACTGACGCAATTTCCTACAGCTTTGAAATGCTCTAGGGCAGGGGTGCTCACACTTTTTCCTCATGTGAGCTACTTATAAAATGACCAAGTCAAAATGATCTACCCACTACAAAAATCCAAAACACATACTTATTTATAAATATATTGAGGATTCTTTATATCTACAATGTATATACATGCATAACCGCAATATCCAATATTTCACAACACAATTAACTATGTAAATTTTTTGTCATTACCTGAGTTTACTCTGATGACTTGCACTGAATTGAATCAGCCAGGGATGCATAGTCCGGACAGTAGCTGCTGACGGCCAGGTTTAAGAGAAAAAACCGAGAGCTAAAAATTGGAGTTAACTCGCTGACTAGCTTGTCAGTTTTACTACACTTCGCGCCGCTGTTTGCGCATGCGCAGCGACCTAAGCGTCAGAAAAAATCTGCTGTCATCTGACTGGCTTCCCTGTATCAATCAAGTGACGGGATGGATGATAGGCTGGCATCTATTTTTTTAATGCCATGCGATCTACCAATACTACCTTTGCGATCGACTGGTCGATCGCGATCGACGTATTGAGCACCCCTGCTCTAGGGGAATGAACTTGTGTAGTATGTGTTATGCAGAGTATGTTTTGTGTAATGATTATTCCAGCGTTGCTGAAAATAAAAGTTTTATTAAAAGTTGCATTTGTTTCTAACAACGCGGACTGTAAATTTAAAGTCTACATCTGTATGTGTGTGTGTCTATGTTTGTATCCAAGAGCAAGCGAGTCACAGAGACAGAGAGAATTGGAGGAAACATGGGAAAGACAGCCACTCTTAGTATGGGCAGGTAAGGTCATCAGTTTGGTATGTAATTAGACTCTGCGCCTTTCGTACAAATGATTGTTTTGCATCTGCAGAGTCATGCAATCAAGCCCTTTTTCGTTGTGTTTTTTTTTTAAACACACACTCTCATACACATCCATCGTCGAGTTACACATACACACAAATAGAAGAAAACAAGGCTTAGACACAGGCGCTGTTTTATTCATGCTGATGTGATGCCAGTGGACATGCACCCGTGAGGAACACTGCTTTTCTCACCTCACACACTTGCACACAAGTACATACAACACACACAACCCCTCCACAGTCACCTCAGTTCATTTCATTTCATCTAGCTATGTACGCTCACACAGATGTATGCTCACAGAGAGATCCTGATGCAAAATGTTTCACTGGGGTTCAACCCAGGGAGCCAGATGGGTCGAAGGTGGACTGCACCTCCTGCTCAAGTTTTATGAGCGTGCTGTTTGGAAAGTATTTTTCACTCTTTGTTAATGCGTATATTTGGTGTTAGTATGGTCATATATTTTAAGGACTGCTTATATGTACATACTGTGTATGTAAAATATGTCTTTATAAAAGATTAAAGCAATCCTCCTTTAAGTACACAAATTACTAATGCACGCAAAGCCTAGCATGCACAATGGTTTCATCCTCTTCAATTCTTTCTAATGTAGGTTAATATATACCCATTACTTATTTATATTCACAGTACATGTGATCATTCTTGTGCTAGTTTTGAGAACTTTATTTTTATAGTACAATGTAGATATAATATAATAATAATATAGTTTGTCATTTACATGAGATGCATTACTGTAGCTGGAGAGTTAGCCTCGCTAAATGCAGGTATTATAATTAAACTGAAACAGTTTAACCTCCTAGGACCTAACGTCCACATATGTGGACATCACAATTTGAGGTCATTATACTGCTGCTGTTCTATCAAAATTTTTAAACTAATATCCTCATATGAGGCTCTCATTTTTCTTAGGAACAAAAATCTGGTAAAAAAAAAAAGAAAAGAAAAAAAAAAGAAAAATCTGTTAATTCTTTGTTTTTACATTCATCGGGTCCCAATCAGCCCAAATATCAAAGAGAAATTAAAAATGCATGCCGTGGAAGAGTGCGGGTCTTAGGAGGTTAAGTACAGAGTACAGATTTTTCCATTTTAATCGCTTAACTGATGATATGAAGTCAGAAAGCAGATTCTTTATATAAAGTTGCCCCTACTCATCAAAACCATTTTAAAGGGCAAAATTACATGTACTGAATCTCTTTCTCCTTCTTTGTCACATACAAGATATATACGTGTATTTACAGAAATAGTGAGGAAAGACCACGCTCTAGGCTCCTTTGGACTCAAAAGTGGGTGGGCAGAGGCATAAGCTAATCGCTAGGCTTTTGCCCATCAAGCTGGGATTCCAGTCCTGTCTGAACTATTAACATCTTTTTTTCCCTTTTTGTTTTCAATGTTTCCTTATTTAGGATAAGGCACAAAAAAACTACTTGTTTCAGATTACAGAATACATGGCCCAAAATGTATTTTGTAACGTATTCCTTTGCATTACTCAACGAGAGTAACTTATTCTGAATACTTTAGATGGTTACACTGGATTGGTTTAAGAAATGGTAACTGTTTTGGTTAAAATACATCCTTTTGCAGGTAAAACAGAGTTCATGTACTAAACTCCCTGTAAAACCAGAACACCAGTGGCATTGTAGCTGAGATGGCTCAGAAAACCACCTCACTTCACATGTTATTGCTTGTAAAATGACAAGTGTGACCACGACCTTGAGCTTCAGCACAATTTTAGTGAAGAGCCATTAGGTAATCCTTCTCTATAGGCTTAATAACATTTTGAACAATACTGTAGGAAGAGTAATATTTATTGTGAAATGTGCAGGTGGAAACACGGTCATCAGTTGCTCATTCAAATGAGATAAAAATGATACTAAAAGGGTGCTAAAGTGTGTGTGTAACAAGTTTGGAGTTGGCTTAAATGTTTCACAGAGTGAACAAAGGAAAGTATGGCTTTAGTTAATTCCAGTGTAAACAGAGTAAATTAAGAGATTATGTGACTAACCACAACAAACAAAAGAATGACACGATAAACATAAGTAATGACTCACTGGTGATTCATATTATTTATGCTACCGCGTACAGGGCAACTGATGGTAATGATAAAATGTGTCCATGTTGCCTGAAGTGTTTTCAGTCACCAGCATGTTTTGCCTGAAAGTGCTGCAGTGAAAATAGTCCCTACATGTAAACAAAGTTGAATTTTCCCAGCTTTGAGGAGGTGTTCATGCATTATAACAACATCATCATCTTCACATGACCTTAGGCTCTCTTATATTTGTCTTGGGAAAATAGCAAATAAAGACAGAAAAATCTAGAGTTTGAACACTGAGAATCCAGCAAGACAGGAAAGATCTGAAAATGTGGAAATTCTTGATGACAGTCGGCTGATCAATGCTCTTTGATTATACTACTGCAATCAGTGATAGACTCTGACTAACCAAAGGACACATGGGTGCTACTTTCATAAATATAGCATGGTCTTATCAGCTTTAGTTTTATCCATTTTATACATAAAATACAGGAATTTTATGTATTAGATTTTTTTTAAATGCCAGTTTTAATAAACTACATAAATGCATTTTAATAGATAATATATCAAACACAAGTTTACATCAAAACATTCATCACACTAAACGAGAGTAGCCCATATGGTTGCTAAAACTATGTTTTAGAATGACAAGAGACATTGCTGTCAAGGTATCATTGAGCAAGAGAGGTGGAACGTACCTGCTCGCTCAGTGAAGGTCACAGCGGATCACCAAGAACATATACTGCATGTATAAATGCACATTTTAATAAATGCCCAGTGGGAGATCTTGGAGCTTACCTGGGGTCGTGGATGTCCTTTAACAATACACTGAAGCACTAGTGTGTCTCCTTCTTTGATGGTGTAGATTCTCTCACTCATGTTATCATCTTTGACGTTACATGCTGCGCCCGAGTGCACAATCTGGGCGTTGGCAGGAGCTGTGAAAGAAGGCATGGACACACACACACATACACCACAACCAAGCATGTAGTCATGCAGGCACACACATATACACACACAGACAAACACAAAGGAAGAGAAAACCACATTACATATTTAGTAACATTTCAGCAGCAGAATTAAAGGTCATAGTCTTGTGGGTGTATGTGTAACACTAGTGCTAGTATTGATGACTCAGATAAATAAATATATCACATTACTCCTTTATCTGCATGATCTGAGTTGTCTTTTTTTTCTGTACTTGTAGCAGTGTCATGTGGATCAGTGTCTGAGGGAATGCGGACATTTATTGGGAAACTGAAACGTTGGTCACCTTTAGAAGTTCAAAAGGTTGAATCTTCACTCTGGACCAATGTTTTTGTCTTTTACAGATTTAGTTGTGCGGTAATGGAAGTTTTATATTTTAGACGTTACAAAATAGGTTTAATAAAGTTGGTAGTTGTAACCTGTGTCAGTCTGCATTATACTATCATGTGGAAAAAAATCAAATGGACTCGTATGGCTTGTTTAGAAGGGTTGCCAAGATGAAGCCTTGTTTCTCTAAAAAGAACATGACAGCACAACTTAGGTTTGCAAAGTTGTATCTGAGCAAACCATAAAACCCCTGGACAAATTTCCCTTAGACAAACAAGACCAAAGTGGAAACGTCTGGCCATTATGCACAGCACCGTATTTAGTGAAAACCAAAAAACAGCATTTCAGTAGGTGATGATTTAGACTTGCAATCACTGACTGAACCATGAACTCCTCTGTATACCAAAGTATTCTAGGCTGTGATGTGAGGCCAGCTCAAGCATACCAGTAAATCTCCTGTCACGGTCCCCGTGTCTCTCTGGTTGGCCCACGCTGGCTACAGGTTTTGTTGTTGTTAGTTTTAGTTTTTTTGTCTCTCCTCCTCCTCTCTGCCTGGGTGGAGCTCATTACGGGCTCTCACTCTTGGCCCACGCACCCCTGTGGATGGTGTCCACCTGCGGCTGATCTGGCTGATTTCCCCAGCTGCTATTTAAGGCAGTGGCACAGAGCAGCTCACCGCTGGAACGTCGAACCACCTGAGTTCGTGCTCGCGGCATATTCAAAGAAGAATCGCTTACACGTGTTTTATGTTGTGGAACTAACCTTTGACCTTCTGTCTGTAGATTCTGGACCGAATCACCGGACCTGTCCAAGTGGGGCAGTGTGTGGAGTGTTGGAGCGAGTGCGGCTGAAGAGGAGTGCGTGTGTGCGGAGGAGCGGTGGCGGTGACTGAGTGGAAGAGGAAGCGTGTGTGTGTGGATTCCCCCCCCCCCTTCTCTCCCTGGAGCCCTGGACCCCCTCCCAACTCACTGTACATATATTTTGCACTAAGGTGATCCCTATTGTAAATAAATCCCCTTTTTGTTTCCTTGAAAGAACTGTCTGCGCGTGGGTCCGTTCAGTAGCCATGACATCTCCAATGGAATAGCTGAGAAAGAAAAAGAATCAAGGTGTTGCAATAGCCCAGTTAAAGTCCTAACCAAGTTCAACCCAACTGAAATATTATGGTGAGACTTTAAGAGAGTTATGTATAAATGAAAGTCTGCAAATCTCAATAAACAGAAGCAAACTTTTTTATGAAGAGGGTTTGAATATTTTTGTTGTAGAAAATATCAACAGCTTATTAAATTGTCAGACTTTTTTCTTCAGTCCAGATGTTTGATCTTCTGGTCTAAATTGGATCCAAATGGAACAAGTGGTCTATGGCCCAAATCATGACCAAAGATACAACTAATTCCAATTTCAGTTGTTGATTTTGATCTGAAAAAGTCTAAGGCTGGTTCATTATTGATTCCCCCCCACACCCCCCAAAAATAAATAAATAAATAAATCTATGTGTACAGTATTCATAAGAAAAAATGAAAACAAGATTATCTGTCCTGTTATAATAATCAACAAACTCCCACATCTCAATAAAACATGGAGTAGAAAGCAGTTTGTGGCATACTCTGAAGCAATAATGTATGACAGATGCATGATGGGAACTCTTTGCGGTGACAACATCTGCACAGCACTGACCCATGTGGAGGCTGGCTCGCGTGCAAATAGACTCAGATGGCTTCACCTCCCTTATGATGAGGTAAGACAGGAGGGGGGTGGGAAGAAATGGAGACAGAGCGAGAGAATCAGCGGGTGAGGAGGAAAAGGCCAGAGAGGAGTGTGAAACCCCAGAGAGAAACATGGGGGACGGGGCAGCACAATGATGTGATTAGCATCGATTCACAGGGAGAACAAATCTTCACTGTGCTGTACGACTGTTATCATTGAACGGACAGGAAGAAAGTGGGCGGCCTGTTCACCTTAAACTTCAACTCGATCAGACATAACAACAGCTGGCGTGATCCACAGCCAGAAATCAAGTTCAAAATAAAAGAAGGTTTAAAATCTGTCTCTCTATGTTCCCGCTCATGCTAATAGCTTAAGGTGTGACAGCACAGCGAGTGTAACTTTCTGCTTATATTTGTAATTTTTTAATGATATTTTCATTTATGGGATATTTTTTTTAATCCCCCCCAAAAAGAAGTAAAATTGATGAAAGAGAAGACTGTAGGTCAAACTGACTCCCAGTTGCAAAGACGTGCTTAATAAAATCTGTGATTTTGGCTTTTGGCTGTAGCTTTCTAAACCACATTGGTACTGTCAGTGACCAGACCTCTGTGCCCACAAAAAGCAATCTGTGAATCTTGTTGTTTGGCTATCATCATTTTGTTCTTATTTTCTGAAGATTTATATTTTAGAAAAGAAAAGAGGAAACGAGAGCATTTGTGGTATGAGCTCAGTTACTCATTTCGTGTACGTATTACAGTAAGCACATGCTGGCTGTGTGCACCAAAGGAATGTGTGTTTGTGTGTTTGTCATTGTAAACGAAACTGTGCGCTTGAGGAGCTCATCAAAAAAGCAGTCAATCATTTACTGCTTCAGTCTTGTACTGAAAAAAAAATCATCCCAAAACCATTTCTTCTCTAACTTCTCCCGACTTTGTGCTAAAAGAACAAAAAAACACTTTTTAAACATATTAAAAAGTTTGAAATGTAAGCCAGATTTAAATGCAGTGCTCCTTTTTCTTGGTTATGTTGAAATTCATTTAAATGATTTAACAAACGCAGGTCTTTTCAGCACTCAAGCTGTCTCTAGTTCATACACCGAACCACATTTAGACAAGGGAGCCGCTCAGTATAAATGCAGGCTTTATGCAGGAGAGTAACCAGATCACGTGGAGCAGTTGAGGGTTAAATGCCTTGCTGAAGGGCACACTAATAGTAGTTTCAATGGGAGGGGAGATCATGTCTAATTTATCTGCTATTTTCTAACATTTTTGCTGTTAGGTTACTGTTCAGTAAAGTGGATTCTCCAGTGACAAGTATGCTGTAACCTTTAAGCTTTAACATCCCGGCATGAATCTCTCCTGATCAATCAATTAAAATGTAACCCATAAAAGGATAAAAACCTAAAAATTACTATGTGGAGTAACAGAGCCGGGTTCCAGATGTGTGCTGCACTATCGTGAAAAGATGTCGGGCTGATATAAATGGTGAATAATTATCTCCTTACAGCTTATTGGCGTGTCTGCATTAGTTTGCCTCTCTGGAGAGGGAGGGAGGTCGGACAGAGCGGCTCCTCTGTCTGTTCTAGCCTCCGGCAGCTTGGCTGCTTCAACTGTCTGATCGACTAAAGAAAGGGAGGCTGCGAAAGAGGAGGAGGAGAGAGATGCAGAGAGGGTGAGCAAAAAAAAGAAGGAAGAAAATAAAACAGGCAAGAGGAGGAAGACAGAAAAAACAGAAACTTACAGAAGGGAGGAAAGCATAAAAGGAAATGGAGAAGGATTCAAGTGTGGGGAAAAATAACATTGCATAGATTTAGAAAACAGGTAGGCAGAGAACCTAAATGAATAAAACTGAAAATGGAAAGCAGGGACTAAGAGACAAATTACTATATCTATATATTTAAAACTAAAAAAAAATTAAGCGGAAAGGAAACTTAGGAAGATACAGAACAAACAGGAAAAATAGGAATAATCATAACTGTAAACTGCAGACCAAAGCAGGTGAAAGCCAGAGGAGAGAAGGACTGAGGGGAAGAGAGGCTGGTTTGAGGGAGACTCCTAGCCCAATACAGACAAAAACAAAACCAAGAAATGATGAAAATAAAGCAAGAGGGCTCAGGCTGCATGACTACAGATACACCTCTTCTCTAGTTACACTCTAACAAGAAGAAAAACCCAACTACAACTAACTAACCCAACAACCATGAGAAAATCATTATGTAAGATAAACATAATTTTACCTGCCTATAATTTTCCACAATCCTACATCTGGTTGACAACTATTACAGTTTGATATACCCTATAAAATGTCCATTTACTGAATATACATTTCACATACAAAAAACAAAGACCATCACACAGGCGTTCATGTTTTCTGATCAACATAGCATAAAGAAGCAAGTCTGTCTCTTTGTTTCAGTTAGTACGGAAAGAGATCATCAGTCATGGAGAGCTGGCGCTTTGACAGTAAACTATCCGAGTCTGATGATTCATCGATCAAAACTGTTCTGGTGGAAACCGATTGAAGGTGTTGTCCATGCATTATTGGAAACTTTCCTGAGACGTTCAATGCACATTAGTTGTAAGTGAAATATAACTATCGGCAAATGCCCTGTCTGATTAATTGATTTGTCACTGCCTGCCATGTTTGTTTTTGTTGAGGGGACAGGACATATCTCACCAAAACTAATGATGAGACAGGAGAGCTGGTGTCAAACTGCACTGACAGCTTGACAGAGTGCTGAGCAGCATGTGTGTGATTGTGGTCGAAAGAGTGACTGAGTGTGCCCGCTCTGGTGAAATGTGAGTGTGCATACACGCATGTGTAAGTGTCTGTGTGTGTTTTCATGTACATTATACTGTATCTTGCCAGAGGAATCCCAAGGAAGGTGATGAATCCTGTCGAACACGAAGCCACGCCGAGCATGATTGATATGCGTAGTTACTTTATGGGAGCCTCTCATGCATACAGATGTGCCCTGACTCAATTCACTTCATTCACAAGAGACCATTCAATGCTGTGGCCTTTCCTCTGCTATCACAACATAGGGTTTGAAAATAAGGAAAGGAAAGGTTGACGAGCAGAAGGAGATAAGAGAGTGGGGGCCTGAGAGAAAAGTCACAGAATTTATTGATTAACTGCAATTGAGGGAAGTGTTCATTTGACCCACAGAAGCACTAATCACACACACACAGTCTTCCACACACAGAAAAAACAGCCTTATGGCCAAAAGTCTGTGTGACTCACATTGCCTCAGTATTTTATCAGGATTTTTCTGTGCAGACAGGATGGAGGAAGATCAAATGGTTGATGTCATGACCCCATCCTTTTCATTTTGGCTCGATTGGAGCTCTAGATATCAAAACGCATCAGGGACATTGATTTAACTTTTGACCTGACCATTAAATGGCAGTTATAAATGAAAGGACTAACCTTCACTAACCTTTTCATTCTTTCAATCAACTATAAATGGCTGTTTCCCTGCTTACACACTCACACAAACACACACACAAAAGAACAAGAAGATGTTTTTCCTTTTAACTGTATCTTACTCTGTAACAGTAAATAGATGCAATGAGCCTCCCTTAAACATACAAATATGATTTTCATTGGTACTGAATTCAGTGGGAGGCTTTCAAGTCTAGACTGTTCTTGAATAAACACTAGCTAGCAAATTATTTTATTTGTTTTAGGGTTTTTTTTTGTTTTTTTTATTTAACTGCCTTATGATTTTATTTTGATGCTGGTTTTGGAGACATCTACAAACCAATTTCTCAAAAAATGTTAGGAATTTGTGTAAAATGTAAACAAAAAAAAGAATACAACTTTACAAAATGCTTGCAATCTGTGAGCTCTCACACATGTGTAGCGGCGCACACATTCAAGAATCACTGCATAAAGGGAAACGTAATATATATCCTAGTAACACAGTAACAAAAAGATGGGGGGGGAAAGGAAAAGGGACATTCTTTTCAAAAGAAGCTTATTACATAACGTATGTAATCTCTACATTCACTCTGTTTAACTCATAATTTGTTTACCAACACTTAAATAAATGTCTCTGATCATGTCTCCGTAGATTTGTATGCATGTCTCTCTTTCTGAATCACTGTACAGCCTGTGTGTTTGTGTGTGGATGGTTCAAATACTGTAGCTTATATCTTTAGTGGACGCTTGGCTGTTTTATATATGTTTTTATGTGTCATAGGTGTTGTAATTGCAGGTTATAATGAATCTGTATGGGTAAATATGGCATATTGACATGATAATCCGAGCACTCCTATTTTTTAAGTAAATCTTTATGTTTTTATAAACATGTTACAGCTATAATGTATCTGACGGCCAGTATGATAGCCAAAACAAATACACTGAACACTAAACAAAAACATTGAAATAGGGTCTGATTTAGTGTCTCATAGTGTGTGATACACGCTGTGCTACCTAATGCATGTGGACCTGTTTGTCAGTGAATGACTCTGTGTTTTCCACCACAACTACTGCAAGAGGACAAAGGGATTGCACGATCAGATGACAGCAAAAGCCAATAAAGGTGGATCACTGGAGAGCAGAGGGAAGATTGGAGTGGAGAAAAGGTGGAGAAACTAGAAAAAAAGCACCTGTAATGGAAAACAGATGGGTAGGAAAGGGGACAGCAGTTTCCTGGAAACACTGCCGTTTTTATATCCAAGAAGAGTGACTCTTCCCTTTGACATCGTGTGTAATATCTATTATTAAAAGGCACAGAACATGGAAATTCAGAGGAAAGGGAAAATAAGAATTCGTGAGCTCTTTAACTTGTCCATTCAGGTTTTCTACACATAACTGGGCATTAACATCAGTCAATGAATTTTGCCTTTTCTTCTCTTTTATACACACCTCACCCTCAGGTCCAAAAATATTATTTGTCCACTTTTTAGCTGCTATAACTAGAAAGAAACTAAAACAAAAATAAAAATCTGATTAATTCGAAACACAGTTCTAGTGTCTTTAATGCAGGCCACACGTGTACACACACACACACACACACACACACACACACACACACACACACACACACACACACATATATGTTGCTTTATATATGTTGCTTTGTTATTTTGAAGAAAAAAGTTCATCGGACGACATGTAAGAAGTGAGGGGAGTCAGAATTGACACTGGTGGAGGACTGGAGTTATGTGAAGTGATTGGGGGTTTGTAGAACGTGGTCAAACATGAGTCGTACTCCTCAAAGGAGTGTATTTGCTGCACTTGAGCTATCCCAGGATGAAAAGATAAAGAACAAGAGAGAGAGAGTTCCAAAAAAAAGATGCACACTGCTTAGATCTTTGGCATAGATGGACAGAGGAGAGTATGGAAAAGGCTGGGAGGACAGAGAAGAGAAACAAAAGAGAAATATGTGACTGCCATTCTCTTTGTGCAAGCTCCATTTACAAAGACCGCTGAATCTAGTATTCGCTGTGTTGATACTGACATACTAAAGAGAATATTGACAGTGTATTTAATGCCAGATAGCAGTTATATTAATACGTACAATTTAAAACATGTGTTAATAATTATAAGTCAATTATATATTGATTATAGATTTACAAAGATGCCTGATCATTGTATTTGAATGCATGCTATTTGCACCTTAAGGTAAGTAATACAAATTGCATTTCACCTTAATACACTTGCATATCTTTTAATCAACCCAACACTCTACACTTAAAAATGCACAAAAATACAAGTGTGAATATAACTGAAGTATTCATTTATTTATTTTAAACACATAAATTGACAAATAAAATTGCGTCGTTGGATGTTGGAGTGTTTAATGCAAATTAAGCTGAAGTGAAGTAAACAAAATATTCAATCACCTTTAATTTGAAACTCAACAAAACATCAGTGTGTGCAGTTAAGTCACAACAGCATATATTGATACCTTGATTAAAGTGTCAAGTGTTGCTCAGAAGTAGTAATCGACAAATCCATGCAAGTGTACACAAAGACACACACGCACTTTGCTCTAAGTAAAGCTTAGTGCTACTAAAAACAACACTAAACATCTTGCTAGGGATACAGGAGCACATCACTGCTTTGTGTAGATTCCTTAAATTCATTAAGTGCAAAGTCACCATGATCCGAAGCATAATGCTCCAAGTTTGGATGATCTGACATTAATAAAGAATGACGTGAGACTTCTTAAATGCTGTCACTGGGAATATTAACTGCGAAAAACCTTGTGATGTTGAACGGGTAATGTTATCTCAATGTCTCACATCAGCAGACCTGTCTTACAGACACATGGATTTCTCTCTTTAAACTATAAGACCCCCTTTTAGGGCCTTTTTAGCAGATATCCACATCGAAATGCACAAAATGCACCAAATCACACAAACATTTGCATCAAGGTGCTTTATACTGTAAGTTAAAGACCCTACAATATTACTGAGGAAACCCCAACAATCAGATGATCCTCTATGAGGAAGCACATGGCGATAGTGGGAAACAAAAACTCCCTTTTAACAGGAAGAAACCACTGGCAGAACTAGGCTCAGGGAGTTGCAGCTATCTGTCTGATTAAATGCAGAGTGATGTGTATAATGTTGTGTACCAGTCCACATTAGTAGCAACTAAAATATTATCAAAAATGTTAAAAATGAAAAGAAAATTCAAGTAATGTCTCTTCTATGTGCAAATGATTTTTTAAGATTTACATTTCACACTTCCTACATCATCATTTCCACCAACCAATGGTGCTTCAAAGCAACACAACATCTGTTAACCCTCCTGCCATCCTTTAAAAAACTCACACCCATCACCCTAGGGACCATTCTCAGCCACGCCATAAAAAGACCATATATCCATATTTTATTCCACTTTAAATTAGCCAACCTTGTAAAACTACTTCTCCCTGAAATATTCATGTAAAGTTTTAATTATATTTTCGTTGTTTTAACCCTTCAAATCCCAGTGTTATTACATGAGCGCCCTGTGTTATAAGCCCCAAAAACCAAAAAACGAAACTAAATATTTCCACAAAAAACCAGTTGAAGTAATATGTGATTGTCATTATAAGTAGGCCTTTAGATGGACCAAAGATTGGCACCAACATACATTTTGACCTGCCATTATTTTTTTTGCATTTTTTTTGCAATTTAAAAATTAAAACTTCAAGGCCCTGAGTCTTCATTGACATCCAAGAAAAGAAGAAAAAATAAAATCATATGATGATAATTTGGGGTTGAAAAATAGCGTTTATAATGGAAGTCAATGGGCAGAAAATGGTCCCCAGGGTGATGGGTGTGGGGATTTCTGCTGCTCAGCCATTTTAGGCTGATTTAAGGAATTCACACTGGAATATTAACATTGACAGGTAAAAACTATCCTGTGGCAAGTTTGGTTATATTCCACTGAACACAGTGGAAATGGCAGCCATTTAACACATAGCAGTGGCACAAAAAGGTCCCAAGAAGGCAGGAGGGTTAAGACAAGAAAATAGCCCACAACAAGAGCATTAAAAAGAGCAAGATAAGACGAGAGAAAGGATAGTAACAGCTGGTGAGGTTTAGAAATTGCACCAAAGGTTTTGCCTTCATTGCGTGTGTGTGTTGGTTCTTTCATGTGTTGTTACAGCATATGCCACAAAAAGCACCTTGGGTGTAACATATGGTTAGTCAATGTAGCTTTCTGGAGCAGGACAGTCAGGATGAAGTAGAGATATAACAGAAAAAAAGAAAGCAAAAGATAATAAAATTAAAGGGAAATTGAGAGCAGAGGATAAAAGCACTGTATCTAGGAGCAAAGACAGAGGTAGTGAAGACAAGGCATGTGCCTCACGTCATCTGCCTGCCTGACAGTCAACCTGACCTTATTCTACTCACCCATAATTCTTCAGCTCCCTTTGATGGCATACATAAACACACACACATATGCACATTTACACACAGACTAAGAGCACAAGAAAAACACTTAATGTGAACAAAAAACAAAATGTGTGTGCGTGTGTAGGTGTGTGTGTCCGTGTACACGTCTGTATATTTCCAAGGAAACTGCGGCAGAGCATCCGACAGTGCTTAGTGATCAGTCCAGGTGAAGTGGTGAGAAGGAGGGAGGCACTAAGAAAGGATTTCGATAAAGAGGAGAGAAGAAGAAGCGCTCGAATGAAAGGTCAGAGTCAAAGCTGGAGGTAAAGAGAAAGCCACGAGTGCGTGTGTGGTGGAGGAGTGGGCGATCCTCAGAAGTACCACAAGAACAAGCTAGATATTATGGTTTCCATCGGTTTTAACAGTCATGCCAATAAAGTGACTGAAATTGGAAAATTTAAATTTACAGAAGTGGGAAGAGAGAATGACAAAGAGCAGAGAAATGCTGAGACAGACTTCAATAAAGACACACAGATGAAGAAAGGCAGAGATTGAAAGGTCCTAACAACCGTGATGTGTAAATCACGTATAGAGCGAGACTAGGAAAAGGTGAAAAGGAGAAAGCATGAAGAGCAGGTAGAGATACAGACTGAATGATGACACCGCAGCGAGTGAAAGACAGGGAGAAAAAGCAAGAAGGGCAGCAATTATCTTACATCTAGAGTCTAACTCCCTGCTTGTCAAAACAGCTAGACTTTAGATATTGATATTAGTCTCGCTGGTGCTGTTTTACTCATTGATAAATAATACTTCATTAATCTGTCACACTTCATTTAACGCAGGCCTTTTTGAGCTGCCATTAGGATTTAATGAAGCATTGACTCATGATAAAGGCTGGATTCAGCAGCAGTAAAGAGAGACATAATTTTTTCATGTACAAGAGACTTGAAGGAAGGAAAAAGAGAGCTGTGGATGAAAAGACAAAGTTTTTTTTTTTATCAACTTAAAAAATGTGACAGGGATCCACTGAACGACTGGCCAGAGATTAGAACTGGCTAATTTCCAGCATTCTGGTCATTACTGGTGACTAGCTGGTCAGCCTCATGTCTGTCCATTTACAAGCTGGTCCATTTCATGCATGCACAGCAAGGTCACAGCAGTGCAGGCAAATAGCTGCATGCACATAAACGAGACATTAACACGCTTACATCCTATTTTGTGTGGAAGCTCGTCACTGTCACTGAACACACAAAGCAAGGCAAGGGTGTAACACCAAAAAAAACCACCACCAAATCATCCAGGTGAACATTTAGAGACTTGGTATGAGCAAAGAATTAAAACAGTTAGAAGGAAAATTGTGGAGAAAGTCAAAAAGAGAAAAGGGTCAATGACCTCATATCTACTGAATTTATAGACACACTGGAAAATGATGCAAGTAACTGACATTTATTTTGTTATATAAATCTGCTGCACCTACTTTAGTAAGGTGTCAGGTAAACGTGGGTGTGCAACAGCTCTTTTTCAGTTGTTGCAAGTACATAAGTCCCTGTAACTTACTGCAGTTTAGGTAAATTGTAAGTTTAATAATTTCTTTTACTATGAAAATAATATTTTGAAAAAGAACAACTAAAGAAATGCAAATTTTTGCTTCTACAGCAGGGAAAATATTTAATTATTTGATCCTCTGCTGAACACGTAAGATTGCTCACTATCAAAGACATGAACTATAATTTCTATAGTTTCATTTTAATGCAGAAAGACAGAATATCAACCGAAGATCCATAAAAACACATACGCCTAAACTCAACTCCTTATGTGTATAAAGCACAACTGTCCATAGAATGAATCTCTTCCATTCAAGTCCTCCACCACCACGGGGAAAGACCAAACAGCTGTCCCAGGACGTTAGGCACAAGATAACAGACCTGCAACATCGGCAACAAGCTTGGCGAGAAAGTGATAACTGTGCAATCATTCAGAAATGAATCACATATAAAATGACCAGCCTCGGTCTGGTTTCCCATGCAAGAAGCTGCCTCATTGGATGAGGATGATTGTTAGAATGGTGGTGGATCAGCCCTCAAGGGAGCTGGGACCACAGTCACCAAGAACACTGCTGGGGAGGCAACACTGCAAAATTTTGCAGTACCTTATAAGCGCTAATGGTTCAAAGAAATTCATGAAGTCATTACTGGATAAGGTTAAATGAATGCTTGGCTCAACAGTGCTCTGACTTTTTGTCAGCCTGGCTGCAGTACTGAAGAGAAACGTAGGTTTTTTTCTTAAATCAGTGATAAATAGTAAGATGTTCTAGTTTTAGTTTTGCTTTATAGAGCAACAAACTATTTTTCAGGCAAATTGAAGATTTTCTAAATTAGCGAGATGTTATTTCCTCTCCAGCACACAAGTTATCTGCTTTTAGGTGCGCATTTGAGAGTGTTAGCTGTTCTAGCTAACAGTCTCTGTTTAATTCCTTAAGAACAGTTCAATTTTTAGACAAAAGACTGTAATATTATTCTGTTTTCACACTTTGCCAGTCCCCCTACTGTTGTGAGAGACTGATGTGCAGGAGCACAACATCTGCTGTATATGGCGAAGACAAGTCATGATAATTGCAGTTACTAAAAATGTTTGTAGGGCGAAAAAAAAGAAATGAAGAAGAGACATGTTAACAATTGTTAACATGCACTGTCATCTAGAAACAACTCCGCTTGGTAATACACTTAGGATATATCTGCTTTTCAAACATGTTGCAGTGATTGCATGACATACACAACAAATATAATCCTTCAAAAAAACCTGCCATCTCACTTGTTTTACATGATCTTTACTGTGAAAAAGGTTGGAAAGGGAGGGGGTGCACACTGCATTTTCTCCTCTTACTCTTAGTCCAAAAAGTGTTTGCACAAAGTCCACAATATTTATCAGTGTTATATCAAAATCTACATTAACAACACACAACAGCATCAGTCAAAGCCAAAATAAATGTATCTCACAAGACAAATGAGATTTATAAAAAAAAAACAGTAAAATCTAGGTGCTCAGAGGGGTATTTAGTGGCCTGTAATTTATGAATGCAAAAAGCTTGCCTTTGGTTAAGACTCCTTTGTCAGTCACCACTTTGTAAAGATTGCAAATGTTTGCAATGTAGATTCGACGAAAAGTAGAATTCATCTCAAAGTATGGATGTATGTGCATGTGTGTAACACTTAGTACAATCACCTATGATGAATCATCAGCTCTAGACCTGCACTGGATAAGCTCTTAGATGAAAATGGAACAGCAAGCGAAGCACTAAAAGCTGACAGCTGGTCGAGGATCGCCAGGATGTTGCTTTTTGACTTGAACGCCAAAGATGTATTGGAGATGGGAGACAGTGTACGGCCTAGACAGGCCATCCATCTGTCACCGGGATAATACATCTAAACAAACACTTATGGAACATTTCCACTTCACATAAGCTGTATTTCACATATGCCGTGAAGGGAATCAAACACAAACAAAAGGATAGCACATAAACTCCACAATGTGAGCTTTGCTCTCACATTCTGACTGGCTGGCAGGCTTTCTAATGCATTAAAGTTTCTCTCTCTTTAGTGTTTGTTCCACATGTCTGTAAATTTGGTTTTTCTTTTCATTAAATACCAACCTGTGACCTAGAAACAAATATGGTCAGCTGTCTCCTAGGATGTACAAAATGTCACAGTTTCTAATTACAACCCCAATTCCCAAAAAAGTTGTGACACTGCGTAAAATGTAAATAGAGAATGCAATCATTTTGCAAATCTCATAAACCCACATTTATTCACGGTACAACCTAGAAAACACCGAGAAAATGCATTAGCTACAAGTCATTGCATTCAGTTTTTATTTACATTTAACACAGCGTCACTACATTTTTGGAATCGGGGTTGTATTTAGAGAAGAAGCAGTTATCTGGTATTCTGTCTATAATGGAGAGGCCAGGAGAATAACACACTGAAAGCTAGAATGTCAAAGGCTGTGATTTCTGCAAATAAATAGTTATTTAAGGAAAACATCTTTGAAGGGTAACATTATTATCAGTACAATTCATTTTTCATAAGCTTGCTAATAGCTATATAATCTTGGCTATATTTTCTATTCACTCTGAATCTCATTTGAAGAATAAAAGTTTATTTTGAGAAACATGCAACTTTCTGTCTGACCCTAAACTTTTGAGATAGTGTTTGAATAAGGCTGTTCATTAGCTGGGAGATTAAACAAAGAAAAGCTGTATATAAAGGAAAGCAGAAATCAGCATGTTTATACTCAAACAAGTATTTGAAAAGTGTCTTGCTGTTATGATTAGCAGGGAGGAGGAAAAATTATGTTGGAGGTACAGGTCATAAACAAAAGTGATCTTTAATGGCTGCTATCTAATTTAAAAAAAAAAAAAAACAAGCCTAACACAAGTCCAGTAACCCAGGAAGCAGCACTAGTCCAAAGTACAAAGACATAGCAGGAACATTGACTAACTAAACTGACAGAGGGGTATATTAGAAAGCAAGTTCAGCAGAGTCAGGCTTTACTTTTTGTTAGCTGGCTAGACAAAACTTAAATCACTAATCTGAGATAATGGGTATCATAACTGTGAGTATAAACGTTCATTATTAATCCAAGCTTGCTGCATCAGGCTGTGTGCATGCTCACATAAAAGGATGTGTTTGATGTATTTTTTTTACTTTTCTTCCACACAAAATGGATCAACTGAGCACCACCTACTCCAATCAGAGACATTAATAGAGCATTATCATAACAGTAAAATCCAGCAGCGGAAATGGAAGTGAGTAAAACCACAGACTAATTCTGTATAAAATCATTAATCTTGTGACTGATCTTCACAAGCTCACAGTGCGTTAAGGTAATTACATTGTCAAATTTATTTTATCACTGTTTGCATGCTTGGTGCTGCTGTTCATTTCTAACCTGACAGCCAAAAATTCAAGATCAGAATCTTTCAGCTTTATACATTTAAACATTACATATTACTCAGTGTTTAGGTCTGGCAGAGTCCAATAGCCAAAAAAAGGGAGAAATCACCAGTTCCAAAGTGAAATTTATTTTATTGATTGAATCTGTGATAAATAACCTACAAATGTAACTCATCAGTTTTCTGTGTTGCATTAGCTGCAATTCCAACTGTGTAGAAAAAAACAGTCTTAGTACCTGAGTAGGATCAAGCATAAAAAAAGAAAACAGTTACACATCTTCTGCCACCAGCTGAATACATACAATTCCAGTGACAAGAGCACAGTTTGTGCTCATGAAACTTTACATCTGCCTTCATTTAGTTGTGAAGGTGGGCTAGTGAGGTACAACTTAACAAGTTGCATGTTTCCCTTCGGCAGAGAATCTGTATAGCACGTAAAGCATAAATGAATGAAACGAATCAATGAAAACACGGTGCTTCCAGCCAAGTTTGGACTTGACTAAAAAAAAAAAAGAACCAAAGGACTGTAACACATGCAGAGCTAATGAAGTTGTGCCTGCTACTGCAGAGATCAGGTGCCAGTCCACTACAAACTCCCAATACTGTAAGATGTGAACACTGAAAACACTTTCAAATACAGATTGACAAAAATGAGAATGGTTTTCATTAGCCCATAAGTACATATATTAATGTAATACCCAAACAAAATACACAAGCTGGAAAGTAAAACAGACAATTTAAACTGGCTTTAGCTTTATTGCTGTTATTACTTTAAGAACCCCAGCTAATACAAACTCTGCTTTACTAGGATGTAGGAAGGAAAAAGATTTTTTCTCTATCATCATTATTTCAGTAATTCTTAATAGGCTGTTCGTTTTTTTTCAAATGTTTTCAAAAATATTACCAGAGATCTCTTAAACTTTTTCAGATAAATTAAAGTTTGCACAAAAAAGATAAATATAAAGTCTTTTAGAGAAAATTCTTACAGTCTCACAGTCTTGGTATTCTATCTGCTGTAGGCACATTACTGTAGGAATCTTTGTATGGGACAATGCTTTTGCCTTCCTCGACATATTTGTCCTAATATGGACCAACCAAACTGCAATGTGACCTAAAGTAAAGATCTAAGTGGATTACTCACAAACTGAAGCATTAGATACTGACGTGATAACAGTAGACATATCCAGATACCAAAAGATTAGTAGTTGGTTACTTCCTTTCTTCCATACTAGATTTTCAAGTCTGTCAGAGCTATCATGGTGCTTGTTCTGGAAAGTACGATGACATTTTCAGAAATTTTGGTATTGAAAGGTATTATAATGATCGATTCTGGTCTTCTTCCACAATAGAATATCTACTTCCATCTCATTGTATTGCTTGCTTCGTCCCATGTCACTCCAACCACCAACCGAAGCGTGTCCTTCTTCACTACATCCATGCTTTAAAATCAGTTCTGGTGACATCTCTAATTAATAATAACACAGAATATGTTAGCAAAAGATAAAAATTCCACAACATGCTCAGTAAAAATGTATCAAGAGTGAAATTTTAAATTATGCTTCATTTACTGATCCTATTATTTTGATAACAATTTAGGTAACAGTAATTATGTAACTGCAGATCCTTTACCCTACCCACAACACTAGTTACCATGGCTAACCTTTTTATCTATAAATAATCTAAGCAAGCTAGGTTTACTTTAGACATAATAGCAGATATCTGCAGTAAACAGACTTAATAAAGAAGAGACTTCATTAATTTAATGATTCATCTTGGCAGTAATATGTTGTGTCCATGACTTTTTAGCACCCCCAGGAAGCATTTTGCTTGTAAACTGTGCAGTTTTTTGTTTTTCTCTGGTTTCATCTTCTTATTGTATTTGCAGCATGATTGTTGACTTTGGGGAATGTTTTTATTTCTAAATGCTGTGATTGTGTTTTCAAAATGGCAAAAAAAAAAAATAATTCTTTGTTTGCTTTAATTTTGACTATAGCTAAAAGTTGACTCTCCTATTCCTGAAATCTGAAAGCTGCTTTAATAGGCGACACATCTCAACATAATCGGGCGGTTTGTAAAGGAGTTACACGAGTTAACATGGTAAGTGCCAAAATGTATTCTAATTATACAGTTTGGAGATATCCCATTGTGTACATTAATAAGCGGTATTATTGCTTATTATGAACTTGTCACTGATAAAGTAATGCTGCCCTCTAATAATTTGCTCTCTGTGAACTCAATATTTGGTTCATTTCCTGCCTTTTTTGATACATAATTTCTTTTTTCCTGCCCTCATAAGAATGAAGGTCATAGTGGAATCCAAAGCAGAAAAGTTTCTATTCAGCTCAAACCTGAAGCTCTGCTTTTAATTCGTTATATAAAGTAAGCACTTTTTAATGAATCACCATACTTCTTTTTAATTCCACTTATTCTTAACATTCTCCACTCCTGGGTGTATTAAACTTGGAAAACTATATTACCTGCGATACCTCAAATTACCTCAGACTGAGTAAAGCTTTTGCAACAGAGAAAAGAACATGAGCAGAATAAAAACAATCTCTTGGAAAGTATTTTTTTCACTCTACCTGTCTGCTGCGGGTACATTACATCTCTTTATATGTTTTAATGTCTCTGTCCTCCATGACAAATGTGATGTAATATAAATCAACCAAACCGCAATCTCACACAGAAAAAAGAGAACTAAGGGCTTCTAAAGATCCCAGTGGATGATTTGGCAACTGGTAATGCATCAGACACCAACTCAGCTGACGAGAATGTAAGCCCACAAATTTATTGCCAGAGAGCAGAATTGTATCCAAACAGCGCTTGTAGTCAAATTAAGCAGCCAGCTGAAACACAAAGTAAAAAATGGACATCTGTGCTTCTTAATTGACGGTGTGATGTTATGCGAACAGTCTGCCGCAATCCTTGAAAATATGTTCATTCATTCATATTCTATGGTAACTTTTGTGGTCAATAGTATTGACTTCAACACCTTTGAGTCTGCTCACTGTTCTTTTTGACTGTGTTTTTATCTTCACAAACCTGCCTTACTGAAGAACACCGTGTCCGTAGTATTTCAGGAGTTCTTGTCTTCTTATGTTCTATTGTATTTTTTAAAAGTATGTGGTTCTCAAGCCCAGTGTAGGGAATTGGCGCCTGGAGGATCCTGTTAGCTTAAAATTCCTGCTGAGATGTTTTTCTAAGCACTTTTTTTTTTACACAATAAGACAATATTTTGCAATATAAGCTACAGAACACACACTTTGCGACTGAATGTATTTGAGAAACAGTGACTCATCAAAAATGTGTTATTTAATAGTCGATTAATTATTAAGTAGCAGCTGAGAACAGTTGGACTAAAAACCTCTGAGGACTATGAAGAGAAAGACAATAACAGATTGATAGAGAGAGAAAAAAGAAGCCCTAATGAGAAGAACCCACAGAAAGGACAAGTGGTCTTTCCAATGTCTTATTAACTACAAATAAGTAATATTAGCAATATGCTAAATGGATATAAAATATACAAGGCAAAAACTGGGTTTGTACAATTCTAACCAGCTTAAAAGTCAATATTTGGTATATTCTTCAACACAGCCTGAACTTTCTTAGGCAAGTCTTCTTGTTATTTCTCTAAGTGTCTAAAGGAATAGTTGTCTTGTTTTCTTGAAGTACATTCAAAGCTCTTCTTTGGGTTTTGGCTACATTTTATTCTTTTCTCTGTCAAGGTGATCTGCTTCAATAATTTTGAGGTTTGAGCTCTCAAGAGGTAGAAGATAGTAGTGTTCATTGTGTGTTTTTCTGCACAGGTATGCTTTTACTGCATTGGCAGTTTGTTTGGGCTCATCGTCATGCCAACAAATGAAACACCATCGAGACGCTTTCCAAACGTCGGTGCATGGTGGATCAAAATCTGATATTTCCTTTTCTGTGTTCACAATTCCATTAATTGTGACAAGATCCCCCATACCACTGGCTGAAGTACAGCTCCAAACCATGACAGAGCATTCATCCTGTTCTACAGATGGCTGTAGACACTCACTGCTGTGCCTCTGTCCTAATCTCCTGCAGATGCTAATTTTCAGTCCAGGGCTTGTGTGATTTGGCATATCTGAGCCTATTTTCTCTGTTTCCCTTCCTTGAGATTGGCTTTGTGACAGTCTCCTTTCCATTAAGACTACTTCAGTCCAGGCTTAGGTAAACAGCAGATGGATCAATGAAGGGCCAGATGCATCACTCAGATCCTGTGTCAAGCCCTTGCTAATTAATCAACTTTTTCTTATTTCTTAAGGACTTTCAGATACTATTCGACCAATGTAGACAGTTTTTTGTTTGTTTTTTTGCTTGTTTGTTTGTTTTATACCTGCCACTTCGTTTTTCTTCGACCTGTCCAGTTTCCTCGGATTTTTAAAGACACACTGCACACTGTCCTAAGATATGTCCCAAGTTTTTGATCAATAGCTGACTAAGAATGAACTTTTTGTAAAAAATAAATAAATATATAAATTAGATTTCATGCCTGTCAAACTGTCCAATCTTTAATATTTTTTATATATTCAACTAAAAAAATTGTTGTGTTGTTGCAACAGGCTGCTTGTAATAAAGTGTTTGAGGATACTATTTAAAATTGATTCCCTATTATGTGTAGACAACACTGCTCTAGTTATGAGTTATATGTGTAATATACAGTGGGGCAAAAAAGTATTTAGTCAGCCACCGATTGTGCAAGTTCCCCCACTTAAAATGATGACAGAGGTCAGTAATTTGCACCAGAGGTACACTTCAACTGTGAGAGACAGAATGTGAAAAAAAAAATCCATGAATCCACATGGTAGGATTTGTAAAGAATTTATTCATAAATTAGGGTGGAAAATAAGTATTTGGTCACCTCAAACAAGGAAAATCTCTGGCTCTCACAGACCTGTAACGTCTTCTGTAAGAAGCTTTTCTGTCCCCCACTCGTTACCTGTATGAATGGCACCTGTTTGAACTCATCATCTGTATAAAAGACACCTGTCCACAGCCTCAAACAGTCAGACTCCAAACTCCGCCATGGCCAAGACCAAAGAGCTTTCGAAGGACACCAGGAAAAGTATTGTAGACCTGCACCAGACTGGGAAGAGTGAATCTACAATAGGCAAGCAGCTTGGTGTGAAAAAAATCAACTGTGGGAGCAATCATCAGAAAATGGAAGACATACAAGACCACTGATAATCTCCCTCGATCTGGGGCTCCACGCAAGATCTCATCGCGTGGGGTCAAAATGATCATGAGAACGGTGAGCAAAGATCCCAGAACCACACGGGGGGACCTGGTGAATGACCTGCAGAGAGCTGGGACCAAAGTAACAAAGGTCACCATCAGTAACACACTACAACGGCAGGGAATCAAATCCCGCAGTGCCAGACGTGTTCCGCTGCTGAAGCCAGTGCATGTCCAGGCCCATCTGAAGTTTGCCAGAGAGCACATGGATGATACAGCAGAGGATTGGGAGAATGTCATGTGGTCAGATGAAACCAAAGTAGAACTTTTTGGTATAAACTCAACTCGTCGTGTTTGGAGGAAGAAGAATACTGAGTTGCATCCCAAGAACACCATACCTACTGTGAAGCATGGGGGTGGAAACATCATGCTATGGGGCTGTTTTTCTGCCAAGGGGACAGGACGACTGATCCATGTTAAGGACAGAATGAATGGGGCCATGTATCGTGAGATTTTGAGCCAAAACCTCCTTCCATCAGTGAGAACTTTGAAGATGAAACGAGGCTGGGTCTTCCAACATGACAATGATCCAAAACACACCGCCCGGGCAACAAAGGAGTGGCTCCGTAAGAAGCATTTGAAAGTCCTGGAGTGGCCTAGCCAGTCTCCAGACCTCAACCTCATAGAAAATCTGTGGCGGGAGTTGAAAGTCCGTGTTGCTCGGCGACAGCCCCAAAACATCACTGCTCTCGAGAAGATCTGCATGGAGGAATGGGCCAAAATACCAGCTACTGTGTGTGCAAACCTGGTAAAGACCTATAGTAAACATTTGACCTCTGTTATTGCCAACAAAGGTTATGTTACAAAGTATTGAGTTGTATTTTTGTTATTGACCAAATACTTATTTTCCACCCTGATTTACGGATAAATTCTTTACAAATCCTACCATGTGGATTCATGGATTTTTTTTTCACATTCTGTCTCTCACAGTTGAAGTGTACCTCTGGTGCAAATTACTGACCTCTGTCATCATTTTAGGTGGGGGAACTTGCACAATCGGTGGCTGACTAAATACTTTTTTGCCCCACTGTATGCTTGAGCGATCAGGTCTGGTCAGATGTAACTGACTATGAGAAAATAGCCAGATATAGAGTATATAATCAAAAAATGTTTCATATTTAACTAAAACAATAAACTGTACAAACATTGTACAGTTTATTGTTTAATAAAATACAGAAGAAGCAGTCTGACAAAGAGCTTTTTATTTTAAACTGTATACCATAGAAATAATTAATTTCTGCATGTGAGGGCAGTTTTACATAACTTTTGCATACATTTGTATGCTTTATTCAAACACACAAATTGGATTAGGCATTCCTACAGGTTTTTTTTAATGCACGCTTACATACAAGCACAAAGCATCCAGGCCTTTGAGTTCTCTGTGTTGTCATCCTGTTATCTCTGTAGCTTCACTTTGGGCTTCAGAAATCAAAAAGCGGAGGGAAAAAAACAACACAAGAGAAGCTTTTGAAGTCTCCGTTTCCCTGTTTTGTCAAAGAACTTTGACAAGAGTGGAGGAGGAGCATTGATAAGAGCAAAAAGAGATGGATCCTAATTGGCTGAATGATGAAGAGGAGGACAAGGCCAAGAACTCTTCCTTATTCTGACAGCATCTGTGTGCTCACAACGCACAACGTATGACCCTGTAGTTCCCTTTTCTAGGCTCCAGCCCCATTAAATGCCACCTCAGCCTTTAATACAAATTTGAAGATGTTTTTTAACATCCATTTTAATGTTGGTGAACATTTATTTATGCATTTGCATGATTTACTTTTTTTTTAAGGAAGCCAGTAGCTCTCTAAATGGAGGAAAGTTTAATAGCTTATTAGCAATGTTCAGTGTGTTCTAGCTGTCTGTGGAGCTATGTTTTACCATTTGTTGCTGTTTGTCTCTCTGTTTGTCAGCAGGTTTATTCAAAAACTACCCGGCTGAACTTAATGAAGCTTGCTGGAGAGGTAGAGCGTGGGCAGAGGAAAAACCCATTTAATTTTGGTCTGAATGTGGAGCACTTTCTCTAAAAATATGACATGGGGCATCGGCCTTAGCAAGAGTATGGACTCTTCTAATTTTCATCATGTGCTTTTAGCTGTAAATCAGTTTTTCATTGCACTAATAATGCATTACTTTGCTGCAGCACTAATGAAAGGCAGATTGAGGATAGAAGAGGGGGGCGGGGTGTTTCTATAATGGCCCTTACTGCACATACTGTTCAAATGCAAGAGAGCAGCAGCAAGGCAAGAATTTCTTCAAGGACACTGTCATGAGTATGTGACACAGTAGGAACAAAGCACTTTGTGTGTGTGTGTGTGTGTGTGTGGTATGTACTAGAGTTGTAGGTGTTTTGAATACTGTATAACAGAAAATCTGTGAACTAAATTAAATATTTGGATAATCCAGATAAGAGGGTGGTACAGAATACACACAGCTCCAACACAACGGTGTGGAAGGAGAAGATAAATGCAGACATACACACCCAAAATAACTCATTGAGCAAATCCTCTCAAGCTGTTGAAGTGGCACAAACTTTTCAACACAAGTGTTACGAGAGCAAGGGAGAGTGGAGGAGAATAACCAAATAAGGGAAAGAGAGAGAGAGAGAGGAGAAACCCCCCCATAAATTACACAGTAAAGACATAAAAGGATAAAGGTGGAAAGAAAAAAATATAGAGGAAGTGAAAAAAAAGAAAATTCAACAAAAAAATTACATGAAAGAGAAAGACAGCAGAAGAACGAGAGGGAAAACGACTACAAAGACAGGAAACGAGTAGAGAAAGTGCAAGAATTAAGCGAGCGATGTGCTGTCACTGAGTGAATTGCCACCCGGCCTGTCACATATCTCTACAATATTAATTACACTGTGCCACGCTTCTGAATAATGGAACAGCTCTATTTAACCAGAGTGAATAATTTAACAGCTGCTTGGCCTAGTGTATATAACAGGATCGATAAGCACCAAGTACAGGTAATGAAATTCCAAAGGAAACCTCAAGGAGGAAAGTTAAGTTCACCTGCGCTCAGAGTTAGAGCCCTTCTAGTGTCTGTGTGTGTAGACATGTGCGCATTACTTATTGTTTGTTTACTGTTGCATGGCATGTAATTAGGACTAGAGTATTTGTGTGTGTGTAGCACATGTGTTAGAACTAAAGGTTCAGCCTCAACAAAATGGCAAAGAAGTGAGATAGGTACTTCCAGTACATCTGAGTCCTGTTCATTAATGTCATAAGAAAATCTGGTAATAGCTCTAACTTTGAATTCGCTACTTAAGTGAAACTCCAATTCAGAGCAAGTTCGTAAAGCTGAGGAATGGTGAACTTTTCAGCTACAGGTTATTCGGACAGTCTGCGTCCATTGGGAGCATTATGGGCTCTAAACATCTTTTTTACACTCTACTGGCAATGCTTGAAGCTGTAAACAGTTCAATTTCTGGGTCAGCATCGCAGATGTCAGTGTCACTTCTCCCTTGACCAATCAAGTACAGACGAGACAGGACTTATGATATCAATACCATCAACAAAAGTGGAGGTGAAAACATAAAATTACTGTAAAACCCAGTACTCTGTGATACAACACTGAAAAAGGCAGTTCTGTAGAATAGCAAAAACAAGTGCTCAATAATATCTCTCAGGTGGCTGTAAAAGAGGTCATGAGTGCTTTTAGCACAAAAAAAAGGGAGAAAAAAAAGAAAGAGGAAAAAAAAGAAAAAAAACTGCCGATGGACACAGACCCTTAATGTGGATTTCAAATTTATGTAAGATATACACAAACAACCTACAGTTCATTCACGGTGTGCAAGTAAAAACAGTTTTCACAATGCAATTTTTTTAAGAAAGAGATGCTTCATAGTCTAAAAATATTCAGGTTCATTTAGATACTTCTTACTCAGTAACATTTTTGTTATTTTTGTCCTGAGCTAAACCTTACCCATAACAGTGCCCCATGCCCCATCATAAACCTGATTTATTTTTCAAGACTGATTTGTAATGGTTTGGAATGCAGAGATGACAGATGACTTTGTCTTGGTAGTGGGTGTGAAGGATGAGAAAATGTTTTATGTGACACCCTAGAGGGCATTAGCAAATGACATATTTTCTTCTTCAGTTTGTTGGTCTTGTTGCTATCACCACTGAAGAACAGTTAGTGGTTAATGTTCTCCACCAGAGACTGATCAGTGGCTTTCCATTTCTCCTCTTTTACTCTCCAATAAATGAATTGACAATAAAATCCAATTAAATAGTCCATAAAAAAATCCTCAATCAACATCTTCCCTTCATCCTCCTTACGTGCTGTGTGCCAAAGCAGCATTTCAGACATTAAGTGTGCACGATTCATGTGCTATGGGACCAAAAAAAAAAAAATGCTACCTATTATTTTAACTTTGTCAGTTTTCACATGCAACCAGTGATGGATGGAAATAAAAGCAATTTCTCCAACCTCATCTGCTCTGCATCCAAAAGATTTAGCTCACAGGGACATTCATACTGCGGTTACAGGATGAGATGATTTGTGAGTTTACGTCACAAATTACTGTGATCTGATGAAGCCTAAAAAATGGTAGAAAGAGCAACAACTGAAGTCCTGAGTCTGAGTGCTGAAGGAGTTAATAATGGTAGTTTTAACCCTACCACAGCTAAATACAACATCTGGTGTTTTACCTGATTGTGTTGCTGCAATAACGTAAAACTAATTAGCACATACACAATATTTAAAACAAAACCTTATAAACTGTATATACAAGCTTCTGCACACACACACACATACACACACAGGATGGTCTCAGCAAACGAGTAAGCTAATCTGTTCAAAGTTAACACTGAGAGGCCATAGCCAGCGACAGAAGTCCGCTCTCTTGGAGAAGGTTGAAGCCTTAATGGCACTGTCCTTATAGTCAATGTGTATTTGTGTTGACATTAGGTCCCTTAGGTGATAAAGCCCACACATGTGAACGAGTGTGTATATAAATATCATTAAGCATCTGTGCATATTTGTGTGTACCGGTGTGTTTATGTGTGCATAGGACAGTGTGTTAACTGGGCACAACAACCCCTTTCACAATTAATCAGCCCTGCCATCCTTTCCTCCCTGGGAAATAGATGTAAGCAAAAAGTTAAAAGACTTAATTCATTAATAAATCACACAGTAAATAATAGGTGTTTGTGTTACCAGCGACAATAGACAAGGCTGTATGTAAGCCAAGGGAGGGGGAAGATTTACCCTCACACGCTGCACATGCTGGATGAGGTAGGACCGCTGAAGCCAATAAATATGCATTGCTAGTGGCTGGTAGTAAAAACAACAGGTACACAAAACTAAGAATAAGGAAAGAAGGGAGGAGGTGAAGCAAAAGCGAATGGGAAGGAGGAAGGTTAGGATGCTTAAAATAAGAAGATAAGTAAAAAGGTGGTGTATGAAAAGAAGCAGAAGAAGGGGAAAGAAGCATGAGGAGGGAGGAACACAGGTTAGACGCACCGTTTTTTTGATGGGAGCAGATAAAAGTATGCATAGGTTTCTGTTTTGGTGGTTTCTGCTAGTTTTGCTGGAAAAGCTTTTTTTCTGATAGTTATTCGTTTCACTGACAAAAACAGAACTTTAAGGTGTTTGCAGAAAACTAGACCTGCTATTTTCATTTTCATCTCAATATTTTACTTCTTGACTCTACTAGAATATAAATCAAAGCTTAGATTCAAATTATAATAGATCTTCTTGAAAGCACTCCAATTCATCTTATATCTTTAAATTATTGTAGCTCCTCTCCCGCAAGTGACACCCTTCCTTTAAGTAAGACTGACTGTGATTGGCTGCCACTCTAAAACAGAAGATTTGTACAGCAGGCGTGTGGGGCACGCAGCCCGCCCTGTGTGCCTGAGGTGATCATTCAGTGCAACTGACTACAATTTTATTTATATCACAACAGTCGCCTCAAGGCGCTTTATATCATAAGGTAAATACCGTACAATAATAGAGAAAAATATATTAAGAAAATCTCTCTTACTGATGTCATGAAGTAGAAAAAACTGTATGAAACAAAACCTTCCGACTCACAAGGATTACTTGTACATACTATTTTGGCCATGCTTAATACCAGCATCCACTGTAACAGTAAATATAAATGCCAGAAAATAAGGAAGCACACCAAACGTCCAGTTTAAGTATCACCATCGTGTAAACACAAACAGCATGAGATAGAGTTGATGAATGAATAACTGCAAAAGGCAGTTATTTATATTCTAAATATGCACATTCACAACACATGCTTAACAACATGTAATTACTACAGATTTCCACCCAAAGAGACGGAGGTAATTACATGCACACAGAAACTAGTTGCTCAAGCATTCATTTTCCAGCTCGATATGAACCCTTACAGGCACTTAGCCATAACCTACAGCACACCTTCATATGCTCTCTTGTACTCTGTTTTTCTGTCTTTTGCCAAAAAAAATCCTCATTTTTTAGATTTGTTTCTCTCCCAAATCATCTGGAAGATACATCATCACTGAGAACATGACCTCTCAATGAGACACTAATTTTGGTATACATCTTTTTGCTTGGAGCCATGTGTATAAGTTGTCTCTTGTCTTTTGTCTTTTAGTTCCTCTTACTTTTTAAACTGTGCAAATCACTTTTTAACGAAGGTGCAGCGCAACAATCACATTCAAAATCAAGAGACACGATTGGCTAATTTAAATTTAGTTTGAAGAGTTATTCTAAGAATAAGTTTAGATCAAATTTCATTTGAAATGTTCTGCTTTTCATTTGATGAGCACCAATGGATTCAGTGTTTTAACACTGCAAAGATCATCTTGGTTTTCCGATGCTATAAAGTTTGCAGATAAACAGCTTCCTTCATTTACTTCTGTCCAGAAAGGCCATCTTCCATACATTAGTGTAGCTAGAAAAAATTTATATTGGCTTTAATGCTTCTCATATTTACATATAAACACACACACACAGACAAGGGCACATACACGTCTTGAAATATCCCTCCCTTTCCCCCTGTGGAGATTTCCTTTTTATTCCCAGTGACTTTTATTTTTATTAGAGCACTTGGCATCTGATTAAGTCCCATTTGGAGTGTTAATTAGCTGTGCTGCTCTGCTCCGGCTGTCTATACACTGAATAAGGTCAAGTCAACACAATGACAAAACCATCAGGTTTCTTCGAGAGCAACTGACGAGTTTAGTCAGTGATCACTTTTCAAAGTGCAAGTCAGTTTCTTTTGATTCCAGAATGAGCAGGCCTAGAAGAACAGACGCTGACTTTCACAAAAGTGAAAGTGACTCAACCAGTAGCCTCGCCTAACAAGGATGTGCTCACAAGAAAATCAATAGCACTGAATGTTTTAATGCTTAAAAATCCTGTTTACGTTTGTTAACAAATATAGCAGTCCTCTCTCAAATGCAAAGATCAAATGGAATGGAATCAAATGGAAAATCGCAGTAAAAGAAAAGGCTTGGGAAGTAGGTTTCACTAGATGTTTGCAGTATATGAGCCAATCCAAAACGTATTAATTTGCACGCCATAACAAACTGAATGGACCTAATTTATCCTTTTGGTAAGAATAACAGATGAAACGCAGGCTGCTAGACACATTGTTGTGTATATTTTTGGTAATTCCGTTGTTTGTCACTCCGTGTTAGCCTTGCAAAAAGGCTAGCAACCTATCCAGAGTGGACCCCGCCTCAGCCTATGGTAGCTGGGATAGGCTCTGGTCTCCCCACAATGGATCAATGGATGGTTGGTTGGATGGATGAATGGATGGATGGAGAGATGGATGGTGGCTTTTAGAGATTGAAACTACCGTTAATAAATGTGCTTGAGAGCGCCGTCACTGGTAGACTTGTAGACACTATTTCAGATATTCAATATCTACCCAAAACATCTTAGCAGAGCAGAGAAAAAGTGAATCCTTTCTCCAGGTACTGAAAAGGTAAAAATACAACCAAGGTGAAAAATTCCTGCCTTTTTTAGTGTAGAAAGCTCCATTTCATTTGAATTCACCAGTACCCTCTTGAGCTGCACATACTGGATTCAGCAATTCCTGATGTTTTCTGTGGGAGTTCTCTAAAGGCTAAAGTTTTTTAAAACAGTTATTACCAAAAAGAGTGCATTCTAATATTCATCACCAAAAAGAGATTACAATTCTATTAAAAAAAAAAAGAGTATCTAACCATTCAAACTTTTCCTCCAATAAAATCTCTTGACTTCCACTATACTTCATTAGGACATTTGTTTCAGTCTCTCCCAGACCAAATTCTCTTTTAGCTGCACCACCAGCACTTACTGTATCATTAGCTTGTGTTGCCATGGCAATTAACAAGACTTATGAATATCAAAGTCACAGAGACAAGAGGCTTATGACTTTCACACAGAAAGATCATTCAACTGACAAATGGATTAATTAAAGCTTGGGCTTACTTCTAAAGCTTTGGTTGAATTGTTTCCCCTGATCCCAGACAAACAAAACGGTCTTGCCAACACTAGGCGTTTTATGTACTTTTACATAGACCTAGACAGGTTTATTATATATGTATTTTTATTGCGGTAGGAATGTGGTATTGTTATTATTCTTTAGTATTCAAGCTGCATTTGTGGTTGCAAATGTGTTTACATGATCACATTATCCAGAGGCGAATGACTTTTGAAGACACAAAGCAAATCCACATAATTTAAATCAGTAAAGTTTTAGGTGAAGACATGCTTAAAGGATAAAGTTTCTGAGGGTTATCAGCACACTAGCCTATCTAGCTTTTAATCCGTCCAAAGTAAAAAATTCTGTGTATAAAAACATTGATTGCCTTTTGCTTTTTCACATCTCTTTCCTTTCTGTGAATGCTGTGGTGCTGCTGGTTTTATTGAGCAATGACCTCCAGCTCGCGCTGGGTGGGTTTTAACCAAGTGCGAAGCAGCTGGGATGAGAATTAGCACTTCCATGTCTGAGGCCATGTTTCTCAGCTGGAAAAGATGGAGCGCTCATTGCGGTGCCAGCAGTGATTTGGATACTGTACTTCTCTGATGCGATAAAGGTGAGAGCAGCAAAAACAGGTGGAGCTGTGAATTAACTGGTCAGTTTGTATTGCTGTCCCCATGTAAGGCCACAAGCTATGGGTAGTGACTGAAAGAATAAGATTATGGATACAAAACACCAATCTATGCTCCTCCAACGTTTGTCTCTCACTTCTAGAGAGAGACAAACGTTGAGGGTTTTAGCCATGCAGAAGAGGTTCACAGAAGAACCACTGCTCCTTTGCATCAAAAGGAGCCATGAGAAAGTTTTGGAGCATCTTACTAGGATGCCTCCCGGATGCCTCCTATAGGTGAAATGTTCCAGGCATGTCTAGGAGGAGTCCCTGGGGCATAACCAGGATAAGCTAGAGAGATTAAGTCTCCTGGTTAGCTAAAAAATGCCTTGAAATCCTTGAAAAGTGCAGGTGTTGGCTGGATGAAGGTGTGTCCGTTGGTCTATTTACGCTTGCCTTGTACCACACCCTGATTGTCCCCAATAGCCTGCGATCACACACAACCGATCTGGGCTCGAGTAGGCTTCAGTTTGTCTCATCTCTCCCAGGTGCTCTCTGTCTTTCTCTCACATGCACCCACACGATATTGAAAAGCACTCTTGCAGAGCACGGTGATGTTCGGAATTTTCGGCATGCTGCGGGCTAAATGCAGATCTGTGAAACACTATCCTCTCACATTTGTCCATTTCTCAATAAAGTGATTTTCACATATCCAGCTGTTGTTAAGGGAACGTTCCTTGTTCGGGCACAGTTAACAATCACACTACATGTGCGTCATGCCCATGTTCAGCTGAAGTCCAACCGGGACCACCTCTGCAAGGGAGCAAGGCCAAGGTTCCCTTAACCATACTTGGATACAGCATGCAGCGATCACACTAGTCAAAGCACAGTACAGATTGCCTAGTGTAACTACACTCTAGACTGCTGCTCCTGATGACTCAGAGAAGTAGAAAATTGGTGGATAATTAAAATGTGAAAAAGGGGCAGAACAAAACCTAAAAAATCCCCAAAAATGTTTTAGATAAACACATTGTTATTATCCATTTTGAGTTTGTTAGCTCAAAAACTTTATTTACCAAATACACCAGTCTTAAACTTTAAACTAATATAGATTCTTACCAAACTTTGAAGAGAAAAAAGTGAGGCTGAGTGAGTTTTTGTTGAAATTCACTTTAGATGCAAAAGTCTTGGTGCACTGTACTGCCAAAAACATGTCTCTGCTTTTTTTAGCCTACCCTGTATCATAAAAATGTGTTGGGGGGAAAAAAGAAACACCTCTCAGTATGCAATATATAATTTAATAGGGCATGAAACTTCAGCCTTTAAAATTACCAGACAGCTGAATCATCATGTAAAACATCTGCAACAAAAACAGAACATTATAGGATTTTTTCTGCTTGATTGAATTAGTTTGAGCTGTGCCGAATAATCATGCATCTAAGTGCAGATAATAGGTATACTGCCGATACTGCGGTGCTGTGCTGTTATAGCTATATGCTGGAAGTCTGGGCAGTGAAAGTACAGTAGGTGAACGATTCAGAGAACAAATGGTGCATATGAGGCTATGCGTGTTTCTGCTTGTGTGTATAATAGCATCTGGGTTTTTTTGTTTTTTGTTTTTTTACTGCTTTTGGATCTGCTGAGTGTATAAGCGCAGCACATGGTGAATAATGAGCCTATTACAACCACAGCAGACCACAGAACACTGCCTGTTCTCATTCAATAATGTGTGTTTATGCTTGTGTGTATAGTAGCACGTGTGTATTGTGGGTGATCCTCTTAGTCAATATACTTGATGGACCCTTTCTCTATATTTTCTCTGTGAAACACTCCTGCAGGAGCATCACAGGTAATTCAATATTCACTTTATGGAATGCGTCCCATGGTCAATCGGTAAACTTGACTTGTGTGTGACTGCTTATGTGTGTGTGTCTGTTGTTAAGGTAAATACACAAAACATAAATTTGTGACAGCAAAAAAACCCCCCAAAAAATTCTTATCATTAACTCAGGCAAGATGTCTCACCCTTGGCCTCGTTTTACCTTTCCTGGATCCTACTCGTAACCTCATCTCATAGTTTAAAATATCTCTATCTCTCTGGAGGACCAGCAACAATGCTCCAGTTAAGTCATTTTCTGAAGTACAGCTACATCTGTTTGACAGTCAAGACCTATAGCAGTCGAAATAAGGTAGTCCTGTACAGTACCACTCCTGGCCTCTTCTCACTTAACACATCCACGCACACATATGCACAGACAATTATTCTTTAAGGTGAAAGATAATCAGATGTTGCCCTCTGCAGACCTTCGTTAGGATCCATGACTTTGCTTCCAGATTAGAGTTCCAGTCATTTCTTTCCTCTCTGATGGGGCTTCTGTCCCATGGGTCAAGGATGGAAGCACAATTTGTGTGTGTCTATGTGTGTTTGTGTGTTCTGCATGTGTTACAAAAGCAAAAGAGAAACAGGGCTCACCCAAAAGTCTCACATATTCTACCATTGTTATAGTATCAATGTCTAAATTGGTATCCAAAAGCTTAAGTCTTTTACACCAGTAAAAAAAGGGCCTCATTAAATCCAAAAACCTCTTAGTAGATCAAATTTAGATTATTATCAAAATTGTCAGTAGGCTAGATATTCTACAACAACAACATCTACTGTTGGCAACAGTTTTGGGAGTCACTGCTTTCCTCCAATGTTGCCAGCATTGAGACTGACAAAGGCATGGATAGCAGAAGCTAAAAAAAAATGTATGGCATGTTTGAGGAACCAAGGAATCTAAAAAAGTGATCTTGTCACTTCCTGTAGTTTTTGATAATGGCTTTACATCTGTCTTTGCCAGTGTTGGTCAAGTTACTTAAAAAAAAGTAATAAGTTACTAATTACTGATTACTTCCCCCAAAAAGTAATCCCATTACTTTACTGATTACTTATTTTAAAAAGTAATTAATTACTTAGTTACTTAGTTACTTTTTAAAAACACGATTTACAACCTGAATAGGTAATAAAGCGATAGATCTTTCAGCCCAATTATACTTTTTCTACATAATCCATCATACAAAATGTAATCACATGGAAAAGTCTCTTTTTAAAACTTGTTTTATTAGTTTTAATCTTTTAACTTTATGCATCAAGCAAAAATTTAATTATATGCAACATTCTCTGACTGGAAGAAATTTGTTTAATATTTAAACCTATTTTCTGCACATTCCAGCACATAAAATATTTTTTTTGTGTGTGTTTACACTCAGTCTTTCAAATAGATGCAAGTAAAACACAGCAGAAAATAAATAAAGTCAAAGACTAGCGGTCCTTTTGCTCTATTTTCACCTGTAAAGCAGGACTAGGGTAGGCGGAGGTTTACCCTGGTGCAGGTGTGCCGCAGCGGTCAGTTGAAGAATCCGTGAGTTTCTCTGTGAGTTTCCCATTACGTCGTAGCGCACTCGGTGCTTGCTTGGAAGTTTAGGGGGGTTTTTTTCGCTGTAAAAAGAAGTTTTCTTCCCACGCACAACGGACACTAATGTTTTTGTCACTTTTTATGGAATCAAACTTAAAGTAAGGTCAGTACTTCCACGCTTTAAACGCTGCACGCTCATACTCTCTCCAGCACTCGATATATTATCCATTGTTGATCTGCACACAGCTGTTGTCACAAACGTCGCACTTGCTTACGTCACTGTCATGAGACATTCTCGCAAAAAAAAAATCACAGTTTTAGTAACACAGTAACGCAGCGTTCCTACGGCAAAGTAACGGTAATCTAATTACCGTTTTTGCAATAGTAATCCCTTACTTTACTCGTTACTTGAAAAAAGTAATCAGATTACAGTAACGCGTTACAAGTAACGGTCAATCAAATGGACCAATATGGCAAGGCCATGATGATCCACTTTAAAGTAAATCCGCTTGGCATCTTTCTTTGCCTTCAGACAACAATTCTGATGGCTAAAGATCCAAATGGCGCAGGCAAAAAAAAAAGAAAAAGAAAGAAAAAAAGGTGGTGAAAGTCACAATTTGGTTGTCCTTTCGGGATAGTCCAAAGACTACGCTGTACACTTTTAACAGTCAGTAAAATATCGGTTATAGACTGTGGCTTACAGTCTTACAACCAAATGTTTACAGTCCAAGTGCAATTATTAACTATATAACACACACAGGTCTAGACTTACTTTGATACCATCCCCACTGCAAAGATCTTTATTTCTATGAGTAAATAAGATCAAAGAAGCAATCACAGTGACCACTTGGCATTTGTAATGACAGCTAAGGAGTGACGGAGAAACAAACAACCCAAACTAACAGGAGTAGCAAAAGTAAGGTGGTTTGTTGTATGGTACACACAGTCTCTGGATGTCAATACATGTCTGCTGGCAATGTTATTCTGTGGAATGAATGATAAGTGAAAGCATGTAAGAAATTCAGTCGTCTAATAGATGGAGTGTCTGGTTCAAAATCTGTGATTCTGAAACCAATATTAGGACAAGTAAATTATTCCTGACCACCTTAAGATAGACCCCAAGCTTAGAGAAACTGAAAGATCTGAAAATATGATCATGCTGGACATCCTGGATTCACTGTGATGAAGCAGCTTCAATATATAGACAAGAAGAAATCCCAAAGAGAGACAAATCAGCTGAGGTGTCCCCAGAGAGGTGGCGTCTGATACCCAACCTGACATATAGACACAGACATACAGGCACACACAGACACAAACATCCATTCCCACCTCAGGCCCTCCAAGGTTTGGAGGCCTATCTCCACCCACCACCACTTCCCCTGCCGGTGGCGGACTCCCTCAGGTGTCGGTGTGTTGGTGGTTCTTTGTGTCTGGGGGTGGGCGTCCGGGTACACACCGGCTCACTCCTTGGCGGCCGCTTGTCGGGGCCTGGGGCCTGGGGCTCGCTCGGGCCCCCTTTGGAGGTGGGGTGCCCCCGGCCTCTCGGCCTAGGGCTCGGTCACTCAGGCGCAGCTGGGGGCCGGCGGAGCTCACGGGCGCGTCACTGCAACCCCCCCTGGCTTCTGCTCCGCGGCTGCTGAGTGAGCCCTCATCTGGGACTCTCCTCAGCTCTTACTGGAACAGTGGCGCGGCTGCCCCTCTGTTGGTCTTCCATGGTCTCTTGTGTTCTGGGGGCCTCTGGATGTCTGGAGTTTTGATCTCCTCCATACCCGCTTCACACCCTGGAGGACGGGGCTGTGGCCCCCCCACACTCCCTAGCAGATCATTACATGGAGAAACCTTTGGAATGCAAGCATGCTGATCCACACAGGTATGCACACATGGGTATTCACAGACGCGGACTAAAGCTTTCTTGGCTGCTGCCTCAAAGCACACTGTGCGCTGTCTATCTTGCGTGCTGCACAATATCGTTTATTACTTAGTAAATACTGATATCTATGACTAGCTAGTTTATTGTGATGGTGCTTTGTTTTCTCTATTATTATGTTGCTCTTTGTTGTTTGCTGTCTCCTCTGTTTGTTTGTTTGTTTGTTTGTTTTTTTTTTCTCCATACAGGTGACCCAGGAGTTTTTTTTTTTTTTTTTTTTTGTCTCTCTTCCCCCCCCTTCTCACCGTCTCTTCTCCCCTTTGGTTTTCTTTCTTTCTCTCCCCCTCTCTCTCTCATTCATTCCCCCTGTCCTATTTATTAAAAAAAAAAAAAAAAAAAAAAAAAAAAAAAAAATGACAAAGGATGAACTGAAGCTCTGCCATCACGTAATGTCGCATACTGCTGTTTCTGATGTCATTTAGAAAAAAAAAAAAAAGAGAGACAAATCAGCTAAAGGTACCAACATGTTCAATAATGTTCACATGAAACTCAAAAAGATGCTACTATAGCTCAAGGAGAGAAAGAAGGAGAACATTGCCTTTGTGCAAGATGATCAACTTGTTGTGTAACATCCTCAGTCGAGCTAAATTTTCCCTACTTATTTGGCCGTGTCTAACTAAGGTACAGATGTTTCATATCACAATGAATATATTATTATAGGTAATGTTCTGGAGCTGTCATGTGTGATATACATGAGTCAAATTCTCTCAAAGCAGAAGATTTTACAATTAATCCTCTGAATTTAAATGATGGCAAAGCTGTGATGTATAATGAGTTCTTAGGACAAGGTGCAATTTTTTTCTTAAACTAAAAAAAAGTCCACTAAGAAAATAAGAAAATAAAATAATCAATAATCAAAATTGTATATATTCAAATCCTCATTTGATAACTGCTTTCTATGGATTCAAAATAATAAATACTGTAAGCCAAAAAACGTTATTATTATAAATATTGTTAACATATCTCCTATGTAATTATTATTGTTCTTCTTATCTAATTTTCACTGTTACATAGGTCCACCGGTGTTATTTAGAGGGGTGGTATCTTCATATAACCTCTTATGGCTTCTGACTTCACCCGCTATTATAATATAATGTACAAAAAAGTGAGTGTAGAGAGAAGTGAAAAAACACATGAATGTGCAAATATGCATGATCTGAAGATGATAATTATTTTATCTCTTTTTTAATTGGCTTTTAATTGACTTCATCATAAGCAGAAGCAGAATATAAATGAAAATATAAATGCAGATAAAAGACAGGAGATTCCCTAGCTCTTCTATGATTGGCACATTTATGATAATTTGATAACATAAGGTAATATTGATCTCTCTACAAGAGCGTTTCACTTAAAGTCAAATCGTGTTCAGCCAGATTACCTTACAATAATGAGATCCTTTTAGCGACTTCCTCAAGAATGAACCCCCATGAAATGTCCTTCAAATGTTCAACTGAAAGGGCTGTGTTAAACGACATTTTATAATATATGCATAAAACAGGCCAATAAAATAATACGTTTTGAAAAGTATAATGAACATACACATACACGCAGTCACTCCCTGCACATCCAAAAACATTTCCTTAACACTCTCTTTGAGCTTATTTAGAAGACTTCATTTAACATCACTTGTCAAGCTCAAGGACAACAGCAAAAGTTAGAAAGTTAACCTAGAATGCTCACAAACGTCTGAACGGGTAGTATCTGCTCCAAAACTGTGCCAAAGCACATTCATCAACACTCTGGCACAGAGCCGATTCCACGGTGAAACACATTTATATTGCATCAACAATTTTCAATTCAATTTGGCGCCAATAAAAAACATATTTTCTTGGGCAGGGATTCAAAGCTCTCACTGCCAAACAAAAAGAAGCAATTAGAGAAGTGAGACTCTTAAGAGAAGATAAAGTACATGAAATCCCACAGCTAGTTTATCTTATGGGCAATATGATTCTAGTGAGGCTTTTCAGTAACACAAACATAAAGCCCTTTAGAGCATACTAACTTTGTCCTTTTTTGCCCAAAACTATGAATTATAAATGTTTATTTAGTGTTTTATATCAGTTTATTGGTGTTTGTTAGTTTATTTGAGCAGTTTTGACAGCCTTCCTTTATCTATATTTGCAGTACTCTCTCATATTCTTTGTTGTTGTCTTCAATATTTGATATGCAGTGCTGTGAAAAAAGCTTCCACCCTCACCATTCTTTACTTTTATGTGTATGTCTTACTAAACTGTGAATAAAACAAAAATATTGTAATAAAACACACAAAATGCAAGACTTAAATACTAGTTGGAATTTTAATGTTAACTAATAGCAACTTGGAATATGTGAGACAGTATTTGCTACCTTAATTTTTGAATAAATGAAATAAATAACTGCATTCACAGCTGGTTGCAGCCGGACCTGATTAAATAGCAGAAATCATTGGAAAAATAGATCATTTTCAGAAGCATGTAGTTGGCTGGAACGTGTCTCCAGTTTACCAAAAAACAAAAGAAATTCTAAAAACAAAACGTGAGGATGAAGGAGATAAATCAATGTTATGGGTTTACATACCAGTTTATAGTCAGAGACCGTACAGATCCACTGTGAGAGATACTTGCTACAAACAGGGATCAGTTGGAATAATGGTGAACTTTCCGAGATGTTGCCGATGTTCTAAAATTGCTTGAAAAGCACAGTCACAAAAGATCAAAGGAAAATATCCAAGGAACTACAAGCATCCCACATCTTACAACAAGTCACCAATCAGACGTTACAAAGACAGAGAAGACACAGAATTTGGCCAAAACACTTTGTTGGTCTTCAAACCTGTAGAGGAAATTTGTTCAAACTGATGAGCTGAAAGCACACTTTGGAAATCAGGGGTCCTCTTGCATCCAGTGTGAGTTTAATTAAAATAACCTTGTACCAACAGGCAAGTGTGGATGTGACAGTTTAATGTTGTGGGGATGCTTTGCAGCTTCAGGGCCAATGAGACTTGCCCTAATTGAGGAAAAAAAATTACAATTGCTTTCCAAAGAAAATCCTTCAGGATAACTGCATTAATTAGCAAGAAACTTCAACTTTCAATGGTTCAAAAGGATTAAAATTGAGGTTTGGGGGTTTACCAAAACATTTGTGAAGAAAATTGTATAACTTCCGTACACAGTCCCGCTTACCATCATTCCTATTAATCTTACGGTCTGTGCAACCTTCATCAGGTTTGCACCTATATATGCATTCAGTAAGATTCAGCCAGTTAGGGATTCCTGGCTATTAGACATCTCACATGTGCATGCTATCTGTGAGTTGATTTTGGAGAACTGATCACAGGACTTTTGTTTTTAGTAGACTTATTATTTGATTGACACACTGTTTCTTTTTCACTCTCTATGTGTTTATACACCACTCTGCATTTAATCATTAGTTGCTAATAGTCTCTGAATCTTTTCCAGTATGTCTTTTGTCCTGTCTTGGTCCCATAATCCCCAACAGGTCGCAGCAGTTGGCTGCCCCTGTCTGAGCCTCGTTCTACTGGAGGTTTCTCCAGTACTGAATGTGCTGAATGACAATAAAATAAATCTTGATGTGGTGCTATATAAATAGAATAGAATAGAATTGAATAGAAAATGTCTTTCCAGTGGTTGACAGAGCAAACCTATGTAAAAGAATTACCCTGCCTTAAAACTGTATATGTGCCCGTGGGGAACTAGGAGTATATTTCAGAATGATTTTAATATAATTCCCAAAGATGAAAATCATATGCACACCCACACACACATTCAAGCCCATATTACTTAAACATAAGATCTTGGGACTTTAATTAACAATTCTGCATATCTAAAAAGTAAGATTAAGTAACTACACTTAGTTTACCCTGTGTGAATATTTAAGGAATTTTAGCTTCAACATGAACATTTTGCCAGAGAAAAATGCACCGTATTGGCATGAGTTTGAGACAGGAAAGACAGCAAGATAAAGAGAGTGTGCACAACAGAAAGGAATATACAGGGAAAGGGCAAAGTCAGAAAAAGACAGCAACGGTGGCAGACACTGTTGAATTTGTAATGATATCTACTGTCAACTGTACTGTTTTTAAGAGTTCAGAAAATAAAGCTAAACAAAAAGGCTAGTTTATTTTAGGGATTACGCAATGAAATGTTTTACATTTTGCTTAACATGTTAGGCTAATTTTATGTAGCAGGAGATTTAAAATTGCTCAGTATGAACACAATTTACATAATTGACTCCCTTGCTTCTCCCACTACATGCACCGTCCCATGCAGCAAAGATGTAAATAAAATCCGATTTCTCTGCACCCCAAAACCATCGTGTCTTCTTACAAATCTACTGTCTCCATTTCTTTCATCCCCCCTTATTCCTCCCTCCGTTCCCCCCCAACCTTCCTCTGCGGCCCACTTCTGCACAGAGGGAATGGCAGCAGCGGCTTCAATAATTCACTTCCCTTCAGAACAGGTTGTGTTTGCATTGCAGGGTGCTGCAGGCGAGAATAGAGAGGGTGAGGAAGAAAGATTAAAAACATGGAAGAATGAGGAATGAAGCTGAAATGGATGAAGACTTTGAATACAGAGAAAGAATGAAAGTGTAAAAAAAAGTGTAGCTGAGGAAAAAGCCTGTTGTGAGTAATCATGATGTGGAAAAAAACAAAAAACAAGACAAAGAAAAATAAACCCAGTGAAAGCGCTTAAGGTGGACAAGTCAGGCTCTTCCATGTACTGCCTGTAGTTTCCACTCCATGTTCTATAATGTGAAAAAGTGTACAATAATAATAAAAAAAGAAGGAGATAGTCTGTTCTATCAGGGAATATATTGACAATGGCATCCCGTGTAGAGGCAGAAAAGAAGAGAGATGAGAGTCTGATAGAAGCCAGACACTGTGAAACTTTCTTTTTATTCTGCAGCCTGTAAATACCTCACAACTATACAACAAGTCTCAAATGTCTTTGGTTATAACTTTTGGGGGTTTGTCCAGGTATACAGATGTGTTTCTGTGTTCGGTTTTGGAAAGCAATTTGAAAACAAAAGCATTTTGTCCAAGATCATTGGAAAGCAGATAGATTAACCACACTAGCAGTAATTCAGAAAACTATTCAGAAACCTATCTGACTTTCTTTGATGTGTTTTTGATCAAAGTTTTCTTATAAGCAGTCAATCAATTCCACATACAGCTCACACGTAAAAAGATGTACAATGTAGTTAAGTATAAATCAAACCAACTTTAGGTCTTATCCTCACTCCCACCTTTTCTTACTGTCTCGCTGATTCTTTCCATTTCTTTCAGATTTTTTGTCAGTCTCTCTCTCTCTAGGGAAGCCTTTCTTCTTTTAGCTGCTCTGTATCTAGCCCTGCCCTTTTCAATGTCACTCTCACCGCGTCTGGTTTTTAATGTAAGCCTTTTGCTCTACTATGTGTCCTTCAACTGTATTTTTTTTTACTCTTCTTCCATGAACCAAACCCATTCCACATCATCAGCTGTCAAAATTCAATCAGATTTCACCAATCATGTGTTAATGTCTAAACTGGAAAGGTAGTGTTGATATAAAAATGATATGATTCATTTTAGGGAAACCAAGTTGTCAGTTTACATAAATTCATACAACCATGCCATTCAGATTTCTCTCCTCGTAGCGTCAAATCCTCAAAATGTGATGATGACATACACCATCACTACCTAAAGCTTTTTTTCTCCACATCATCGCTGTGTAGCCACGAGATCAGCTGACAATTCAGAAAATTGTCGCACACATCTCTGGTTTCTTTGGATGAAAATGTGAAATTTACCCACTAGATTATCCTGCCTCACAGTACCTCCTCCACAAATGAAGGATGTGTGAGGAAATTACTTTTATGCAGGGTAACATGTCCCTACTGAGCCACGGGCGTCACAGTGATTGAGTTCAAAATAATATTCTCATACACGAATCTGAAAATTGCAGATCTCATTAGTTTTCCATCCTCATAGAATGCATTTCCACAAGCTCTCTACAGGGCTAGATAGTTTAGACTTGCTTAAGCTTCGGATAATCTTAATCTCAAGATTTTTATTAAGAATCAGTATGAACTCTGCCTTTTTTGCCAACAACGCGGTTTCCTGACTTTTCCATGTCAGACCGACTCATCGGCCACGGATGTGGCTTGTGAAAAGACTATTCCTATCCACAGGAAAAGTACTGGCGCTGGTTTGAGGTGTCACAAGTGAAACATGTGGAAAGCTATGCTAAATTGTACAAATAGATATTTCAATGTTGTTAATAAATGTACCTGTCCTAGAGCATAAAATAAATAAACAAATAAATTTACATGTCACAGGATGCCATTTACACCACTGTACAGAAAACGTCAAATATGCAGCAGAACCTAAGAAGTGGTTTTAATATGCTTTTTAATTCATTGTCAAAGGCTGTTACTACTTAACTCACACACTCATAACGCATCTTAGCTATACCACAAAATGGGTCAGAAATTATACTAACAATAACTAAAATAGCCTTGACACAAGTTTACAATGTTTAGACAGATAAGCTGTTCCAGCTTGATGACCAACACTGGACAAACCACTGAACAAGCACATCATGCTTCATTTCTAAGGAGCTTGGAAAGAAAAGCGTCTGGACTTCTTCAAGTTGCTTGAAGACGTTTCACCTCTCATCCAAGAAGCTTTTTCAGTTCTAAGGTCAAATGGTGGAGAGTCCAGATTTAAGCCCTGTGGGAGTACCCCCCCAAGCGGGACATGGACCCCCTAATAATCTTCTACCTAATCACACAAGCCAAGGTGTGAAAACTGGTGTAGGTCACAATCAGCCAAGGTTTTAGGTGAACGCATTGTGAAAACTAGCCCGACCTTATCATGCAATTTCCTAAGGTCAGAAGGCCCAAGATGAGAGTGGGCATTATGGCGTCTGGGAAGGGATTTCAACACTGGATTATAGATGCAGACAGTTGGTGTCGTAAGCCACCGCCTCTTTGAACAGTGGTGTCTTACGACTGACTTAAAACTGAAGAAGCTTCTCGGATGGAAGGTGAAACATCTTCAAGCAACTTAAAGAAGTCCAGACGCTTTTCTTGCCAAGCTCCTTACAGTACGATGACCTGGATGACTGAGAACCTACCCAGAGACATGTTTCTTTTCATTTCAACTTACAAATAAATAAACTCTGAAAATTAAAAGTGTGAACTAACTACAAGTTACTTTTCATTTACAGCACCCACCACAGAATGACTTAACATGTCATGTACAACATAAATGAGCACACCTCTGTGCAATATCACTTTTATACATCAGTCAGTATACCTTTCATTACTAGGATTGAAAACTTGTCTTTTTTACTTTTTTTTCTCATCACTGATGAAACACAAATTTCTGGAGAAATGTACAACCAGATTTTGTTTCTTCTGCTCTTTGCCTGAGGGCTGCGTTGCTCAGTCTTTTTAAAATAGAAATAAAGGTGTTTATTGGATTCCAGTCAGCATATCACTATCACAGGGGGACGGGTGGAAATTCAGGATTCAGTAGGCTGGGAAAAAAATCCAAAATCTAAATCTTTATTTTAAAACAGCAAGTGGTCGTGCACAGGAAGGCAGGAACTGTGGCAAACAAACCAGATGTGGAGAATACAAACAGAAGTCCATGAAGCAGCCCAAAAGGTCAAAGAGGAGATCAGCTGCAGACATGGGAAAACAAGCAGTGCTTGAAAGGTTGACTAATCCAAGTTTAAAGGCAATCAGGCAAGTGGGAGATAGACAGCTGACACTATATTTGCATTGCAGAGCCTGACTGGGAGCAGGTGTGGAATTAAAAACTAGAACTAAACAAGCTAATCAGAAACCCAATCTCAAATGCATAACTAAGAAATATATTTGAGTGTCTTCACCACTTTTACTTTTGGACTCACTCCAAATCATTGCACTAACACCTCTGTGCTTCACTCTCAGACTATGTGGTATTCGGTTGTGGTATTCTTGGCCAGGTTCATCCCTGACATGCTGGACCACAGCTGAGCTGAACAATTTTATCTTTATCTCATTTAACCAAAGAATATCCCTCTAATAATCATCAGGATTCTTAAAAGTTCTTTAGAAAAGTTTAATCTTTCTATTTTGTGCCAAAGATTTCTTGGATGCTCACCATAGAGGTTGATGTTAAGCAATGTCGTCTACACTGTCTGAGCTGTTACAGAAACTCTGGTGACCCTTGAGCCAAGAGTGAAGCACTTGCCCTTCTAGCTAGACTATCCAAGTATCTCTGTCCATTGTGTCACTTTCAGAGATCTGCAGCTCTGAGCCTCCCATTTGACAACTGTCCTGTGTTCGGTTTTGTCTTTGCAAATTCTCACAATTAACCTTTTCATTGTTCAATGACTTCAAACCTTAACCAGAAATGTGGCTGAAAATTAACATGGTAAAATTGCTATCAAGCAGTAGAAGAATCTTCGGTGTTTTGACCTCCAGATGTTCGTTCCTCTAACGAAGCAATGTCACTTTGATTAAATTTTACATTAGACGTAACATGCTGCTTCATATAAATAAAAAATGACATTAACACTGATTGCGCTTCGTCCACACATGCTGTCTGCACTGCTGTTTCTGGTTTAATATAGCTGTTGCAGTGAACATGTCACATGTCGAGGTAGTGAAACCTGCCTCTGTAAGCTTAGCTGCATTTTCTGTTTTTTAAAAAAGATCTTTTTCCGTGCATTCTGTGAATCACATCAATTTGTTCCAGGGTTACAAATGCACTTACTGTTATAAATCAGGAAGGTCATCAATAATTTTTATTTCTCACGTCGTGCATCAGTAGTTCTTTCAACAATACTGACTTTTTCCCTTTATGTGTGAGTCTAAAAAAATAAATACATAAAAAAAGTATATAAATACATTTAAATAATACATGCAACATTACACACTACACTGCAGTCTTACTTAACTGAATGTATGAACATGATATTTATATGCACAATCAACCTTACTAACATATAGAATATATTCTGTTCCTTAAAAACCACAATGCAGTGCTCTCAAATAACACAGAGAGCATGTTGTAGTAAATCCAGCAACTGAAATGAGGCTCACTCTGCTATATTTAATGATGACTGACAGGGTACTTAACCTGTAAGAAAACTCACTCGGTGGGGCTGATAGTTAAAGTCAAGTTTAACTATCAGGGGCGATCGGGGCTCAAAGAGTTGGCAGTTTGTCTTGTAACCGGAAGGTTGCCGGTTCGAGCCCCAGCTCGTACTGTCTTGGTCGTTGTATCCTTGGGTAAGACACTTCACCTACTGCCTACTGGTGATGGCCAGAGGGGCCGATGGTGCGATATGGCAGCCTTGCTTCTGTCACTACAACTGTAGCTGCCTCCACCAGTGTGTGAATGTGAGAGTGAATGAATAGTGGAATTGTACAGCGCTTTGAGGGCCCCGAAAAGCGCTATATAAATGCAATCCATTGTTATTATTAAGTTAAAGAAAACATGAAAAGGATATATGAATCTTTTTTACACTTGTAACCTGTCTTCTTATTTCTTTTTATATCCTTTTTATGAAATAAAAGAAATTGAACCAGTTACATCCTCCAGTTTTTTGTTTGCTTAATTTCATAAACAGTTGGTTGGTGTAACAGGCTTACACCAACCAACCAAATCAAACCAGAGCACCTTTCCCTTTGTCCTCATTTCCTCAGGTTGCGGCTGTCTCCTTGCTCCCTAGTGTCAGCCGTCCACTGGCTTCCCAAAAGCCTGTCTGCAGCTTTCAATGACCGTGTGCGCTATGTCCTATATTTGCAGTAAGTGGAGAGGTGGGTGGATGCTTGCCACTGAATCAGTGGATGATGGTGAGAAGATGACAGGGCTTTGGAGGAGAGAGAGAGGCTGTGTATAAAGAAAGAGAAGGGTAGTGAAGGGAGGTGGGGGGGGGGGGGGGGGGGGGGTTAGGAGAGTTTAAGGGTTGGATCCAGCGAAAGGACGTGGATGAAGAGAGGGAATTAGGATGGAAAGAGGATGGAAAGCTCAGACTGGATGCACTTTTATGACATGCTAAGGGTAGCTGTATGGATGGCTGGGAAGGAAAAGAGGATCAGTGTGAGGAGGGAAGGGAGGGAGGAAGGTGACAGGAACATCTTTTTTGACTGGTACAAGTTTAGTAGATGGTTAAAGCCAGAATGAGGAAAGATGTGGCGGAGGAGGAGAGGGATCAGAATGTGTAGCTGCTGGCAGGTAAATTGCTACACTGAGAACATGGGGACTTTTCAAAATATCCGGCAGATTATACCCCATCTCCTCTGAGCCAGCTGAGATGCATGAGAAGAAAAAGATGTGAAAGTGTGAGAGCAGCAGGCTAAAATTTCAAACATTTAAAGTGCCGGAAAATTTGAGTAAAACCACCATGTGTATGGGAGGAGGAGGGGAATTTGCCACTGAGGGAGAACAAGTTTGAGACACTGACTGAGAACGAAAGAGGAAAAGGGAGAGGGCGAGATCTCCAAGCAGCACGCATCGCTGAATTATTGAGGCCTGACTTGTGTAGGAGCAAAAGATAGATTTCCAGTGTTGATCCCTTCTTGCTGTCAGAAAGTTTAGTTGGACACGACCAACTTGAGCAGCTGTGGTTGTTTTGTTGTCGTTTGGGGGTTTTGGCAGTCACTACAGGGAAAGGCAAAATCTATGTGGTAGGAACAACTTGAAACAATGTGGCAGAAAGTAGACTGTGTGCTTCCTGACACTCATTTATTTAAAACACATCTTTCTACCTCTAATTTATTTAGAGCATATATTTTTGCCACTCATTTATTTAGAACAAATCTGTATATACACGTGTGCTGAGGGCACCATCATAAATACAGATATGTAAAGTCCCCTAATTTGCTTTGTGTGAGTCAAAAAAAATGTGTCAGCTGTGTTGTTGACACCTGTAGCCTCCCATAGAGTATTCATTTACAGAGAGAATTCTTAAATCCAACCTAGTGTATTTTACAGAATTTTAGTTATTTGTCTTTATTTGTTTTTACTTGTACATGGCAATGTTTACCCAAGCGGCAATTTTATTTTTTAAGGACCTACAGCTTGGATGTCTCTCATCCATAGAGGCTCTGACATCTTTCATGTCTGGCATCAACAGGTTCCACTGTTTGAAAAAATACTTCTCAATCACCACCACAACTGTGAGCATGAAAAAACCATGTCTGTTCTTGTATAGAATGTCTAAAGAAAAAGGTGAATATAGCCACCATGACATCACCTTTCAGCTAATTAAGCCCTCTTTTGAAACCTTCAAGGTTCAAGGTTTTACCAAGGACAACGATCAAAGATCGACGAGTAGTCGAGACGTTTTCTTCTATATCTTTTTATACCTCTGACTTCCTATTGCAGGGGTCAGCAACCTTCAGCATAAAAAGAACAATTTATCCTCTTTTACCAAACAACAGAAGAAAAAGGATAGAATGAGTATAAAGTAAATAAATATACAAAAAGCTGATTTTTTTCCCCCCTTTTGTTCAAAGCTTGTAGTCAATCATAGTTGAGGGGCTCTAAGAGCTCAAGAGCCACATGCACTTCTGTTGTGGCTTCACTTTCTAAGACCTGGAAACTGTATCCAATTTGTTTCATAGTCTTTTGTCTTTTATTGACTCTCTCCATTCTTCTGATGTGATTTAGCGCCACATCTGTGCAACCTGGTCCAAGAAATAGGGCCAGTTGTCAGACTGTAACAACTTACTGTCTTGGTAATGATAGTAGTAAATGCACGACTGCATTGTGCGAGTTTACTGAGAAGACAGTTTCATAAAGACAATGTGACAAAGGACATGTAAAAGTTATTAGCACACACATGAACAAATCAGTGTGTGAATGGATAAATATGTGAGTGAAGCAGTGAGGGTGGTGGTTAGGCCAACTAGCAGGTTGCCCTAGATTTATGACACCTGGCTCTTCATTTCCCAAATATGTACAACAGAGGTGACAATAGCCATGTGTACAACAAACATGCCTGCTTGAATTCTTTCTTCAGCATATGAGAAGTTTTGTAACCAACATTTGCATATTAATATATTCTGTATATTTCAATACATGATGAAAAAGATATCAGGGACCAAGCAGTATTCCAAGCAGAGTAACTTTATATGTGGGATTGTTGATGCCAATGTCTGTAGGATTAAAAAATTCAAACTTTTAAAAGTACCAGTGGTGGCAAGAAAAAATACTGTGGCTTGCATAATTTTCACAAGGACTGTCTGATATTTCTGAAAAAATCCACTTAGAGAAGCTTGTATATAAATCTTGCAATATATGAGGAAACTATGCTAAGATTTACCAGCAAAAAGAATGAAGCTAAAGACAGAAATAAAGGCTGAAGATAAAGGAAAGCAGGGTGAAAGAGAAGTGAAGAAGAAAGCAAGTGACAGTGTGAGAGAAGTGCAAGAGGAGGCAGACGGTCTCTGATGTAAGCCATGTTCTCACCGCTGTTCACAACCGTCCTGTTGCCTTCATGAATAAGTTAGATGCCAAATGTTCCCTCCCTATCATGTCCATGCATGCAGGTGCACAATACAACTCACACATTAAAACACTATACCCCTTATTCTTCAACTTTCAAGTCCCCGTGCACACAAAAAACTAAAAAGACACCACCAGAGCACATCTACACAACAACTTTGCTATTTTTTCTTTCGCCAAAATACGTTGAAATATAAAGATGCTCTGCTTTACTAAATTTCTGCACAAAGAAACATACAGAGACCCACACATATTCCCTCCTGAAGTAGAGCCAGTAAGAGGTGCTTGATAATGTCTGACAGAGTGACAGGAGTACAGAGGCAGTACAGACGAGAAAAGTGAAGTTTCCCTGACAGTTTTTCCTGCCCACAGGGCACCTACGTCATCCTGTTACACTCTGGACATCTCTCATCCAAAGAGGTATGTGTGCTGGTGTGTGTAGTCCCATGTATTATTACCACGTATGTGACACTGACCAACATCCAAATGCAAAGACATGAAAATCGGTAGGAGTATGGTTCACCAGAAGGTAACATGTTTGTGCACATGCTTCTCTGTACATGCATGTGAAAATTGTATCTGCATGAATGATAACATAATCATCCAAGAGAGAGAGTTAAATACGAAGACAGGAAATAAGAACTACAAATGAACAGATTGAAGAAGGGTTGCGTAATGATCTTTGAGCAAGAATTATAAAGACTGTGACTGCGCTTCAACATAGAAACATGCTTCAGGAGCCTCCAGTGATTCTCAGCATTTTATTCTGCCTCATCAAACTTGTATATTTAATTTGTCCTGGCAAAAGAATTGATTCACTGATAGTGTTGGATTGACAAAAGAAAGTTGTTGTTTTTTTTACAGCAAATTTATGACAAAAGTAATCTCGAGCCACTTTACATGTATTCATTTATATGTATGATATAAACCCTGCAGTTTTAGAGGATGAACCCTAAGAAACAGACAGTTCCCTATGAGCCAGAATTTGGCATCAGTGGGGAGGAAGAACACTCTTTTAACATTAGGAGACCTCTGACGTGAGTCGTGCTGGTAGGGACAACGATCTGCTATGAAGAGAAGAAGGGACAGTATACAAACATTAATGGGATGCTGGAAGAAGACTATTCATATTAATCTTCTTATTCACTCTCCAATAAAGTGAACAAAAATGTCCATACAAGACCAGTTATACTGCCCACCGTGCTATGAAGTTGAATGCAGTTTCTTATTTCTTACTTTTTTGCTGTATTGATAAAAAAAAATCTAATAAGTAAATTAAGTTGGAGTATATATATATATATATATATATATATATATATACATGTATATATATATATATGTGTGTGTGTGTGTATTGTTGAGCCCACCGCCAGCTCCAGGTCTAACTTATGGCAAGCATGGTGATAAATCAGTCCTCCAATGACATAGTGTGTCTTAGTGTCTTAGTGTGCTTATCCTTTAGCCCCCAGGTAGTGAGACTAGTGTAAACCAGAGTCAACATATCATTTTGGCCATAGGTCTGTGGTGTTGCAGCTGATCTCTAGGTTAATAGAAATGTTGTCAGGCTTTAATATCGAGTCAGCTATACAGCAAAATATGAAAGAGGAAAGGAGAGCAAGGAAGAGTGATCAAGGGAAAAAATGGTAAGAAAACTTAGTTGGGGAAGCATTGTAGTGTATCTATGAATGTCAGTAAAAAATGTAATTAAAATTAATATCTATCTATCTATCTATGCTTTTAAAAAGAGATTAAGTTATTGACTTTGAGCAGCACTCCAACAATTTCAAGGCCTTTGATTAAAAGTGATACAGACAGAAAGGTCACTTGGTAGCTATAGTTCATATTCATGTAAGAGGGTGCAATCTGTTAAGCAAAACATGGATAGTGTGTGTGTGTTTGCATTACTGATGTATTTATAATCATCTGTGTACACAGTCATGTTTTGGTGACCAACTCCCTTTTAGTGATGAAAAAACATGTCCTCAAAATTAAAAACTACAGGTTTTAAGATCGAGGTCAAAGTTCAAAGTGATTTTAAATTTAGGTTACATATGGGTAAGGTTTAGACTTGTGTTTTGATGCAAAACCTTGCCTGATTACATGTCTGCATGCGTCTCTGAATATTCGGTGCCTACATCTCTGCATGTCAAAAGAAAAAAGCAGGTAAGGATTAGGAGGGATGTAAAAGATTACTATCATCTCTTGCTTAACGTTTCAGTAGAAAAGGGCAATATTCAGCATTCAAAATAAACTCAGTAGCATGAGACATGAAAGAGACACAAACAAAAAGTGCTGATGTGAGAAGAGGAAGAGTTAAAGTCACAGGGGAGCCAGTGGCCAGGTCACATAAACCTGCGGTGATCTATTTCATCTGTGTACCATCGGAAGATAATATACTGTAGATCTTCTGTGATATCACAAGACAGAAATACTCTATTAAAAGTAAAGCGTTTAAGTTTTTCATCCGAAAGTAGAAAAAAAACAGAAAATGATTATAAATTAAATAATAACTATTGTAAAAATGAAATCATTTAGAAAGCAGCAAGGTCTGTGTTAGTGTGGCTATATTATTTAGGATTTGGTCAATAATGTATTTTAATGTTTACATTACTTTAATATTGCAACTAGTAAAAATCAGGATGTATGTACTTGTTATACTGCTTAGCAAATGTCATCTTTTCTTTCTTAAATAAAAAAATGGTCACATTTTAAGTAATTTTAGATTTTGACATAAAGTGGTATAAAACAATACTTCTGTTTTTTGTTTGGTTCTTTAGCAGTGATGGATGTACTAAAGGTAGTTACTAGAGCAGGGCAATATGGCCAAAAATATTTATCACGATATATATTTGAAAATTTGCGATAACGATATAACCGACGATATAATTGATGCGAGACAAAATACAACTCCACAACATTACTAGCGCAAAAAGACAACCTTCCATTTATTTTCACGTAAACAAGAAGCTGGTTTTTATGTACATTAAAGCTTCATAAAAATGTAACAGTGCAAATGCAAATTCCTTGCTGAAAGTTTAACCAAAAGGCATTTCCAGTAGAAATGGGCTGACATATCCTGAGCATAACCATGTATAATATCCACTGAAGTTAAAAAGAGGTGCTTTGCAACATTAAACTGCAGTGTGCAGTACGCATTTTTCGGACCATAAGGTGCACGGGATTATAAGGCACATTAAGCGAAACAAAGCAGTCAGATAAATCAAACTTTATTAAACTCATTCTTCTTGCTTCCTCCACTTCTGTACCATTGATTCATTAATGTTGAATTCTCTGGCAGCTGCTCTATTCCCATGTTGTTGCAGTATATTAATGACTAACCTCGTATTGTGGATGGATTATCTCAGTTGTTCTCCTGACTGAAGTTTGGTCCGTTTACAGCATCCTGCCATGCGATTGCATTTGTCTCTAACCATGAAGAACCTTCACGTTAACTTATATAAGTGCAAAAGTGTTAGTGTTCGTCCTCCAGCTTCACTGTTTATGTTATGCTAACATAGCTGTGTCGCTAGCGATCACGTAGCACATCATTATATACCAGCTAGCCAAACTTCAGTAACCCTACAAACGTCACTGCTGTTTAGTTTCCTGTCTTCATTTATGTTGGAAGTGATAGCAGAGCTGTACGTTTGAATTTTTTCAGAAATCTCTCAGTCAGAACATGCAATATCATGCTTAGGTAACTAGCGAAACTAGCGAGCTAACTTCCGCTAGCTTCCTGCTAACTTCTAACTCCGTTAAATGTAATAACTTTTGTTTTCATGGATGCCTGGAAGTTAAACTTTATAGTTACACCTGGTAAAGCAGCAATGCTGATCGTTTTATTAAAGATGAAAGAATTTAGACAGTTTTTAACTCTAAGTGATGCTGCAGTGTTGTTTGACCTGAAGCATACGGAGTTTAGGACCCAGATTACTCCCAGATTTAAGAGCATCTTAGAACGGCCGCTTGCATGTTCTGCAAAAAAATGTGCTTTGTTGTGTATCTGATGGACAAACACCAAACCAGTTCCACATCACGGAAGTTGCACCATTTTTACAAACCAATTCTGGTTCATCTGTTTCACTCAACAATCGGCCATGTGCGTATGAAAACAAAGGCACTGCGCATGCGCGTTTTACTCCCATTCTATCGCGATATTTCATTTTCCTATCGTTGCCTAACATTATACCGGTATTACCGTGAACGGTATAATATGGCCCAGCCCTAGTAGTTACTTTAGGTAACTAGAGTACTTGAGTAAATGTGTGTATTTAGTTTCCATCATAGACTGCAGTGAATAAAGTTCCAGATTAAAACATATACACAGAGACAGCAAATAAAAATGGGAAATGCAGCAAGCTTTTCATTCAACCTTAGGCAACATCTTCAAAGTTTTGTTACATCTGTGCACACTTTAAGCATATTAACTTAGTTTCTGCATTTCCTGTAGTGCTTTGTTCTGTGGCCAGTGGCAAGGCCTAATTTCCCCAGCTACTATACGAGTCTTGCTCAAATCTAAAAAAACAAAAGCACTGTTAAGCAAAATCACTGATTTAAGTTCATTAAATTTCCTGTTAACAAGCACATAATGAAGCATCACATTGCAGCCTAATGCAGTCTGGATTCCATCTACACCACCAGCTAATGGCTTTGTGTGACTTTGTCGAGCAATCAATAATTTGGTGTCTCTGTGAACTCTGTTATTTCACACAGTGTGATGTCATGCAGTACCACAACATGAAGAGACACTTTTCCTGGTACACTCTGTCTGTGTTGACTCTTCAGTTTAGAAGTCACATCCTGCCAAACTGCCTCGAAGTTTAATCCTTAAGTGCGTTAAGACTTGCCGCATGTGAATGCCACATCATGCTTGTAATGCCCTTGGATTACAGTATATCCAGATTAAATGAAACTTCAGAATCACTATGTATATATGCAGGAATGTTTGTGAGGAAATGCATATAAAAGGCTTATCCCCCAAGAGAAAACAGAGGAGAGAAGGAGAATGTTTGATAAATTTAAAAAAAGACGTACTATAAATGATCTGATTAAACTTGCATAACAAAGCTTGCTTAGCTGTGACAAAACATATGGTGTGAGGCTTTTTCTTTTTGCTATTAAATACACAATCACATTTTATTGGTGTACTTGTCTGTCCAATTCCAATTTGACGGACAGGTGTTACAAGCTTTTTGACAGACCTCACAGAAGTCCAATCAATACTACACTGCTGCAAGAAAAACAGTGACTGATCCTAAAGTCCCTGCTGAGCCAGCAAACTGTTGCAGTGGGATTGAGTGTGTCTTCTGCACAAGCATATCCCTCTCACACTTGCGCACACCAACACACCCAGAAGTTCACAGGATCACACTCTTCACACACTCGCATACACGAGCACAAACACCTGCATACACAGATTCACAAGCGTGAGCTGATAAAAACGCACACATCCAAAAACACCCCAGAGAAGGCTACAGTAAATGAACCTCACAGCCATCCAAAGCACTGACATCAATCAGGCACGCTTTCACCGTTTGGCTCCCGACGGACGGTGAGTCGCATCTGTCTGCTAGAGCAAGTGCTAAACAATTCCAAAGTGACAGAAACCATTTTATGCATATCTGCATATACAGCATGCCAAACTCGTTGGCACTCTTCCTGATCACCCCTACTTGTGCTATTTACTGCAATTGTGTAAATTGTGAAACCATTTGCGTTTTCTGAATGACTCTTTTTAGCGACGGTGATTTTCCTACATGAACACAGATACGCTCAGCTAAGCAACACCAACACACAATCCACCGGGATTGCTGGGCGTCTGAATAGTGGCCAGTACAATTCCCAAGAAAGCTGTGGGCCTTTTCTTCCCGCAGCGGTGCCTAAAAGGCTACTCTTGCACAAAAGACACATATTCTATAAAACTGGGAAGGAAGACTCTGATAAAAAAAAACAACCAAACTAAACAGCGCTGGAGCCTCCACGCCTGCCAGTGACTGCATATCTGCTTCGACCCACTGCATATTTGTGACAGAGCCCATGAGGCTCAGATGTTTCATCAGACCCAGTACATCACCCTAAAGAGAACGCAAGACTGTTTTACACAGCTATGAAACAAAATAGATGAGAACAAGAATGCACAAGGGTGATTTTGAGATGTGAGCCTTTAACGGGACCGTGTAAGTAGAACAGAAGTACCTTCACAGGGAGACAAATGTTCAATTTTTAAAAAAAATGGCAGCCAGCAATGAAAGCACACCTCAAGTTCTGAATATCTTTTTGAACCATTTTGTTAGAAAAACATCTGCAGCATCCACAAATTTGATCTTTTAGAACATAATAGCATGCTAATAACAATCCCAAGGTAAGGCGTACACCTGCGTTTAAAACATGAACTCGGAAAACTGTTTGTAATGGAACTAATAAGTGCACAGATGAGAGAAAATCTGAGAAAAAAAATAACTTCTGCACACTTCTGGTGATTTCAATCCATCGCCATTATTGTACATTTATAGGCTCTTACAAGAACTGAGGGCTGACAAAATACAGATTTTGAAAGCAAAAATCTCAAGTATTTTATTTTAAAGTCAATGCAGTCTCTCAACTAGTGGTTCCAGTTGAAACGTTACAGTGGATACAATAAATCTGAGAATTGTCCGTGTAATTTGGATATAGTTTACACAGATGCTGACATGACAGCCGCAGTGCGAAGTATTGGAGCAGTACGAGTCTGATTAGGAAGGACTTTTATACAGGCCTATATGCTTCAGCAAATGACAGATTGTCAGCATTTCTCAGTGTGAAGGCAGGCTGCGGGATTGCTTATGACAACAGCACTCTGTGCTACAATGACTAAACAGACCCTGTTTTCAATGGCTGCCACATGCCTTCAAATGTCAAAATCAAAGTATCAAAGCTGACAGATTGGTTTGTGTGTTTTTCTTGCCCGAAGGGACAGGAGGATGCATAACTGGCCAGGCGCCTGTTGCTGAAGCAACTGAGCTTCTGTAATACAGTAAACTGCAGTCGCAAGAGGTGACAAATCTCAGCTTTATCCTAAAAAGCATAGAGCGATTGTCCTGTTTAACCTGCCTGACAAAGACGGACCGTATATCAGAGCGCTCTAACTCTGCCTGTGCTGCTCTCTCGTCTTTCTCGCTGTCGTTCAGAGTGCGGGTGCCTCTGTGTGGAGCTGATTCAGTATGTATGGGACAAAGTGTTAACTTAATTCAAGCCAAACTTTGCCCTTTTTTCATTTTTAATCATAAGCCTTGGACAACTTTAATCTCACTTTGTGTAATAAATCACCAACCTAATTTAGACTTTGTATAACACATGCGTTTGACCATGACGATTTTATTTTTTTCAGCCTAAAAATGGAATTAAATTGGATTTACAGTAGCTGGGTTTCCCTTCCACTACAGGGTTGGATGTTTTCCCAGCTTTCCTCTTTTGACTTCCAAGAAGTGAACTCTCCCTTTTAAGATAATTTGTTGTCCATCTCCCTCAGGCTTTTCTCAGGAGTGTTAAGACCAGTTATTGCAAGGCCTTGCTGAAACAAGAGCAATTTGGAGCTCATGACAAGCCTTCAATTACGCTCGTTGCTAGCAAGCTCACTCAGTCAGCATAATAAAGCATGTATTGATGTAATAACAGGAATACATAAGTAAATATAATGCCCTTACCGTAAACTCCTTGGCCCCAGGCAAGAGCATAAACACGAGACAATAACAATATCCAAAAAAGCCCCATGTTCAGCTCAGGTCCGTCATAACCTGAGAGAAAAAGACAAGGGTGAAAACAGAGGCACGGAATGGAACAGCCTGCAAACGTAACTATGGAGGATGGAAGAAACGACAACTGAGTGATTGTAATCAAAAAGGAGGGGAAAGATACTTTAAATTGCTTTGTTTTAGTGTTCAACTATGTCCCCTGCAACCCCATAAGCCGTGAAAATAATATTACAGAGCAATTTAGTTCCCACCGCGCAGCGAACCTCGCTTCATTCAACTTAAAGGGCAGGTAATTCAATCAATCGTGGATTATAGAAAGCTTACAAGCAGTCCAGTGTGATGAAGAATTGGAGATTGACAGGATTGTAGATGTCTGCTGTTTAGCGTGACTAAACTTCCTCTGTCCACCCCTCACTGAGGCACAGCGGCGGGCAGGTGTAGTCGGGAGCACAATAAGGTTTACACTGCAGTATTCATGGAGGATTTGCAACAACAAGTGGGGTCGCGGAGACTACTTTAGACCCCGAGACCCGCACATATTCCTTCAGATCAGTACAGTTGTTCCTACTCTGTCAGGTCGACGGTGATAGCAGAAATATGCACGTGTTACGTAATTTATTCTGATTTATTCTGATTTATTCCGATTCATTTTTATCATGCATGTGTATGTATTAATGGAAAGCTGTTTTCTTGTTGCACACTGGTGGTTCAAAACCTGTAGGACACCTGAAGACAAGGAATGAAATCCAGCTGAGTGAGGGAATAATGGACCCTCTTAGCTGACTCTTTTTCCCGAACACTGGGGTTTCCTCCGACGTCTAGAACGCACGTTTGTGAGAGGACTGCATTCACCGTTCGCATTATAAAGCGCGCTGTAATCAAAGTTTCTTTCTGCGATATAAGCAAGTGAATCCCTGGCATTAATGCTTTGACGGGCACGCATTGCCTATATTGCAAATAATTTAGCAATCCCAAAATCTGAGCGCGTGTAACTAATGATCGACTTTGATAATGTTGGGTACATTTGAAAATACTTCCAGCGTCAATTAAGCGCTGACAAACAGTCTATAAAACATTCTTTAAAAATGAGACAGACATAATGTGAAGGGAATAGATAAATGATGCCAATCTGACATATATTTTGTTCAAGTATTGCCAGTTCAGCGTTGGGGACAGTGTGCCATCTCTACCTTGTCTCCGAGGTGCCGTCCTTTGGGTCAGTCCGCTACCCAGTACTACGCGCCCTTCTCACGGCTCAGTAACGAGGATTCCTTCGCTCTCCGTTAGACCAACCTCGCTTAGTGTTTCACCACAGAAACAGCAGAAAAGTTTTATATCCTCCACCACTGCGCGTCCAGTAAGAGCTTTAGCTAAAATTCCCAGAGTGGAAATGTGGACTTTTTCGAGCTCCCAGATCTCTGAAAGAATCTCTTCGGGGTGTTAAACTTTTATTTTACGCACGGAGAAGTAGTCGACAGAACATCGCACAGCTCGGTTCCTCAGAGTCCCTCTTCTCAAAAATGAAAATAAAACCTCTGTTCCTTTGAAAAACTCAGGCAAGGCTACTTGGGGGAAATCCTATACACTCGGACTGCCTTTTTGTGGATTATTTACTCTAAAAGGCGTGGTTGAAACGCCTTTACTTTCTCTCCCTCTTTGCTTCTGGCCGATGAAAGTCTATGAAGCCCCTTTAACGCAATCATGCGCTCTGAAAATGAGCTTCCCTCCGCTAGTTCAATCAGCGCTGTGTCTGTGGACTCCAAGTGATGCTGGCCAAGTGGAATATGTGCGCAGACTGAGAACGACCGCCCCTGTCTGTGTGTGAGAGAGAAAGGGAGAGCGAGAGGGATGGAGAGAAGAAGGGGAGGGAGGACAGAGGCTTACACATAGATGCTCTCAAGCCTCACAGCTTCCACACTGAACAGGTTGTCAAAAGAACGCCACTGCTCCCCTCTCCCACTCCCAGTCTCTCACTCGCTTTGGAATAGGTTTTCAACCCTTTGGTAGCAACAGGGTGTTTTTAACAGCAGGGGAACGCGCGTGTTTTCCTGTTTTTCTCTTGTCGACTCTTTCCTGGAGTTCGTCCACTGCTGGTACACGCAATCGTCGATGCCAATTACAGCTGAAGGGCGCCCAGAAAGTTATTTTTTCTTTTAGCATAATGGAGGAACCCCGAAAACAGCCATCCCTCTGCATGGACCAATTATTTATGACAGCATAAACAGACCCATTGTTATCCCCGCCCCCCCAACTCGCCTAAGCACGCACATGGTGTCTCTCTCACACACAGATTTACAGTGCCCATCTCTCTCTCTCTCTCTCTCTCTCTCTCTCTCGGTCTTGTGGGTTCTCAGTGAAGCCACTGGAGGGCGTTTCAGCTCATCGCCACTGTTTGAACGTGCACGTGTGGCATGAGCGTCAGTTGTGCTTGTGCCCGTGTCTGTGTGTGTGCGTGGGGTCCGAAAACAACACGTGTTAAGGGCTCTTGAAGGCAATTTCTGGCCTTCCCACGAACAATGTTGGCTTATCACCAAGCAGCGCATCTGTCTCCACCTGGATTGAATAAAATAGACACTTAAAATATCGAACACACAGAGTAGAGGCGGCAATTCGTCACGAAAGCAAAGCAACAGCCATCTAATTTCTGTAACTGTATTTATGCAACAAAGCAACAACGTTGCAATTTCTTCTCATTTAAAAAATAAACTGTTTCACACAAAATGTGGGTGGTGGGTGGGTTTACCTTTTGGTGATTAATCAGGAAGAGTGGGTGATGAAAAGAAAAGGAAGGAACATGAAACTGCACCTTACACGAAGACAAGAAAAGCGTAGTTATTAGGTTTAGAGGGAACTGCGTGTGAGCTTAAATGCATAATGAAGGAAATTGCCGTCCCGGGTTTCCTCCGTGGCGTGAGCGATAAGCAGAGTTTTGTCCTTTCTTTATTAGATTCCTAATTATTCAAAGTAACACTCAGGTATGCCGCTCAGCTGGGTTAGTTACGACGTCGGGAGCAGCTTGGGAGAACAAGGAAACACAGACTGCTTCAGGTTGCCTTCCCAAATCGACTCAAAGGTTTATTAAGTATACAACAGCTTATATAGAGAAAAAAAGGTTCGTGTGTCAGCAAGTTCCGGTACAGACCAAATAAGGAAACGTCTTCCTGCCTTGTGAGCAAAGAAGTATCCTGTGTGTAGTTTATCAGTTCAGCTACAATTTATGATCATCCCAGCAAAATACACTCCTAGACATAGAATACAGAGTTCTTTCATTAGTGAATTTCTGAAACAAACCACCTGGCCTTTAACGAGCCTTTTTCTAAGAGATAAAGAAAAAGGGAGGATGGGAGTAAGGAAGTGGTCTCGTCTCTGTGGTGTTTTCGACCTTGGGGTACCAGCCTGTGAGTCTTACACATTAATTCTTGGGTCAGAGAGAAAGAGAAAAACAACTATTAAATGGGCCTTATTGAGTAACTCTTTTCTGTATAATATCACAATAAAACAATATCCTGTAAATGCTACCATGGTATCAAAATATCACAACACATAACGCGATATAGTTCCTGGTAGAAATATATTAAGGCATCCAGTTTCCATTTTTCTGAGTCATTTATAATGTGACTAGCTTCGTTTATTCTAATAATTTTGCGTGTGACAGAGAAATAAATTCACACTTTAACCTTGAGGCTTTATGTTGTATAACTGTTTTCTTAATATCTTCTTTAGTCTGCTTAATGGGAAAGATTTAGCAGTTTGAGAATATTGCTTAGGTTGTTAAGTTTATGGTGAATGTCATTAAATACAAAGCAGTTGTAAATCATTTTTGGAATTATCTTTGGATACAGTGCAACATTTTTCTCTCACAGACCATTTACCTCTCTCACACAAAATAGAAATACTGAGACTCTGTTTGTATTCCAATATTTCGTCTATCTTTATTGCATCTTATTGTTTTTAAAAACGTAATTTATTCACCTATTGTATTTCTGTCATGAAATATAAACATAGCTATTTGTTGCGTGATTTTTTCACTCAATTTTCTAAGCATCTTTATTATTCCCTATTTAGTTGCATCTGCTAGTGAATAATTTTCATGCAGTTATCAGTAAGTGTACACAGGGTGTAAAACAATATGTTATGCTAGTAGTTTGTGTTTTTGTCCAGCTAGTCCACAAACACAGCTGTGGATGATATGCTTTTCTCAAAGGCACATTGTTTGTCAAGTCCTTGTTTTTCATTTAACTTAGGAGTCCACATTGTTGCAAAACCAGCAGCGCTTCAGTCAAATGTCCTTTTGTCTAATGAGTGAAGGCTCAGAGTGAAAGGCCTTAAAACATCAGTTATCTTTGTTACTATACTTTGAATGGCTTATTCACAAAGTCTCTTTTTCTTCTGAGATGGACAGTGTTGATTACTCCCACATCACAGTGTGAAATGTAATTGAAAATTCACAGACATTGCATTTGTACAGTGGAGGAAACACTAAAATGTTTTTGTTTGTTTGTTTTATTTAACTTCTTCAGGCTTTCAAGTGTTTTTCTATAGACTGTAAGTCTTAAATATAGTTGATTTTGGCAGCACAAAAACATATTTGGAATATAGTTTGAGTAAACCGATTAGGGTTTTTTTTTCTAGCATAATTATAATACTGATCACTGGGAACAAAGTTGTGAGAAAAACAAACTTTTAACGTAAATTGTTTTCTGCCAAATATGGCAGTAACATTTGTACTCTTCAATCATTTCTGGGCAACAGTGAGCAGTGAACATTTGGGGGTTTTCATCTGACATTCCTAAACAGAATCAAGACACTCAGTAATTACTTTGCACTCTCAATTCAAATGAAACCTTTAATCAGAGCAAACAAAATCATGGGTTCTGGCGCAAGTATGTGTCTCTTTCCTTCCTTCCCTTCGTTTTTGCCCCTCATGTTGGGTTGGAGCCAACAGTCTTGGCATGTCTTGCTGAGAGCGCATCATTGCTGCTTAAGGCAATGAATCTCAAAAGACAACATGTTGTAGGAACAACCTTGGGTGGGAGCCACACACACACACACACACACACACACACACACACACACACACACACACACAGTAAGTTTTCCATGATTTTAGAGGACTTTACATTGACATTTTCTGCTGAATTAGGTTGAGCACAAACACTATTTACCTACCTGCTAACTAACCTTGATTAACTTGATGCTCAGCCGCAGCTACCACTTGTATTAACCATTCATAACTCTTACATAAAGATAACCTTATTTTGTCTAAAACATGTATTCACTTAAAAACGGATGATTTTATGATTCCTTGTTTTTTGTCCTTTGCAACTAGGTCCTCTCAAAATAAACATATGCACATGCACACATTTGTCCCACCACATTTTTCATTTACTTGTTTTTGTCCGAGAAGGAAGGGTTATGAAATCATTGCAGGTGGTGAGTGAACCAACAAAGACATTAACTCAGACAACAACAAAATGCTACCACGCGTTCACAACAGGTACAATTCCTACAGTTTTGTTACTTGCATTCAAAGGCAAAATTATGGCTGTACTCTCCAATCAAAAATTATATAATAAAAAAAAACTAAGGTAGTGATAACCTGAGCTCTATGGCGTTAATCAAGAATCATGCAAAAGCATATATTACAACCTTTAAATTCCAGTCTAGTTTTTCAGTAATGGGGGGTGAATACTTCAAAGCTAAATGAACAACATGCACACCGAAATGCAGTTGAGTAAAAATTCTGGAAAAATGGAAGCTGTTTGCAAGCTGCAATTTCCCAGCTCCCACGGTTTTCTAAGTGCACCAAAGCCTTTCTTTTTTAATAACAAAATACCTTGCTTTCTGTAATGCTTTAAATATGTAGGTACAGCACACAAAATCCAGACCTTGCAGAATACTGAGGTCACAATTCTTCATTTAAAACGAGACATAGCAATTCTGTACTTCTGTTTAAAAAAAAAAAGGAAAATAAATAAATAAGCATAAATAAACACATTCATTGCAAAAACTCTCAGTGGACCTTTGAAAGAAGTAAAAGGCTCACACACTGTTCTTTTTGTGAACAGAACTACAACTGGTAACATCTCAAGATGAATAAAATCCCCGTTGGTGCCTTAAAATATAGCCTACTGTCTGCCAAAGCTTTTATTTTGGTACCACATCCGAACACCACAGACTGTAATGTGATCTGAGGTGCCTGGTTAAAATTTTTCTGGTATCATGCTCTGTAATTGATGTTCCCATCAGTGTAATTCAATCAGAGCTCAAAGTACTGTATATCAGCGCCAAGCACTTTCCCCACACAGAAACAGCTAAATGGACAGAAAAGATACACTTGAGACCAGTGATAATTTAATTGTGTGTTCAGTGTGTGTGTGTGTGAGTCTGTGTGTGTGCGTGCATGTGCCAGACACAATAGAGAAAAGAAAAGCAATATCACTCTGTTAAACTGAGATGTGATAACAGGCATCTCAACTTGACAATGCAACACATCGTATAGAGAGGAAAGACATTCAGACTTCAGACATTATATATAAATATTTCTAAGTATATTTTTAAACAGTATATGTTTAGGTCAATGCAAAGAATTGTGTTTTTGAATTTCACCAAAAATATTTGTTTATATATATTAATATGGGCTTTAAGTCTTAACTTCAATTGGACAACTTGAATCACAATGTTCATATAATAATTACAGAATTACAGCCATTTTTTGAACTCTTTCACTATTATCAATTGATAAACATAGACCATTTCTTCATTATTTTTTCACAAAGGAACATTTAAAAGGTCTTGATGTAATTTCAGCTGTGGTATTTGCATTGGAAACCTGTTACTGTAAATCTGTGATATTCGGTAAAAGGAGCATTTAATGCAAGCAGGTAAATAAGTAAAGTTTATTTATTAAGCACAGGCAAACGGTCACAAAGCACTGTACACCAAAAGAGTAAAATAAATAAGTACATTAAGTGCCATAATAGCCGGTAAAAGGTCATCCTTAAGCCACATCAACAAAGAAATCTATTAGTGAGAAAGTGGGAAAGTTGGGAAGAGCCAAATAAACAAAATAAAATATATTGAGAAAACCTTTTGGTGACGGTGAAAAACATTCCACAGTCCCAAAAATGGAAAGGCTGGAGAAGACTTTGCAAAAAAAAGGGGGGGAAGAGAGCTTCAGAACAGTGAAACTAAGGTCAAGCTGTACCAGAATGACAGGAAGAAAAACGTGTGGAGAAAACTTAGAAGGGCTCATGGTCTGAAGCATACTACATCATCTTTAAAACTCAGTAGATGCATGGGCATGCGTAGCTTCCAGTGGCACTGGGTCACTGCAGTTTATTGATGATGTGACTGCAGACAAAAGCAGCTGGATGAATTCTTAAGAGGACAGAGCTACTTTTTGTGCTTGAATTCAGCCAGATGTAGCAGCGTATATTCAACAGTGGTTCATAGTACAGATGGGCAACAAGCAAAAAGATAATGTGAAAGCTTTCCCAGGTCAAGAAATTAAGTAAATAAACTTATATTAACCTTTTTATAGCAATAGAAAAAGGTGAACCATGCAATATTTTTATTTAAATGCTCATATCAAAGTTTAAGCTCATATTCTTTATATAACTAATTTTCATTTTCATAAAAAGCTGAATGTCAAAAGATAAAATTGACTAAACATATCCTGTAGAGCAGGGGTCAGCAACCTTTAACACCCAAAGAGCCATTTGGACCTGGTTTCCACGCAAAAGAAAACACTGGGAGCCGCAAATACTTTTTGAAATCTAAAATGAAGATAACGCTGTATATATTAATTTTTTTACCTTTATGCTTTGGTAAGTAAGTAAATAAAGTTTATTTATTAAGCGCTTTTCACAGACAGGCAGTCACAAAGCGCTGTACACAAAGATTAAAATAAACAATACAATCAATAGACATTATACACAATGTAAAAGATCAAATGTAAATAATGTAAAGAATATAAAATACGTAGATCAACAAAAGGCTTGTTTGAAAAGAAAAGTTTTTAACTGCTTTTTAAAAGAATCCACAGAACAACTAAGGTGTGTTGCTTATGAAATCCATGAAGTGCTAAAGAGAAAATTACATTTTATTTATGTAATTAACACATTTTGAACTCTTAAAAGAAATATAACAAAAGGGAAGACACCCAGCTGAACTAAAATGATCCATGTAGCAAACAAAAACTGCTGTGAGCCGCCACCCTCATATCGCCTTTGGGCTTTTGGAGCCTTGACCTGACTTTTAAAAAATTATTGGGAAAAAAGCACTATGCTGCTAAAAAAAAAAAAAAAAAAGATATTTGCAAAATTCTGCCTAAATATATATTTTACCTGGTTAATGTGTGTGGCGGGGCGTGGTCTGCAGCGCCGCTGCATGGGAGTCGGACGCACCTAACCAATATAACATCTCCACATTCACAAATATACATTTCTGACATTCAAAAACAAAACAAAAACAAATCAGCGACCAATATAGCCACCTTTCTTTGCAAGGACACTCAAAAGCCTGCCATCCATGGATTCTGTCAGTGTTTTGATCTGTTCACCATCAACATTGCGTGCAGCAGCAACCACAGCCTCCCAGACACTGTTCAGAGAGGTGTACTGTTTTCCCTCCTTGTAAATCTCACATTTGATGATGGACCACAGGTTCTCAATGGGGTTCAGATCAGGTGAACAAGGAGGCCATGTCATTAGTTTTTCTTCTTTTATACCCTTTCTTGCCAGCCACGCTGTGGAGTACTTGGACGCGTGTGATGGAGCATTGTCCTGCATGAAAATCATGTTTTTCTTGAAGGATGCAGACTTCTTCCTGTACCACTGCTTGAAGAAGGTGTCTTCCAGAAACTGGCAGTAGGACTGGGAGTTGAGCTTGACTCCATCCTCAACCCGAAAAGGCCCCACAAGCTCATCTTTGATGATACCAGCCCAAACCAGTACTCCACCTCCACCTTGCTGGCGTCTGAGTCGGACTGGATCTCTCTGCCCTTTACCAATCCAGCCACGGGCCCATCCATCTGGCCCATCAAGACTCACTCTCATTTCATCAGTCCATAAAACCTTAGAAAATCAGTCTTGAGATAATTCTTGGCCCAGTCTTGACGTTTCAGCTTGTGTGTCTTGTTCAGTGGTGGTTGTCTTTCAGCCTTTCTTACCTTGGCCATGTCTCTGAGTATTGCACACCTTGTGCTTTTGGGCACTCCAGTGATGTTGCAGCTCTGAAATATGGCCAAACTGGTGGCAAGTGGCATCTTGGCAGCTGCACGCTTGACTTTTCTCAGTTCATGGGCAGTTATTTGGCGCCTTGGTTTTTCCACACGCTTCTTGCGACCCTGTTGACTATTTTGAATGAAACGCTTGATTGTTCAATGATCACGCTTCAGAAGCTTTGCAATTTTGAGACTGCTGCATCCCTCTGCAAGATATCTCACTATTTTTGACTTTTCTGAGCCTGTCAAGTCCTTCTTTTGACCCATTTTGCCAAAGGAAAGGACGTTGCCTAATAATTATGCACACCTGATATAGGGTGTTGATGTCATTAGACCACACCCCTTCTCATTACAGAGATGCACATCACCTAATATGCTTAATTGGTAGTAGGCTTTCGAGCCTATACAGCTTGGAGTAAGACAACATGCATGAAGAGGATGATGTGGACAAAATACTCATTTGCCTAATAATTCTGCACTCCCTGTATGTTCTACCTTTTTGCTCACTTCATTCTTTTTCTCTATTGATTGTTCTGCAACAGCAAAAATATTCTGTATATGTAAAAGTGTCTGTTTAAGAAGAATACGTGAGTGTTGCTCTCGATGTGTTACTAGCGTAGAACAGCATCAGTTACTCTCGGCACTGATTCTACTAGTCTCTGCAAGTCTAGTGGAGCAAGTACTGGGAACATCATTCTTGTATGAGATGTGGTGCTGGAGGGTACTGTTTAACACATGCATCCAAAATCACTCATAGCAAATTATTGTGATCCAGTGACTGGGAAGGTCATAGCATGTGAGTCACCTCATTTTCATACTCATCAAGGCATTTAGTGACCCTTTGTGTCCTGTTAATGGGAGCATTTTATCCTAGAGAAAGCACTCCCATCAGGCTGGAAATTTTTCATCCTTGAATAAAGCTGATCACTCGGAATAAATCTGTATTGATTTGCAGTGACCCTCTCCTTTAAGGTGACAAGTGGATCCAAAACATGCCTCCATGCCACCTTCTCCCAGTTCTTCGTAGACCAGCAGTGCTGATGTCACAAATGGGACTTCATCTTTATATATGGAGCACTGACTTTTTCATTCACCTGTGGAAGAGTCATTCTTCTGTTTCATATCACACTAATGCACAAGCATCAAGGTCATCAAATGTGCAGCGAGAACCACAATTTCTAACTGTAAAGACTTTTTTTCTTTTCTTTTTCTACTTATGTCTATTGATTTAGTTGCAAATATCCTATTGGAACACTCGCCAGCTGCTCAGTATTTGTGACTGAAGCTCCAACCATCCATGCTTCAATGATACATTAAGCCTTCTTTCAGAATCACTTAGATATTTTTCACTTTTGATCTTAATACAACAGAAACAACGGGACCTGCTCAGCAGTTTCATTAATGTAACATAGCTGGTAACTGCTCACTTGTATTAAGCACCACTCTTGTGCTGATTCACCTGAATTCACTGTGTTTCTCCACAGATTTATATATGTGTGTTTTTAATTTTCATTATGTTGTATCTATTCAATTCCAACACATTTAGGAAAAACGTCGCAAAGGCATCAAGCCATTCTTAACCATTCGTCATCTTTTACCTATCGTGTTGCTCTTTTAGCCACTGAGAGCAGGTTGAAGCCAGCTAGCTGTAAAGAGGCTCATTATGTATACTTGTTATTCTCCATTTATTTAATTTAGAGGTGGATGTAACTTTATATAATGGGCTCATTGTCCTCATAAATTGAATGCATAAGAACAAAGAAAAGAAAAACAGTTCATATCCTTTCATCTTGCCTTGAGAGCCATTTGTTAGATAGGCTATCTCTCCTCAACAATGTTTAAGAAAATCTATTTCCAAGTTGATTTTTTTTTATTTTTATTGATTAGCATTCAAATATCTCAGTGAAGACAGAACAAAGATCTACCACAAAGCAAGAAAGCATGAGACAAGGCTAATCAAAAGGTATTGGCTGAAGCATTTGCTTATTACGCCAACCCTTTTCACAAAATATCTTTTTGCATGCAGCTCCTGTACACAGGGCTTGAAGAAAATAATAAAACAAAGCAAAAACTAAACAAACAAACAAACAAACAAGAAAAAAAACTTTCCACCTTAGATAAGTAACTACATCAAAGCAAAAGAATCAATAGGTTTTTTTTTTTGTTTTTTTTTTGCTCTTTTCATTCTTGATTTATATATTTTTCTAATACTCTATTTTTAAACATATTTTTAAACAAGGAAAATGAACTACACCTTTTTAAATCACTGTCATAACTATTCCACAGGTTAACTCCTCTAATAGAAACACATCTCTGCTTTATATTTGTCCTCATCTTGTTTTTTATTTTTAAGAAATCTGTTCCCCTTAAGTCATATTGACTCTCTCTGACTTTGAACAGCTTCTGAGTACTGGGGCAAAGCAAGTTATTTTGTGCTTTATACATTATCTGTGCCATTTTATAGTCAACTAAATCATAAAATTTCAGGGTATTCAGATTAATAAACAAAATGTTAGTTGGTTCTATATAGTTTGATTGGTTTATAATTCTTATAGCTCTTTTTTGTAACTTGAAAATAAAGAGTGTTCGTTTTATATGCATTAACACATATCTCCAGACAGTAAGTCATATATGGAAGCAACAGAGTACAATAAAGTGTGTATAATGATTTTTTGTTCAGGACATGCTTTGTTTTATAGAGAATAGCAATGGTTTTTGACATTTTTGTTTTCACATGGTTTATATGAGACTTCCAACTCAGCTTATCATTAATTATCACTCCAAGAAATTTATTTTCGTACACTCTTTCAATTTCAATTCCATTAACCCTGATTTTAGATACATTTTTCACTTGTCTAGTGCCAAAAATAATCAATTTAGTTTTCTTTACATTTAATGATAACTTATTTACATCAAACCAGTTTTTTAATATATTTAACTCCTTTTCTGCTGTAGTCAGAAGCTGTTCTAGGTTTTTATCTGAGCAGTACAGAGTGGTATCATCAGCAAACAATACACATTTTAACAGTTTGGAAATGCTACATATGTCATTTATATATAATATAAATAATTTAGGGCCCAGCACAGAGCCCTGAGGAACACCACAAGTTACCTTCAACTGCTTAGATTTTACATTATTGAATTCGACATATTGATATCTTTCATCCAGGTAACTTTTCATCCACTTGTATGCTATCCCTCTTATGCCATATCTCTCTAGTTTATTCATTAATATAGAATGATCAATTGTATCAAACGCTTTTTTTAAGTCTATAAAAACACCAACAGTATATTCCTTATTATCTATTGCATTAGATATCCCTTCAACAAGTTCCATCACTGCCATCGAAGTGGACCTTTTCACTCTAAAGCCATATTGGTTATCACTTAGGAGATTATGCTTCTCAATATATTCATCAAGTCTATTAACAAATAACTTTTCTAAAATTTTTGAGAACTGTGGGAGTAGTGATATTGGCCTATAATTGGTAAACTGACATCTCTCTCCGTTTTTATGGATTGGAATAACTTTTGCTATTTTCATTTGTGAGGGAAACACACCAGTTTGAAAGGACAGATTACAAATGTATGCGAAAGGTTGCACTATATATTCTATAATACTTTTAACTAATATCATGTCAATACCAAAACAGTCAGTGGACTTTTTATTTTTAAATGTCTTCACAATGTTAATTATTTCTCTATGAGTTACAGCACCAATAAACATGGAGGACACATTCTGAGTAATATGTTTATTTAGGTCGTTATTATTTCTTGACTCTGGAATTTCTTTTGCTAAATTAAAGCCAACATTTACAAAGAAATCATTAAATTCATTTGCAATGTCTTTAGTTTTATCAAGCACAATATCTTTATCTTTTTTAAAATAATCTGGATAATTCTTATTTTTTGAGCCCTTTTTGATTATACTGTTTAATATCCTCCACGTTTCTTGTGTGTTACTTCTACTTTGCTCCAATAATTTGTGGTAATATTCTTTCTTACTTGTTCTTATAATATTTACTAATCTATTTTTATATAACTTGTACTTTATTTCAGCATCTTTTGTCCTCTGTTTTATGAATCTCTTATATAGATTATTTTTCTTTTTACATGCATCTTCTATCCCCTTTGTGATCCATGGCTTATTTGATCTGTGATGCTTTCTAGTGATCTTCATTAAAGGACAATGTTTTTCATATAGTGAAATTACAGTTGATAAGAATGCATCATATGCACTATTTGAATCTTCATTTGCAAAAACCTCGTTCCAATTGTGTTCCTTTAAGTCCACCTGGAGGGCAGCAATGGCTCTTGTTGTTCTATGTCGTATCATATCAAATATTTGATTCTTTTGTTTCGTTTTAATCCCAAAATAATTTTGAAAAATTGCAAAAACAGGAAGATGATCGCTTATATCAGTTATAAGAAGTCCACCTACTATTTCATGGTCAATTTTATTTGTGAATATATTATCTATCAATGTAGCTGTATCAATTGTTATTCTACTTGGTTTTATAATTACAGGGAAAAGGGAGTTACTATACATTGTATTTATGAAATCTGTTGTTTTCTGATGTCCATTTGGGTTTAGCAAATCTATATTAAAATCACCACAAATTATTTGCACTTTTTTATCATTTAGGTTGCTAAACATAGCAGCAAGTTTTTCATTGAATATCTCAAGGCATGAACCTGGTGTCCTATAGATGCAACTTATAATTATATTGTTAGCTTTTTCAACATGAATTTCAATAGTGACACATTCCAATACGTTATCTATGGTGCTTGACATGCATTCAATCAGACTACATTTCAAAACTTTATCTACAGTACATATAAAGCAACACCGCCTCCTTTTTTATTCACCCTGTTCATTGTAAATAATTCGTATCCTTCCAGTCCCATTGCACTAACTTTCTCATTATCGAGCCATGTTTCTGATATTGCAATTATATTAAACTTTTTTAACTTACTTAAACATTCTGCAATTTTAGAAAAATTTTTATACAGGCTTCTACTATTGAAATGTATGACCGACAATGCATTTGCCATTTTAATATTCACATTGAATTGGTCATCTGTATAGTACTCACAAGTATTATTGGTGTTATTGTAGAAGTGGGTATCTGGGTCAATGTTACTTTCAGGGTCATTCATGTTGTGCTCTGCATAGTTAAACGTTTTGAAGTTCGTTTTCTCAGTGTGTGTGGCAAAATAACCACCTTGACAGTCCTTTTCATAATCAAAGTCTTCCTCTTCAATATCTCTGAATGGAAACCTATAATCTGTGTCCAAACTTGTCATTTATGTGTTTTTGTTTTTGTTGTTGTTGTTTCCATTGTTTTTGAGCCGTAAGGCCAGAAACACTTTCCATACCCATTGTTCATTATCCAATCGTCACTTTTCCAATAGATTCCATAGCAGATTCCTGATTATTTATATTGCTCTAAGTCTTTGAGTTCTCTTATCATCACAACTTTCGCTTCTTCGGGATTGCCATTTAGTCTTATCATTACTTTGCAGTTCCTCGTCCATGTCGCTTGTATCTTATTTTGTTTTCTCAGGCTGCATGCCTGTCTTGCAATTTCAGAAGTCTTTTTCGTTAAATGTTCATTTAAATACACACCAAGTAGCGAAATAAAGAAAAAAAATGGCAACAGCACCATAGAAAAGTGGACCAGTGGCAGACGTATGCTTTCTTGCTTTGGTATATACAGGGGTGTGTACTGAGCCCTCTCCTGTACTCACTCTACACCTACGACTGCACAGCCACTAACAACTCCAACATCATTGTGAAGTTTGCGGACGACACTACAGTGGTGGGTCTTATCACCAACGGTGATGAGACGGCCTACAGGGAGGAGGTCAGCGCCCTGACCCACTGGTGTCAAGACAACCATCTCACCCTCAACGTCGCAAAGACAAAGGAGTTGATAGTGGACTTTCGGAGGTGCAGAGAAGTACACACCCCCATCACCATCAACGGCGCTGCTGTGGAGAGAGTGAGCAGCTTCCGGTTCCTTGGCGTACATCTGGCTGAGGATCTTACGTGGTCAGTACACACAAACAAAACAGTGAAGAAGGCGCAGCAGCGCCTCTTCTTTCTCAGGAGACTGAAAAGATTTGGCATGAACCCCCGCATCCTCAGGACCTTCTATCACTGTGCCATTGAGAGCATCCTCACTGGATGCATCACCACCTGGTATGGCAACAGCACCGCCTACAACTGCAAAGCTCTCCAGCGAGTAGTGCGGTGCTCTGAACGGATAATTGGAGGTGAGCTTCCCTCCCTCCAAGACATCTACAGGAAGCGGTGCCTGAGGAAAGCGTGGAGGATCATCAAGGACTCCAGTCACCCCAGCCATAAACTGTTCAGACTACTTCCATCAGGAAGGAGGTTCTGCAGCATCCGGTCCCGAACCAGCAGACTGAGAGGCAGCTTCTTCCACCAGGCCATCAGACTGCTGAACACTTCATAGACACCTCACCTTCACTACTGGAACTTCAACTTCAACATTATGCACTCCATACTGTACAGTAATGCCACTGTTTTGCACATGTCTCAACTCTGTATATTTTTATATATTTTATTTTATTGTTTACTCTATTTAATTTGTAAAATATGTGTATACACACACACACACACGTAGAAAAATATTTAGTATACACATCCAGAAATGCATATACTATTATATATTGTACATATATTTATTAGTTTCAGATTTAGCCATTCTTGTATTTTGCTTGTTTACGTTGTTGTATTTTGCACAACTCTGTTGCTTGTGAAGCTCACACACAAGAATTTCACTCACATGTACTGTACCAATGTACCTGCACATGTGATGTGACAATAAAAGTGATTTGATTTGATTTGATATATTGTCTTTTAAAGCTGTTCTGCTCTATGCAGATTATTCCAAGCAAAAGAGGCTTTCATTCGTGTGTGGAAACAACAGAAATTCTGTAGTCCCCTAAAGCTGATGGCTTGCATGTTTCACTAACATAGTCACCAAAAAAAAAAAAGGAAAAAAAAATGTTGTCATTAGTCACAATTTACAAATGTGTGTGCGTGTATAGGGACAGAGACATGGAGTGTGGGTATATCTGTCCACAACTGTGCGACACTAGCCGGTCCATGTCAAACTCTCCACCCATCCAATACCCACACATCTGTGTGCAAAACACACATGCACATACGTCCAAGAAAGGGTCATTTTTCACTGGGTAATTGGCGGCGAGGCACATTGCCCTTGGGATTCGATAATTCATAACCTCCTCCCATCCGATATTGGATAGCTAGTAGAAATGGGCTGAGACAAGGGGTGGTGTGCACAGCGCAGAGAGGAGGGGGTGGCTGCATCATTAGAGAGGAGAGGTAATGGCTCTTATTGATTCTGCCCCACCGGGCTCCCTCACCATTTCATGTTTAATACAACACTGATCCTCATTACCCAGGCAGCCACCAATGCCCTGATAAAGAAGAGAGAAAAGACACAGTGAAACACGATGAGGAGAGAGTGAGGAGAGGAAAAGGAGGATGGCAGGAGAGGAGGGGTAAAAGAAAGCATTAGAGAAGATGAGAGTGGAGAGGGAGGAAAGGAGAGAGGCGGAAAAGGAAAAAAATAATCAGGAGAAAGGATGAAAGTGAGTGCACAGCTTGTGTTTTGCTGTCTTAATGCCTCACTTTGAGTGGTATAAGTAATTACTGTCACCCTTTAATGCGTGTAATGCATTATTACTTGTTCAAATCTCCCTTTCCCCTCATCCTCCACCCCCTGTAGTGTGTAATAAGACTAAAGAATTGACTCAAAGCAGACTGCTTGGATCTGTCTAATAATTCTCTGTGCTATTATCCTCTCTTTGCTGCTAACACACAGCGCTCTCTGTGTGTTTGGCCACCGGCAAACATTATCATTACTGCAACTGTGGTATAAGACCAGCTCTAATGTCTTCTTTCTCCCTCTCTCTTTACTCTCTCCTTGACTCTTTCCAAATTTGAGGTTTTATTATAAGAAGGTAATTTGCCTGATCAAATTGCTTCAAACTAACAACTGGAGAATCAAATATTTTATTATTTTCCAAGTCTGTATTTGCTGCTGAAGAACTTTTTTTTTTTTTAAGTCTGGCCATAAATCGAGTCAATTGGCAGTTCTAATTGTCTGAAATGTTGTTTTGTTTTGTGTTTTGCTGGGACAGAGGTAAGTTAAACCCGTCATTAAATTTCAATTCTTTTTCAAATGCCATCTGGGTCAAGAATCAACATCTATTCCTTTATTTATTCTCTTCTGCTTATATAATTCAGGGTCGCAGGGGAGCGATATATATATATGGCAAAAAATTATATTTTGCATGGCTGAAGTAGAGCTTCAACATGCAACAAGAAGAAATAGGAGTGAGACAAAAAACATTTGAGCATGCAATCTATTGAAAACAACACTTAAATTGAAACATACTGTTTTACACCTGATCAAAAGTTTAGGACCACACCTCCAAAAAAACCCTGTAAAACCCCCCAAAACAGAAATCAAAGTTCTGAACATGAACTCAGTAATGAGTAGCTCCACCGTTATTGTTGATCACTTCAAAAAAATTGTTGCGGCATGCTTGATGCAGGAGTTTTCATGATGAGAGTAGGAACATTTCTCCAAGTGGTGAAGACAGCCGCACGAAGGGCGGATAGTTGTCCATTTTTGTAAATTTCCCTTGCCATCCATCAATAAAAGGTTCTCAATTGGATTTAGATCAGGGGAACATGCAGGATGGTCCAAAAGAGTGATGTTATTCTCCTGGAAGAAGTCCCTTGTCCCCTTTAATTACATAGGACATCCAAGGAAGAGTCTCCAGAATTAGACGCCTACTGGCTAAAGAAGCTGACTGCACTCCACAAACGTCTGGCAGCACAGATGAACCAGCTGCTAGTCGATGAGAGACACCCGGAATGGCTAACCATAGGATGGACAGTCCTCAACGACCCCCAGAAGGGACCGGTCCCATCCAACTACAAGCCAATAACCTGCCTCAGTACCACATGGAAGCTCCTGTCAGGCATCATAGCAGCTAAGATGAACACACACGAGGCTCAATACATGAGTGGAGCTAAGAAAAGAATGGGCTACTACACTACTACTACTACTACTACTGATAGACCGAGCAGTCGACCTAGACCGCAAGACTAGGCTGACCAACCTCTGCATTGCCTGGATAGACTACAAGAAGGCCCATGACTCGATGCCCCACACCTGGATCCTGGAATGCCTAGAACTATAGAAGATCAGCAGGACCCTAAGAGCTTTCATCAGAAACTCAAGAGGGACGTGACAAACAACACTAGAGGCCAACTTCAAGCCTACAGCACACGTCACCATCATGTGCGGGATCTACCAAGGAGATGCTCTGTCCCCACTGCTGTTCTGCATAGGCCTGAACACCCTTATCATTAACGAGATTGGCTACGGATACCGACTACGGAACGGAGCAGTTGTCAGCCACCTCCTCTACATGGATGACATCAAGCTGTATGCCAAGAGTGAATGAGACATTGTTTCACTGATCCACACCACCAGGACATACAGTAATGACATGTATATTTGTATGTATGTATGTGTGTGGGTGTGTGTTCCTCTTTACCTCTTACCTCAAGCTTAAAAATAGCTGAGCAGAGGTGTACAGCATGAGCAAAAGTGTTAGGTACTTGCAACTTGCATAAGATTCCAACTGTGTGTGAGATGGGTATGACAAATTGCTATCACGTTCTTAATATTATACCTACTGTGGATATTTGTAATAGTATGTAACATCTACTTTTGAAATTAGCATGGTTGAATCACCGTTGTTGCCGTTATTGTAGAATCAAAACTGGAACATTTTGACTTATACGAATTTATTCACTAGACCTGCCAGAGATATGAATTTAGTCGAAGGCTTATTATCCTCACCTGACAAACAGTCACCACCAACAACTTTAATTTTTAATATATTTTTTACAATAAAAAACAGACAGCAGTTCTGAAACTGTGTGATAGCATCTGTTGGTTGGGCATTGAGCAACTGTAGGTGGGGTGTGGAACCTCAGGGGAAAAATAAAAAGTGATACTGAGTTGAATGAGTATGATTTATTTATAGAAAACCAGGAGTTTGCTGATGCTATCATGTTGATCTTTTTTGGTTTAAAAAAACCCCCAAAACTTTGATGCTTTTTTTATTGTTTGTGATTGGAAGAAAATGTGAAGTGAGGCATAACTGAAAAAGTCTGAGAACTGCTTTAACCCCAGTAAACTTACTATTTTGCTCTTCTCCTTCTCTTGTGCTGCTAACATGCACTGTTACTTTCAGTTCATCTGGATTAACAATTAGATGCAGACAAAAACTAAATAAAGAGATGAAAGTTATCAGGCGAAGGTCCCAAAGGAAAGTTGCTTGTATCAACTGAACACTACACACATGGATTTTGCCAGATTAATTTTAGGTGAAGCTGCCTTCATATAAAGTTTGACAACTAATTAAAAGTGACAAATTCAAATTCAAATTTTATTTGTCACGTACACAGTCATACACAGTACGATATGTAGTGAAATGCTTGGACAACTACTCGTGACCTAAAGAAAACAAAAAAAGGAAAGGCTATGAATAAGATAGGAAATAAATATGAAAAATTAAAAAGGGTAAATTTAACTAGGAAGGAATAAAATATAAATTAAGGTTAAAAATGAAATAACTGTACAACACAAATTAGAATGAAGGGTAAATTTAACTGGGAAGAATAAGATAAAATATATAAATTAAAGTTGAAAATAAAATAACTGTACAACAAAATACACAATACACAATATAGAACTATATAAGAATGTATGAAGAAATCTAAATATAAATAAATATATACACAAAAAAAATTGCAATGTATGACTGTTTATTTCATGCTATATGTATATAAATCTTGTATGCGCTCCAAAATAATCATGTTACTATATCTTTTATTCAGTCATGAATTACACAATTTATTGTAGTGAAGGTCAAATGATTTCAGTGGCTGTAAGCATGGATTTGTCAGCACTTTTCAAGATGAATGCATCCTTAGTGCATTAATACACCGAAACATGTACCATACTCAAGAGTATTTTTCAGGTTTTATCTTACATTTTACTAACTCATTGGCCTAAATAATGATTACTGTGAGCATCCTTTACTTTTGCACATCCATTACTCTGTGCGTTTTACAATCCGTGATATTGACTACTGCTACACAGAGACTTTCCTTCATCGGAAAACAATCCAGTAGATGGTAACTGCAGGTTGGTATCATAACCTTGTTGCATTTTCAAGTAAAGCAACTTCCAGTGTGGCAGTATGAATACTGACAACAACCACGAGTAATAAGAAAACCTGACTGAACACGGAGCTTGCCCTCTCTTGGTTGTTCTATGTGCATGCTACACTGGTAAACATATTGGACAGACACATACTGATCAACCAACAAACATGATCAGAACTACCAGTTTATGTCACCACTTGTTAAAAAAGCTCTCACTGTGGGCTGAAAAATTGTTTTGAAGTTTGTTAAAGTTACAGTCAAACAGCAGGTTTGCAGCTAATTTCCCCCCATATACAGAAAGCAGCCACATACATAGCACGCTAAAGGCAGAGAGGAAGAGAACTTGTAAGCATCCACTTTCCATGAACGGACATTTAAATTTATGCCTGTAGATTCGGACTTAATATGAAGGATCATGCCAGTGTTATATCATTGGAGAAGAGCTCTCCTTTACAAAAGAACAAAAATATGAAGGAAAGAGACAACACCTCACAGCAAGTTACTGATGTGTACTGCAGCACAGGTCACTCTTTTATAGTGCTTTTTGGCTTATTCATTAAAAAGTTAACTATGCAAAGGCAAGTATTTCACAATGAACTCAATTTTACTCTAATCCTATTTAGCAGAATTAGCTTCATATAAAATATAAATCAACTCATAAGTGTGATTTAGCTACAGTGAATTAGCTCCAGCTGTGGTGTACAATTTAATGATTAAAGATGTGTTTGAAGTATATAATGGAAAACATTTGTACTTTTACTACAGTAAAAATCTGTTTTTACAGAATTTACTGCAGTATTACTACTTTTATATAAGAATCAGAATTTGATCAGAGCATTTGTTCAGTGTTTATTGAAACAGTGAACAATCATTTTACTAATAATTACAGATCTAAGCACCAACCAGAAACAGCACTTTAATGTTGTTCTCTTTGTGAACACTATTAAGATTTGTAAATAAACAAATACATAAACTTATCAAACAAAAATGTAAAATAAAGAAGGAAAGAAAATTGTGCTAGGAATATTTGAGCAGTGACAACAGACAGCAGATAGATATGTGGTGTTTTCCTGTGGTTTGCGGTCTAGGGCAGGAACCAGAGTGATGTCAACAACCTTGACTATCTTATCAGACACTAGTTCAGATCAGACAAATGAGCTTCTTACCAAAGACAGCCTGCCACATCTTCTTCTCCTGTCCACTCCACAGACTGCCGGTTTACAGAATCTGCCTTTGTACACAAACAGCAAAAAATAACAATCGATAGTTAGCTTACATTGCCTTCACGATGTAACTCAATTTAGCATTGTAACCTGCACTTAGAACTCAGTTTCCTGCAATCTGCAATCTACTGACATCTAGTGGTGAATATTTTCCACACTGTAACTTTAAGAAGAGTAGAAGAGTTTACCATTGGGCTGAAATTTCACTTAAAAAACTACGATTTAATTAAGCACTTTATAAATGCCTCCTGTCATAATCGAAACGTAAGATTTAGAGTCTTCTGGCATGCATTGCATCGGTAGGTGTGATGGCCAAACCCGTGGCCACACTCTAAAGTCAGTAACTCTTATATTTTCATTTCTTCATTTGAACACAGTAACACACTTTGGTTTCCAATCACTTTATTGATTGGTTTGGATACATTTGTTCTATTTGTAAGTGCGCACATTTAGTTTACTTATGTATTCATACCACTTCATTACTTTGATTTTTGACTAACCTTTGTCTTTTATTTCTTACCTGCCATCATCCCTGGGAGTTACTGGACAAAAGATGGTAGCCAGGGTTTGAAACCATTAAATGCAAAGAGGGATAATTGGACCACACCACCACTTCCTGCTGAAGGGGGGAATGTGTGTTTTCTTTCATTTAAAAACAAAGTATTTGTATCTAATTAAATATTTGAGTTTAGGGTTTAATGGTTTTGATTTTCTTCTTTAGTGTTTAGTTTATTAAAAAACTAGATTGTACTGCATTGTGTTGTGATTTATGATTGTTGTTACCCCCTCATATGTCACAATGGTCTGATCAGCCATTATATATACCCTTGTATGTCATTTCATGTTTAGGTCAGTTGTGTTTGTTAAGTCAGTCAGTTTGTTCAGTCTTGTTTCTTTGACCTCTTTCATGAGCTCAACATTTATTACTTTTGTAAATCTAATTTTTGGGGTTTAAATAAATGGAAACCATATTTTTCTAATAATTCCTGGGACGACTCCTGTTTTTCAACTCGGTCCATCACAGTAGGCCACGGCCAAATAATTCAAACGCTTGAGCAAAATAAGACAGCTTATTCAGCTGGGCCCAGCACAGGACCAACTGGGCATACTGCACAATACAGTTGGCTATATCATGCGACCCACTTGGCAGCGCAACAGTTTTATTTTGAAGAATTTATAAAAATATTAAAAATAAAATTTCATAAGACACTTAAAATATAAGCATAATTTTTCAGTAACTACCATACACCTCTGTAAGTTTTAGCTGGTCCAGTATTCCACGACCAGGACAACAACCGGATTGTTCCTCCAGAATTAAAGCTTCGACTAACAGTCTCCTCTTCAGTGGCTTAGAACTTCCCAGGTAGAACAAGGAGCACTAAACTCCTGAAGTTGAAATATCCTCCCAAGTTCCCTTGTTGGACATGCGAATCCAGAGGTACTGTCCCCAACTTCCATGCAATTTTACAGAGGTCTGTTAGCTTCTACAACGCTACAACATCCAGAACTTTTTTTTTTTTTTTTTTTTTTGCCTGTCCCGTTTGGCTCTTTTGCCATCAGAATTGTTGTCTAAAGGCAAAGAAAGATGCCCAACGGATTTACTTTACCAAATTGACCATCCCAGCCTTGCCGTAATGGTCCATTTGATTCACCTTTTATTGTTTCTTTTATTTTCACTTACTGAATACGGGACAGACTTGACTGGGGGAAAGAAGGGGAGAAAGAAAGAGGGAAAGAGAAACAGCTGAGAAGAGGGACGGGGGAGAAGGGCAAAAGACAAAAACCAACAGAACGGGCAGAGAAAAAAAAATGCATATATCAATCACCTGGATCACCTGCTGAGAAAGAAAAAAGAAAACAAGCAGAAGAGAACAAGAGTAATAGAATAAACAACATCACAATGATATATGGGAATATGACAGTAAATACAAAATATTAAACATTATTGTGCAGCACATAAGATCAACAGAACACAGTGTGCTTTGAGGTAGGAGCCAAAAAGGGTGTAGTTTGTGTGTGTGAGCACCCATGTGTACACCTGTGAGCATGGACGCGCTTGTTTTTTTGTTTTTTTAAAAGGTTCCTTCATGTAATAATCTGCTAGAGGGTGTGGGGGGGCCACAGCCCCGTCCTCCAGGGCATGAAGCAGGTATGGAGGAGATCAAAACTCCAGACATCCAGAGGCCCCCAGAACACAAGAGACCAAGGAAGACCAACAGAGGGGCAGCCGCACCACTGTCCCAGAAAGAGCTGAGGAGAGTCCCAGATGAGGGCTCACTCAGCAGCCGCGGAGCAGAAGCCAGGGGGAGTTGCAGTGACGCGCCCGTGAGCTCCGCTGGCAGCCAGCCGCGCCTGAGTGACCGAGCCCCAGGCCGAGAGGCCGGGGGCACCCCACCTCCGAAGTGGCCCGAGCGAGCCCCAGGCTCCAGGGCCCGATAAGCGGCCGCCAAGGAGTGAGCCGGTGTGTACCTGGACCCCCATCCCCGAACACAAAGAACCACCAACGCACCGATATCTGAGGGCGTCTGCCACTGGCAGGGGAAGTGGTGGTGGGGGGAGATAGCCCTCCATACCTTGGATGGCCTGAGATGTCCCCAGAGAGGTGGCGCCTGACACCCAACCTGACATATAGACACAGACATACAGGCACACACAGACACAAACATCCATTCCCACCCTCATGCTCTCATATGCACTTACTCCACACTCAACCAACGTGGAGACAGACATAAAGAGACGCTGTACACACGATCACACTCCCCAAGCGTACTCTACAAACCGGGTCTAGGTACCCTTGCTCCTGGAGGGGGGAACTGCACCCAGACCCAGGTGGTGTTACCCTTTTCCCTGTGGTGGGGGGAGGCAGACCGCCCCGACTCCGCAGCAGCAGGAAGGCCCCACACTCCAGACTGCAGTCGGACGGCCAACTCCTCCTCCTAGCCCCCCCGCTCCAGCAGGTCGCAGAGAATGGGGGTGAGAGAAGACTCCAAACCTCCCTCCACCCGCTCATTGTAGTGTTGATGCATGTGTGTTCTAAGGTGCATTTAAAACCCAGGAGGGCATGGAGCTACCTGCCAGAGAGCAGCAGGTAAGCGCATGGTCCCTCCTGCTAGCCCTCAATGTCTACGTGTATTTAAAATTGAGAGGTGGGCAACGACGCCAGGGGTGGGGTGTACACCCTGATGGTAATTTGGATTCCGTGTATCGTGCCCACCCCCAAGATCCTATATGTATGTGTAATGAGAGTGTGAGTAATGTGAATGTCTAAGTTGTGGGATAAAATTGAGGCAGAGGCAGCCAGAAGGGGACAGAGGGGGGGGGGTAGCCTCCTCTGCACCCTGGTGACATACCCCTACTCCAAGGTCCTGCATGTGTGGGTGGTTGTGGTGGAGCGGGAAGAGGGAGGCAGCTGGAGATGGGGAGGGAAGGAAGGGAGGGGCAAGTGACCCCTCCCTGGGGCCAGCTCCCCCGCTGACCCCAGTAGGCACCCCCATACTCCGCGACCCGCCAGGGAAAGGGGGCCCAGGCCCATCCAGACCGGGGCCCAGTGCAGCAGCGCCTCCCGGCCCCACAGAGCCTGGGACAGTCCACCCAACCCCACCACAGAGAAAACTGCACCCACCCCACCATCCACTCATAAGACAATAGACGCCCAGGCTGAGATCTTCCTCCACCTCTCTTGTATCTCCCCCTCCTGCAGAGGGAGCTCCTGAGGAGAGGAAAGCTCCTGCAAGATGTGACAATCTCCCCCACCAGTTGAAGAGCCCCCCAGGTGGCTCGATGCACCGGCGGCACCCTGCTCCAGGGCTGGGCCCCTATGCACCCACCCGCCCACAACCCCGGCAACACACCAACCAGGACCCAAGCCCCCGAGGCCCGGTCCGGGTCCCAGCCCAGAGACGGAGCGCCCCCAGAACCTCACGCCCATCCCGGACCCACCCAGAACATCCAGAACTTTGAGAAACGCAAGGTGAATCTCATCCACTCAAGGGGCCCTGCCACTGAGAGGCTGATAAACTCCTTCAGTGATGGGTAACTGCTAGTGATGGTAGTTCATCCCCACTCTGTCCATGCTCCCTGAGTCTGGTTCTGCCAGAGGATTCTTCCTGTTAAAACTGTGTTTTTCTTTCACACTGTTGCAAAAGCACTTGCTCATAGAGAGTTATATGATTGTTGGGGTTTTCTCTGTATTATTACAGGGTTTTACCTTGTGATTTAATGTAATTTGGCACTATGTAAATACAATTGAATTGAACTGAATAAAAATGAATTCTGAGCATTTAGTTCTCTGGAAAACATTCCTGGAAGATTCCTGGAACCTCTGTGCAGTTGGAGGGTCTAAGTTTTTCAGTGACTTCTAACGTCTTTGTGTTTTCCTGATGAGCATCAATAACAAATATACATTATTAGACATAACTTTATTGCTTTACATGACACATTCATATCTTTTTAATACTACAGTATAAAAAAGGTATTTTGGTACAGTACTTCTCACACACACTCTCACCAGCAGATATAGAATACATATTACTTTATATAATCAGCGAATCTCTGTTGCCAGAATACTTCTTGTCACTGGACCAATGTTGTCAACACAACCCATTTTATGTGTTCATGCAGGAGAGACCTGAGGTTACCTTGGTGAGTTTAAAACCTACCTACCATGTGGAAGAGAGAAGTCATTAGTGAAGTGAAACTGAATGTTAAAAACAATTGAAATAGTTGCACTGCAGCCATTACTTATTCTTCTCCTTAATGCTTTTTATCATTGACCTTTATCCCTGCTTCTTTTTCTTTGTGGTGACCTCAGCTACGATTGATTTCAACCTACACATGGTGTCATCACAGCCGGTGAAGAGCTGTTTTTTTTTTCTTGTGAGGACTTCGCTCCAGTGTGTCTATGCTGCCTCTCCATTGTTCGAATGAATAAAAGTCGCATTTGTGCCACCACCATGTCATAATGTAGACTTTCTGTCAGCGTTTTCAACTTTTAGACTCCTGTGTGTTATTTCAGGAATGCTTCTGAGGGCCACTTCAGAAAGCAGAAACAAACACCCAACCTTCAACCTCTATTCGGTTGGAGGATTGTTGCTTTGATATGAATCATACCCATTTAGCTGAGATGAGATATTGTAAAAAAGAAAAAAAAAAACACATCAGCTTCAGCTCCTCAAACTGTTTTTCTTTTCCTTTTGTGCTGACGCTGACAGCAGAGAAGTCCGGACAAACAAAATGGTTACTTCTCTCCTGCCCGCGCTTTCCACCCCTACCTCGTCTTTGATGCCCTCTCTGCCCTTGTTCCTTGACAACAAACAAGCAGTCAAAACTCTTCACTCTCTTTCAATTATGGGCCTATTCTAACACTTCCTATCCCTGTATAGGCCTGTTAGCACAGCAGAAGAGAAGGAGGAAAGGCAGTAAATTGGAGAGGGCGGCTCCTAAGGGGATAATCCTTTGTCTGTGGCACACTGAGGGTCAGCTCTTTGCATCCTGAATAGTAACGAGTGGAGCATGAGAAAGCGAGAGAAAAGAGACTGATTATTCTGATTAGCTATGCATTCCTCAATCCATCTAACCCAGTTCAACACCGCCATTCACACATACACACACAAACTCCCTCAAAGCCTGAGCGACCAGCTAGCAGATCCAGAGATAAGCCAGCTAAAGGGCAGAGTGTCCACAAAGCAGAATTTACACAAAAAATCATCATCAGTGAGACATGTCGGTCCACGTCTTTTGACCTCACAGATAAACTACTCTCTGTATCAGCTCAGTGATGGACTGAAAAGCCATCATGCCCCCAAAGCACCATTACTGCATCAATGTCAAATGAGTGTGAATCATACTCAGGCATTAATAAATAATCGTTTGCCGCAAAGACTCTGTCTAGGTTTCTACATTCCCATCTCTTAGATGTGCAGTCGCCATCATCCTCTGTGCGTGCATGCATGCGTGTGTGTGTGTGATTACTAGTAGAGACATACTTTCGGCAAAATGCCTCTATTGATGGTAGTCAAGTCAATGGCATCCTTGCAATAGTCATCCACACAGTCAATTACCTCACAGAAAGAAGGGTTATCTTCCAGATAGTCTGTGCTACAGCTGGCTATTTGCCCAGAGTGTCTGTTAGGCATGAATGTTTTTCTTGAAACGGCTCCTTTATTTGGGAAAATAGGAATTCAAATATTGGGCCTGTCTGCAGTTGACACTGAAACTGAGGTCAAGTGAGGAGAGCAGTTTTCCATTTTTATTTGGAACAGATTAGATCCCAAGCCTACCGTTGCTTTTCAGCTTCTGCTTTGTTCAAATTATTTCCTGCTAAATATCCCACGAGGCATCATCTATGGTACTGGTTGATCAGTGTTAACTATGCACATAGTTGTGAAGCAGGTTAGCAACACTGACTTTCATTGCACAATGTCCAGAGGATAATATAGCCTATCCCAGGGGTGGTCATACTTCTGCAGACTGGAGCTCCAAATTAGTTTTTTAATCTTGCCCTGGGAGTCTGACTCATGAATTATTCTGGTAGTCTTATCAGGTGGGAATGAGACAAAAACCAGATTGCTGTAGTACCAGATTTTTTTCCCCCCTGGACCCTTTTTTTTTTTAACACAATAGAGGCATTCAGCTGCTACAGATGATATATAACTGAATAATCCTAAAGCAACAAGCAGTGTTGGGTCCCCAAATGATACATTACTTATTGGAAAAGCCTAGCTATACCAAAAAATGCCATACTAAAGTAATTAATGTTATTACATTTTTGAGTGTATATATGAAAACAAGTCAACAATCAAAATATATTGCATTTTCTTGCCTTTTCCTGACCTTCCAGGACCTCTAACAAAACAAAAAAGCCTGAATGTCTAGAATATTGCATGTTACAAATAATCCTGTTATTTGTTTATTCTCTGTTCAACATGCTAGTTTTTGAATGCCAGTTTTAATTTACTTTTTAAAAGCTAGCTTTAGAAGACTGAAATACTTTGGATAAAAATGATGTTGACCAAATTGTGAAATACAGATATATATTTAAACCAAACAAAATAGACAGATGTTACACAGATAGAGAGGGATGTAAGGACAATAGGAATACAAGGCATGTAAAACCACCCAGGAGATTGTACCTAGCATGTGTTAATTGAGCACTACAATAAATAAGCACGTGTCAGATGAGACGTTCGCATTCAGGCGTTTATCAGCAACGGGAGAGTGATGAGAATCGACTGAGAGTCTCAATTTCCAATAGCAATCACAGTGTGACATCTCTTTCTCCAATTAGGACTGGAGAGAAGGAGAGATGAATCTACTGGGAGCTGTTGCAGCTTTGAATAAGTTGTCTACTTTAATAGTCTCTCTCTTTATTTCTGTGACCTGTAAATGATCCAGACACCGTTAAGCCCACGCACACATTCTGCCAGCAACTATTCTCTGCTGCTGCATGAATTACATACCACATGCAGTGCTACTCTCAAATATCGCCTGCATTTATTTGACTTGAACTATAAACAATTCGGCTTCTTGGTGGGAACATGTCATCCACGAAGACTGGAAGCAGGTTTCTTTTTAGAACTAACTTTGAAAGAAGTTTCTGGGTTTAAATAAATGTAAAAAAAAAAAAGCAAAATGTTGAGGACAAATGGTTTATTTTTTTTATTCAATTTAGTTTTATTTATACGGCACCACTACACTAGTCCAATCAACAATAGTCACTTCAAGGTGCTTTATATTATAAGGTAAAGTCCCTGCAATAATAGAGAGGAAAATCCCAACCATCAACTGACTCCCTATGAGCGAGTACTTGGCAACAGGGGGGGGAGGCCCTTTTAACAAGACGAAACCTCTAGCAGAACCAGGCTCAAGGAGGGGCAGCCATCTGCTTCAACTGGTTTGGAGTGACAGGGAAAGAAGAGAGCAGAGGGAGAAATTCCTTTTGTTTAACAATCAACTAACATTTTATGGTACCAACAGCATCCATATATATTACCGAAAGGGTGAAATTAACCTTTGTCATCACTCTTTGACATGATTTATTATTCCTTTATATTGCATGTTTGTGTGGGTCCTCTTCTTGGTTAAGACTAGTGTTGGTCAAGTTACTTGAAAAAAGTAATTAGTTACTAAATTAATGATTAGGTGCTTGCTCAGATTTGAAGTTTAATTGTTGTCTTCCAACGCAGTAACACAGCAAGCTTATGGGAAAGTAACAGTAATTTAATTACTTTTTTGCAATAGTAATCCCTTACTTTACTCATCACTTGAAAAAAGTAATCTGATTACAGTAAAGTGTTACTTGTAACACATGCCACAGGTTCAGCAAAGTGCTGGAAACATGACACGATTGCTGCAGACTGAAACCTCATGATGCAAGTCTCCTGTTATCTCAGAAGTGCTTCACTAGAATAAGATCTGGTGACTGTCAAGGCCATTTACGTGCAGTAAACTCACTGCCATTATCATTTTGAGATGATTTTGTGACAAATCATCTCGAGCTGGCTGTTGAAAGCAGCCATCAGATGATGAGTAAACTGTGGTCCTAAAGGGATCGGCATTATCAGCAACAATATTCAGGTTGGCTGTGGCATTTAATGATGCTCAGATGGTATTAAGAGGCTTCTATTACCAACTGGCCAGTCAATACCCCCCAAACACCATCAGCTTGAGCCATTGATAAAAGGCATGATCGCTACATGTTTTCATTTCGTTTACACCAAATTCTAATTCTTCCATCTGTTGCAGCATGAATCAAAACTCATTAGACCAGGTGATGCATTTTAAATCTTCTACTTCTTCTATAGTTGAATCCACGCAAACTATAGCCTCACTTTTCTGTTGTCAGCTTATAGGAGTGGCATCCAGTGTGGTCTTCTGCTGCTGTCAGCTATCTTCCTCAAGGTTCAGTGTGTTGTTCATTCAGAGATGTTCTTCTGCATTCCTTGCCTGCAACAAGTGGTTATGAGGTTTACTGATGATTTCTCATCAGCGTGAAGCAGTCTGATCATTGTCCTCTGAACTGTGGGTTAAAAAGGGATTTTCACTCAGAGAACTGCTGCTCACTAGATATTTTCTCACTTTTGGACCATTCTTTGTAAACCCTAGAGATGGTTATGTGGCAAAATTCCAGTAGATTGACAGTTTCTGAAAATACTTAACATTCTGATGCTCAGCTTGACCATATGCACATGCCTAAACGCATTAAGTTGTTGTGATGTTCTAGGCTGATTAGATATTGTGGTAACATGCTGTTGTACAAATGTACCTAATGAAGTGTCCAGTGAGTGTGTATTACACTTATTACCTACAATACAATTTACTGAATTTACCAGCTAAGTAAAAATAGCTTCTTAAAATAAAGACACCCATTTAATAAGAAAAATCACTGAGGAAAAACAACACATTGTAAAAATAGAGTAATAAAAATATAACTTCATTGATCAGAACATGATGGAAATTTTGATGATTTAAAATGAAGATGAACTGGAAACAGTGTTAGCGCTGTAAAGCAAGGAAAAATGTGTGTTCATGTCATGTTTCAGTCCAAATATCCTGAGGCATGGAAGCAGGTAAAAGCTGAACAGAAGTTTATTTAAGGTTGGAAAAAGGTTATCAAATTGAATGGTAGAATCAGGCTGGCAGATGAACATTGTGAGCATGGGAAGACACAATCCAAAAACAGGCTTACACTATAAAACAAGATCTTGACAACAAGGTTTACAATCTATCAAAACTAAGGATGAACCTACTGGGATTGTGGAATTTTTTTAAAAAAGTGTGATGAATTGGGAAACTGCAGTAAAGTTTGAGAGGACAACCAAGAAGCCAGCTACAAAGGTGGAACCTCTCTGCAGACCAGGTAGAATGCTTGGCAGCATAGCAGCAAACCATACCTTACCCCACCTTACATATTGTATGATTGTTTTTATGTCTCCTCCCTGGTGTTATGTCATAGAAATGACATCTCCCCCCACCACTCCCCCTGCCAGTGGCAGACATCCTCAGACATCGGTGCATTGGTGGTTCTTTGTGTCCGGGGATGGGCGTCCAGGCTCACTCCTGGTGGCTGCTTGTCGGGGCCTGAAGCTCGGGCCCCTTCGGGGGGTGGGGTGTCCTCGGCCTCTAGACCTGGGGCTCGGTCACTGTGGCACAGCTGGCTGCCGGCGGAGCTCACGGGCACGTCACTGCAACCCCCCCTGGCTTCTTCTCCGCGGCTGCTGAGTGACCCCCTCATCTGGGGCTCTCCTCAGCTCTTTTCGGGAGAGTGGCACGGTTGCCTTGGTCTCTTGTGTTTTGAGGGCCTCTGGATGTCTGGAGCTTGGATCTCCTCCATACCTGCTTCATGCCCTGGAGGACGGGGCTATGGCCCCCCACACCCTCTAGCAGATCATTACATGAAGGAACCTTTTAAATACAAGCGAGCTCATGCTCACAGGTGTACACATAGGTGCTCACAGACACAAACTACACCTTATTTGGCTCCTACCTCAAAGCACACTGTGCGCTGTTGATCCTACGTGCTGCACAATAATATTCAATATTTAGTATTTACTGTAATATTCCCATAGATCATCGTGATGATGTTGTTTATTATATTGCTCTCTTTTTTTGCTTGGTGTTTGTTTTTTGCCCTTTATCACCGTTCCTCTTCCCCGCTGTTTTTCCTCCCCTACCTCTTTCTTTCTCCCTTTTCTTTCCCCGAGTCACATCTGTCCCGTGTGTAGCAAGTCAAAATAAAATAAAATAAACAATAAAAACAAAGGTAAAAAAAGAAAAGAAATGACAACTCTGTAATTATTTAATTTTTCATTAGGACTTTCCATTCAGACTAAAAATGTAAGAACAACTGCCCTTTGTCTTTGTCCTCACTCCTCTCTGAAAGACCTATTTAAGACAGACGAAGCATTGACTAGCCGCTCACTGCACTGTGTAAGAGGCTGCAGAGAAGGTTGTCAGGTGTTCTTCATTTTCAAAACAGCTATTCACTCACTCCCTGCTGACTCTATACTTAGATGACGTATATACACTTCTCACTGTGTGTGTGTGTGTGTGTGTGTGTGTGTGTGTGTGTGTGTGTGTGTGTGTGTGTGTGTGTGTGTGTGTGTGTGTGTGTGTGTGTGTGTGTGTGTGACCTACAAAAGAAAAAGAAGGGAGAGAGAACAGAGTTGCATCTGAGAGACATGCAGGTCGCAGCAGCAGGTAGAAATCTTGTTTTCCTTTTTGAGTAGTCATTTAGTTTCCAAGGTAACTTTAAACCTGCTTTCTCTAAAGATTTAGTAGAAATTGCTCAACAGTGTCTCAGTGGGCATTAAAAATGAATAGACTATCCCAATCTCATAACAGGTTCACGGAAATCTGTAGGAAATATGGGCATAAAATGCTTAGTTCAACATGTAGTGTTGTTCTGTTAGATAAGCATTATAAATTGTGCTACAAGAAACAAAACTGTGGAAAAGAATTTGCCAACATAGCTCCATGCTATCATCACCATGACTCTATTAATGTATTAGCTTAAGAACAATGACTGGTTGTTCAACATATATGCTGACTGTAGTTCTGCCCAGAGTGGTCAGCTTTTCTCTCATCACATCAGATTCATTCATTTCAATGATTTCCCCCATATCCTGGGGATCTCATGTCTTTCACTGCAAGTTGCTTCCACTTAGCTGCTTTGCCAAAAAAAAAAAAAAAAGCCTAAATGATAAAATGCTGGTGAGTTGTACCATCTTGTCTTCTTGCTTGTCACTCTGATCAAAGTTGTTACTGTTCAGTTACTCAGTTACTCAGCTTTCTAGTTAATTTTTCACCAGATGATGACTCATCTGGTGATTATAAAGCTATTTCAAGCCTAACGTGGAGATCAACTCCAGAGTTCTGTTAAGCATAAACAAGTAAACTTTCAAACTTACAAGAATAGGTTTACTTACAAACATATTTGGAGACCAGTCAGGTTGACCAAGCCACGACCACAAAGTGAAAAAATTGGCAAATTTTTGCAAATGGAAAATAGAAAACAATACTGAAATCTTCCCATCATATTCCGACTTGCAATGTAGTAATCTGTAGAAGTAAGTCCCTCTAGGCCTTACAAGCCCAGTTTTAGTTTATCCCAACTTTCGTCAGTTTGCATGAGTAGCAATTGTAAATTGCCATTTTCAAGTCTGCCCACAGAAGTCATATGGGGTGGACTTCTCAAATAAAGACTTGTTTGTGTGCGCTCTGGGGCAGACTTTCTTCAAGGAACTTTTTGGTATCTGAATTCCTTACATCTTCAGTTCTGACAAGTGTCCATGTCCCTGACATTGGCAATGCACTCACATAGCTCAATGCTATCATCATCATTGATGTAATAGCTGATGAACAGTCCCTTGTTGTTTAACATATTTAGTGACTGTAGTTCTGCCCAGAGTGGTCAGCTTTTGTCTCATCAAATCAGAGAATCATTTTCCCCATATCCCAGGGATCTCATGTCTTTCACTGCAAGTTGCTTCCACTTAGCTGCTTTACCCCCCAAAAAAAAGCCTAAATAATAAAATGCTGGTGAGTTGTACCATCTCGTCTTCCTGCTTGTCACTCTGATCAAAATTGTTACTGTTACTCAGTTTTGGACCAACAAACAACTCTTTGAGGAGTCCTGGTGGTTTCAAATATCTGTGATTTTTACTGAGGTCACTGTGGTCCTGGGAACAGTCAGACCCCTAGTGGTTTAGAACATTCCTATAGCAAAAGTAGCAATAAAACACTATGAAACATCTTACTACACAAAAAACTGTGTTATTGGCAAATTGCTTTATTTACTGCTGCAGATGTTTGAGACTGAGCTCACTATAAACATTTTATATTCGTTCTAATCTATCTATACAATCATATGCTTGTACTATGGTTGTCCTGTGATAATTACATACGTCTATTTAGCACAGATGAACTAAAATCAAGTTCTAGATACGTATGAAGGGACCCTTTGCTTTTTGTTTATTTTATTGCTCCTCTCTCCTCCATTCTCCTACTTGTGACCCAGAGATCATCATTCTGTGTTTTGAAAGAGGTGGAAGGTTGCTGGGAGCACTCTAAGTGGTGATGCACAGGTGTAGCCTTTGGAGAATTCTTTTTTAAATATGACTTATTCCGAGGTCGTCATGTAGGAAAGTGGTGGGTAGCCGAAAACGTAATATGTTGACGATTTGTCACCTAGCGTAAAATGTTACGCTTTGGGAGTGAGAACGTGTTGATATAACACATAGCTGCAATATTTAAAGAAAAAAAAAAACTATGGCAGAAGCAGGGCAGCAAGGCTCTGTTTCTGTTTGTTTCTTCCTTGCCTCTTTCACTTGCGTTTAAATTGGGAAGGACTAGGATGCAAGGAGAGAAGGAGGAGAAAGGTATCAAGGATATAAAAACTGAGAAATGTCAGTCTCCTTTAGTCACTGTATAAACTGGTGGTTTTCTCTCTTAAACCCAACCTGAACTGTCTAATATAATATGGATCATCCTGGATAAATACATTTACTTTCACACTTGCTTCCCTCTCAGTGCTGTTACCAAACAGACAGTGCAAACATACCAGCTGCGGTGTAATATTACAACAATTAACAATTCCGGTACTGCTACATTGAATTTATGTTTCTGTGTTTGCCTCTTGCAGATGCAATGGTGCTGGGTGTCATTGGGAAATTTTATCACTGCCTCTGTAATGGAATCAGAGGCAAGGTAGGAGTGGTCTGAGAGATTGTGTTGTCAGAGTTTCCTGACAGACGAGCTCCGGTTTTCCTTGCAGACCCTTCACATTCTCATCTAATCCCCCATACTCCTGATCCCTATTCCATTTCAGATCAATGAGCTTTGTTGGAAGAAAATAATTATTGAAAAAGCAATTACACACAACAGAGCTATCATTCAGACAATGATTAGATCTTTTGAATTTCTGTCAGGGTTTAAAAAACATTTTAAAACAGAACAATAAAAAAATAAAGCAAAATGACAATTTATTAAGAATAACTTTCATGTTTTGCTCAAACGGCTTTTTCTCTGGCTCTCTGGCATGTGCTAATATATTTTTCTGCCTTCCGGGCACAGAAATGATTTTCATTTTTCTTCCAAGGTGCTATTGAATTATAAATTGGTCAACAGATGTATCGAATTCTTTGCATTTGCTTTATTGTATATTTTCTTGGAACAAAAAAATGTATATTTTATTTTATTGGCAGAAATGACTTCTTTCTTTTTTTTTGCTTTTATTGGACTGTGTAATAAGGTTGTGGTTAATGAGTCTGCATAGTTAATATTTTACAGTTTAAATTAGCTCGCTGGTCTGGTAGTCTGTTCAATTGTCTTTATAGATGAATACCACTGAATTTTGATGAGTTTCTTACTAAAATTTGGTGGAAGGCTAAGGGACAAACAAGCTTAGAAGACTTCTCTCATAATTAACTATCTGGAAAGAGAATTTTGTAATGTCTATAAAAAAACATGTACAGAAACAGCACTGAGAATGATCAGATATGGAAATGAACAACAAATTAAAATTTTTTTAAAGAACAATAAATGATCTTCTGTTATTGTAATATAGAATATACTAACAATGTTTAAGAAAACTATTCAACAATTTGAAAGAGTGTCATTTGCTCTAATGAGGGTGGAGAGAAAGAGAATTTTTACCTATGTGCATCTCTTTGCTCTTCTTTATGATTGAATTTTAGTTTCCACTTAGTTCTGTGGCCTGCAACTTTACCATTTTAGTTTACAGTTAGCAAGAAAGATGATGAACATAGTGAAGAGTTTAGCACCTAAGATGCCAGGTATTTTCCTCAGGAATTGGTAAAGAACAAAATCAGATCTTTACCAACTCCAAAATTATGTCTTCATCTTCTCATTTTCTCCTATCCATTCGTGAGGCTTGTTCTTTCATTTGTACCATGCTCGCATCAGAAAAAGTGAGGAAAAGCCCAAAAATATCCTGCAGTGTAATCTGCAGTGAAAACAATGGGCATATTGCCAAAGCACTTTAATATGCTAATAATGTGGGGTCATAAATGGTACCTGCTCAACTGACTAATTCCTGAGGTGATTAGAGGGATGTTATTATTTATGACCTTCGATTATTCTCAAACATTTGTGCAGGCAGCTGATAAAGGACAATATGTCAATGACATAAACCTGCACTATACAAACAAAAACAGAGATTTAGCAAGTCCATAAAGATGGTTCCCTAACATCACTGGTGAGGCACATGTCACCTATGTTTACTGTTGCTTTATCTTGACAAATATTTGCTCTGCTTAGTAGTTATGAAAAGCTCTGTTTTTGTTGATCAAAAATACTAACTCGGTGTGAAGCTTTGTTTTCAGATCTATATATTACTTTGTGTGTGTGTGTGTGTGTGTGTGTGTGTGTGTGTGTGTGTGTGTGTGTGTGTGTGTGTGTGTGTGTGTGTGTGTGGTAGCCTCTCTGTCCTCTAAAGTGGTTAGATTAGCTCCAGATAAGGATAGTAGTGTGTGAGAGAGAGATTATGGAAATGCCAACAAGGGCAAAGAGATGGTGAGAGTGGAAACAGAAATAGTGCAAACAGAAAAGAGAGGAACTCTCTCTCTCTCTCACTCGCGCTCTGTGTGTGTGTGTGTGTGTGTACGTAGCTTAGATGTGTTGTAAAATGTCAAATAGCATTTCTTATACCATCAAACTTCCGATGTAGTCAGATGTCTATTCTTATTAATGTACAGAATTCACCTGCTTGCTGCTACTACTGCACATTCACCCAATGTATATACTATATATATATATATATACTGTATATGATGTTCTTCCTCTACAGCCCCCCCCCCCCAAAATCTTTGCACATGTCGAGGAGCGTGTCAGGCTACATTTCACTGTGTGTTATACTTGTATAATTATGCATGTGACAAATAAAGAACCTTGAACCTTGAACATTTACAAAGCAGTTTTCTGAATGTAGAGTGTCATTTTATAGTATTTGGCAATACCTACTATTAAAGAAATGGGATAATGATTAGATGTATCAAAGAAAGTAAACACACATTATACTTCAAGTATTTTCATGTAGTTTCCTTCATAGTATTTTAGATGTATTAAAAAAAAAATCTGTTCATCCTTTCATGGTAATTACACAATACTTTTAAGAAGCATGGTGTAATAGATGTTAGTCATTGTATTGTATGTACAATCGTACAGTACATATACAGATCCCCTCCAAAGAGGGGAGCTTTCTCATTCAGAAGGGATGACCCTGAAGGCTTCAAACCTGAAATGTAAGTGGGAGTCATGCCCTGGCCTAAAGTACAACATCAGTTCAGAAAAATGACATAGTAAAAGCTAGCAAATGACAACATTGCTCATGAGCTATAATATTAAGTGTTACTAATACCTAAATGTGTGCATGGTTGAGAATAGTACAGTAAAGGTTGTGAGGTGTAGTTTTAGGACAATTTTACATTTGAAAGATAGCAGCAGCATCTAAAAAAAGAAATGCTCAAGCTGATATTTGCAGACATAAAAAAATTTGAAGACCATATATACAAAAAGAGCACATGTGTTTACATACAACAAAACATCGAGGTGCACATACAATACATGGACAAAGAGTCTGTGAAGTTCATTCTGGATAATGTAAGATCACACTTGTTTACTTTACCATGATTATGTTTACCTATTTGGTAGAGAAAGCAACGTAAGTCAATAATAATTAATAAATACCTGCATGTGGCTTCCTTAGCTAAAACTTTTTATTTCTGTTAAAGTATTTTTTTTTATCGCTGTGGTATCTTGGGGAAAAAAAGTGCTGGTAATAGCAAAGAACTCTTGATGTAGCTGTGTGTGAGTGTATGTAGTCTGAGTCAAACTTATTGGATTTAGCTGTAAAGTAACATCATCTGTCTAAAGAAAGAGTAAATGTAAGAATTGCTTTTGTTTATTTCACAGCTTCACATGAGTTATGTTAATTTGAAAAGGGACTTTTTTCCCACTCAGTAGCTCCCCACACAAAACGCAGGACTTTGACATGAAAGTGCTGATATTTTGCTAATCACCAGCAGGATTCCCCAGACAAAGTAAAATGCAAAATAGTTTTAATATTTTTAAGCTGTTATTTATTTATTAATATGAGATTTTTAAAAAAAAAGATTTTTGTGAATAACAAAAGTCAGAGAAGGCTACCACATTCCACCCGAAATAAAGACATTAACTTTTTGTTAAGCCAGAATCAAGATAATATTGAATAATATTTGTGTTTTGAGGAACTGGTAAATGGAATTTAAAGTGAAATTAATATTATAGCAGAAACACACTGTTTTCATATTTTACCAAGTAATATAATGACTCTGATAACAATAGTTTCTCCTCTACAACTTTTTCAACTTCTCATTGTTCTGTTTTTCATCTACTACTAAAGGAACATGTTCCCTGAGCTGCATGAATATAAAAAGGCATCTCTGTGTGACTCGAATGCTGCACACCAGTGTAAAAAGGAGCATGTTTTCGATGAAAAGAAAGAAAGAAAGAAATGCTAATAAATAACTCCACTGTTTATCTATTTGCTTTTGTTGGAGGCTGTTGAATTTGAATTATGTATTGAAGTTCAATGTATAAACCAAATAATTAAGTAAAATAAGAATGTAATGAATCTAAACAGTTTCGGTAGAATATGTAGGTGGAACATTGTAATTCAGTCACAATCACTCACGTAAAGTGTGATGGTGGTTACATATATCTGATTTTGTATACAACTCGGTAACAAAGATGTAACTCATGACCAGATGCATATTTGTAATGCATTTAGGAAATAGTAATCCTATTAAAAAAAGGGGGAAACAGTTTGCAGTATGGGATCATAACCACACACATGACATTCATATATGTGTGTTTTCCGTTATTTTAAGAAATCCAAGAATGTGGAGTCTGTGTGAAGCATAGAGCCAGTGTTCCCAGTCAGCTGGTGATGTTCTTTTAACAAGGCTATGGCTCTGTGTGCACTGCCACGCTTCCACTCTGAATATCTGTCATGCTTTCTCAGGGTTGTGAATTTGGACACCCGTGTCAAAATCAACAAACAGCATGATGTTTGTATCCTGCCCCTGTCAGAGCTCCACAACAAAGTGTCTTCTCTAGATATTGAACAGCTTAACTTAGCTCAAAGCTCGCAGGATTGTGTCTGCCTGGACTCTGCGGGTGTTTTTGTGTGTTAAAGTCTCAGATCCTACCAGTCTTTGTTTCATCTACAGCTTCTATTAAAGTTGCTTTTGTTTATACTTCCTACATCAGTGGTATCCTCTGTTTGGGTACACCTTCCTGATCTCAATAAAATGATGTTCAACAAATAACATTTCAAGGTTTAGTGCACTGATAAACCACTTAATTAAATTTAAGTGGATCATTTTCACTCGAATTAGTTATTTCTTTTTTAATTATAGTCAGCTTGTTGGTGATGCAGCCATGGCAGGCCACCTATTTTAGTTTAGACTGGTATATCTCATCTTTTGTGGGGTTGCTGCGAAATGTGGCTACTCTTAACTGAATATACCAGTCATGCACGCTTGTCAAAAAAAGGGGGTATTTCCCATTAGAAAAACACTGCAGCCCTAAATCCACTGAAGCACAAAATGGTCAGAATGCTGTAGATGCCAAAGCAGTTTCTCAAATCCAAACATATTTGACCTCTGTGTCTTGGAAACAGACTCAGAAGTAGAGCAGAACACTACATTCCCCATCTGTGTTACACTGAGCAACAAAGAGTGGGAAAGGGATTGTTTAGAGTTAAAGGAAGACAAAGGATAGGTTATGGGACCGGGCAAGAGGCAGAACCAGAGTGGAGCGATGCAGAAAAGCTACTCAACTGGCAGTTTAAAAAGAAGTGAGAAAGTGAAAATCAATAGTGGAATAGCACAAATGATGAATGTATTAATAGCAAAAGAGCTGTTTTGAACTAAGTAGATGTTATCTTATGCTGTGGGCTATTTGTAGAACGAAAAGCAGGGATGCAAAAGAATGAGTGTTTGAAGAAAAAAAAATGAAATCAATTTTCAAGAGATCCCAAGCAGAATGTAGAGTTAAAACTTGCAGTCAAACTTATTTCTTCAACGGACACTGACATAGGTGAGTTGAAAGTTCTCAATAGAGTACACACCACTCTCTCCGGGGCCATGAAATGCTCTTTTACATAGTCAGTACAAAGGTGCATTTCTTTGGCAAACCACTCTGTTTGAAAAACGTCATATAATTTCAGGTAGTCATGTTAATAAATTTAGGTTTGTGAAACTGAGCGCACTGGAGGACATCATGGATTAATGAGTGTGTATGGCTATGATTAATGTTTGAGATCAGTTTAAAAATTTGAAACCCTCTCTTGCTTGCCATCTATTACAGGCTCTCAGTGTAATACAGACCTCCAAATTCACTGGTAATTTTTCATTAAATTCCCATCCTCTTACTCTTTACTTTTCTTTGTTGAAGTCAGCCAGCAATTGAAAAGAAGTGTGCTGTCAGCTTCTTCCTTAAAGGTCACATGGAAAAAAAAAGTCAGACAGACAGTTATGGGTATATTAGGATTGAATCTGCCACCGTTGCTGCTAATTTCCTCTTAAACCTGACCAAATGTCAGCAGCATGCCTGTTTGAGATTTCTGCAGAATAAAGTCACTTTGTGGTGGTTAAAAATCATTGGACGGTGCTGGAGTCTATGGCTTGATAGGGATAGTGACTGTATAAACTTAAACAATCAAAGAATGGAAACATATGCTTTCAATACATGGCCTATTCATGCTGATGGCTTACTGTAATAACATCAGCAGAAATATGTTGGGGGTGCTAAAAGGGATTGGTAATGTTGCCTTTTTAACAGCAACAAGAAACTAGTTAAGTAGCACAAACATAAAGACACATATGCTTTATACTGCTGCCTCAGAGGCACATAACCACATTTTGTGTTTGTCATATTCTTTTTAACTCTACAAGGCAAATGTGTAAGTAAACATCTGTTATTTACCCTGCAGTAGAATATATAACATTGCCACACAATCAGTATTCACTCACAGATTTGCACTACTGTGCAGAGGTCTTGAGATTGCCCTAATTTCATTATATTTTGCTAGAAAAATGGGAAAAAGCTACAGCAATTTATTGGAACATATGCAAAGATACATGGAAATAAAGTATATAAGGCAAAAAAAAAAACAACCTACTTTCATTCTTCTGCCCAGCCTGAATCACCTTTTTGGTGATAAATTACTAAATAATACTAAAATACTCCCAAAATGCAATTTTTTGTAGATTAGATAAATGGGAACAAATTGTGTGTTGTTGCAACAGGCTGTTGTATAACAGCATGCCAAAAGCTCCTATATTAACCTCCTAGGACCTTTCGTCCACATATGTGGACATCACATTTTGGGTTATATAGACCAAAATACTAAATTTTGCTCTACAAGGGCCTGATATCCACTTACGAGGACATTATACTGCTACTGTTCTGTCGAAATTTTAAATGAATATATATGTGGCTCTCATTTTTCTTGGAAAGAAAAATTAAGTTAAAAAAAAATCTGGTAATTCTTCGTTTTTACATTTCTCAGTTCCCAATCAGCCCAAATATCAAAGAGAAATTAAAAATGCATGCCGTGGAAGAGTTCGGGTCTTAGGAGGTTGAAACAGGTTCTTTGCCAAGTTTCCCTTTTATCTGTAGACAAAACAGTAGTTCATCTCTTGAGTTAGATTGATCGTTTGGTAATTAGTGGTTAAACAAACCTCTTCCTTCAGCTGCTCCCTTTATCTGTCACCACAGCAGATTATTTGCCTCTTCTGTCACACCAGCCCTCTGCATGTCCTTCATTACCACTTTATCCTCTGAGTATTCCGCTTCTCCTCCTGGAAGCTCCATATTCAACATCATTCCACTGTCCCTAAATTTAAAAAAAAAAAAAAAAAAAAGGCTAACCAAATAAACAAAATGGCTAAAATAAATAAATACTCTGAAAATATTGAGGTACAAGGGCTAGACCAGGGGTCAGCAACCTTTAACACCCAAAGAGCCATTTGGACCCGGTTTCCACGCAAAAGAAAACACTGGGAGCTGCAAATACTTTTTCACATCTAAAATGAAGATAACACTGTATATATTGTTTTTTACTTTTATGCTTTGTGTGAACAACTAAAGTAAGTAAGTAATTTATTAAGCGCTTTTCACAGACAGGCAGTCACAAAGCGCTGTACACAAAGATTAAAATAAACAATACAATCAATAGACATTATACACAATTTAAAAGATCAAATGGAAATAATGTAAAGAATATAAAATACGTAGATCAACAAAAGGCTTGTTTGAACAGAAAGGTTTTCAACTGCTTTTTAAAAGAATCCACAGAGCAACTAAGGTGTGTTGCTTATGAAATCCATGAAGTGCTACAGAGAAAATTACATTTTATTTATGTAACTAACACATTTTGAACTCCTAAAGAAATATAACAAAAGGAAAGACACCCAAGCTGAACTAAAATGATCCATGTAGCAAACAAAAACTGTTGTGAGCCGCGACCCTCATATCGCCTTTGGGCTTTTGGAGCCTTGACCTGACTTTTAAAAAATAATTGGGAAAAAAGCACTATGCTGCTAAAAAATTAGATATTTGCAAAATTCTGCCTAAATATATATTTTACCTGGTTAATGTGTGTGGCGGGGCGTGGTCTGCAGCGCCGCTGCATGGGAGGCGGACGCACCTGAGCAGCACCCGCAATCACGCCTCGCCGCCCTAAAGTCTGTGCCATCTATGCTGTTGTGTTGTCGGGCTGTGAGCTGAAAAGCTACAGCCAGCTGTATGCGTACAGCAACCGTGTGTGAAAAGTGGTCCGAAATGACCCACTGCTGCCGTGGTATGTTTACAATGGGACTTCTGGTCCCGAACCTCTGCGCACAGCGTCTGCAAATCGGGGCTGTACAAAGTCACTTTCATCTTTACGCAGGACTGTAAGCTGTCGTCTGTGAGGCGTGAGCGGTGTTTGTTTTTAACATAGTTCACGGTGGAGAACAGCTGCTGACATAATGTGGATCCGAAGATCTATAATTGGCCTACCTGGGGTTGAAAGTCTCGATAAAGGCACGGCATTTAGGCTTCTGTGAGTGTGACACGTATTTTGAGCGATGAAAAAATTATAAAATATAATTTTATTTTTATATTTCAATATCACAATAATCTTCCAATTTAGAAGTACAAGTTAAAAAAGAACTAACATAAATAAAATACACTTCAGCTAAATACTTCTAATTTATTTTCCCAAACCACGCAGAGCCGCAGTACAAGGACTGAAGAGCCGCATGCGGCTCCGGAGCCGGAGGTTGCCGACCCTTGGGCTAGACCAATGACTGTAGAAAGTCATGAAAAGCAGCCAGTATCCAAAGAAAACCATCAAAAAGCCTTCAGAAATCCTGTGCAACTATTGCACAGGAGCACTTTAGAAATTAAATTAAATTATTATTAAATTAAAATATCTTGGACATATGCATTTTTTAAAAAAAACTTGTTTTAAAAAGTATATGAAGTATATAATTTCCCTCCTCAAAGATCTGACACGAGGTGTCCGCTTGTATCATTTATTTGAATTATAAATAAGGAATCCTCTGTCTTTAAGTGGCTGTAATGCATCAGATGTAATTACAGACATGCTTTCACACCAATGAGTGCTCATCAAATGTAATCAGACTAATAAGTGACTTTACAATTATATTGAATAACCAGCTCTGCCTGGAAAACAGCTTCATCGGACATTAAATTCATTATCCTTTATTGCATTTACTGTATATCTGAGATTATTCTTTCACTAAACTCTTATTCAAACTGGTGCCTGCTCTTTAAAGCAGGAAGAAACACGTCAGCGCTTTCCTAACTTGTGAGTGCTTCTGAGACACATAGAGAAAGTGATATCAGTCGAAACATAAAGACACAGGGAGAGGCGTGGAGAGCAAGCATTTAACAAGGCAATAGTCAATACAAGGATGGTGTATATAACAGTTGGAAGCCAATGAAGGTGGAAAGAACTGCAGGCTTCCTTGTTTGGTGAGCTGTAAGGAGATTACTTACCACCGGCCACAACATCTTATCCTCTAAATCCCTCTCTAACACCAGGCAGCCTGCAGCGAATACAGATTTTATGCTCCTTGTTGCCACCCGATCCAGGAACTTTTTCTATCTAGGGTGCAGGATATAATCAGCACAATATAAAACAAGAAGAAAAGTATAGACCCTGCCAAACTTTAATAAAAAATAAAAATACATAAATATATAACCAGGCTTTGGGGGGGCTTAAAAGATTACAAATCAAAACAATGTACTTGAGCCAAATCCAAAATAATGACAAGTAGCAAAATAACTATTAACTTAAGGCTCTCGCAATACAGAACTGAATGTAAAATTAACATGTTGCAATGCTAAAGATGAGGTAAACTGCAAGTGATTTATAAAGTTTTTAAGCAGTTTTTTTTTTTTTTTTTTTAAAGTTTCACTTACAGAGAAGAAACTCCTCACACCTACTTCACATTAGATGCTATCTCACATAGTTTTGACTCCCTTTGAGTGAGAGCAGGATAAGAGATTACACTCAGGCTGGCAGGTGACCAACTTGAACATCTGAAGATTTGTTTTGATCATAGCGGCATGTTTTCTTTTTCTTAAACTACATTAATTAGTTCAGCCAACCCACAAGACTCACCGCTGCCGTCAGAGGCCTCTTTAGTTAAAATTCTCCATTAGCCACACACAAACGAATGTGTGTAGATCTATAGCAGCTCTCTGTCAGCAGTAAACAGATATTTATAGTATAAAAACTAGCAGCAGTATATTTTCTTGGGACACATTGGCCTCCTTAATACCAACAGAGCATTGTCTAAATGCCACAGCGGTGCTGCTGACCATGTCCGTTCCTTGTTTTCCTCTGCTGGTTGTTTCCAGCAGGATAAAAACACCAAAGCTCAAATAATTTCAAACTGGTTTCTTTAACATGACAGTTCACTGTACTCGAATGGCCTCAACAGTCATCAGATCTCAATCCAATAGAGCACTGTAGGGATGCAGTGTAACCAGAGATTTGCATCTTGTATGCCGAGTGAACAAATCTGCAGCAACAGCGTGATGCCATCATGCCAAAATGGAATAAAGTCTCTGAGGAATGTTTCCAGCATCTTGTTGAATTTATGGCACAAAGCATTAAGGTAGTTCTGAAGGCAAAAAGGCAAGATGTACCTGATATATAACACTCCTAAGCCAGTAAAGACACCAAAGATTGATTTATTTTTGTCTAATCCAGTTTATTCTTCTTCAATAAAACAAAAAAGGGTGAAGAGGAGAAGCAAGCGGTAAAGCAAAAGAAAAATTATAGAATTTTACACAAGTGACCTTCTCACTTGATATCTTAACAACCAAAAGAAAATTCAGCTCTAAACTTCGATGTAAGTTTGAAATGCAAAATGTTAACAAGGTTAAATAAGTTTTTTTATTTAGGATACCAAATATTCATTCATTACGCATTCTCTTTTCATTTTTTCTACACTCCATCTGGAAAACCTTTGGAAGGTAATTATTTACTGAATTTAACTTTCAGCACACTGACTCCAGCCCTATGCCCTCCATCTACAGCGCAACAAGAAATAGGGATAACGAATTAAACGAGAGAAAATAGAGCAATCAATACAGGGAAAGATGAGAAAACCAAAGAGAAGCACAGGAAGAGGAGAACGCATGTGATCTCATCATGCTAGCTAGAAATCGCAACTTATAGTAAGGGATATTAAAGTACTGGTAAAAAGGAATCAAATACGCCCATACAAAATCTTGCTTCAAAGCTGGGAACAAAGATAACTAAAAAACATGATGAGACCCAGACTGCCATCAGAAACTGCTACTGCAGCTTCAGATCAAATTATGTATACAGCAACGTTAGATTTTACCTGTTTGTGCTCAATGTGAACAACAGCTGAGCGCATAAAATATCACCAGAGTCAAACTGTGTATGATAGCAAAAGTACAGTAATGTGTAGCAATGCAGGTCCAAGTCCAAATCATAAGAACGCTTTATCCCTCACATCCTGTAAATTTTGTCGTGCTGAAGTTTGTACACATCCTGAAAAAGATTATGGATGTGAAGAGGAAATGTCTTTATGTGGAAGGTTTGCACATAATAAAGAGATAAGAGAGACAAAAAGAGGAAGACAAAATCTTCAAGTCTTCCTCAGTCACATCCTGACACTGAAGACAGGTCTCAGTTATTCAAGGACAAACGGTTTACGGTTCCCACCACCACTGTGTGTGTCTGAGTCCAAGACAGCCTGCAAGTTCTGAATATATGGACTTAGACTTCCACCAACAGTTTTATCATCCACAGTGGCAGAAACAGCCTCACAGAATCCTAAATGAATGGAGAAAATTGTGTTGTGTAGAGTAGGAGAGAAGGATGGAAGTTGATGGGAGGAGGGAAGACTGAGCTTCAGTATCCTGAGGTGGATGATTTTAACAGGTGTTTGTGTTTCTAGAGGTTAAGGGTTATGGGTGATCGATGGCCAGGGGGGGGTAAGACACTGAATTAAACTGAGGCTCGCTTGCTCGTTTGTTTCACAAAGTCCATGCTTGGCGCAGAGTACAAAGCAGCTCTGGTCTGATTTTGAGGTAAAGAGCACAGTCTATAAACAGCGCCAAAGCCAAGGAGTACATGAAAGATAACCTTTTCTTTCTCCTCCTCCTCCTCAGTTTCTTCCTTTCCTTTTCTGAGGTAAAGAGTAAAGTCTGGCTTCCAAGAAATACACTTGTATAAAGCATTGCATTTCTTGTCTTATTCATGTCATCTTACTTGATTCATTTTTATGAAGTCGAGAGTTTGCAACAAAAGGGAACAAACTGTATATTTCCTTTGCTCTTTATTGTTTTGTCTTTCCTTGGTTTGGTTTTTTCCAAAAGGCAGCAGGGATATAATCAAGCCAACAAAAGCAGAAAACAACCAAGATAGGCGATAGTGGAATTCAAAAAGAGCAAGCATAGTTTTAAGAGAAAAAAGGTGGAGGTTTGTATCTCCACTCTCACAAAAAAAAAAAAAAAAAAGCAAAAATCTCGAGGAAAAAAAAAAAGACAAGAAAATAATATCCCTGTTAAAGATTCTTCTGAGGGAACGACTATTCAAGAGCACTCTTCCCCGATGCGCTGGCATGAGCGGCCCACCTTGCGGTCTAGCTTAACCATTTTGAGGACGGCGTCCTGACGTCCACGGCCCATGTGGTCAAACAGACACTCGTGCTGCTCTGGAAGCCGATGGAGCATACAGAAGACATAACCTACAGGACGGGTTTGGGGTTGTGGATAAAAGAGACAAGGAGGGATTAATTTGTTGCCTTAAGTAAATGCACAAATATTGCAGTTGTAACTGTACACACCGCAGTTAATACATGAACTAAAGAAAAAAGATATGGCTACATAAAGCACACCTAAAACAATTTAACGAGAAATAAAATCAAAAGAGTAGCATTACTTTTAGATGCCAGTAAAGGTCGATAAACATTTAGTCTTTAGATATACTTTTTAAATGGTCAAGGGCAGATAACATGTAGTACTTGCCACAGTGCCTGTGTGTCAAAGAAGACATTCTACTTGATCGCTTCCTCTTTCAATGCTTTTCCGTTTTTCAGTAGATAGTGTTTCCTCCCTCTAACTACTGTAGCACTTTCAACAAAAAGCCCTGCCAATGGTGGAGGCTCGTTAAGCTCAGGGAAGCTCGTTAGCTTTCATCATCTTAAATTCATTCATTAATACACATAATAACGCTACTGGCATTTAATAAGTAGTGATTAAAGGCCCAGTTTAACATCTGGTTTCTAGGCAATTAAAACCTATACAATTACAGCACACGCGAGTGGATTAGAAGGGAGGAAAGTTGTGTCACGTTGGACAAAATATTCCCCCTATTAGAAACCACAAATCAAAAATTTTGTCCTCTGCTCACTGCTGGTATTTTCTAACAAAATGGTGAACTGAGTTCTTCTGTAAAATTAATGAACTGGGAAGAGACGTTGTGACTTGAGAATGTATTTTGTGATGCAAAAAACAATCTGAGTATACTGTAAGTTTCAAAGATTTTACAGCTAAAATCCAACATGTCTAAAATATTTATTTTACGTAGAGGCAAAAATGAATAAAGGATGAGGAAGAGCTGATGTGTGCACACACGCTGTAAAGGAAACCCTTAAACATATCCAGTTATATGCCTGGAAAATGTCAGACTGCAAGTATAATAACAGCTTGTGTGTCTGGACCTGTCAATCCCTACTTCTGTACACCAAAAACAGACCTGGCTGCACTGCCTCTTTACCAAGGCCCAAACTGTCTCTTGCACCTGCAGCATACCACCCTTGGTTAGAAACATAGCAGATGAAGACCTTCACCTCTGGGGTTCTTCTCTGGATAACATCTATGCCTTGGTCTTGGGTGCTTCGTCCTAATCTAACCTCTAAATCTAATTGCCAGTGAGTGAGTCACCAGTTATTGTATGGCAGACATTAATTAATAGGCTAATTATTTACAAAGTGTTTTTTCATTGTCCCCATTGCTTTACAACATGCAGCCGGCTAGCAAGGTCAAACAAACTGCAGCCACTGTGTGATTAAACCGTGTTGTATGCCCAGATTAATAATTACTTAAACCAAAGCTTACTGTCATGTTTTGAAGTAAGGTCAGAAGGCCAACAAGAAATCAAGTTTTAAGGTTGTAGTACTCCCTGTTCTCATCGTCTGTTGATTGTCTTTCTGACTTTAGAAGAATTTTACATTTTAGCCACACATATAATTGAGAGAGATTTCGCATTTTCCCCATTATGGGAAAAATCACAGAAGTAATGTTTAGAAATTAGCAGGACCACTGTTATTAGGTTAAAAGGAAATGCTTTGGTTCCTTCATCTGTTAGGTCTCCACATTAAAAGATATGATATAATTAGCTGTTCAATTCCAGTGCCTCCACTCTGTGTTATATTAATACCTAGTACGATAAATAGCAACTGTGTAAAAGCAGAAAACTACTGAGACTAACAGCATCGGATCAGATTCACTACTTGAGCTATTTTTTCACCCCAATACAATCTGAAAAGCATTCATCCTTTCAGCTCATTATCAGACCTTCTTGGCTTACACTGTGGAACATTCTGCAGAACCATTAGCAAAGTAATCTGCAATTACTGCAACAGTCAGAAATCACTATAATTGCCACCATTTTCCCTTTCAATCTGTAAAAAGCATGTTTTCATAGTAAGCACTGGACTATTAAGGATGGATAGCCCGTGTATTAAGCAGCACCTGGTGGAAAAAAAAAGGCAAGTCAATTTCCAATTTAGAAATTATTGCATTGGTTTAAGCAGATTGGTCTTTAAGTAGTGAAGAGCTCTGACTTTTCAAGTACTTTAATTTGTATGCAAACAAGTTGATTAGCAAGCCAAGTATTGGTTTGAACTACATTAGTGTTTGTGGTAATTGGCTTATGTTTTATGTGCAATGTGAAACATTGAGGCTTTCCTGTAATGGTCCCTCAAGGCTTGCAAAATATATATATATATTTTTTTCAACACACAAAGAAATGTCCAGGTAACGGTGCTGTGCTGGACACATAATTCACAAAACTATTATTAAGCTAACCGAAGTGTACTTATGTATGTATCTGCATATTAACATAAGGTAATAACATGGTCTAAGGTGATATCTTTAAGTTAACAGTATTATGCATGTACTTAATGATAATGCTCCTTTGCGTAAGTGTTCATGTGATGCGTATGTTAATACTGTACATATGAAAATGTGTCATCATACCACAGCGACAGGAACCCAGCTCTTGCTGTACCAGCTCCAGTTTGGTTTGGCAGCGATGGCAACGCTTACGGCTCCGCTGTTTAGAGCCACTGCGAGACGAGGATGAAGACGATGATGATGATGAAGACTCCTCACCCTCTGGGATCCCACCTACTCTCGCTCGCTTCTCAGGTGAAACATCACTTTCTGAATCTGAGGCTTAGAAGAGAGAGAAAAATAAGTTAAAAAAAAAAAAAACAACAACATTTGGCTACAACTGTTTTGCTTAATTGTTGTTTTTTGTTGTTGTTTTTAGATCAGGCATTGCCAGAGCCCTGCAACAAAGGAACTGAACTTAAACTCAGCTTTTCATTTTTCTTTCAAACCCACTTTCACATTTTCATTCTTAATTTATTTGTTTATTTTACTTGTTACTAAGACTGTTGTTGTTGCTTTAGTATGTATTTTGTAGCCATGTTTTAAATGGTGCTAAACAAATAAAATTTATACATCTAAGAAAAATAGTTCCTAGAGATTCTCTTAATGCAATGAAACACTGAAAGTCTGGAGCTACATTAAGCTGACTTTCAGCAAAATGACTAGCAATATTGTAATAGCTTAAGAGTATTTTGCATCTTTTTTCTGCTTCTATTGAGTTAAATCAGACTAGACTGTGATTACATTACATGTAAAAATTCATTCAATGAAAATTAATCTGTTTTGTACGGCAGACACAAAAATGCAAAGTGTAACAAATTTAAAATGGTTTGATACAATAAATCTAAAGCAACTGAAGCCAAAATTCTTCTTTACTTTTTATTACCATGGAATAAACAATACAAAACCTGAGGAACCTAAGAAAAACTCCAATACACCATTGTCAGAATTGGTCTATTCTGTAACTGGGATTGCACAGACGATGGCAAACTGGAACTAAACTCTTCTTTGTGATAAATTTAAAAAAAAAAAAAAAAAAAGGAAGAGCGAGATTGATAGTACTCCTGCATTAAATTATGTGCAGCCCAGCACCTGAGACAGCAAGAGAATGTAGCAAGGTTTCACTGGTTGGCTAGAATTTCAACTCAGCTTTTCTCATCAATCCTGCAGACTTTTTCACTGGCCTGGCCGAAATGCAGATCAGCGCTCAATAAATCTCTGAGAACTAGGCCAAGCTGAACAGTTAGATCCCCTCCTAGTCTGCTCCATCGATCCCTTTGTGTGTATGTGTGTCTGCACATGTGCAATTGCATGTTGTGGAAAAAAAATTCATTCTTGCCTGCTTTTTGTTATCCTAGAAGATCTCGGCACCCAATTTAGCAAGCTGTAACATCAAATTTAAATGTAAGTGAACAACTATAAGTTAAAGGAGGAAAATATGTGAAGGCAGGGCATTTGCACTGTAAACTGATGAGCGGTTGGTTGACTTAATGTCGTTTTAATTCAAGATTAAATATTGTACAAAAGGTAAAGTCAAAGTGTATCCAATGTCTAAAATGAAATACAGATGGCCCCAATTTAGAGAGATTGTAAAAAGTGAAATGTCAACTCAACCAACAGTAAAAGGTTTAAATGACGCTGTGTGAGTATGTGTATTACTAGACATGATCCTGCTTTTTTAGACAAGGGATCAGTATGTTCACACACCTTTACTGAGCCTATCCTACTCTGTACTAGACATTGTCGTGTGTGAGTGTGCCCGCATGAGTTTAGCAAGTTGTGCCACCTAATGGTAAAAGAACAATAAAAGCAATCTGCAATAGGAAATAGTCTGGCTGTTTTATAGACCTCATTCAGTAGATTCCCATTAGTGCTAATGATAATGCTGTCCTTCACAGATCCACATGTGGTGTGCCACTGTGACCCATTTCCTCTTCATTAATCAAAATCTATGTTTTTAATCTATAGAATCAAATGAAGATGCTGCTAACCATGAAGCTACAATTCTCTTTCTATGTGACTTTTGCCATTTAAATCTCCATACTGCATGTCGATGTTATCATTCCGCGCAACAACTACATGTGGATATACTGCATATTCATGGTGTTCATTTACTCTAGTACAGCATGATTGGCTTTACATTTGCCTTGGCACATTCTGTTGCATCAGTAATATCCTGCTGTCCGCTACTTGTCCTGGAAGAACCATTAACCCAGCCATGTTGGATCAGTTATATGCTATTGACGCTAATGGGTCCTCCAATTTGAACTTTCTAAGTGCACATGACTAAAACATACAAACAAAATGCAACAGTGCATATTGTAGTAGTATAGAACTGAGGTATACCTGACTCAAATGTACGTTTTGTCGGAGTGGAGAATGAACCCAAGACTGTGTCGTTGCTGGATGCTCCTGAGGCAGAAAATAGTTTTTAGAAAAAAGAAGAAAAAAAAAAAAAGAAGGGAAAGGGATCAAAATGAGTAAAAGAACCAAAGAGGAAGGAAAAGAAGATTAGTTTCTTACTTTAATGTGATTTTTCAACTGAAAAAATTAATTATTTAGCAATTTTAAAAAAAAATGTAAAAAAAAAAAAATCTGCAATTAAAGATCAAAAATTACTAATTGTATAAATATCTCAAGCCCTTTAGACATGTAAATGAAATTTTAAACTGTATTAGATTGACAGACTAGGTGATGTGTTACAGGGACACTGTTAGGCCCAGAGTTTAAAACCCTAAGAGGCTGAGGACAAAAGCTGTCGAGGAATCTGCTGGTGGTTGCCCAGATACTCGGGTACCATCTTCAATATGGAAGCAGGATGAAAAGACTGTGACTGAGGCGTGCGAAATCCTTTATTATGCAATGAGGGGTTTTTTTCCCTCCTTGCAGCAACTATGATAGATATCTGTGAAGGAAAGGCCGCAGTGTGCATGTGTACAGGCTGGAGCCAGCCAAGAGGCAGTGTGGCTGTGGGTGGTAAAAAGGTGGTAAAAAGATAAAGAGTTGCACCAAATGTGTTATATGATCCACCTGTTCCTTATATAGTTTTAAAGGAGTTTGTAAAAAGTGTGTAACACTAGGAATGCAACAGAGTCAAATATCTTGACTTTTTCAAGAATGGTGACATTAAACACTTTCCTAGCTAGTAATGTGGTATTATTTACTCAGTCTAAGCAATATGATTCTATGATTACATCCAAATGATTTTCTGCTGTGGAGCCAAATATTTGAGCATCAGTTTCAGGCATTAAATTGAAGTACTTTCAGTCACTGGTCAGACAAGTATAATTTGTTAGTGGCAGATAAAGGATCAAAACCAGGAGTTTGTGAAGCTTTAAATAGCCAGATCGAAGAGTTATATGTACATGCTACATGTACAAATCTTTAAAAAAAAAAAAAGTGTGTGTGTATGTGTGTGTATATATATACACTGAACAAAAATATAAACGCAACACTTTTGTTTTTGCTCCCATTCCCCATGGGATGGACGTAGAGACCTAAAATTCATTCCAGATACACAATATAACCATCCCTCCCAAACAGTGGTCACAAATCAGTCCAAATGTGTGGTAGTGGGCACATCTGCTATATTGAGATAATCCATCCCACCTCACAGGTGTGCCACATCAGGATGCTGATCTGACATCATGAGTAGTGCACAGGTGTACCTCAGACTGCCCACAACAAAAGGCCACCCTGGAATGTGCAGTTTTTTGCGCTATTGGGGGTCTGGGGACCCAGAACCGGTCAGTATCTGGTGTGACCACCATTTGCCTCATGCAGTGCAACACATCGTCGCATGGAGTCTATCAGATTGTCAATTGTGGCCTGTGGAATGTTGGTCCACTCCACTTCAATGGCTGTGCGAGGTTGTTGGATATTCGTGGGAACTGGTACACGCTGTCGTATACGCCGGTCAAGCACATCCCGAACATGCTCAATGGGTGACATGTCCGGTGAGTATGCTGGCCATGCAAGAACTGGGACATTCTCAGCTGCCATCTGCCCTGAACAATGTGAACCATGATTCATCCGTGAAGCGCACACCTCTCCAACGTGCCAGACGCCATCGAATGTGAGCATTTGCCCACACAAGTCTGTTACGGCGACGAGCTGGAGTCAGGTCAAGACCCCGATGAGGACGACGGGCATGCAGTTGAGCATCCCTGAGACGGTTTCTGACAGTTTGTGCAGAAATTGTTTGGTTGTGCGAACCAATTGTTCCAGCAGCTGTCTGGGTGGCTGGTCTCAGACGATCTTGGAGGTGAACCTGCTGGATGTGGAGGTCCTGGGCTGGTGTGGTTACACGAGGTCTGCGGTTGTGAGGCCGGTTGGATGCGCTGCCATATTCTCTGAAACGCCTGTGGAGACGGCTTATGGTTGAGAAATGAACATTCAATGCACGGGCGACAGATCTGGTTGACATTCCTGCTGTCAGCATGCCAATTGCACGCTCCCTCATTGCTTGTGGCATCTGTGGCATTTTGCTGTGAGACAAAACTGCACATTCCAGGGTGGCCTTTTGTTGTGGGCAGTCTGAGGTACACCTGTGCACTACTCATGATGTCAGATCAGCATCCTGATGTGGCACACCTGTGAGGTGGGATGGATTATCTCAATATAGCAGATGTGCCCACTACCACACATTTGGACTGATTTGTGACCACTGTTTGGGAGGGATGGTTATATTGTGTATCTGGAATGAATTTTAGGTCTCTACGTCCATCCCATGGGGAATGGGAGCAAAAACAAAAGTGTTGCGTTTATATTTTTGTTCAGTGTATGTATATCTATATAAATAAATATATATAAATAAATATATAAATAAATATATATATATAAACAAACAAACAAATAAAAAATAACAAACACCCAGCTCGCCCCTGCGGGCGGTTTATCCTTCAAGCTCGGGTCCTCTACCAGAGGCCTGGGAGCTTCAGGGTCCTGCGCAGTATCTTAGCTGTTCCCAGGACTGCGCTCTTCTGGACAGAGATCTCCAATGATCTCCAATGCAAGCTAGCCACTCGCCTAGCTTGGGAGTCACCGCACCTAGTGCTCCGATTACCACGGGGACCACCGTCACCTTCACCCTCCACATCCTCTCGAGCTCTTCTCTGAGCCCTTGGTATTTCTCCAGCTTCTCGTATTCCTTCTTTCTGATGTTGCTGTCATTCGGAACCGCTACATCGATCACTACGGCCGTCTTCTTCTGTTTGTCTACCACCACTATGTCCGGTTGGTTAGCCACCACCATTTTGTCCGTCTGTATCTGGAAGTCCCACAGGATCTTAGCTCTGTCATTCTCCACCACCCTTTGGGGCTTCTCCCATTTTGACCTCGGAACTTCCAGGCCATATTCGGCACAGATGTTTCTGTATACTATGCCGGCCACTTGGTTATGGCGTTCCATGTATGCCCTGCCTGCTAGCATCTTGCACCCTGCTGTTATGTGCTGGATTGTCTCAGGGGCATCTTTACACAGCCTGCACCTGGGGTCTTGCCTGTCTCGTTTACTCTTGGCATACAGCTTGATGTCATCCATGTACAGGAGGTGGCTGACAACTGCTCCATTCCATAGTCTGTATCCGTAGCCAGTCTTGTTAATGATCTCACTGAGGGGGTTCAGGCCTATGCAGAACAACAGTGGGGACAGCATCTCCTTGGTAGATCCCGCATTTGATGGTGACTTGTGCTATGGGCTTGGAGCTGGCTTCTAGTGTTGTACACCACATACCCATTGAGTTCCCGATGAAGGCTCTCAGGGTCCTGTTGATCTTGTACAATTCTAGGCATTCCAGGATCCAGGTGTGGGGCATTGAGTCATAGGCCTTCTTGTAATCAATCCAGGCAGTGCACAGTTTGGTCAGTCTGGTCTTGCAGGCTCGGCTGACTGTTCTGTCTACCAGTAGCTGGTGTTTTGCGCCTCTGGTATTCTTGCCAATCCCTTTCTGTGCTCCGCTCACGTATTGACCCATGTGCCTGTTCATCTTAGCCGATATGATGCCTGACAGGAGTTTCCATGTAGTACTGAGGCAGGTTATTGGTTGGTAGTTGGAGGGGACCGGTCCCTTCTTGGGGTCCTTGGGGATCAGGACTGTCCGACCTTCGGTTAGCCATTCCAGGTGTCTCTCGTCAACTAGCAGCTGGTTCATTTGTGCTGCCAGACCCTCGTGGAGTGCAGTCAGCTTCTTCAGCCAGTAGGCGTGAACCATGTCAGGGCCTGGTGCTGTCCAACTCTTTATACTAGAAACCCTTGCTTGGATTTCTGCCACCGTGATGGTTACTGGACCCTGTTCAGGGAGGTTGCTATGGTCTGCCCTCAGATCCACTAGCCACTGAGCATTGCCGTTATGGGTTGTGTCCGTCTCCCATATGCTCTTCCAGTATTGCTCCGTCTCCAGCCTTGGTGGTGCTGTTCTCTTATTGTTCCCTTGCCACTGAGAGTACACCTTTGCTGGTTCAGTGGAAAACAGCTGGTTTATTCTCCTGCCTTCTATCTCTCTGGTGTACCTCCTCAAGCGGCTGGCCAAGGCTGTGAGTCTTTGCTTGGCAGTTTCCAAGGCCTCAGGTATGGACAGCTTGCTGTATTTTTTATGCACCTTCTTTGTCGCATCTTTCTGCAACTCCGTTAGTTGGCTAACCTCCCTCCGTGCTACTTTGATCTTGCCCTCTAGCCTCCTTCTCCATGGAGGGTACTGCCCCTTGTGGCTGTTCAACTTGTAGCCAAGCATCTCAATGATCACTGCTGCCATATTGTAGATCAGCTTGTTAGTCTCGGTAAGCGTGGCTGTAGGTAACATCCGTAGTGCTGCATTAACATCATCGAGCAGACCTTCTGGTACTTCCCGTAATCTTGGTAACCAGCTACGGGGGATCCAGGTTTCAAGCTTGGCCATGATCCTATCTTTCAGGTCAGTTCCTCTCGCACTCAACGATCCTTCTCCTGTCGTACTTGGGGCTTTGTACCCAATCTCGGGTGGGGGTGATGATATCTCCCCCCTGACCTGGCGTCCTGGCTCCCCCTTGCTGTAGCATTTATGTTGTACCTCATCAATCTCTAGCTGTGAGAGCAGTCCCTTCTTTTGAATGTTGGAACGCTGAGCTACTAGTTGTTTCGCCTTCATTGTGGATGTTGGGTATTGAAGAATCCATAGGTCCCTCATCCTATTCATGTAACCCCTTCCGCCAGGGTTACTTGCGTAGTAGCATTCCAACAACGCCCTGTTTTCGTCTCTTGCCCACCGATGCTTTCTTGTTCAAGTAGCCCACTTCTCGTCAGGGTGCCCTGGTTCCTCAACACTTGATGTGGACATTGTTGATCCGGGCGACGTCCGAGCCGGCATGTCTTCATATTTATCTGTCTCGCTCATGTCTGCGGTAGGCTCACTTAGCATAGGGGGTCTAGCCTTACAGTTTTGGTCTTTTATTATTTTAATAACATAATAAAAGACCAGGTTAGTGTGGCATTTTTTATACCATTTCTGCACATCCGTTTTGTAGCCACTTTATTTTTCTGTTATGAATTGGCCTCCACAAATAACCTTGTCACTGTATAGCAATGACTGATGCCCTGGCAATTGTAGGTGTCCTCTTAAAACCTTCACTTCTGAATAGATGCCCTTTCCTATCATTCTATCTGTGCCATGAGGACAAATATAGCCAGGACAGGGATACTGCAGCTGCTGCTTGAGCTGGCAGAATCTACTAACAGTGTTCCACAGAAAAATGCTCTCATCTAAAAGCTCTGGTTTTGACAACTCAATTTTATAAAGGCACACATTAACTCACTTCTAAATTTGAAATCTATGAATCATACATTGTTTCCATGTGTAGGGCGCACATTACAAATTACACACATTATATTACCAAGCCTTTAAGTTCATAATATTTTAAAGTGTAAATGTTCACAACCCACAGATCCAAAGGAAAAACTTGCTGATTGTCTTACCGTCCTGAACAGGTAGAGATGTCACTCCTATCTCTCCGGGCAAAGGGTCGTCTGATATGAGGGACTGACTAATGCTGTTGTTTGTTTCATTACAGAACATGTCTGCTTGACTGGTGTTAGAGTTTGAAGAGGCCTTTGGAGCACAGTCGTCGTTTGGCTGTTTCTTTTGAGTGTCTATGGAAACATGGACATGAGGACATTTTCTTTGTTTGGAGGTTTTAAGACAGAAAAATCAGTCAACAAACTCCCACTAAAACAATAACTTACCTGCAAAACATTTTGAGCAGAGATTCATGGTTTTGCTTGACCTGAGGAAAAGGAATGCGACGCAATTGTGTTAACAGAGCAGTCTGGGTGTTAAAAACAGTTTTGCAGTAAAAGGTATAAGATAAAACAGACAAGAGGCTAAGATAAAAGTGAGAGTGAGCGGTGAAATGTATCTTTTTGGCTATATTTTTGCTCATGTACACTTACAAAAACTTACAAAGACTATTTTTATTTATTTTTTTCTTTATTAAATCAATTTTAAACACATTTCATACAACTATCCAGTTTTCAAAACTCAAGAAAACAAACCTGTCACACAGTGTCTGTACAATGTAAAATAAACTGATTTGTTGCAGTACAAACTAAAGTATGGATTATTGCTACAAATACAGGGCGTATCAAAAAGAATCTTCTGACTTCAAAGTACTTTAATTCTGCAGACGTTCACCAGTAACGATTGAAACACGTACTGTTAGAGAGAGGGGCTTTCTGAGTTTCATCTGGTTGCCAGTATATAGCATAACAGAATTATCTTTGAGTTTGATCAGTTTGATTGTACAGACATAAGTGCGTCTGGGGGGGACATATTGAGCAGCTGTGAATACAAAACATAGGTTTTGTATGTAAAACTTTATAGTCAGTCATGTATTTTAAAATGTACCACAAACTTTTATGTTCATTACCTAAAGAAATTGGATAATTCTTTTTGACACACACTGGACATGCCAGTCCTCCAACGTATTTACCAGAACAATCTGAACAGTCAATATAAGTACAGATTTACATTATGTTTCTGTGTTTTGGATTTAGATTCTGTCTCACTTTGATCACAAGGTTCTTAAAACTACTTTAAGATGAGCTGAACAAAAGTCAACTAGTTCCCTCTGATTGTTATGAAATTCCCCATAGTATGTTAATGGGGATACAGACTCAAAGCTAGTGGTTAGCAGTAAGGGTTAAAGTATCAGTGTGGTAGTTAGAGTTTTCTCAACATACTTTTCCTTCCTGAAGGAAATAAAGACTTTTGATATAAGTTATCTATTGTCATGGAGCCTTGCTGATTTCAGTGGCACAGCTCTTTCACAACAGATGGCTCTGGGTTTAGTCTGAGAAAGGCTCCTCTCATTTCCTCTGCAGCCTTCGTCCTTACTGTCTGTGCACTGAGCGTGACGGTCACTGCTATCAGTCACATTCTATTTATTTTGGGCGCTCCATTGCACACCTTTGTCCTCATTTCTAAATGTGGGGTCAGCTGCAGTCAACCTGAGGGCTTTCTGTCAGTCTCCTGGTGTGTAGTCTCAGGTATAAAAGGGAAAGGATGAAGCAAGAAGTTAGGAAAGAGGAGAAACCTCATCATTACATGCAGGCAGGGAGGAAGCCAATGCTGGGTAAACATCAAGTCATATCCTCTTATCAACCTTACAATCAGAGGTAATCAAACTACAGATTCATTAAGGAAATTAAAAGGGTGAAGAAGGGTGAGAAAAACTATGCAGGAGAAAAAACAGCTCCATGGCTGTTAAGCTGACTGAAGCCTGAACAGAGTGCACACAACATGTCTATTTCATAGTTGGCCTACTGCTGTTACTAATGAGAATATCTGATTGGAACAGACAGGAAGACAGGCTCCACTGCCTTTGTGATTCAGCTTGAGTGACACAAAGGAGTGAGATATTGGAAGGGTGATAAATGTTTTGAAGAAATTAGTTTTTAACAATTTTTCTTGACATGAGCAAGTAAATGAAAGACAACTAACTGCAAAATTCAGAAAATCATTCATTAGTAAAATAATAAAATAATCAGAAGGCACAAAATAAATGTGCCCTTTTTCGCACCTACTCACATACGGACTACAAGTGGAGGTCACGGAAATGGGTGAAGTGCTGACGACAACATGCTATGTTACCATAAATGTACTAAAAGCTTAAGTTAGCGTTGACTTATTCCTTGTCAGTTTAATTAAATACCTCGCACCTGACCTTCTCAAATTTGTCTGAGAAAAAAAATAAATAAAAACTTTGAACTTTTTAGAAAGAGCAAGTGTCTGATACTAATTGTGACAGTATTCACTTTCATTTACCCAATATGAACTTTTGGAATACTCATATTTATGTATGACAGCCAAATATTTTCAGAAGCAGTGCAAGACGTTTTCAATCAATTTATGCATCCTCACAGCCCAGCAAACAGTTATTTCTGGCCAAGATATGTGCCTGTGTCCTTGGTACCATTACAACGGATACCACCACTGGTAGCAGATAAGTTGTTGGAGGATGGCATAAAAAATGAGTCTAAATAAATAATACTAGCTATCCAAGTAACAGAACTTATGCAGTCCACACTCATAATTGTTTATACTTATTAACTTGTTTTTAAAGCAAATCTTTGGTCTACTTAAAACATTTAAAAATTAAAGACATTTGATGTACTAAAAAAATTAAATATTGAGCCATCATGCTTAGTTTGGTACTGTAACAAACCCATTTAAACGCTTCTCCAAAGGCCAAGGCGGTATGGATATGATTATTTGCGTGCCAACTCCACAGATATTTAAATACTTCATAAACTCTAGTCAGGTAGAAAAAACTGATGCCTTTGGTCATGGAAAACACATTCTCTGATGAGAGCTGGTGACTGACATTGCAGTGTCAAGTCAAGTCAAGTTTTGTATTGTACATCATTTCCATACTAATCCAAAGGTTAGTGAATAAAGTGGCATTTTTGTAAAATATACACAAACGGAATGAGATACTTGTGAGTTCCAATAGTCTCATTTCACTTTGTGAGAACTAATTTTGGGGTCCTCTCTTGTCTGGCTAAGTGCTACATTTCTCTGATTTTTTACCACTGAGCTGAAAACTCAAGACTGCAAGTGTTTATAAATGCCTATCATAAATACGTCCACTAAAGTACAATATTTTGTATCCATTTTTTCCTAAAATACAACAATGTGGGCTACTTTTTAAAATTCGACATTTGAAGAACTAGCCAAAGAGTGATAACACTAATACATTTTTCAACCGGTCCATATTACAAAACCTAATTTGGGCTCATATGTGTTGCAAAGTTAACATATGCCTCAACACACATGAATCAAATTGTACACAGCAGGATTACTGCACAGTGCCAGTTTGTCTGTGCCACCCCGGCACATTCAGTTTAAAGTACCAGTTGCCCGTTTCTTTCTGCTAGAGTCTGGTTCATGGCGACACTTTGATGTCTCTAACTAACTGCTTCATGCATGAACTTAACACGTTAACTATCCAGTTGATTAACACTTTCACACCTGTCGCGTAACCTGGAAGGCTTACCCCAGATTCCCTACCCTGCTTCCTTCCTTTACAGGAGAAGGTTACCGAGGCCAACTGGTGTTAGCTAGTAGCTAATGCTACAAAACAATGGGGAGGGGGTAATAAGGAGAAAAGCAGCTCATCCCTGTTTGAGCTGCTAATGCTAGTGGCTATCGACTCTGCTAGCTACTGGCAGAGAAAGAAAGCGAGACGTTTGACAGGTTATTCTGCTTACCCCCAGAACCCACAGGGGCAGCGAGGGGGTATAACGTTAACGTTACTCGGAGGCTTGCTGCCCTCGCTCCCCGTGTCGCCCATGTCTGTCTCCCGTGTCAAGCTGTCGGTGTAGCAGGTGAATCCGTGGATGGAGTGAGGGCCTCGTATTTGCGTTTAGATCCCCTTGGCTTTGATAAGCATACAACCGTCACTCTGCCCAGATAATTCTTCCGAGTTTCAGTGTAGGGTGGACAATTTGACGACACAAGCAGCCACCTAGTCCGTCAAATTAAAGTAGTTGAAGTCGACGTTAAGACGCTGGGGCCGTCAAAGCCAGCAACGGACGGAACCACCGGGGATCCTGGGCCGATCAGCTGGAGTGAGGAACGAACCACTGGCAGAGAGGGGGAGGTGTGTGAGGAACACGAAAGACAAAAGTTAGATTGACGTGTTTGTACAAACTGTTAAGGGACACGGAATAACGACACAATAATTGTTAGCATTGTGTATACAGAAATAACATTTGAACTCGGTAAATGACTCATTTAAAATAATTCATTTTAGAAGCGTTATCATGGTATGATCCAGACAAAACCACAGTTAAAAAGCCCAGAGCTCTGAAAGTGTCTCTGAGAGTGTTTTGTTCACTTAAAAACAAAGTTATCCTCCCAGGATGTATCTTAGAAATGTAAAATGATGTGATAGGCTGTGACAGACCCTTTTCACTGGACATATTTTGACGCGTCTCGGTAGCAGTTAAAAAAACAAAACGAAACAAAACAAAGCCCCCAAAAACATGTAACAAAATTAAAACTGTAGTATGCATAGTTATTATAAAGGAATATTTAAAACACAAACAAAAACATCTGAATTTAAAAATCTAGATAGATAAAAAGATAGATAAGGCTTTATTTTTAAGATGTTAGAATAGCACAAAATGTAAGGAAAACGATAATAATAATAAATAACTTAACTTCCCATAAGAGGTAAAAAGAAGCATGCGGTTATTTAATCCCACCCTTCGCCACTTTTAGCAAATAATAATCTCTATTATTAATTAATCTTCCTTATTTAGTAAATAATAATTATCTCTTTAACTTCCGGTTTGTGTCCTGTCCTATCATCAATCCTTATTTACATTTTGCTACATATATTAATATGTGAATCATATAAACGTAAATAGGAAACTGTCTTTTAATAAAGTATTTAGCAAACGAAACATGCCTATTGACCTTTTTTTGTTTATTTTTTTTCTCTGTTACATCACATGCAATGCTTTCTTATTTTAGGATAATAATATTGACATGATACATTGTGAGACATTTGGGTTTTTTTTATAAAGGGTGTCCAATTTAAGGAATAAGTACAATTATGTGTTTAGGTGGTTGAAGTATTGATGGAAACATGCAGTAGTTTAGTATTGGTTAAAATACCTATAAAGACAGTCATGATTTAACTGTTGTTTTAATAAAAAGCAAATATGCGAAAGAGGTGGAAAATCAACACCATAGCTCAACAGTGTTTCAATATCAGAATCTGACATTGTTTCAATGTCAGCAGTATTAGAAAATATAACGTTGAATCAACGTCAGGTTTCAACATTGATTCAACATCAAAACCCGACGTTGTTTCAACGTTAAAAAAGGGTGCAAGAGTGACGTCAGGTCAACGTCACACTTCAACGTTGATTCAATGACACAGCCTGATATTGACTCAACATTGTTTCAATGTTTCCTTGCTATCTGGGTTTGGTTTTGTAACCCTGTAACACATCAAGGGATATAGTTATATTAACAGATTTACATATATATGTACACATTGCTTCCACAGCTTCACTCCATGCACAAAAGTACAAAAAGTTCATCAGATTAGTAAACTTTAATCTTTTTCATTTCAAGAATAGTTGATTTGCGTGATTTCTGTCAGAAGTATTATCGCTTCATATAGGCTAAAAGTAAGTCAGTGCTTCATGTGTACTTGAAACATGTGAGAAAAAAAGTCAGTTCCCGATCAAAAATGTTGAGTCATTGGCTCCATTTTGTAAAGCATGAAAATAGAAGATGATGCTGAATTCCTTAAAAGTTGGTTTTTAGGGCCATGGTAATGTACATGCTGGCTTAAAGTCATTCTTATACTCATATTGAGTACAAGGCAGGAACTGTTAGTATTAATAGTAACCACTGTTACTATTACAACAAGTTTTGGGACATATTGCTCGAAAAATGCAATAAATGGCTACTACACCTAATTATTGTCATTTAACATGATATGTTTTCATCATAAATCAAAAGTATGCAGTGAGTCAAATTCAAGGTTTATAATTTCAAATGGTGGACAAAAATGCATGTCTCCCTGCAGGATTAATATTACAAATTATGTATTTAATGTTTTTCATTCTTTGTAGCATTACCTGAACATTAAGCTTACTTCTTAGCCATCTTTTGTTAAATCAATCTTGCAATTCAGTGGCTTAATACAAATAAATGGTGGTGATTAGTTTGACCATCCTCATGAACAGACTTCCTTGTATAACACATTTCAGAACCACATTCATCAAAAAATATTTTCCCTGGCTGAAACCTTTTTTTTATTAATCACACCTGTGTTTTATCTCTTTTTGGCAAGACACGGCACCTGTTGTTGTTTTTTATGCTGATGTTAGCTCATTAGCATGTGCACTTTATTTTTTCCTTTCAAGTTAATCTTAACTAAGCTTTCTTTCTTTCTTTTTTTTCTTTTCTTTTTTTTTGCTGACTTGAAGTATCATTACAGACTTTGCTGGGAATTGAGTTGTTTTATGTTCTTGTGACTTGATGGTGCCAAGAAGTAGCATTACTGAATTCTGTTTCTCACCTTAAAGTGACTTTCAGAAAAACACAACACTTTACGTTAGAGCCAGGAGGCTTGAATTCCCCTCAGCAAGACCTGCCAAGAAGTAGCTACTCTCTGCAGGGAAGGACAAGTGGGCCTTGGGTGGAATGAAGATAGATAGATGATAGTTCATTAGCTTGGTAGGCACAGGGAGGTTGATGCCGCAGAGAATTGCAGAATCTCGTTTTTCACTGTTGCTTAGAGCATTTATTCGAGTAGAGAATGTAACAATAGCTAGCACAGATTAGTTGTTTTTTGTAGTTTTGTCTCACCCAAAGCTAAATAGTTTTGACTGACAGTTTACTATCTTAAGATACTGTATTTCTGATGGGATGCTTTATTTCAAATAAACAGGTAATAGTTCAGTGCTGCAAACATGGCCATGACAAGCCCCAGTTTTGGCCTCACAGTGAAAAAGCAGTTGTTGCTTCTCTCCAAAGCCTCAGTCCAGCCTCAGGCTTGGCTGTCCTCTAGAGATTTGGTGTACACCACTTCAAAGAACCACCACCTCTCCTCACATGCCATACATCCTCTCTCCCCTCCCCTGCAATAAACACAAGAACTTAAGGAATTAATTAGACACTAAATCAAGCATGGGTTAGAAAATTCAGCTCACTTAAAATATCCATAACAGTGATGTCACATGCAAACCCTTGTACCCCTTGTTATGGATTATCTTTGATATGCATGTAGATCCAGTAAGATAACATGCATTTGCAGTCTCTTGACCCCTCTTTAATTCACTGAGGGATATGGATTGTGTATTTTGCAGGCTTTACTCCTCACATAACATGATCGCCCTGTAAAAATGCAATGAGGAACATCCTTGATACAGCTTGGCTCCTTGAAGGGCTGTTCATTAAAGAAAGTTCTAGTCACAAAGGAAGTTTTAAAATGTATTTTCACTTCAAAGAAGCAGAAGATAATCTGTGAATCTTCACAGAGTTCGATCAGAGGTGAAGGTTCATTAATTTTACAGTACATCTAATTTTTGGAATGTGAGTGTGAATGATTGTCTGTCACTCTCTGTGTTAGCCCTGTGACAGACGGGCAACCTGTCCAGGATATACCCTGCATCTCACCAATGACAGCTGGGACAGGCTCCAGCACCCTCATGACCCTGAACTGGATAAGTAGTTAAGAAAACAGATGTGTTGAGGGTAAACCAGTATAATCTAATATCTCAAATTTCATACCCCTTGTGTAACCAATGTAATATCTTTGTTTATAGGTATAGTAACAAATCACTGCCTAAACAATATGCTGATTAACCAGCTGGACTTGCATTAGCCCATGTGTCGATAAAGGGAGTTGATTCATGACTTCTATTATGAGAGACAGGCCCTCTACAAGATGGATTGTATGGGAAATCTATGTGAATACATTTGTACATAAATGAGTCTTTGTTATCTTTTAATGACATCCCCAGATAGGCAGGCTGGCTATTACTGACTGGAGACAAGCAGCCTGTTAAGCTTGTAGTGTGAGGGGTGTATCAAAAAACACAATTACAGTTTAGTCAACAGCATTATTGATTTGCGTAAGCACTGTGCACCATCTTGAGTTTGAACACTGGTTCTTTTATGGGATGTCTGTCTGTGATATTTACAGTTGCAAAGTTTTGGGGAAGTTTTATAATTGCGCAATGACATAAACACTACTAACTAAAGATCTGTAGTGAAAAAAAGCTGGCGCACTCTTCCTATTATTTCAATGTGAGTCTGTCACATCATTCCTTGCGGTGAACTTTCTGCAAAACACTTGGTAATGCAGTGTAATATATTGCACTTGCTGTGTGCTGATTGAAGTCAGTCAAATGACACTGAGTGCAAATGCCTTTTTAGCAATGTGCAGTTTTCAGCTGCACAAACGCTCATTGACAGACGAGGAAAAACACCTTTGACAACAAGCTGAGAGATCAGAACTTGGCTGTGAAGCAGCGGTGACTGTAGGCAGTGTTTAGAAGTATACACAGCGAGGATAAACATCAGAGAGGACCCTGCCAGGCAGCCAGTAAAAACAATGCGCACTACGGTGTGTCAGTGTTTTGTTTTTGCGTGACTGTCATGTGTTTCCTGTTTTACTTTGAAGGTCTGTTGTTATCTTAGTGTGTTCAGTTTACATTTTCCCTGTCTCGTCAGTTCTAATTTGCCCCAGCTGTGTTTCCCTCCTGTGGTCCATTCCCTAATTGCTCCTTCTATGTATTTAAGCCTTGTGTTTCAGTATGTCATGGTCGCGATCTTCCCCCCCGTTGTAAATAGTTTGACGTCTTGTGTTTGGTGATGTAAATAAATGTGGTATCTTGCTTTAAATCTCGTTTTGGGGATTATTTTTGTGGAAGTTCGTATTAGTTTTTTTCTCGTGTGTTTTCCTTATTTTTATTTTTCTGCGTTGCACCCCGGTTGCCTAGGCCGGGGTGTAACATATGGGGGCTCGTCCAATCGCTGGAGGGTCCGAGGGCCGGTCCGGCCTTCATCCGCCTTCGCTGGAGGATCCGAGGGACCGCTCCAGCCTTCGTTTGTCTTCGCTGGTGGGTCCGAGGGAGGGACCGCTTCAGCCGTCTGTCTTCGCTGGAGGGTCTGAGGGCCGATCCGGCCTTCATCCGCCTTCGCTGGAGGGTCCGAGGGACCGCTCCAGCCTTCGTCGTCTGCTGGAGGGTCCGTGGGACCGCCCCAGCCTTTGTCGTCGCTGGAGGGTCCGTGGGACCGCTCCAGCCTTCATCCGCCTTCGCTGGAGGGTCCGTGGGACCGTTCCAGCCTTCGTCGTCTGCTGGAGGGTCGGTGGGACCACTCCAGCCTTCATCAGCCTTCGTCCGTCTTCGCTGGAGGGTCCGTTGGAGGGACCGCTTCAGCCTTCGTCCGCCTTCGCTGGAGGGTCCGAGGCACCGCTCCAGCCTTCGTCTGCCTTTGCTGGAGGGTCCGGGGCACCGCTTCAGTCTTCGTTTGTCTTCGCTGGAGGGTCCGAGGCACCGCTCCAGCCTTCGTCTGCCTTCGCTGGAGGGTCCGGGGGACCGCTCCAGCCTTCGTCGTCTGCTGGAGGGTCGGTGGGACCGCTCCAGCCTTCCTCCGCCTTCGCTGGAGGGTCCGTGGGACCGCTCCAGCCTTCGTCGTCTGCTGGAGGGTCGGTGGGACCACTCCAGCCTCCACCAGCCTTCATCCGGTTTTGATCAAAACATTTCACTTGGGGTTACATGTTTGATTTTTGGGTAGGGGGAAATGTTACGTTTCGGTGTGTCAGTGTTTTGTTTTTGCGTGACTGTCATGTGTTTCCTGTTTTACTTTGAAGGTCTGTTGTTATCTTAGTGTGTTCAGTTTACATTTTCCCTGTCTCGTCAGTTCTAATTTGCCCCAGCTGTGTTTCCCTCCTGTGGTCCATTCCCTAATTGCTCCTTCTATGTATTTAAGCCTTGTGTTTCAGTATGTCATGGTCGCGATCTTCCCCCCCGTTGTAAATAGTTTGACGTCTTGTGTTTGGTGATGTAAATAAATGTGGTATCTTGCTTTAAATCTTGTTTTGGGGATTATTTTTGTGGAAGTTCGTATTAGTTTTTTCTCGTGTGTTTTCCTTATTTTTATTTTTCTGCGTTGCACCCCGGTTGCCTAGGCCGGGGTGTAACAACTACCTATCCGAGTCCCCCACCCCACAATTGTTTTTCTTATTATGTGTCTTTTCCTCTCTTTCACTTACTGTCTTTCTTTAGTTAAATATCTCTTCCTCTTTCCTTTTCTGTCTCTGACACACATTTATTATGCCTGCACACACTCGCACACACACACACACTAAAAGTCCAGCCTCCCACTGTGTGCAGAATGTGTAGTGAAGCCACCCGTGTATCAGGCGGGGAATCCAGCATAGGCAGCCTTCCTACTATCTCATCTGTTGATCAAAGAGCTGCTAAACAGACAGAAACTACAGTGGGTGCAAAAGGAGAGCATGCACAGCAATACAATTAGCAAGCAGCTTTCCACTTTTTTTTTTCTTTTTACATGTTGAATTCCACTCCCTACCCCAGACACTTTCAGAAGCAAACGCAGCTATGTGCATACAAATGTGGAAAATATAAACATGCAAACATGTCTGTTTATTCCAAATATTTTTAACGCATATATATTCAAAGTATAATCAACTGTGGTTTCACCTTTGAGTGACTGCTCATGATAGCATCAGCCACTGATCTTTAAGTTGCTCAATTAAAGTGAGTGAAGAGCCTCAGCAGAGCAACGACTGGAGAGGAAGAGGAAGATCAAAGGAAATATAATAAAAAATCATTGCTAGAAAAACAGGGAGAGAAAAGGGACGTGTGAGAAAGTGCACAGAGAGAGATCATGATAGGAATAGGAGCTAAGAAATCTCAGAAGAGGAGAGCACAGTGGAAAAAACAGTTAGGCTATCCATCTTACCCATCTTATCCACTGTCGTCTTCTTATATTGATGGAAGAACAATAGCTTGCATGCAAAAACAGATAAGACATAGCAGTATGAAAAAAATAAGTTGAGAGGCAATTGTCTCTCTGCTGGCACCACATTTCTATCCCCAAACTCACAATCGTTTCTCCACTTAGTGATTGTTTTTTTAATCGTTTGACCCTGTTGAGCTGTCAGAGAAAGCAGAGGTCAGTTCGTGTCATTAACAGCTGATTAACAGCAGCACTCCCATCTACAGCAGAAACCGTATGAAGCACGAAGCAAATAAAAAACATGCATTTATGAGATAAGAATGATGAACATGTGAAAAGCAACTCAAAATGCCAAGTGGTGCAGAGTGAAAACAATGCTGAGTGCCAGAGAGTTTAAATAATTACAAAACAGATATTTCAATTTCAATTTAGTTCTGACTTTTTTTTAGGACTACTTACATACAGTTGGACTAAAAAATTAGTCAAACCACACCCTGTTGTGCTTTCAGGGGTATTTTGCTGCTTATGTTTGGGTCTGCTTGCTCCTTACGGAAAGGGTCACTTAAAATCAATATAAAGTTGCTGATCACCTTTATCATGGGGTTAAAGATTTATAGCCTGATGGGAATGCAAGGTTCCCATCTATAGGTCAGAAGAGGTATGAAAATGAATCATATGCTAAGCACTTATGGGAGATTTTGGACTGACAGCACTGTCTAACAGCATCATTAAAACAACAAATGTGGGAAAACCCTATAGAAGATCTGTGCTCCTGACAATCATGCCAAGATATATTAAAGCTGTTCTGGGGGCATCTTTTTTGTAAGGCTCATTAGCAATGTGAAATATATTTTACTTTTGGACCCTTGTTACAGTACCTGACATTCAAACTACAGCCTCAATGTAAAAGATATAAAACAAACACTTGATCATTTCAGTAGACTGTAAGAGTCTCACGTGATTGGTAACATAATGTATGGCTGCTAAAATGATCAAACCTAATTACTGATATTACTGTATCTGACATGACTGAGTTGATTCACTGGATGTAATAATCTTAGGTACTTGTGCTGTTAAACTGCAAAATTAAGAAATGACACTTGTAAGAAATCGGCAGCAGGATGGGAAAAAAAGAAAGACATCCATGATGACAAGTGAAAGGCTATTAACCCTTTACAGCCGATCGGAGCGGGCACGCTCTGTTTTGCGTAACTATTTTTAAATCCCGGTAGCTCTGAAACCAAGTAAGCTAGCGCAATAATTTTTTTTGCATATGAAACTGGAGGAGTTGTACTTACATCTTATGCCATCAGCTTGTCCTAGGTCACAGTTTCCTTCCACATATAGCTTTGCAAAAACTGCATAAAAATCACTTGCAGCAACAAAAACATGATATTCCAGAAACACGCTTCGCCGATCCATCAGCTGTTTGTAACACTTCCTACGTCCATCAGCGCGAACTATCACATGACCGCATGACCTGCCCGAAACCGGAAGTGACGTCATTTTGCGGAAATGTAGTTTTTTACGATCGGGGCCTTATGAGCTTGTGTTTTACTTGTTATGTGTTTTAAAAAGTTATGTTTGACTTTATGACTTTCTGTGTCGTTTCTGGGATGCTTAAGACTCATATTGCACTGCTGGAAATAGTTTATTTTGATGCATATGCTGTTATTTTGCAAATTTGCACTATAATATTTATTTTCGTTTTTCCTGCAGTATATAAAAATTGGTGTATTTCAAAAATAAAACTATGAAGACACTCAAAATAAATTTCCTGTGGTGGGAAACTAGTTTGTGTAACTTTTTTGTATTTACAGTTTTGAGGGATAAGCCTCTTAAATTTCTCTAACTAGAAATATATGTTAAAAAAACAAAAACGATTTTCAATTTTTTTGTAGTTTATTGCACTTTTTTGCAATTTATGTAATTACTATGCACCTAATGCAGACATATTATTAAAGTTTGGGCTATAATGGTTGTATTGATGTATAGCAACTTGAAATGCTCCCAAAAATGGCTCCACAGCATGTAAAAATATAATATAAGCTCTGGCGAACTTGGTTCTATGGTAGGTCTTAAAGGGTTAAGCAAAGCTATTAAAGGGACATTTGTAAGAGAATAATCATTTGAAACCTAATAATTAAAATGAATATCTTGTTCTTAAAACTATGTTCTTAACATTAAAACACAGTCCCAGAAAATTTCTGGGAGCAGTGCCAGGTGGGGATAAGTCACAAATCTACAGGGATGTGTTCAAATGTAAATAGAAATATGTAAAAAGGTCGGCATGTGCATGTTGTGGTTTGGGTTCCCTTCACTGCTTCTGTTTATTCAAGTGTGCCCTCCAATGGAGGAAAACAGGTCATGTTGACATAATAGACTCCTATGCTGGCAGTTTAAGTGATACTTGGTTCTATTTCAGTGCTTCTCTGGCTTCTGTGTTTGGACTCTTCAGCAAAGTTAAATTTCACCATGACTTTTCTCTGCCCTTAGGTGCCCAAATAAGTGAGCTGAGTGCATGTTCTAGAGGCGCTTCAGAGTTAAACTTGGACATTACCTCGGATCTAACCATTAAGCCACATTGAACATCACAAAATACTCTGTGAACATAGTGAATAAGTCAAGCCAGATATTATGAATGTCAGATAAACGGTGGGCTAGGAAATTTAAACTCAAAACTTTTTAATATTAAAATAAGCAACCAAATACTTTTCTCCCCAAATTCATAAAGTATTATTTCTGATAATCCAAAAGCCTTCAGAACAAGCACAGACTTCATTTGTAGCATATGTTCATTAGCAACGCATTATAATGTAGTTTTTCGAAAGGTCGCTGGATGATTGCGAGGTTCTAATCCAAATGCTAATTCAGTAACTGATTGGAAAAGCACAGTAATGTGATGATAATGATATGCAGATGAGTTCTCATCAGAGCTGTCTATCCATTAATGAGATGATATTTGAGTGCAATGTGTGTGTGTGTGTGTGCTGGCAGTTGAATGTCTATGCACCAGACTTGTGTATATAAGGGTGCACATTCAATTTCATCAGACTTTTTGGCATATTAATGTTCAATCAATCTATCACAGGACTAATGCAAAGTTTGATTAAGACATGCCATAGTCGGCAATTAACAGACTGAAGAAACTGCACTTGAATATATCACTACAAGTTTGCAGGACCAGAGAAACCCTTTTTTTTTTTATCTGCACAGAGTTTGAGCTATCCCATTTTTTCCATGAGTACAAGAAAAAATATGTCGCTCAATGTGATTGTTCAAAAGGTACAAAGAGTTGTACAGTGATCAGGTGCCCTACTTTAGGTGGAACTACAGCTTTTTTTTATCCCCACAATGGAACCAAAACACCACATTCCAGTGTGCTGAAGTTTTAATTTGTTTGCCTGCTATATGTAGTGGGTGAAAAGTAAAAATTTAAAAAATGTTGTACCTGTTTTGTGTCTTATAACCCTTCTACTCCCCAACATTTTAATGCAGGATTATTTTTTTTACTTAATTTAAAAAAAAAATCTAAAAGTCAATACACCGATAGAATTTAAGGTTTTCAGCTATTTTACTTATCTCCCCTTATGAATACAATCTTGGGTCTCTCTACTATGTTTTAAATGTCTAATATATTGGCACTTCCTTCAAAGAGACTAAAATTGGTTTTTGATAAATATCAACACTCCAATTTGTTACAGGTTTTTATTGACGGTTATGCAGTTTAATGTCTCATTGCACTCTGAAATGAAAGCATACTACAAATAAGCAATTGGAGTTAAAAAAGAAAACATGAAATCAATTTATAGACCAAAATGTATTCGAAATTTTGGACTCATCAAAATAGCTAGCTTTCACTCTTCTGTCCGGTTCATCCCAAACCAGCTCGATGGGGTTTATGTCTGGAGACTGTTTTTGGCCACTCCATGTTTTCAAGTTTACCATCTTGTTCTTATTTCCTGATATAGTTCTGGCATAGCTGCGACTTATGTTTTGGGTCATTATCTTACTGCAGGATGAACCCCTGACCAACTAGGCGCATATCAGAGAGTACTCCATGGCCCTGCAGAATGCTGTAGTAGCCGTTTGGTTCAGGGTGCCTCTCACTCTGGATCCAGCAAAACAGCCACAAACCATCACACTTCCTTCTCTGTGTTTGACAGTTGACCACACACTATGTAACCATCTTTTCGCCTACTCGACAGCATATAAAGATCCTGAGTGATGAACCAAAGATTTCAAGTTTTGACTCATCAGTCCATAATACCTTCTTCCAGTCTTCAGTAGTCCGATGGCAGCGTTTCATGACCGAGGCAAGCCTCTTTGTCTTATTCTGTCGTCTTAGCAATGGCTTTCTTGCTGCAATTTGTCCTGTCAAACCTGTAGCTTGAAGTCTTCTCTTCACAGTTGAAACTAAGACTTGCTTCCTATGACCACTATTAAGCTGTACTTGAAGCTGTTGTCCTGTGAGCCGCCTATCACGCAAGCTGTTAACTCACAGAAACTTGTCCTTTGATTCAGTTATTTCTTTGGGTCTGTCGGATGTCTTCCTGTGAGAGTGTACCCCAGATTCTGAGTGCCTTTTGATGGTGAAGGAAACTGTACTCACTGACACTTTGACTTTCTTTGCAATGTGTCTGAAGGAAAGATGTTCATTTTTACATGTTATGGAAGAGAGACAATTAACAATGTCTCTTTCCATTGTTAATTGCCCTTTTTTTTGCCATTTTTGTAGCTACTCACTACCTGCACTGCAGTACAATACTGTTCAACTGATGCTCACGAGGGTATGGTACCACAGTGTGTTCACTGCTTTTATGCAGACAGAGGGGGTTGTAGGTAAACTAGAAAAGTTGGAACATCTGTAGGAATTAGTAGCACCAGCTTTCAAGGCTTGATCAACCTCCACTGCTGGAGAACAGCTTTAAATTGTTAACCCATTTTGTGTTCCCTGAAAAAGGCCTTTTTGTATAATTCTGAAATGTACATTATTATTCAGTTTTGGGTAGCCTTAACCTTTTTTTTAACCTCTGGCAGCTCACCACTTACCTTTGTACCATTTCAGGCTTTTCATTGGACTTAAATGACTTGAATTACAATAAATAACTGAAAAAATTGGGGAGTTCTAAAACTTTTAACCAGCAGTGTATATCTTTGTAGTCCTTTTATAATAGAAGAAAAGGGTACATTTTGCTTTTTTGTTTTTGTTGGGGTTTTTCTCCCCTACAATCCCAACTCTGAAAAAAGTTAGATTTCAAGACAAAAATGGCTAATTTTGAATTTCCTGGCAACACATCTCAAAAAAGCTGGGAGAGATATACCATTGCATGGTAGCCCTTCATCTTTTAAAAACAGTCTGTAAATGAGGAGAACTGGACTTTGGGAGAGGACTGTTGTCCCATTCTCATCTGTATCTTGTCTTTTAGCTGATCAACAGTCTTGGGTCTTCTTTGTCATATTTTTCCATTTCATGACGTGCCAATTATTCTAAAAATACAAAATGTCAATTAATTGTGCTTTTGTCTGCTGGACATACGACAATGTCAAAGCAGTAAAACACAATTTGTATGCATTTGATCTTTTTAGAAGACTTGTATTCATGACTTTACACTGAGAAGTAAACTGCTTAATGTGTCTAGCCACCTTGCCATCATGATAAATGATGCTTTGTTTTGTCAGTTGCACATATACAACAGAACCACAAATCAAATCTTTGTGTTATTTGAGGGAGTGTAGTATGGATGACTCTTGATGTCACTTGACCCATTCTTTAATGGCGTCGAATCCCTAAACACCGCTCAAACGTCAGCACCATTTCAAGCTCACTAACACTACATAAAGGCAGAACTTATTCTGAATTCAGATTGGTCAGCTTTACTTTCTCTGCCCATTACCCAAATGAAAAATGTTGTTTCTTTCACTCTGGGACCCCATGCCCATTAAAGAGTGATGAAACACAACGTAACTGCTCGTCTCTGCTTAGTTCAAATTTTCATCCCCTAAATTGAGGAAGAAAATATATGATGGAATAAGCCTGTTAAGTTCTATTTAATGGCGATGTGCACTGAATCATAATCTTATCTATTTCCAGTAGAGCCATGTGTTTTGTCAACATTTATTTCTCTTTATGTGGAACCTGTTGAGTTGATTCTGCAGGATAACATCCTGCTGTAACATGTGCATTTAAACAGAGCCAAATACAGCGGGCTACACAACCAGCATGCTGATCCTACAGTCAGTTCCAACCCGTTTTGGCAGAAGTTAGTTATCAGCTTCCCTGCAAATGTCTACCGTCCAGAGCCAATTCAGATTTACCGGCCCTTCTGGAAGAAAAAAAATAAAAAATTTTACACCAAAAAACAGGACAATGTTGGCCAGTAGAGGGCAACAAAGACCAAACTAAGTTTCTGCATGCGGCTGTTCTTTCAAGTAATTCATACCTCATTAGTAAGAAACGCCTTTAACTTAGATGTCCACTTCCTTTTATCTCTAATCACTACTTTTTTTTTTATCAATTATTAAAATATCATTAACAAGGACATGTACCATTCCTCACTCTTTTCACTATTAATCCAACTGTGCAGCTGATTCTACTCCCAATATTTCAAACACACAAAATTAGTGGAATTATTCAGTATATATAATGCATATGAGGCGTATTAGTGTGATGACACAGACCCTCTCTATAGTTTTAGTTATATAAACATATTGGTGCTGTACTGACATCTGGTGGACAATTAAGTGGAATCAGAATCAGAATCAGAATCAGAATACTTTATTGATCCCTGGGGGAAATTATTTTTTGTTACAGTGCTCCATTTTAAACCAACATTAAGACAAGACAGACAATACGCTAACTAAGAATAGTACAATATATACATATATATACATACATACATACATAAGTCACTTATAAATAAATATTTGGAAAAGAAACATGTGTAGTTGTAGCAGCAAACAGTGTGTTAAGTGGATGCGTTGTACAGGGAGATGGCCACAGGCAGGAATGATTTCCTGTGTCGTTCAGTGGTGCTTTTCGGTAATCTCAGTCTCTCACTGAACGAGCTCCTGTGACTGACCAACATGTCATGGAGTGGGTGGGAGGTGTTATCCAACATTGTCTTTATCTTGGACAGCATCCGCCTCTCCGACACCACCTTGAGGGAGTCCAGCTCCATCCCCACAACATTGCTGGCCTTACGGATCAGTTTATTAAGTCTGTTGGCATCTGCGACCCTCAGCCTGCTCCCCCAGCATGCAACAGCATAGAGGATCGCACTGGCCACCACAGACTCATAGAAAATCCTCAGCATTTTCTGGCAGATGTTGAAGGACCTCAGTCGCCTCAAAAAATAGAGACGACTCTGGCCCTTCCTGTAAAGTGCTGTGGTGTTTTTAGCCCAGTCCAGTTTATTGTCAATGTGTACTCCAAGGTATTTATAGTCCTCCACAATGTCAACACTGACCCCCTGGATTGAAACAGGGGTCAAGTGTTTCCTGGTCTTCCTGAAGTCCACGATCAGTTCCTTGGTCTTTGCCACGTTGAGCTGCAGATGATTCTGCTCACACCACGTGACAAAGGAGTCGACCACAGCCCGGTACTCTGTCTCATCATCCCTGCTGATGCATCCAACCACCGCAGAGTCATCAGAAAACTTCTGAAGATGGCAGGTCTCTGTGCAGTGGCTGAAGTCTGTGATGTAGAGGGTGAAGAGGAAGGGGGAGAGGACAGTCCCCTGTGGTGCCCCTGTGTTGCTAATCACCTTGTCAGACACACACTGTGGGAGATGTACATATTGTGGTCTTCCTGTCAGGTAATCAACAATCCAGGACACCAGAGAAGCATCCACCTGCATCGCTGCTAACTTATCACCCAGGAGGGTCGGCCTGATGGTGTTGAAAGCACTGGAAAAGTCAAAAAACATGACCCTCACAGTGCTCGCCGGCTGGTCCAGATGGGTGTAGACACGATTGAGCAGGTAGATGATGGCGTCCTCTGTTCCGAGACGAGGCTGATAAGCGAACTGAAGGGGATCCAGATGTGGTCTTACTATGGGTCGCAGCTGGTCCAGGATGAGCCTTTCCAGGGTCTTCATGATGTGGGAGGTCAGTGCCACGGGCCTGTAATCCTGGGGGCCACTGGGACGAGGCGTCTTTGGTACAGGGACGAGGCATGATGTCTTCCACATCACCGGGACCCTCTGCAGACTCAGACTCAGCATAAACAGTTTATGAAAGACTCCACACAGCTGGGGGGCACAGGCCTTGAGGACAAGGGGACTCACTCCGTCTGGTCCAGCAGACTTGCCTGAGTGAAGTCTCCTCATTTGCATCTCAACCTGGTATTGAGTGAAGGTGATGGGTGGGGGAGGGGTGTCAGGAATCTCACAGGAGGCAACATGTGAAGAGAGAGGCTGGCACAGTGGTGTGGCTCTGGATTCCAGGCTGACTGCAGGTGAGGTTGTGGGGGTGGGAGCAGACACTGTGGTGTCGAATCTATTGAAAAACAGATTCAACTCGTCGGCTCTATTCTCACCTCCCTCAGCTCCCCTGCTGTTGGTTGGCCTGAATCCAGTGATGGTCTTCATGCCCCTCCACACCTCTCTCATGCTGTTCTGCTGGAGTTTCCACTCCAGCTTCCTCCTGTAATTGTCCTTAGCCTCTCTGATCTTGTCCTTTAGTAACACCTGGACCTTCCTCACCTCCTCTTTGTTGCCCCCTCTGAAAGCCCTCTTCTTGTTGTTGAGGAGGGCTTTGATGTCCTTAGTCACCCACGGCTTGTTATTTGGGTAACAAGCCGTGGGTGACTAAGGACATCGTGGAGACAGGCCAGTCACTCTGCAGTCTGCTAATGATTGACAATGAATGTTAGGATACTTGATTTTGTAATTCATTGGCATAAAGTGATAGTTCTTAGTGTTGTTACTGGCATTCTATCCATGTAATAATTCACAAGGTGCTTGTTTGACTGCTTTCCCTTGAAATAGCCATAACCTTTCATCTATCAATTCCTGGAATCAAAGTTTTGTTATTTTTGGCTTTCCTCAACATTACTTTCACGTCCTGGAAAACAATTCCTTATCAGTTGGCTCTGCATAGATACTGATCTATGTACTGATCAGTGTCTGCGTACACAAAATAAAATACCTCTTTTGAGAGACATTTGGACTTTGGAGGAGGGAATCATTTGGTTTAGACATTAAAATGTTGTTAATGTTATGCATTAAAGCTATTAAAGGACTTGGCTTTTGAGAAAAGATCATTGTTTGTGGTTAAATTACAACTTTCTGCCATTTCTCTATACAGAATACATGCTTCTGACATAAAGCCCACATGCTGTGGAGATATTTTCTTGGCACACTTTGGATCCCTTCATACCCACGAAGCATCATTTAAACACCACCTGGGTACCAGTTACCTAGTTATTATTGCTGAACGTTTTGCAGATCACTTCAAACTGGTTTCTTGAGCATGATGATGAGTTCACTGTACTCAAATGGCCTCCACAGTTACCAAATCTCAATCCAGTAGAGCACATTCAGTATGTTGCTGAAGAGGAGATTTGCATCATGGATGTGCAGCCATCAAATCTGCAACAACTGTCTGATATGATCATGTCAATATGGAGTGGAATGTTTACAGCACCTTATTGAATCTATTCCATGAAGAGTTCTTAATGCCAAAGTGGGCCCAACCCAGTACAAGCATGTTTTACCTAGCATATTTTTCCTATCAAAATACATTTATTAATTTATGCACATGGACCTGAAAGAAAGAAACACTTTTTCATGACCATCTGATGTGTCAAAAGTGGAAATCTTCGCTTCATCGCTCAGGATCGTTGTACACCGTCAAGTAGGCGTAAACACATCCAAGTAGAAGTACTTCTATTAATTAAAGGCGACTATATCTTAGAATCACTGTTTGCTATCCATCCAACTGCAATTATGAAAAAGACCATATCAGAGCATATTTAAGCAGTTAGTTAAAGTAGTGTGGTGAACACAAATGTGCTACCACATTTTGGGAAATTTTATTATTTTTAAGAAAAACATATGTCAGCAATTAAGACAATTATTATTTTACATTCATTACGTGTAGTCCATAACAATTGAGGAGAGTAAAAGTGAGAAATAATAAGCGGAACTGTTGACACTGTAGTCGTTCGCCCGCGGTTGCCTAGAGCGGACCAACTTCCTGTCCTCTCAGATGCAATTCGGGAAAAGACACGAGTGCTCCTGTGATTCTTTCTCTGAGACTCTACCTTTATTTTTACAGATTTGTATTCTTTTTGTTATTGTGGTCTTCACATCTGGGACCCGTAACAAACTGTGGGGGCTCGTCCGGGATCTCTCCTCTACAGTCGTCGAGGGCAGATCCAGTGATACCAGAACCACGACACAATCGTGACAAGGCCGTTACTCCAGCCAAGCCAGCGAGTAGGTGTCCAGGTAGTGAGGTGAAAAGGGGACCTTTGCCTCAACGTGGAACCGTACTTCAGTGAGGGGAGTGTGACGCATCCTAGTCACTATCGAGCTGAAGGATAATCAGAAATACATACAACATGTCGACCGAGAGAAAGGAACTCGCCTGGAATATCAGGAGACGCTTGTTTTCACTCCAAGGTCAAGACCTCTTCGAACTCGCTAAGAGCCTCGCATCAGAAAACAAAGACACTACACAGCTCAGTCAGGATGATAAAGAAGGTTGTATGGACTATATCACCTCCTACATACAGTCAAACACACTACTGCAACTTGAAGATGAGGGCATGAGTCATTTGTTGACGCTGAATGATTTGATTAATCTAGTCATCCAGGGAAGTAATCCTGCCGTGCAAACAGCTGGTGAGAATGAAGTACATGCCATGCCCAGTCCACAACCATCCAATACCGTGCTAGACCCACAACCGCCGGAAGATCCACCAGATATATCACCAAACCCCTATGCAAACGCAGAAACACAACAGTTAGAGGAGTTGAGGAAAGCGTATGAGACACTGGGTGAGAGGCTAAGACTATGTGGAACTGTAAGGGCCCAGTCACCTGCTGTAGCACGCCAGCAGAGCAATTTGCAACCACAACCAATCATACAGATTAGCCCTAAGCAGCCAGTCACTGTAAGAGACTTTTCGTACTTACCACGCAGAGAATTCAAAGTTTTTGGGGGACAAATTGGAGACAACAGTTCCGAAATCAGCTACAACAGTCTCACCAAGCAGATTAATGAAGGAGTTAAAGAAGGATTTGTGGAGGCTGAAATTGTTCGAGGTGTGTTGAGAATTGTGAAGCCTGGCACTTTCCGGGACATGTTAATGCTCAAAGATGACCTGTCTCTCCATGAACTTCAGGGCTTTCTGAGGTCTCATCTCGGAGAAAAAGCGACAACTGAAATGCTCCAGGAGTTAATGTGTGCTAGACAAAGTGAACAAGAGACGCCCCAGCAGTTTCTGTATCGCATGATTGGACTTAAACAGAAGCTTATTTTTCAGTCGAAGCAGGCCAACACTGAGATCTCCTATGACCCAAGAACTGTCCAGGAAGTTTTCCTCCACACAATCTATCAAGGCCTGGGGGCTAAGTACGCAGACTTGCGACAAAGACTAAGACCTCTCACCTCAAACAACAATGTCACTGACGAAGAGATTCTTAGTGAGGTCACAAAGATTATCAGTGATGAAAATGAACACCAGCGAAGGTTAGGCCAAGTCGCCCGCCAAAAGAGTGCACAAGCCCAAAGTGCTGGGATCGAAGCAAACAACAAGATAGCCAAAGAACAATCCTCACCAACAATCAAACAACTCGCCACCCAAGTAGAGACTCTAACTAACATGGTCGCCAGCCTAATTAAACAACAGGAGGCAAAGCCTTGCCAGCTGTCCCCACAACCACCTCCCAACCCGCTTTTCCAAACCCCAGCCAACCCCAACAGACCTCCTCAAAAGAAAGCGTTCCTTTGTCCAAAGTGTACTGAACAGAACTTGCAGGACTGTAGTCATTGCTTTGTATGCTGCGAGTCAGGACACCGAGCGGTGGGATGTTTAAAGCGGACCAAAACTCAGGGAAACTGGAATCGGTCTCTGTCGAGGGACAGCCAGAGGCCGGCGCAGAGTCACAGTCCCAGCCAGTAAGGTCTTCCTCTGCACAGCTTACTACTGAGTGTGCAAGACGTCGCAGTAAGCTAAAAAGAAAGCAGCCAAAGCGAGACCAGAGAAAGCAACAGGTAACCTCTTGCCAAAGTTTAACACCAAACAGCTGTAAAGTCCCCCTAGTTGGAAAGAAAAGCCTCCTCAAGTGTTTGATTGGTGGCTATCCAGTGACAGTGTTATTTGATTCTGGCTCACAAGTGAGTTTAGTGGACAGACAGTGGGTTCAGCGGTTTATTCCTAACTATCAGGTGCGACCCCTCCAAGAGCTGTTAAATGATGGACTTGAAGTTTATGCGGTTAACGGACAAGCAGTTCCTTATGATGGGTGGGTTGAACTTACAGTCACTCTCGCTGGTCACGAAGATCCCAATCTTACTGTGCAAGCCCCTTTCCTTGTCAGTAAGCTGTCACTCCCTCAGCCCCTCCTGGGAGCGAACGTGCTTGGCGCCATTATCCAAACACAAGAGTCAGACCGAGAGGCCAGTGCTCTATTGTATAGTCTCCTACGCAAAGCTTTTGGTACAGACGAAGAGCAAGTGATGGCTATGGTAAACTTCATACAAGTACCACAAAGAGCAGAATGTGACCCAGCCACAGTGAGAATTGGGAAGAGCAATGTGACCATTCCTGCTGGAAAAGCAGTCCAAGTGTGGTGCAGAGTACCCCAAAGTTTTGACATTTGTGACCCCCTGGTGCTGTACGAACCCGACGAGAACACTGCCTTGAGACACCTGAGTGTTGGGGAAGGGCTCCTTGAGATCAACAACCCTCAAAGGCCATTTGTTAAGGTCCCCATCTCTAACCACTCCAAACACGAAATAATTCTACCGAAGAGAACAGCCCTGGGTACTATTCAACATGTCGCTAAAGTTATTGAGGCAGACCGACCCACAAACACATCAGAGCTGACTCAACCCACACAGAGCCCCATCACCATAGCTGAGGTAAGCGCAGCCACCCCTGTTTCTGAACTGTCCACTGAGTCATGGCTACCCCCAGTTGATCTTAGCCACCTGAGTCCGGACCAACAGAAGTCAGTTGAAAAGGTGTTAAGGGAAGAGTGTGAGGCGTTCTCTCGTAGCAGCACAGACATAGGCTGTATCCCTTCACTACAAATGGAAATCAGGCTCAAAGATGATACACCAGTCCAGAGGGCCTATGCTTCTATCCCTAAACCCCTCTACAGGGAAGTAAAGGAGTATATTCAAGAGCTGATTGTCAAGGGATGGGTAGTGAAGTCACAGTCGCCGTATGCTGCTCCAGTCATTTGCGTAAGGAAGAAGGATGGGTCTTTACGTTTGTGCATCGATTATCGTCTCTTAAACAACAAGACTGTGCCAGACAGACACCCACTCCCCCGGATCCAGGATCTCACAGACTCGCTAGGTGGTTACAGCTGGTTCTCGATCCTGGATCAGGGTAAAGCTTATCATCAAGGTTTCATCGCAGAAGGCTCAAGGTACCTGACGGCATTCACTACCCCGTGGGGCCTCTATGAATGGGTGAGGATACCCTTTGGACTGTCTAATGCCCCAGCAGCCTTCCAACGGAGCATGGAACAAATGCTTGACACCCTCAGAGACGAGTGCTGTATCCCTTACCTTGACGACGTGCTTTGTTTTTCCAAGTCGTTTGACGAACATGTCCAAGTGCTACAGAAAGTCCTCCAAGCCCTACAACGGCATGGTGTAAAGCTAAAACCCGAGAAGTGTGAGCTGTTCCGTAAAGAGGTTCGCTATGTCGGCCGATTGGTATCTGCAGATGGAGTAAAGGTGGACCCCAAAGATACCGAGGCAGTACAGGCACTCAAACACAAAAGGCCACAGACCGTCGGAGAAGTCAGGCAGCTTTTGGGATTCCTAAGCTACTATCGGACGTATGTGCAGGACTTCTCCCGCATAGCCAAACCGTTGTATGACTTGCTCCAAGTCCCGTCCAACACACTGCCACCAAAGCCAACTAGAGGCAGAGCAAAACACACTCAGCAGCCTTCTCGAGCCCTGATACAGTGGAACAAAGAACACCAAGAGATCCTTGAGCGCTTGATCGGCATGCTCACTCAGCCACCAGTGTTAGCGTACCCTGATTTCACCCGCCCTTTTATATTGCACACGGACGCATCCCAGAGGGGCCTTGGTGCCGTCCTATATCAGAACCAACAAGGCAAGATGAGAGTGATTGGGTATGGGTCTCGCACGCTCACACCTGCTGAACAAAACTACCACTTGCACAGCGGAAAACTAGAGTTTCTCGCCCTCAAGTGGGCAGTTTGTGACAAGTTTAAGGATTACCTCTACTATGCTCCACATTTCACCATTTTTACAGATAACAATCCCTTGACATATGTCCTCAGCACAGCAAAGCTCAATGCAGTTGGACACCGTTGGGTCGGACAATTGGCAGATTTCCACTTCGACATCAAATATCGGCCGGGAAAAGTAAACATTGATGCAGATGTGCTGTCACGTTGCCCACTTGACATTGAGAGGTTCATGGGAGAGTGCTCAGAGGAACTGTCGGAGGAAGCCGTATGTGCAGTTTGGGAAGGGAGCAGAAGAGCGAAGCAAGGAGACGTAGCATGGATTGCAGCCCTTAACCTCACCGCACCAAACCTACCCATCAAAGAACCCCTACAGTCAATCAGTCATGACCAACTTGTACAATCGCAGAGAGCAGATCCAGCAATCGGAAAAGTCATTGACATGGTAGAGAAGGACATAAGACCAACAGAAGATGACAAGGCTGACACTAACACAAAGAGACTGTTGAGAGAGTGGAGTCGGCTGCACATGGAGAATGACCTTCTCTATAGAAAGACTACAGGACGCAAGCAGCTGGTCCTACCTACTCTCTACAGACAGGTAGCTCTCACACACCTCCACAACAACATGGGCCATGTCGGCGTGGAGAAAGTCTTGAACCTGGCTCGAGAGCGGTTCTATTGGCCTTTCATGAAGAGAGAAATTGAAGAGTACGTCACAAGGAAGTGTCAGTGCATCAAGCAGAAGAAGCCAACGACACACGAGAGAGCACCCATGGGTAGCATAACATCCAGCTCCCCTCTTGAGCTTGTTTGCATTGACTTCCTGCACTTAGAGTCTTGTAAAGGTGGGTTTGAATATATACTGGTTGTTGTAGACCATTTTACCAGGTTCGCACAAGCGTATCCCACCAAGAATAAGGCCGCAAAGACCGCGGCAGACCGCCTCTTCAATGACTACATTCCCAAATTCGGCTACCCCTCCAAGCTCCACCACGACCAGGGTCGCGAGTTCGAGAATCAGTTATTCAAGTCCCTAAGAGAACTCGCAGGCGTTGGTCACTCAAGGACATCCCCCTACCATCCCCAATGCAACCCTACTGAAAGGCTGAATCGCACCCTGTTACAGATGCTGCGTACACTGGGAGAAAAGGAGAAACAAAATTGGAAGGAACATCTACCCCATGTTATCCATGCTTACAACTGTACCAAGCATGAATCGACTGGCTTCTCTCCGTACTACCTCTTGTATGGTCGACACCCTCGTCTTCCAGTAGACCTTCTCTTTGGTCTCATGGCAGAAAACAACACTGAGACACCACATGGGTATGCAGAAAGATGGAAAGGGAAGATGACAGAAGCATACCGCATTGCAAATGCAAACAGTCAACAGTCAAGTTCCAAAGGCAAAGCAAACTATGACAAAAGATGCAAAGGAGTAATGCTACAGGCAGGAGACCGAGTACTGGTACGAAACCTGAGTGAAAGGGGGGGCCCTGGCAAACTGAGACCCTACTGGGAGCAAACGGTCTACATTGTGAGGGAGCAAGTGGGCGACAACCCCGTCTACAAAGTGAGTCCAGAGGCGGGAGGCCGTCCTGTTCGCACCTTGCACAGGAACTTGTTGTTACAAGTGAATGACTTGCCAGTGGACATTATCCAAAGTCAGGCTACAAGACCACACAAGAGAAACAAGAAGTCCACCGGAAGACCAATGACACCAGAGCCGAACCCTGACACAACTGACTCAGAAGAGGGTGAGCCATTGTACTGGCTTGGTGTACCCAGATACCCTCGAGGGGGCCATTCTCCAGTCACACCAGTTCCAAGTGGAGCGCAACGGAGCTCCGGTCCAAGTGAACTAGGACAAGTCTTAAGGGCTCGTGTCCAACCTAGAAAAAAAAGTGCCATGGTTCCGGAAGAGGATCTAATTGTGTTAAGAGACCCAGACCTACCTCAACTAAGTGACGATCAGGAGATGCCTCAGGTTCAAGAAGAAGTTGACGTCACTGAGTCCAGTCCTGATCCAGTAGAGCTTCCTGACCCAGAGCCAGAACCCAGGGTGGAGCCAGGGGATGACATCCATCCAGAGCCACCATCTCATCTTAGGCAGTCCAGCAGGCAGAGACGTCCCACCACATTCTTCACCTACCCATCCTTGGGTCAACCAGCCTATCAGGCTCATCCTGCGGTGAACACCATCAACGTCCAACCTTCGCCATATCCTTCCCTCTACTACCCTCTTCTCTACTCCCAACCCCCCTACCCCTCTCCCCTCACCCTTAGCCCTTACTTACCTGTTTCATATTGTAATGACCTGGCTGGGGTTGTTAGCCAGGTGCATTCTGGGTATTGTGTTGTCTCTGTGTTTTCTATCGTTCTGCTAGTTCATATGTGTTTGATTTGCATGTTGTGTTAGTGTTATGTTAATGTAAGCCACAGTGAAGTTGATGTGTGTTCTGTGGAGGGGGGTGAATTGGCATGGTTGGCTGACACCGCGACTCTATGTGGTGGGAGCGTGATAGGGGTTCGGTGTCAGCAGTGTTACGTTGTTGTTGAAAAAGATGGTGAATAAATGCCTGTGGTGAACCACTACTGCCTCCTGCTGGATTATTCGGGGATTACCAGTCTGCTGCTGAGACGCTCGGGGTCATGCGGTGTACGAGGCACGAGCGCTCTCCATTCATTGCGAAGTTTAGCGATAGCTGCTAGCGCCCCGCTAGCCGTTTAGCTAGTGAGCAGTTTAGCCAGTCAGCTCCCCAAACCCACAGTCGTTACAATTGGTGTCAGAAGTGGGATTCATGAGTGTCTAGCAGACACTATGGAGCCGACCATAGGCGAATTAGAGCGTGTAATCCGAGACAACAGCTCGCTTCTGGAAAGCATGGCTGCCGAGACCCAGCGGAGAAGACCCAAGCTGGGGCGGCCAGAGGGCCACAGCGCGCCCCGGAACAGCCACCCCCTGCTCTCCCTGCGACGGGAGGGGATTCCTGGGGCCGCACCACAGCTTCCTGGCAGGACGGCTGCTAAGCTACAGCACTACACTGGGGCGACGCAGCTGGAGCCGTATCTGGCCCAAGTCACGCTGGCTGCCACTCACAACGGGTGGGGTCAAGAAGAGACTGCCACCCACCTGGCGCTTGCACTGGAGGGCCCAGCGCTCCAGGTTCTGCTGGACCTGCCCCCAGAGGAGCAGCGCGACCTCCGGGCCTTGACCACGGCGCTCGGCAGACGGTTTGGACAGAGACCACCAGCCGAACAGAGCAGGGAGGAGCTGGCTTGCCGACGCCGACGCGAGGGAGAGAGCCTGGGGTCCTTTGCTGCGGACGTCCGCCTCTATGCCCGACGGGGCTACCCGACATTCCCAGGAGCGGCACGAGAGGAGCTGGGTCTCCACGCCTTCCTGAGGGGCCTCACACCGGAGAGGCTGCGACAGCATGTCCGGCTGTCATCCCCCCGAGACCTGGAGGAGGCACTGAGGGAGGCTGAGCGGGCTGAGGAGGTGCTGCGGGGCGAGCCAGGGACCCGACGATCGGCCAGGATGGTCGAGCGAGAGATGAACGCGTCCCAGTCGGATGAGGAGGCCAGACGAGCCCAATCAGAGGCAGTTCCACGTCGGAGGCGCCGGACGGACTGCTGTTATCGGTGCGGGGAACCTGGTCACCTCGCCCGGAACTGTCCCGCACCTAGTCCTCGGAGCCGAGTGACATCACCGACGGGAAACGGCCACGGGGTGGGACAGTGAGGGAACCCCCACCCCAATCGTTAAACCCTCTCCATGACACTCATCCCGTGGTGGGCCGCTGTGGGTCCACCCGTGGACTGTACCTGGACTGTATAGTTGATGGACGGTCTTGCCGGGCCCTGGTAGACACGGGGTCCACCATCTGCTTGCTGCGAAGGGGGGTGCTCCCGGAGACGGGTGGCTCATTGCCAAAAGACTGGACCCCTACTCACACAGCGTTGTACACTGTCACAGGAGAAAAGACTGTGATGCCGGGGAAAAAGACTCTGCAGGTGGTGGTGGGAACGAACAGTGTGAACCATGAATTCTGGCTTGCCGACATAACAGACGAGTGCATTGTTGGACTGGACTTGCTGGCCCACTGGGGGGCACGGGTCGATGTACCGGGAGTTGCCATCCACCTTGGTGCTGAGACCGTGCAGCTTCAAGTGGGCCGCGGTAGCCAGGGACAGACCCCCACCCCACCAGCACCCCCAAAGCCCTTACGCCCCGCAGCTCCATGCCACAGCCAGGGGCCGAGGGCGGCAGGGGTGCGGAAGAGGACCCAGGGGGTGGACGTAAGCAGGGCCAACATCCCGCAGCCAGAGTCGCCGCCTAGCTCGGCAGTCTCCCCGTCACCTGAGACTGTCGCGGCAGTAGAGGAGCTTGGGCGGCGAAGTGGGGTGCACCTCAGTGCGACACAGCAGCAGCAGTTGCAGAGCCTCTTGGCAGAGTTTATGGACACTTTTGCCGCCAGGGAAGAGGACTGCACAAGGACGGGCCTGGTGCAACACACTATAGACACTGGAGCAGCTGCTCCAATCCGGCTGCGGCCCCACCGCCTGCCCCTCGCCAAACGCCAAGCTGCCGAGGGACTGATAAAAGAGATGGCAGCTAATGGCGTCATTGAACCCTCGGATAGTCCATGGGCCGCACCTATGGTTATGGTGCGGAAGAAAACAGGGGGGTGGCGCCCTTGTGTGGACTACAGGCGTCTGAACGCGGTCACCCGCAAGGACTCTTACCCGTTACCTCGCATCGATGACGCACTGGATTACATCGCTGGGTCCAGTTGGTTCAGCTCGCTAGACCTCCGCAGTGGGTACTGGCAGGTGGAGCTCGCTGCCGAGGCGCGGCCCAAGACTGCATTCACCATAGGGCAAGGACTGTGGCAGTTTAAGGTGATGCCTTTTGGACTATGCAATGCACCAGCCACGTTCGAAAGGTTAATGGAAAGGGTCCTCAAAGACATTCCCCGTGCCCGCTGCGTGGTCTATTTGGATGACTTGCTGACTCATGCTAAGGACTTTGAACAGGCCGTGGCCAACCTACGAGAGGTTCTGACTGCCATCCGCGGGGCCGGACTAAAGCTGAACCCGGCCAAGTGCAACCTTCTTGCTCGCCAGGTGAAGTTCCTGGGACATGTGGTGAGCGAACAGGGGGTGGCTACTGACCCCGAGAAGGTGGTTGCTGTGGGGGACTGGCCTACCCCATCGAACGTCGCCGAGCTACGAAGCTTCCTGGGGCTGGCCTCCTATTACAGGAGGTTTGTAAAAGACTTTGCCACCGTCGCTAGCCCCTTGCATCAGTTGACAAACAAGGGTCAGCGGTTTGGTTGGACGGAGGGCTGTGCAACGGCTTTCGAGCAGCTGAAAACTGCCCTTGTGAGTGCCCTGGTCTTGGCGTATCCTGACCCCAGCCAGCCTTTCCTTTTGGACACTGACGCCAGCAACGTGGGGGTCGGAGCGGTGCTCTCCCAGAGGGGAGAGGCTGAGGAGCGAGTGGTGGCATACTACAGCTGCAGCCTCAGCCGGGCCGAGAGGAATTACTGTGTTACCTGGCGTGAGCTGTTGGCTGTGGTCCTGGCGGTTCGTCACTTCCGACCTTACCTCCTGGGCACTAAGTTCCTGCTCAGGACAGACCACGCCAGCCTAACCTGGATGCTGAACTTTCGCCAGCCAGAGGGTCAGGTGGCCCGGTGGCTGGAAATACTACAAGAGTACGACTTTGAGGCCCAGCACCGACCAGGGCGGCAACACGCCAACGCTGACGCCCTGTCCAGGCGCCCCTGTTCTGCGGATGAGTGCCGGTACTGCAGGCGCATGGAGGAGCTGGACCGGGGTCCGACATCGGCAGCAGCAGAACCTGAGGGTGTGGATGAAGGGCAGGAACCTTTCACCGCGGCGGAGCTACAGCAGCACCAGGTGAGCGATCCAGCGCTGGAGATGGTGAGGGACTGGATGGAGGCAGGGACACGGCCAGACTGGTCCGCCGTGTCTTCCCAAGGGCCCGAGACAAAGTCGCTGTACTCCCAGTGGAACAGCCTGGAGCTCCATGGCGGTGTAATCTACCGGCGGTGGCGAGCGCCAGACGGGGGAGGCGACATACTCCAGCTCCTGGTTCCCCGGGCCTTGCGGCCTGAGGTCCTCCGCTGGGTCCATGGGGCTGCAGGTACTGGCCATTTTGGGAATGGCAAGACGTTGCGACGGCTGAGACGGCGGTTCTATTGGCCGGGGTGTCGTCAGGACGTGGAGATCCACGTCCACTGCTGTGACGACTGCACGGCGCAGAAAGGTCCCAGCCAGCGCTCCCATGCCCCATTGCAGCAATACCTAGTTGGGGCGCCAATGGAGCGGATCGGAGTGGATATCCTGGGTCCATTCCCTGTTACTGATGCCGGCAACCGGTATGTCCTGGTCGTGATGGATTATTTCTCAAAGTGGCCAGAGGCGTATGCGGTGCCGGATCAGAGTGCGGTGACGACGGCGCGGACTCTGGTGGATGAGATGTTCACGCGGTTTGGTGTACCGGAGGAGCTCCATAGCGACCAAGGGAGGAACTTTGAGAGCCAGGTGCTGGGAGAAGTGTGTCGGAGGCTGGGGGTGAGAAAAATGAGGACCACCCCCCTCCATCCTCAGAGCGATGGTCTGGTTGAGCGGTTCAACCGCACGCTGGCCACCCAGCTGGCCATCCTGACCAGCCAACATCAGAGGGACTGGGACCAACACCTGCCCCTTGTTTTGTGGGCATATCGAACAGCAGTGCAGGAGTCAAGTCAGTGTACTCCTGCAGCGTTGATGTTCGGAAGGGAGCTCCGGACCCCGGTGGACTTGGTGTTCGGAGCGCCCCCTGAGCCGGAGATTGCTGGTGGACCAGAGATGGACTACTTCCGGCGGCTCAGGGAGCGGTTGCACACGGTGCATCAACTGGCAAGACGGACATTGGAGGGAGCCGGGGCCCGCCAGAAACGGGCGTATGATACCCGTGCGCACGGTCCTATGCTGGGGGCCGGAGATCGGGTCTGGGTGTTCTGCCCCCAGAGGAAGCGGGGGCTGACCCCCAAGCTCATGAGCCACTGGCAAGGCCCGGGCGAAATCCTGGAACAGCTGTCGGAGGTGGTCTTCAGAGTCCGGATGCCGGGGCGGGGAAGGCGGGTGGTGCTACACAAGGACCGGCTGGCGCCATACCATCCGCTTGCCCCCAACCCGCAGGCTGGTGTGCAGCCTGGGGACTCCTCGCCCCCTACGCCCGGCCCGGAGGGGGGCGCCATGGATTCCCAGTCGAGGCCGAAGCGTACTCGACGCCGGCCCGGACATTTGCTGGACTACAGTGTGGACAGTTAAGGTTGTGGGGACACTAAACCTTTTTGGGAGGGGGCTGTGTAATGACCTGGCTGGGGTTGTTAGCCAGGTGCATTCTGGGTATTGTGTTGTCTCTGTGTTTTCTATCGTTCTGCTAGTTCATATGTGTTTGATTTGCATGTTGTGTTAGTGTTATGTTAATGTAAGCCACAGTGAAGTTGATGTGTGTTCTGTGGAGGGGGGTGAATTGGCATGGTTGGCTGACACCGCGACTCTATGTGGTGGGAGCGTGATAGGGGTTCGGTGTCAGCAGTGTTACGTTGTTGTTGAAAAAGATGGTGAATAAATGCCTGTGGTGAACCACTACTGCCTCCTGCTGGATTATTCGGGGATTACCAGTCTGCTGCTGAGACGCTCGGGGTCATGCGGTGTACGAGGCACGAGCGCTCTCCATTCATTGCGAAGTTTAGCGATAGCTGCTAGCGCCCCGCTAGCCGTTTAGCTAGTGAGCAGTTTAGCCAGTCAGCTCCCCAAACCCACAGTCGTTACAATATGTTGTTCCTTGCTATTGAATCGAACAGAAATCTCAGGAAGAAGAATGCCTGAAGTCTAAGGACACCTGGGCAAGAGGAATATTCCAGGGACTTCTGTAAAGAGACTTTGTTAGTTTAAAGGTTTTTTTTATAATTCAAGTTAAGTGTCAGGAGCCACTTTTGCTGTTGGGGAGCGTGTGGTGAACACAAATGTGCTACCACATTTTGGGAAATTTTATTATTTTTAAGAAAAACATATGTCAGCAATTAAGACAATTATTATTTTACATTCATTACGTGTAGTCCATAACAATTGAGGAGAGTAAAAGTGAGAAATAATAAGCGGAACTGTTGACACTGTAGTCGTTCGCCCGCGGTTGCCTAGAGCGGACCAACTTCCTGTCCTCTCAGATGCAATTCGGGAAAAGACACGAGTGCTCCTGTGATTCTTTCTCTGAGACTCTACCTTTATTTTTACAGGTCAGTATCGTCTTAAAAATACAGTGTATGAGGGTTTTGTGCCTTGTTCTACTTCGGTGTTTACTGAGAGTTATGTTGACACCGCCGATGTAACCTTAAGTGGGGTTTAGTTGAAAATTACTGAAGCGCGGCACCGCAGCGGTGGTAAAGCCGAGCCGCGCAGCCCCAAGTCTCGCGAGAGTTACCGCGAGTTATCGCGAGAGTTACCGCGAGAGTTCGCCAGCCCGCGGGATGTATTTAAACTTGGTAAACTCCATTTAACAAGCAAATATGTGTGTGTGGTGCTCCAATTTAACTGTAAAGGCCCTGACATCAGATTATTCGAGATTAAAATATCTTATATATACTTTATGGTTCAAGTGATGTGGAAATGTTAAGAATAAGCTAAGAATGAATGTACATTTATGTTGTTACATTGCAAAGTAATACATCCAGGTGTGTTTTGTCTAATCTAGTAAGATTTATGCACTTATATCAGATTTGTGGATAAGCTATTTTGAGTTTGCCCTATATGTGAGAAAGAGCAATAAGACGTTTAAGGCATTATATGCTATCTGCACTGCTGATGTAAATGAGTGAAGGAATAGTGTGGTTAACAGTGTAAACTGGAGAAATGTAATGACCATAGATGCATATATTTGCCAAATGCCTTTTATTTACCTTTTACAGTTATTGAGCATATCTGACAAGTGAAAGCACTGGATGTAAATTATATTTGTTGATCTGAAATAAGAGATGCAATTCGGGAAAAGACACGAGTGCTCCTGTGATTCTTTCTCTGAGACTCTACCTTTATTTTTACAGATTTGTATTCTTTTTGTTATTGTGGTCTTCACATCTGGGACCCGTAACAGTAGCAAACAGATGAAAAAGACCAGAACGGTTATTTGCTGTAATCACAAACATTTTATTTTTATGTGTATTTCATGACCAATAAGATTAATAATTTCATAAACCATCATGTAAACACAATAGCCTCATTACAGTATAACTCAGGGGAGAAGCATTGTTAAAAATTAATGCACAAACGTTTACAAATCTTTGATGTTTGGGAACAACAAGAAAAGTTAGACATATGCAAGGTCTTCATGTGCTTCTGTCTGTTACAACACAGTTAAAATGTTTACAATTCCCTTTGCTCAAGTGCTGATTCAAACCGATTCACTGAGAATCCCAATAGAATCCCAACATGAAGTGACCTTTGACCAAATAAAAAACATTTTGCAGTGTGGCTAAATAAAACAGTTGCTTGTATAGTGATTGTTCATCTCAGCATTGAGCAATCACTCTGAGCAATAGATAGATACTCGTATCGATATTGAACCGTTCAATACAGTGCTTTCGGTTCGGTACACATATGTATCGAACAATACAAAATTTTTAATTTATTTTATCAACTTTTCTTCTGACGACGCTGTCTGTGTTGAGTGCTCAGTGGATCTGCGTTCGACTACTCTGCCTAGGCTGCACTGTCGAGCGCAGATCCACTGTGCGCAGAAAAAGCTAGCAAGACAGAAGCTAAGCTCGTTGCAACATGGTTTATTGAACCTCCCCACCCTCATTCAGATCTGGCCTTTGAAACTATTTTGGTCTTCATGTGAAGTATGACCCTGAAGGTAAGCGCGTCATGGACAAAAGTAAAACAGTATGTCGGATGTGCCAGGCAATGCTCAATTACATGGGTGGGAACTACTGCGTTAGCGCAGTTTCCTCGTTAACGTGTTGACGCCGTCCAGCCCCACGCACAGGGCGATCCGCGGTAGCTCGTTAACGGAGATTTGCCGTGTTGTGGCGTTAACGTCAAGGTATGAAAACAAGGGGCTATTATGCTCATTTACAACTGTCATAAATAAATAAAATTTAGGCATACTGCATTACATGTGGATTAATAACTAGGTCTTTTGGGGATGTTCTCATTTATGTCTGTTAAAATTTGATATCAGTAATAAGTTATTACAGACTGAATTTAAATTTAAAAATTAACGTCTCTCAGCTATTTTAACTTTCAATGATTGACAAAAGATATTTGTATTTGCTACTTGTTTTTACAGTAATTCAAGATATGAAGCTTGATTTTGACACTTTAATATCAATATTATTTATCACTATGTCTAATTTTCAATCTCCCACCAAAAAAGTAATACAATCTCTTCCTTTTATTACAGACAGTGTTGTAATAAAGTTCCTTGGTTGTTTGCATCCATCCAACTGTCAAATACTTGAAACATCATACCTAAAAACTAATATTACTAGCTAGATAAAAATGATTATCAGATTTGCAGTCACTAAGTAAACATTTGTTAAAGTATAGGTGAGTGAATCCCAGTAGCAAGATGCTTATTGACCAGTGTTATCCTTACCACAGCAACCGCTGGAGACAAAAGCAGTTCAGTTGTGGTCATAACAGTGAAGTAAGCAACATTGACCAAAATATAGCACACAGTAACCAAAGGAATCCCAATAACAATCGCCAGTGGCAAGTCCCTGAAATTAATCAACAAAAGAAAATTTATTTAAAAAAAATTCAACGCCTTGTAAATTATTGCCTAATACTAGAGTTTCTTTAAGGCATGTTTTTACCTAACTGGGTTTTTTAGCTCTTCTGTGATGAAATTTAGTTGGTTCCTGTAAAAGTAATGAAATGGAAAATATATGACACATACTTCTCAGTAGAGCATTGGACTCAAATGTATATGCACATACTCAGTAACCCAGTTAAGTCCAGTTTTCCTGGCCTAATAAACAGAAAAAGAGTTAGCCTCTTCAGCATCTTCGGTAGCAGTAACTTATTCTTTTATGTCTTTTATGTTTTATTTGCCCTTTAAATACAACCTCAGATGAATGACACTAAATCATGTTTTCCATGGAAATTAAAAGGTTTAATACCAACTGGTGCTGCTAATAAACTACACTGCAGTGATCACTGGCAGTTTTGGCAGTTTTCTAGTCTGGATCATTCAGGTGTGTGTTAACACAGAGGCAAGGGGGAAAGATAGTAAAGATAGAAGTTAGTAAAGATACTGGAGAAACAACTTTACTATTCGTCAATCTCAGAAGAGTTGTAAGGCATGTATACATTTTAAAGCAAGCAATTTGAACTTCATGAATCTATAGTGCCAAGTGCCAATATTCCCAGGATTACAGAAGTTGCCAAAAACCGAAGAGTTACATTTCAGACTCTACAGGCCTTAGTTACCATGTTCAATGTTAAAGTTGATGACAGTACAAATAAAAAAAATACTGAACAAGTATGGTTTTGCTTGGAAGGTTTGCCAGAAAAATGTCTCAGTTCTCTAATAAAATATGGTAGCAAAATTTGCAAATACATCTGAAAAAACACAAGATTCCTGGAAGTATATTCTTTTCAAAGATGAGACCAAAGTGGAGAATATTTGGCAAAAACAAAAGAAATTATATCAGCACAAACACCTCACACCAACTGTCATGCAAGGTGGTAGAGCGGTAATGATTTGTGCTCGTTTTGCAGAGCCTGGGCACCTTGCAGTCATTGAGTTGACCATTAACTCCTCTATATACCAAAGTATTCTAGAATCAAATATGAGACCATTTATCCAACAACTAAAATTGGCTAAATTGAATCATGCAAGAGAGCAGTGATCCCAGCAAAGCTACAAGAGAATGAGTGAAAAACAAATAAAAAATATAGGTATATCTGTCACTCAGTAAAAATTCAGCCCTTTCTAGCTGAAAAGCAGTGGTAGGAGTCGTGCATAAACAAATGCCCAAAACCTCACTGAACTGAACAGTATTGCAAAAGCAGTGGGCCAGAAATCCTCCATAATGATGAAGGAAACTGAGAGTCATAGAAGAAATGACTAAGTTAATTTATTGCTGCCAAAAGGGGTTTTACAAACTACTGAATCGTGGAGTGTATTCCAGTTTTCATACACTGTTCCTGCATTTGGACATAGCTATTTCATCATGAGGTTGTAATTTAATGGTTCTAGATCTAGTAAGATCTAGATGATTTTTTGCTCATCTCCTGTTATGTAAAACCTTAGAAAGAGGGTACACTTTTTCACATGCTTGTACTAGCAATGTAATACAGAAATGCATAACTAAAAACAACATACTCAACCAGTACATCATCTGTAATTGAATGAATGAATGAATGAATGAATGAATGCTTTATTGGCCATATGCAGGTTGCCCCACAGAGGAATAGGACCCCCCCCCCCGACTTACACACACAACAACAAGACAACACAAGGGAATACAGTCGGAGACCGGCAGCGTTGAGAGAATAACACTGAAAAAAATTACACAACATTGGGAAAAGTACAAGAGGAAAAAAAGAGACCTCTTCACACGCTGGGCAACCTATGGGAGGACAGCATGAGAACAGGAAACAAAAAAACTCCTCTGCACAGAGAGCACATTAATGTCCACATCACAACATCAGAGCACATGACAAGCCACAGGGGATGGATAGGGGGGTGGGGGGTGATTCGAAGGAACACAGCAGTCGTCCTGCACCATGCTATCATTTCAGCGCGGCACGCAGACCCGCTGCCTTCCCCCGCAGGAACAAGCATCGAAGGCGTTTGGAAGGGAGGGGGATGAGTGCGTGCTTATCAGTGTAAGTGTATGTGTGTGCGTGTCCATAGTTCAGCTGAGACAGTGTCCTTCGCTGTATCAGGCTAAGTAAACAGTCCTCCAGCCGATCCTGGTGTCCTTCATGGGATGGGAAGAATAGTCATCACACAGTCGTTATCAGGGAGTTGTTTTGGTGGGCTCCAGCCTTGGGCCTAGCAGCTGGCGCCGTGGTGTCCAAATGTTGAATATTGTTGATTTCTCCTTTATGCGAGCAGCGAATTTAGCACTCTGACACTGGGGCCTCGATTTCCCGTTGGAGCGCTGCGAGCCTCCCCATGATGGTATCAAGCTTCTGTTCCGTGGTGTTGTCATTCTTTTGGTTCTGAGACCCCACAGCTGCAGTGAGCCGTTCTGCGATGTTATCCAACTTTCGCTCAAGGGTGTTATTGTGAGCAGGCCCCTCTCTGATGTATCTCATCATACGCTCAATGGTGTTAGTTTGAGTCTTCACGGCAGCTGTAAGCGTCTCCAAGGTGTTAACCATGCTGCGTTCGGTGTGGGAGGCCGCGCCTCGTCCCATCGCTTCAATTCCAGTGGTCAGCTTAGGGGGAGTTTGAACAGCTGGTTCCGCTCTCTTATTTCTCCGATAAGTCAGGGCCAAGCCAGCTCCGATCAGCAAGAACCCTGTTATCATGGTTCCGAATAGGTAAATATCCTCAGCGTCCTCGATAGACAGTCCCGCCAGGCACAAGATCCTCCAGGTTTGCCACCCATCCATCGTGTATCCGGCAGGGAAAGTCCCTCCAGGGCACTCGGGCTCTCCCGAGCCCAGACTTCTCGTTGAGAAGAGGGTGTCAATAGCGTTCAGAGACCAGTTGATCAAATCCATAATTCTCTGTTAGGTTTTAGAGAACGACAGTGAGAGACTGTTCCAGGGAAAAGTAGTGCACGTGAGACAAGACAGGACACAAGAGGCTAAGCAGGGAAGATAAGGGGAAGGAGGAGAGGAGAAAAGTGCGACCGCCTTCGCCGAGAGCCAAGTAAGTAATTGTATAGAAAGCTAAAATAGTTTCACAGGTTCATCATCAAGGCCCACGTTTCTACCTGGGCCTTGATGGTTATGGTATCTGCTTACTAAAAATATTTTAGTGTAATTTGTTGAATGCTGCCTGATCTGGATACATCAGTAAGGTTATTTGAGATAAAATGCAAGCAGTTTGAAGTATGTCATTTTTAAAAACAAAGATGTAAAACAGTTTTGTTCTTTTCTTTTCTGAATGCTGAGGATGGTGCCCCTTATTTGAATTCAGAAGAGCAGTACTCATCATATTATCACATATAGCCTGAGAAAGTATGAAACCAAGTAAATAATTACCATCCATCATAAGCCCAAAGCCCATTATAAAATGCAAGTCCAATTGCTCCAAAAGATGTTGCAGTGCCATCAAAAGCATTTGAAAAATTCTCTGTTTTTCCTAGACACAAATACATAATATACAATAATGTTAGTGGTTAAACATTGATTAACATTTATTAACACAAACATTTAAAGACAGAGTTGTATGTATAGATCTATAAGAAGACTGACCTTGTGCCAACAGAACGATTCCTGCTCCAACTATGACAAGAATGATTATAAGTTTGGCTGCAGTAAAGAAGTTTTGCACATAACTTGCCAGTTTGACACTTAAACAGTTGATGGATGTGATGGTCACTGCAAAATAACAGAAAATGTAATCATATAATTTCCTACCTATACATTTAACATTAAATGGATTTTTCAAAGAAGACTTGGTATTAGGGGTTAGTTTAACTCATAATTCTAAATTGCCCACAGGTGTGAATATGAGTGTGAATGCACGTGGAGCAAGCTGTCTTTTTGTGTTAGCCTTGTGACAGACTGGCGATCTGGCCAGGTCACCAGTCTCGCCCTATGGTAGCTGGCATAGGCTCCAGCCCCCACATGGCCCTGACAAAGATAAGCAGAAGAGAATGGATGGATGGACACAAACCGCACAGCTGGTTTAACTGCTGGCACAGATGGTGGCAGCTGAAATGGCTGCGATGCATGTGGAGCAAGCAGCAGAGCAAAGAGAGCAGCTGTGGAGACTTCAGGACCGGGCATGAGGCACAGATTTTGGGGAGGTGGGTGAGGGTCACTTTGCCACCGCCCCCTCGTCCACTGGCGGTGATGATATACTGGATGGGGGAGGGTGACGACCCTTGGGTCTTTCTGGAGGCATTCAGAGCCACAGGCGTAACAGTGGCAGAGTGGCTCAGATGGCGGCTCTGAGCCTGCCGCTGGCCTCACGACGAAGCTTCAAGGGCATCTGCCATGGATAACTTGGGCCTCTACCTGGAAGACCATCACCAGCGGTTCCAGGACAATCAAATGATGGCAGAGGACCAGCTGTTCATATGGGCCTGGAAGCTGCATGACACAGCAGTGAGGTGTCTGCAGCCCGGCCATCAGAGGGAGAGGCGTGGCAATGATGGTTCTGGAGCAGTTCATGGACGACCTGGAAATGGCACGTTGGGTCCGCTGCCATCAGTCAGCAAGCTTGGAAGCCACGGTCACCCTTGCAGAGGACCACCTGGCTGCACGGACCGAGGCAGCAGAGATCCACAGCCAGCCAGGAGACCACAGCTCATGCAAGCACTGAGATAGAGGCTCCCTGGCCCCTCCTTAGGGGAGCAGCAACTGGTGCTTTGGGCCACAAACCATTTTTCACCTGGTCCGCTTGCCCAGGCCCTGGAAGGAGCAGATAATGTATCCAAGCCACGGTGGGTGGCACAGGAGTGCTGGAAGTGCAGGCGGCTGGGATCTGAGTGTCTGTTGAGGTGTTTCACATACCTGGGGCTCCAAACACCTGCCCTGGTCCAGGAGGGATGTACAGCATTCCAGTAAGTTGTCAAGGGGGTACACGCCAGGCTTTGGTGGACACGGATAACACACAAACCCTGATCCACCAAACCCTAGTGGCGAATCCACTCTGCCTTTAATAATGCCCAATGGCAAATGGGCTATTAATGAAGGCAGAGTAGATGGAGGTGAACTGTGTTCCTAGGGATCTTCACAAGTATCCCATTATACCTCTGCACATAAAGTTCAAAATAAAAATGCATACAGTGAAGGCTGCAGATAACTCACGTCTATCCCCTATTTCTGGGAACAATTTGCTAGGGATGTGATACGAATGGCTATCCGGTGGATGGTCTACTCCAGGTATTACCTCCTGGAATGCTCATCTGTTTCAGGTCATCTCCTGAGTTGGGATCATGAAAGTGATACTGACTGATCAGGGCACATGATTCATGTCTCTCACACACTTAAAGAGTTGTAGGAATTGTTGGGAATTAAATCTGTTCAGACCTACAGTACGTCTACCACCCTCAAACTGATGGGTTGGTGGAGTAACTGAATAAGACTTTAAATTCCATGATTTGCAAGTTCATTCACAAGGATGAATGCAATTGGGATCACTGGTTAGACCCTTTGTTATTTGCAGTGAGGAAGGCTCCCCAGGGCTCCACAGGACTTTCAGCCTTTGAGCTACTGCTTGGCAGAAAGCCATGGGGGGTGTTGCACCTGATTAAAGAAAACTGAAAGAAAGGTCCAAGCCAAAAATGAGAGTCAATGCATCCTGGACCTGAGAGCAAAGCTGCACACTTTGAGGAGGTTATCTGGGGAAAATTTGCTCCAGATCTGGTAACGTCAACACTGTTGACTCAGGCAGTTTTCACCGAGAGACAAAGTACTTGCATTACTTCCTTCTTTAAGCTGAACGTTACTCACCAAGTGACAAGGACCCTTTGTGGTCACACTACAAGTGGAGGACGTTAACTATGAGGTGGTGCGCTTGGGGAGGAGCCACACAAATATGTCACCTCCACATTGTGAAAGCATGAAGAGAGGTGGAAAGCGCTTCTCTGGTGAGCCTGGTTAAGAAAAGGCTCAGCATGTGCGGAGCATGTGCAATGGGTGGCTGGGATCCTGGAGTCCCTGAGGCAGCTGGGTTCAGATCCAACCTGAAGAAGTGTGCAGTTGAACAGAGGGAGGTCCAGTATTTGGGGTACCACTTTGGGGGCGGACAGGTGCACCCAAAGATGGAGAAACAGCATCCATCACAGCCTGCCCATGTACTACCACAAGTTCATGCCCGGAAGGGTGAACCAGATCTGGTCCAGTGGATGGAGTGGTGTCAGGCGGCATTTGTGTAGGTGAAGAAGCCCTTCTTTGGGGAGGTCCCCACACCTTACTTTTCCCTCCCTTTTTGTCCTGCAAATGGACACCTCGAATGGAGGGCTGGCCATTTTGTCCCTGCAGGTAAGGGGGGTAAAGTGACCGATCTTGTACATCAGCCAGAAGCTGACAGAGCGAGGAAGAGCTGGTGACAGGAGAGTGGAGTCAGCTGGAAACCTGACTCCTTTTACCCCAAAACACTGTGGAAGCGCAACAAACAAAAGAAACACATAGCAAGAATACTGTGTGGTCTGAGTCATGTGTAGGCTTCACAGTTAGCTTTAATCATTTTAATTTCAATAAAAGTTGTTGTTTTTTTACATCTGCAAATTGGGGAATGACATTGTTCTGGACACCTTACAAATAAGGCACACATTAGCTTGAAATGGCTAATATGGCCTGAAAATCGTGGTTTCCATTGTAAAGTATAGTCATGTATGAACTTCTAAAGTGACTCTGTACTTGTGTATAGTTTATTGCTGTCAAGCATGAACTTACATATAGCCGCTGCTGCTAGACACTTGGTGACAATTAGAGGTGGAGAGCAGCCAGGGTAGAAAGGAGTAGAGGCATATTCTGCAAAGCTCAGTGTGATGATAGCAAAGGATGAAGGCTTTAACACCATAATAGTTGTCCAGGAGTAAAGGTAGGCAACAATAGAGCCAAAAGCCTCCATGAAACAGGGGTACTCGCCGCCTGATTTGGTGATCATGGTTCCAAGTTCAGCATAACACAGTGCTCCTATACAGCCACACATAAAATCACAAAAACACAGAAAAGAAAGTTGTAAAACAACACAGAAGAAGGGACTTTCAAAACTTGAGTCCATGCATTCAAAGAAGTGGTAAGAAACCTTGCATGTCTGTGACACTCATATATGCTTGGTCATTATATCTCCCTTGCTTCTTATGCTCTCATGGGGCGATTGTGGCTCAAGAGTTGGGACTTTGCCTTGTAATCGGAAGGTTGCTGGTTCGAGCCCCGGCATGGACAGTCTTGGTCGTTGTGTCCTTGGGCAAGACACTTTACCCGTTGCCTACTGGTGGTGGTCAGAGGGTCCAATGTCCGGCAGGCTGTGGCTACAGTGTAGCTTGCCATCACCAGTGTGTGAATGGGTGGATGACTGAATGTGTAAAGCGCTTTGGGGTCCTTAGGGACTAGTAAAGCGCTATATAAATACAGGCCATTTTCAATCCCGTTTACCTCTCCTTTTAGTTTTAATAAGCTTAAAATAAATGGTTTTAAATTTGTTTATTTCTAACTTTTTGTGTTACATTGCAGGTGCTTGTGCTTCCAGAAATAAATTTTATATATAAATGTAATATATATATATATATATATATATATATATATATATATATATATATATATATATATATATATATATATATATATATTAGGGGTGCAACAATACACAAAATTCACGGTTCGGTTCGATACTTTGGTGTCACGGTTCGATATTTTTTCGATTAAAAAAAAAAACGTTCATGCCTTTTTAATTTGTCATTTATTAAATTTTCACGGCACATTCCGCACCACATCTCTGTGCGTTCATCATTTGTTTGAAGCCAGCTCACCTCCTGCAACTACTTTTCCGAGAATACGTGCTTCTTTTGTGGTTCGGACTCCTTCTGACATTTCTTTGGAGGTGGAAGAACATCACAGTAATTGCTTAAAGGAGCTTGCTTCTTTGACATCTTTAAGAGTTCTAAACAAATGTCTGTCCTCCTCCTGAAAATCTTATGTATGCAAACACGCGTTGCAACTTTTTATCTTGTGCCCGTTTTTTATTTTGACAGCGAATGCGCACCTGCGGACCACTTATGTGCAGCCCTGGTTATTTCGCTTGTCATATTGCAGCCACAGAAATTCTTTTGTCCATGAAACCATAAAGCTGCACTTTCTTTTTGCCTTATAGTCTGATTTGTCATAACTTTTCCGTTTTGTGGTAAGCTTTTCTTTGGCTGTCACTTCTTCACCCTGACCTGTCTTACTTGGCTCAGCAGAACTAAAATATTGTGGTGAGCTCAGACAAGGAGGAGACGAAGGTATCGTTTGGTCTTGCTTCCCGTGAGCTAGCCAGGGAGCACAGCCGTTTATTGACATCTGCAGAAGAACACTGCCGCTAGCTAACTGCTCAGCGCGGCAACAGCACAGCAACAACAACACACAGGGCGCCCTCTGACCCCGGAAGGACACACCGTCGCAGCGAGAGGGCGTCACCCGTCACTATGGCAACATAAACAAAACATAACTGTACAAACAGAACCCCGAACAGCCCTGACCCGCTACAATATGTATCCTGCTGCTTTTACACACGCACCCACATAACGCTCAGCGATTCTCTGCGCGATCAACCTCTCACATGTTTAAGCTTGCTGCGGGAGATTTCACTTGTCATGTTTGCATAGTAAGCTAACGATTGATAAGACGATGCCAGAGGAATTGGTGCGCAAATTATCATCACTCACCAATCAGTGCTGTCGCTCTCTATACACAGTTCACGCGATTGCAAAGTGAAAGCAAAAAACAAGCGCAAATTCAAACGCGATTTCAATATGTCACATATTGACAGTGGCTCACCAATGCCAATGACATAATTACCCAGCTACATTTCCGAAAGAATGCAAAACCATTGACATATATTTTTCCTCCCTACGATAGCCCGACGGGCAGGGCAGAGATAGATTTTGGTAGCCCGACTGGAAAAATCGGGATGTCGGCGATTTTGCGAGCCCTGTATCTGATTGAGGAATCACTCATCTTTGGAAAAGAGAGTTTATTACAGAGAAATGGCTCTTTCCAAAATAAAAGCTATACTATACGCTTCGTCTGGGCTATATTCTCAGCAGCATATTAAACATATCAGGTCCCCATAAGAAGAATCATGTGCTAACGGCTGTCTAAATGACTCGGGTAAAGTTTGTAGCATGCGTGCTTGTTGTTTTTGTCTGCTTCCACTTGTCTTTGCACTAGGATGATGTCGGTGTAAATGTGCAGTCATATTTGTTGTGTTCCCACTAGTGCTGTCAGCGTAAATCTCGTTGAAATGACGTTAACGCCACAACACGGCAAATCTCCGTTAACGAGCTACCGCGGATCGCCCATGCATGGGGCTGGACGGCCAACACCTTAACGAGCTAACTGCGCTAACACACTAGCTCCCACCCATGTAATTGAGCATTGCGTGGCACATCCAACATACTGTTTTACTTTAGTCCATGACGCGCTTACCTTCAGGGTCATACGTCACATGAAAACCAAAATAGTTCCAAACGCCAAATCTGAATGAGGGTGGGGGAGGTTCAATTTGCCATGTTGCAAGGAGAGCTTAACTTCTGTCTCGCTAGCTTGCCCTGCGCTCAGTGAATCTGCTTTCGACTACTCCGCCTAGGCTGCACTGTGGAGCGCAGATCCACTGAGCGCTCAACACAGACAGCATCGTCAGAAGGAAAGTTGATAAAATAAATAAAAAAATTATTTTGTATTGTTCGATACATATGGGTACCGAACCGAAAGCACTGTATCGAACGGTTCAATATCGATACGAGTATCGTTGCACCCCTAATATATACACTCAACAAAAATATAAACGCAACACCTTTGTTACTGCTCCCATTCCCCATGGGATGGACGTAGAGACCTAAAATTCATTCCAGATACACAATATAACCATCCCTCCCAAACAGTGGTCACAAATCAGTCCAAATGTGTGGTAGTGGGCACATCTGCTATATTGAGATAATCCATCCCACCTCACAGGTGTGCCACATCAGGATGCTGATCTGACAACATGAGTAGTGCACAGGTGTACCTCAGACTGCCCACAACAAAAGGCCACCCTGGAATGTGCAGTTTTGTCTCACAGCAAAATGCCACAGATGCCACAAGCAATGAGGGAGCGTGCAATTGGCATGCTGACAGCAGGAATGTCAACCAGATCTGTCGCCCGTGCATTGAATGTTCATTTCTCAACCATAAGCCGTCTCCACAGGCGTTTCCGAGAATATGGCAGCGCATCCAACCGGCCTCACAACCGCAGACCTCGTGTAACCACACCAGCCCAGGACCTCCACATCCAGCAGGTTCACCTCCAAGATCGTCTGAGACCAGCCACCCAGACAGCTGCTGGAACAATTGGTTTGCACAACCAAACAATTTCTGCACAAACTGTCAAAAACCGTCTCAGGGACGCTCAACTGCATGCCCGTCGTCCTCATCGGGGTCTTGACCTGACTCCAGCTCGTCGCCGTAACAGACTTGTGTGGGCAAATGCTCACATTCGATGGCGTCTGGCACGTTGGAGAGGTGTGCGCTTCACGGATGAATCATGGTTCACATTGTTCAGGGCAGATGGTGTAACAGTTGCTATCGTAATGCAGTGTATCACCACATGGCGGCGCCTCCTGTCTCACGACTGGTGTCACCCCCTTTTTTGTTCTTCTTCGCACTCCTCCTGTAATGGATGCTCCCGTGTGTACGCGGACTAGTGTGCTCTTCAGTAATGTGTGGTAGAGGTAGCACTTATTTTTGATATTGTAAATAAATGAGTACTTTTTGGAAAGTCAGAAGCTGTTGCTCATTCGCTATCCACCTGCACACCTCCGCGGCTGGCTTCATCTCCACCGCACGTTACAACTGGCGCCCGAACTTTTTCCCCTTGGACTTCAGACGATTTTTGCATCCCGCCGAGGATTCTTCTCTTCTAGCACGTGAACTGTCTCGGAAATCCCCCAAGTTTTGCGGACGCTCGGACGTTTTCTCCAGCCATGGCCGCAGCCTCAGCTCAGGTGGGACCCGACTAATTTCTGGATACCGCGGTGTGCCGCTGCTCTGCTTGGGAGAAAGAAAAAGAGAGAAGCTGACTCCGCGACGCGAATGGACTCCGTGGATTTGTTATTTGGACGTGCTGTTGGTTTCGTCTTCTAAGGATTAATTCTTCTGTGGAGAGCCTGGACATGAACATTTCTGCTGGCTTTCCATTCCCCTTTCCCTCTGCTGAGACTGACTGTAGCACATGTAAGTGAGAACTTGGCCGACTACAACCGTTGGTGCTGGTCTTCGGCTCAGTATAACGAAACGATTTAAAATTAATCTTTGCATTTTTGTCTTTCTAGTCTGATCTGACTCTTTTACTACTATATCAATAACTACACTGTGCCCTGGAGCGGCTTAATTTTTTTGAAATCACAATGGCACACTGCCCAGACGACTCTGACTCAGACATGGAACTTACCTCGTTACCTATGTGCCAGATAGTTGAAAATGTGACTCCTAGCCTTAGCCAACAAGTGGTGGAGTTAAGAACTGAGGTGAATAAGCTTAGTGATTGTTTACGTGACTCACTGAACATACAGCAGAGTTTACTAAGGCAGTGGGACCAACTCACAATGGGGAGCTCTCCCCCTCCTGCAGTCCCACAGTCTCCTGTTTTCCCAATGGCCACATCGACACCTCATGTTCCTGCGAGAGACAAAACTGAACCCACCAACAGTACCAATCCGTTCCTGCCCAGCAACCCATTTCAACCTACAAATCCTTTTCTCCCATCTCACTCACTTGAGCTCAGCAGCACTTCCAGAGTGATTGCGGCAGCTTTACATCACGCAAAACTGGAGCCTCCTGTGTATGCTGGGGACGGCAAAGTGCAACCTGAGGACTGGTTAAATGCAGTTGGCACATACAAAGCCTCATTGAACCTAACCGATGGGCAATTGCTAAACGAACTGCCACACTTTCTTGCAAAAGAGCCCGGGAAATGGTTCAAGGCATTGAGCTCCCACATCACATCATGGGCTCAATTCTGTCAACTGTTTAAGACAGTTTTTCTGCCCTCCGACAACCAAGAATGCATCCTGAGAGGAATTTTGGATCGTGTTCAGGCTCAGGACGAACCACTCCCAACCTTTGTTGCCCACATGTTGAGTGAGTTTGACAAACTGAAGAGTCCTCCACCTGAAAAAGACAGAATCGACCTAATTAGTAAACATGCTCTTGAAAAATACAGAGTTGCCCTGTATGGCGCTAATGTCACTTCTGTAATGGACCTGCTGCTACGTGCTCATGAGCTTCACTCAGTGCTTGGACCACAAAGACCACAGCCTGCTTTATGTAGCAAAGACAACTATAAGCCTGAACCTTACTGCTTCAAATGCTCTCAGCCAGGGTTCACCACACGCACCTGCCCAAACTGTAACACCCAACCTCATTTGCCACAACGAGCCTCGAACACCGCTAGGCATGGCCCAGTCCAGCCATTGCCGGCACCTGGCCCCTCTGACCCTGGCCATGAAAAGGTGGAATTAAGCAGCACCACATCCCAGCCACAATACAGGCAGTCGGGAAACTACAGGGGGGGGAGGACATTTCACAGAGGCCAACCTTCCCCCAGTTACTAACGGAGCCTCACACGCCCGATTCACTACAGGGTGGACACAGTCTTGGACACTTGGAAGACAATTTTTCACAAGTCCACTGGAATACCCCACTAAGAACGAAAGTGAACTTCAATGCTTCATCTGTGGATGCTACCCTCGACACGGGTGCTTCCCTCTCGGCTGTACGAACAGATCTCATTCAAGTAAATGACTCTCACCCTAGAAACACAAGTGAGTGGAATGGTCCTGCAGTTAACCTTGCCAATAATGCTCCCTGTATCCCTGACGGTGTTATTTGGCTCAATATTGGATTCATGAACAAGAACTTTTACCAGCGTTTTGCAATAATACCAGATTTGTCCTCTCCTTTCATTCTGGGAATGGATTTTATGGCAAGAGCTTCTGTTTCTATTCACATTCCCACTAGAACCGTCTACATTGAGGACATCCCCTGCCCACTCGCAGACGATGAAGAGGACCTTCAAAATGATTACTCACATTCACCTGGAACACTGATGTCTTTGGACTTGGTTCGCTCAGACTTAACAGCCAAACTGTCTGAAGCAAGTCTCTCAGAGAACAACAAGGATGCTTTACTCAATCTGCTCAGCAAGTTTAGCTCCTTGTTTGATGGTCAACTTGGTCGAACGGCTCTCACTGAGCACGCCATAGAGACTGGCAATGCAACACCTGTCAATCTCCCACCCTATCGCACGTCACCTGCTAAGAAACGTGTGATTGAAGAACAAGTACAACAAATGTTGAAGGACAACATCATTGAACCTTCCACAAGCCCTTGGGCAGCTCCTGTAGTCATTGTAAATAGAGCGGCCACGGAACCAAGGTTTTGTGTGGACTTTCGAGGGCTCAACCAAGTTACCCGAAAAGACTCTTATCCCCTGCCTCGTGTAGATGAGTCTTTGGACTTTCTGGCAAGAGGAAAGTTTGTCTCGACATTGGACTTAGCGCGAGGCTATTGGCAGGTTGCTGTAGCAGAGGACTCGAAGCCTAAAACTGCCTTCATCTCTCACTGCGGTCTCTTCCAGTTTCGGGTGCTGCCCTTTGGGCTCTGCAACGCACCTGCAACTTTTCAGAGACTCATGAACTCTGTGCTTGCTGGCCTCATTTACAAAACGTGCGCAGTCTACCTGGATGACATTGTTATCGCCTCACCTACCTTTGAACAGCACTTAGTGGATCTTGAGGAGGTGCTGGGCAGACTCCAGGCTGCTGGCTTGTCATTGAAGCTCAAAAAGTGCCAATTCTGCCTCGATGAATTCACCTTTCTCGGGTACCGCATCACATCATCAGGTGTTAAGCCCGATCCAGACAAAGTAAAGGCGGTTAAGGAGTTTGATACCCCAACCTCAGTGAAACACGTCCGTCAGTTCCTTGGCTTGACTGGCTATTATCGACGCTTCATTCAGAATTATGCCCGCCATGCCGAACCTCTTCACGCCATCACCAGAAAGGACAATGCTTTCCACTGGGACGACAGCTGTCGAAGGGCCATGGACACTTTGAAGGATCATGTCACATCAGCCCCGATCCTGTCATTTCCAGACTTCAACCGTCCCTTTTCCATTCACGCCGATGCATGTGACATTGGTCTTGGGGCAGTGTTGATGCAAAAGGATGACAAGGGTCGTGAGTACGTTGTGGCTTTTGCTAGTCGCTCCCTTCACAAAGCTGAACTCCCCTACTGCACTTCAGAGAAGGAGTGCCTCGCTGTGATATGGGCTCTGGAACACTTCCGCCCGTATGTTGAAGGTGTTCATGTTACTATCTTCACTGACCACAACAGTCTCAGGTGGCTCATGTCTCGTCAAAACCCAACGGGCCGACTCGCCCGCTGGTCACTTCGTTTGCAGGACTTTGATTTCACAATAGTGCACAAACCTGGTGCACAGAACAAAGTTCCCGACGCACTGTCACGCAACCCTTTGCCTCTGACCTGTGACAGGCCGACTGATCTTTTACCAGATCATGCTGTTATGGGCAGCCTGGACATTCGTACTCTGCCCCCCGTCATTCTGGCTGACCGTTCACAATTGAGACAGCTGCAGTTAGACGATCATGTCACAGGTCCACTCCTCAGAGACATTGAAGCAGACTCTCTGAACAGCTCGGACAATGCCACCTTGTTACAGTATGTTGTGTATGACTCTCTTTTGTATCACAGAGAACCCAAGTCCACATGTGCTTTGCACCCTTTGAAAGAGCTGAAACTGTTTGCCCCTACTTCCATTAGAGGCACCTTGCTGGACTATTACCACGACCACCCCACAGCAGGTCACTTGGGTGTTTCTAAGACATTGGCTAGACTGCGTTTTAGGTTTTTCTGGCCCAAAATGGCAGCTGATGTGAAACACTATGTGATTTCATGCTCAGTGTGCCAACTCACCAAGCCAAGTCAAAAAAAAGCAGCCGGTCTTATGGTTCCCATTGTCCCCCAGAAACCCTGGGAGTATGTGGGTGTGGATTTTGTTGGGCCACTTCCCCGCACCCCCACTGGTAATGCTTATTTGATCGTGTTTGTTGACTATTTGACTAAATGGGTTGAAGCCAGTGCTGTCAAAGAAGCTACATCTCAGGTAGCAGCTGGTAAATTCGTCACTGACATTTTTGCTAGACATGGTACACCCACTTACCTGATTTCTGACAGAGGGTCTCCTTTTGTGAGTGAGCTTTTTGAACATGTTGTTTCTGCATTAGGCTCGGTGCACAGACTCACTACGGCATATCACCCTCAGACAAATGCTACTGAACGCGTCAACCGGACTCTGAAAACTGCAATCCGCGCTTATGTAGGTGATAAGCACACATCATGGGACAAGTTTCTCCCTCAGATTTGCTTTGCTCTGCGCACCGCCCCTCATGACAGTACAGGTTTGACTCCTGCCATGATGCTTTATGGTCGTGAGTTAGACACCCCGCTTGACCTTATCACTCAGCCTTCTACAGCAGGTGTTGATGAACCGGGTGTGCCTTACCCTGAGACTCTGAGAGCCTCCCTGCAGGAAGCTCACGACCACGCCAAAGCAGCTTTGGACTATAGCCATGACAGACAAAAACATTACTATGACTTGAGACATCGACATGCCACGTTTCGTGTTGGTGACCTTGTGAGAGTTAAGACACACCCCAGGTCAGATGCTCAGTCTAACTTTACTGCTAAACTTGCACCACTGTTTCAGGGACCATTGTGTGTATCTCAGAGACTCAGTGATGTTAATTACAGGCTCACTTGGGTGGACTCCGGTGTGGATGCAGGTGTTTATCATGTTGTGAACATGCAACCGTTCCATACCTGGGACTCTCTCACTTCCAAAGAACATTCTGTTTCATCGCCTGCCGAGAGAGAGACCGCAGAGGGTCTGAACTCTGACTCTCAGGCCCACCCTGGCCCCCCTGCAGACACTGACATTGGCTCTGAGCCATTCCCCTTTGATTTACCGGACATTGACTCTTCTTCTGGTGTGGGCGCTGTTCCAGAGAGTGTTTCACCCAGATCTGTCCAGCACCCAGCTGCTGGTGGACATTACAATCTCAGGCTCAGACGTTGCCCCAGAGTTACGTCTGGCTGGAGCAACAAAAGATGGACTAATGATTTTCACACAACCAGGCTTGATCTGAAGTGAAATGTTCTGGTTAAACCTGTTTGATGCTGTCTTGTTGCATTGCTACTTTGAGTCATGATATGTAGATGTTTCTGTTTGCTCTACTTAATCCAGTTTTATGGCTCTTTAGTGCGTTAAGGTTCATTCTTGGCATTTACTTTAAAAACAAAAAAAAAGGAAAAAGTGAAAAAACTAAGAAGACTGATTTTCCACTGTACATGTTCGTCTTATTTTCACCAATTTCATTTTTAAATGGTCTTTTGCCCTGTGTGTGCACTAATCTTAGCTGTAACCTCTATGTATAGGGTACTGTTAGGTGTGGTGTGTGCTTTTCCAGCTGTGTATGGCTGAGGACAGCCTTTTTCTCACCAGGGGGGACTATGTAACAGTTGCTATCGTAATGCAGTGTATCACCACATGGCGGCGCCTCCTGTCTCACGACTGGTGTCACCCCCTTTTTTGTTCTTCTTCGCACTCCTCCTGTAATGGATGCTCCCGTGTGTACGCGGACTAGTGTGCTCTTCAGTAATGTGTGGTAGAGGTAGCACTTATTTTTGATATTGTAAATAAATGAGTACTTTTTGGAAAGTCAGAAGCTGTTGCTCATTCGCTATCCACCTGCACACCTCCGCGGCTGGCTTCATCTCCACCGCACGTTACAATGGCAGCTGAGAATGTCCCAGTTCTTGCATGGCCAGCATACTCACCGGACATGTCACCCATTGAGCATGTTCGGGATGTGCTTGACCGGCGTATACGACAGCGTGTACCAGTTCCCACGAATATCCAACAACCTCGCACAGCCATTGAAGTGGAGTGGACCAACATTCCACAGGCCACAATTGACAATTTGATAGACTCCATGCGACGATGTGTTGCACTGCATGAGGCAAATGGTGGTCACACCAGATACTGACTGGTTCTGGGTCCCCAGACCCCCAATAGCGCAAAAAACTGCACATTCCAGGGTGGCCTTTTGTTGTGGGCAGTCTGAGGTACACCTGTGCACTACTCATGATGTCAGATCAGCATCCTGATGTGGCACACCTGTGAGGTGGGATGGATCATCTCAATATAGCAGATGTGCCCACTACCACACATTTGGACTGATTTGTGACCACTGTTTGGGAGGGATGGTTATATTGTGTATCTGGAATGAATTTTAGGTCTCTACGTCCATCCCATGGGGAATGGGAGCAAAAACAAAAGTGTTGCGTTTATATTTTTGTTGAGTGTATATATATATATATATATATATATATATATATATACATTCCATCCATCCATCTTCATCCGCTTTATCCGAGGCCGGGTCGCGGGGGCAGCTGCCTAAGCAAAGAGGCCCAGACCTCCCTCTCCCCAGCCACCTCCTCCCGCATAGCAGCACGTGAGGCTGGGGAAGAATGTCTCGGACTCCCGGACCATCAGCACCGGCTCCCCTCAGGGCTGTGTTCTTTCTCCTCTGCTCTTCTCCCTGTACACCAACTGCTGCACCTCCACCCACCAGTCTGTCAAGCTAATCAAGTTCGCAGATGACACCACCGTCATTGGGCTCATCTCTGACGGGGATGAGTCTGCCTACAGGAGGGAGGTTGAACGTCTGGTGTCCTGGTGCAGCCACAACAACCTGGTGCTGAATGCCCAGAAGACAGTGGAGATTATTGTGGACTTCAGGAAGCACACAGCCCCACTCCCCCCCATCATCCTGACTGACACCCCCATCACCTCTGTGGACTCATTCCGCTTCCTGGGTACCACCATCACCCAGGACCTGAAGTGGGAGCCCACCATCACCTCCGTCATCAAGAAAGCCCAGCAGAGGATGTACTTCCTGAGGCAGCTGAAGAAATTCAACCTGCCAACACGGACGATGATGCAATTCTACACTGCAATCATCGAGTCCATCCTCACCTCCTCCATCACCGTGTGGTACGCTGGAGCCACTATCAGGGACAAACAGAGACTGCAGCGTGTTATGCGCTCTGCTGAGAAGGTGATTGGCTGCAGACTCCCATCTCTGCAGGACCTGTACACCTCCAGGACACTGCAGCGTGCAGCCCGGATCTCAGCTGACCCTTCTCACCCTGGACACAGTCTGTTTGACCTGCTCCCCTCAGGCAGGAGGCTCCGGTCCATTCGCACCAGAACCTCTCGCCACAAGAACAGTTTCTTCCCCTCTGCTGTTGGACACATGAACAATAACCACATGACTGTCCCCGCCACTCACACATGACCCTACGCTGTGTCACTGCATCATCTCATGTCTGGCACTGATCACCACCTGCACTCATGTATATATCCTTCTACGTAGCACTCTTAATTCTTATTCTCATGTATATATCTCATGTATATCTCATGCACATATCTTTCTTTCTACATAGCACTTTAATTCTTATTGTTTGCACTGAAGCACCGCAGCAAATTCCTAATGTTGTAAACCTCAACATCTGGCAATAAACCCATTCTGATCTGATTCTGATTCTGATTCTGATATCCGGGGGAATACCAAGGCGTTCCCAGGCCAGCCGAGAGATATAATCTCTCCAGCGTGTCCTGGGTCTGCCCCGGGGCCTCCTCCCGGTGGGACATGCCTGGAACACCTCACCCAGGAGGCGCCTAGGGGGCATCCTTTTCAGATGCCCGAACCACCTCAACTGGCTCCTTTCGATGTGGAGCAGCAGCTGCTCTACTCTGAGCCCCTCCCGGATGGCTGAACTTCTCACCCTATCTCTAAGGGAGAGGCCAGCCACCCTTCGGAGGAAGCTCATTTCTGCCGCTTGTATCCGCGATCTCGTTCTTTCGGTCACTACCCACAGCTCGTGGCCATAGGTGAGGGTAGGGACGTAGATCGACCGGTAAATTGAGAGCTTCGCTTTTACACTCAGCTTCCTCTTCACCACGACGGACCGGTGCAGCGTCTGCGTTACTGCAGCTGCAGCCCCAATCCGTCTGTCGATCTCCGGCTCCCTTCTCCCATCACTCGTGAACAAGACCCCGAGATACTTGAACTCCTCCACTTGGGGCAGGAACTCATCCCCGACCCGGAGTGGGCACTCCACCCTTTTCCGGCTGAGAACCATGGCCTCAGATTTGGAGGTGCTGATCCTCATTCCCGCTGCTTCACACTCGGCTGCGAACCGTGTATATATACATTATTATATTTATATAGTGCTTTTTGAGTCTTTTCTAGTACGGACTACTCAAAAGTACGGATACTGTGTGAACTTGTTCCTATTCTGACCATCATTATTTGTCTACATGACTTGAAAAGAATATTAGATTCCTGATATAGCAACAGAACTGGTTGCCGAATACAATGAAATATGAGTTAAAATGTTGGTCTCACCAAGAGTAGATAACACGCCGCAAGCAGTCCAGATTAGGAGGCAAGGTCCCACAGCTCCCGAGTACAGCAAAACAGACTTTGGGGAAATGAAAATGCCTGAGCCAATCATAGTCCCCACAATGAGACAAATGCCACTCAGCAGACCAACCTAAGCAAGCACATGGAAAATAAAAAATATTAATGTGTTTTTTCAGTTATTTAATGTCAGTAACTGTTTTCAGGAAACTATCATTCCCATGTGTTCTATAACATCATAATTATATTATAAAATAATATTTTTTTTAGCAACACCGGTTTAATGCGTGGCTGTGCTTCAGCTCTTGGGATCTGAAATAATAGTGGAAATAGTTGATGCACCATTTCCGTGTCATATTTTGATTTTAAGTTGGTTGACAGCAGCAGTTAAACTCAAGAACTGGTTCAATCAGATATCATTACATTGCCACGCTGAGTGAGGCAGAGTAAGCTGCTAAAGACTAAATTAAAGATGAAGAAGTCCCTTATCATTAAAAGCAAAATTCTCACATCTCACAACATGTGAAAACAAACAGCAATGCCACTTTTATAGGTAATTTCATTTTTTAGTCACTATAGATAGATCAGGCAAGAGATAAGGGCAATACCCAGCAATACCTAGTCATGAAAAAAAAAAAAACAGAGAGGCTTGTCATCTCTATACTTGTTTAGAAATTTCCCAAGTATCCTTGAGAGGAGCAAAGAGCTGGTTTAATGTTCCTCAACCAGAGTGAAACCACATTTTTTATTCTGAATCTGAGGTCCAACAAAGGGGCAGACTCTTCTCTTTTGTACCCTTGCATGCATCTTGTAAGGGAGGATACAGAGTATGGTCCCGTCTTCATAAAAAGGATGACCACCACTTTAGTTTGCACATTCAAAGACACCACCTTGACCACAATGTTTCAGAGGCATGTCAGCACACACCCTGATATCCCTTTGTTGGTGTTGATCTGATATCATCATAATAATTTTGGAGGAGGATCCAAAGATCAACACAACAACCAACAACCTCTGAGTTTTCAGTTAGTATTTTCCAAGAATTTGGCTAATCCTATTACATTTTCACAAGTAAACCAGCATGAGTAATGTAAACTGGCTAAAGGCAAACCTAACTTGATAGTATATTTATTATATTGTATTGATTAATAAAGAAATACAGAAAAGACACATCCTGGGGTTATTGAATCCAGGTCACTGACCAGTGTCCGTGGCACCAAAGCGATAATTAACTAGTTAACTAGTAATTAAAAATTACACACTCTTTCAATTCTAATTGTTTTTTTTAATCAAAACATAATAGAAAAAATGGTTTCACAAAACATTAAATTATACTTTTTCATTTATTTAACAAAAATTAAGCCAAAATTCAAAAAGCAGTATGTAAAAAAACTGTCATGATGCTGGGTCGTTGGCCCAGCGTTTTGTGTTTTATGATTATTTCCCTCTGTTCTAGTTATTCTGTGTCCTCCCCCCTTGTGTCCGGTTCGGGTTCTAGATTTCCTGTTTTGTTCTGAAAGTCTGTGTCTGTTGTCATTGTGTTCAGCTTGTCTCCTCCGGTCCTCATGTGTATTGGGTTCAGCTGTTCTTCCCTCCTGTGTGTGATTACCCGATTACCTTGTGTGTGTATATTTAGTGGGTGTTGGTCTGTGTTCATTGTCGGCTCGGCTGTGTTTCTTGGTATCCTGTTCCTTAGTCTGCGTCTCTCTGCTCCACTCTCCGTTTCGTTAAGATTTCAGGTTTGCTCTTTAGTTTCTCCCAGTTTAGGTTTCCGTTAGTATTTTCTCATGCTTCGTTGCCTGTTTCTGCCACTGCCACCTTGTAAATAAACGCCACTCATATCATCAGTTGGCTGCCTGCATTTTGGGTCCTCCTTTCCTCCACACCACACGGCTCACCCCGCAGCCGTGACAAAAACAATAATAGAAAACTAAGTATACCTCATTCAGTGAGAATTGAGTACCAGCCAATTGCCAATAATCAAATACACTTTTACACAATTAACTGATCATCAGCAAGTATGACCACTTCTAAGAGCAGAAACATTGTCAAGTTGTGGGTCTGAAGCATTCAAGTGTCTGATAACACAATGTTGTAAAGGAAAGACATTAGTAAAAATGTTAAAGAAGCAATTATTACTGCCAATAAATCTGAGGTTTCAAGACACTTCCCAATGTTTTCAACAGTGACTTGAAAAAGTAATCAGTAACTAATTACTGATTACGTCCCCCCCAAAAGTAATCTCATTACTTTACTGATTACTTATTTTCAAAAGTAATTAATTACTTAGTTACTTTTTAAAAAAAAACATGATTTACAACCTGAATAGGTAATAAAGCAATAGATCTTTCAGCCCAATTCTACTTTCTCTGCATAATCCATCATACAAAATGTAATCAAGTAGAAAAGTCTCTTTTTAAACTTGTTTTATTAGTTTTAATCTTTTAACTTTATCCATCAAGCAAAAATTAAATTATAGGCAACATTCTCTGAGTGGAAGAAATTTGTTTGACATTTAAACCTATTTTCTGCGCATTCCAGCACATAAAATAAAATATTTTTTGTGTTTACACTCAGTCTTTCGAATAAATGCAAGTGAAACAGCAGAAAATAAATTAAATCAAAGACTCAGCGGTCCTGTTGCTCTATTTTCACCTGTATAGCAGGCTGATGTTTGCCCTGGTGCAGGTGTGCCGCAGCGGTCAGTGGAAGAATCCGCGAGTTTGTCTGTGAATTTCCCATTCCCTGGTAGTATTTGCCGGTGCTTGCTCGGAAGTTTAGGGGTTTTCTTCCCACGCAGTGAGCAGCGGACCCGCTGCTCTTCATCCTTTGCATGGACACTGCGACGGCGGATCTCCAGTCACCCCATCCCTGGACACTTCTCTACGCCGACGATGTCTTCCTGGCCGATGAATCGCGAATAGAACTGCAATACCAAACGCAGCAGTGGAAGACTCGCCTAGCTGACTTCGGCCTGAGGCTCAACACCAACAAGACCGAATACTTAGAGGCTGGCCCCCAGACCGACGGCACGATCAGCGTCGATGGAGAAGATCTGGCGAAAGTACCTCATTTCAAATACCTCGGATCGATGATCAGCAATGACGGCGATATCCTACTAGATGTACGAGCCAGGATCAACGCAGCGTGGATGAAATGGCGCCAAGTCACCGGCGTCCTGTGTGACCGAAGAATGCCCAATCGCCTCAAGTCAAAGATCTACAAGAGTGTAGTGCGCCCCGTCGCCCTCTATGGATCCGAGTGCTGGCCAGCCACCGCAAAGCACGAACAAGCCCTTCACACGATGGAAATGCGGATGCTGCGATGGTGCCTAGGCCTGACACAATGGGACCACGTCATGAACACCGACGTTAGAAAGAGGATGGGAATCGCGCCAATCACAGATAAGATGCAAGAAGCGAGGCTGCGGTGGTACGGACATGTGGTACGGAGCGATGAGAACTCAGTGGTGAGAACAGCACTGCGGCTCAGCCCCCAAGGACGTCGACCTAGAGGCAGACCAAAGCGGAGATGGATGGACCAAATCAAGGACGACGTGAAGAAGATCGAAGCCGATCTGACCGACGCCCTTGACCGACCCAAGTGGAGACGACTTTGCAGAAAAGTGGACCCTGCAACCGAGCGGGAAAAACGCTAGGAGGAAGAAGAAGCAGTGAGTAGCGGACGCTAATGTTTTTGTCACTTTTTACGGAATGAAACTCAAAGTAAGGTCAGTACTTCCACGCTTTAAACGCTGCACGTTCATACTCTCTGATCTGATCTGCACACAGCTGTTGCCACGAATGTTGCACTCGCTTACGTCATTGTCATCAGACACGGTTTTAGTAACGCAGTAACGCAGCGTGCTTACGGGAAAGTAACAGTAATCTACTTACCTTTTTTACAATAGTAATCCCTTACTTTACTCGTTACTACAAAAAGTAATCAGATTACAGTAAAGTGTTACTTGTAACACGTTACTGCCCATCTCTGGTTGTCAAGAGTGAGTATTCCAGAAAATTCACCCTAAGGTCAGGCTGTTTGGTGCTCGGAAAAAAGACCCCCCAAAAAACAAGAGCTGCGTCTTCCATAGGCCTCCGCTAGCATGTTAAATGTTGCGGATCATGACAGTGCAATTTGAAAAAGACTATACAAACATGGTTTGTGTAGAAAGGTTGGAAGGAAAAAGCCTTTTGTATCTAAAAAGAACATGGCAGCATAGCTGAAGTTTGACAAGTTGCATGGGTTGCCAGGTGAAATTGTAGGGTAAAAATGTCCTTTAGGCACACCATATCAACACAAACAACTTTTGACAAATGTTTAGCACACTAGTGGAAGGGTAATGGTTTGGGTGACTCAGCCACAGGACTTGGGCACCTTGTAGTCATTTAGTCAACCGCTAACTCCTGTATACAAAAGTATTCTAGAGTCAGATTTATCTGTCCAACAGCTAGCTTGACCAAAAGTGAGTCATGAGCCAGGAGAATGACCCCAAACACATCAGCAAATCTGTAACAAAGTGGCTGAAAAAAAGAAACTAATCAAGGTGCTGAAGTTCCCTGTCTAAGTCTTGAACCTAATTGAAAAGCTGCATAAACAAATACCTACAAACTTTAGAGCACTGAAGCAATATTGTAAAGAAAATTAGGTAAAAAAAATCCTCCACAATAATGTGAGAGACCAATAAGATAATAATTACTTCAAGTTATGGCAAATAAAAGTGGTTCTACAAGATACTGAATCATTGGGTGTACTTAGTTTGTCCACAAACTGCTTCTGCATTTTGGCTCAGTTTTTGGTAAATAAATAATGAAACATTATAATATGCTATGTGTTGTTGTTCATTTAATGTTTATTTAAATCATTTTAGTACCTGGTAAGGACTGGATTTTTTTTTTTACTGTCTTGAATTAGGATTGATGGAGGGTTACTTTTACCATGACTGTAAATGCCGATATAATAAAAGAAGACACGCAGCAGAATTACGTGTTTGTGTGTGTGTGTGGGGGGGGGGAAGATATGCGTGTATTCACATCGTTTATGTTAATGAGAGTGTGGGGAGTGAGTTGGAGGGTGGGGTGAGCTGCTTTTAACCATGTAAAGCACTTTGTGCTACATTTTTTTTGTATGAAAAGTGCTTTATAAATAAAGATTGATTGATTGATTGATTGAAGAAGCAATAAAAAAGCAATATCACATAAAAACAAGTCTATAAAATGTGTTTAAAGAAGAGACCAAAGTAACTGATTTTCCAAGCCTTATCTCTTCAGGTAGGTCATTCTAAAGCCTAGGGTGTGGTCACTTTTAGATTTATGCTTCAAATGTGAGACGGCCTCCCAGAAGGGCCCTACCTGAGGATATAAGGATGCAAACATTGGGTAAAATCTTAAAGATCTATTAAAATAAACAGCGATCTGGTGGGGCTTGATATAAAGATACAAAGCCAGTGACTTTTCTTTATGCCAGAAAGAGAATTACAGAAGTCTGCAGGAAAATATGTGTGAATGGACTTTTCCAGGATGAGAGCAACGACTATCATAATAATCCTATTTTAACCTGAGAAAACCTTTCAGTTCCCATAAGTTTATTTTAGGTCTTATGGAGCTTATTAGGCGTCTGGATTGCACTGCTGAGTGGATGATTATGGAGTTAATCTGTAGAGACGCTTGCTGTGGTACTGCCTGGTACTCAGTTCCAAGGCTCTATTATTGTAAAAGGTAAGGATGATCCTTTAGTGTGAAAATTTAGTGAGACTTGTTCTCAGGAACCTGCATGTATATAAAAGTCAAGCACACTGGTTCATACTTACATCTTTTTGAAGGGCAACGGCCTTCACCACCTCCTTGTTGTCTTTGGTAAGGTCAGTGGAGCCATTCTGTGACTCCTTTCTCTTCCTTATTCCACTTTCATCCATAGCAACACACTGGTCTATGAGGTAACATAAGTGTTGACACACATTACAGACCACTTGCATTAACTTTTACAGGAAACACATCTTTGTTGTCCCTATAAAAGGTTATCATGACATGATAACGTTTAGAGGGAAAACTATGCTCTTCCATGGGCAGTAAATGTTCCCTTTCATCAAGATACACAGTGACTCTCAGAAACAAGAGCTCACTAAAAATCCACTCAAAGCCAAATCAAAACTAAATTTGTTCACAAATTGATTCCCATAATCTTACAGATTTAATTACATTACCAGGAACAGATATGGCTGAATTGCACAAATTTTGATTTTAAAGAGTTTCACTACAGTATTAACCTCATGCAGTGATATCTTAGACTAATCATCAATAGAGCAGCTCAATAACAGCCTTAAAGAGATCACTGAAATATCTTTAGAAGGGTTTTGGGTTGATTTTAAGTTTATTATAAGGTGATTCAGCATGTAAGCATTGTTTGTGTGGAGCTTTTAAACAAATATAATAGCAATTTTTAACAAATGTCCCTTAGAGCTGTATTAACTGTAATCCTTAACATTCATTAACTATTTGAGAGTCAAAGGGTTAATTTTAGTGATTTTTTTGTGATTTGTAAAATACAATTTAAAAGTAGAACATTTGGATTTGGCGCTCTTTAGTGCAGTAATGATCAGCTCATATGCTTCATATGCTTTTTAACTGGGAAAAACTGTGAACATATTAGTATTCTAAACATAGACCCCAACTTAAAGTCAAACTAGGAGAACTGGTACAGACTGGCAGTAAGTCAAACATTATAAAAAAGAGTGGGAAGAGCTCAAATGTCTCTTACTCTGACACTCTGTGATAATATTTAACTACAAATTATAATATTAATACTTAACATATATCAAATAACAAACGACTTGTTTAAGATAGAATTGCTTGAATGTAATTACATTTAACAGTAGCTCTGCATCACCACTATCACATACTAGAGGTGGGAATCACCATGCATCCCACGATACGATATCACAATATTTACAATATTTAACGCACGATACGATATTATTGCAATTTTTTAAAATATTTTGCGATATTCAGATTCTATACATAAAAGTAAACTTTATCAATATTCATTTTATCTAATATCAAAGTGTCACACTCAGTCTTTCTCTCATTTCAGTCAGTTTTATTGTTGACAAACTTGAACGGTTTGTATTACAGTCTAGTCCAACTTAACTGAATGCAACCATCTGGTACAATTATAGCTATTCTGAACTATGCAATTTATGAAAACTATGCAGCACATTCAGCAACTGAAGAATTTGAAAGTACATTAAAACAAAATATAATTTTACATTAAATAAAAAAGTTTTAAACTTAATTAAAATAAAACATGTCTTAAATTAAAATAAGTAAACTGTCATGTTTATTGCTGCCAAAAAAAAAAGTGAAACACATTTGGACAGTGAAGGAATGTCAGGATTCTTGCTCAGAAAAAGGATCAACATGCACTGAAGTCAGAGCATGTTCCAGTCCACAAAAACCTTTTTGTAACAAAATATCGATTTCTGCTGTCCCTGTATCGATACATTATTAGCAAACAAAATATCACGACACTACACAGTATCGATTTTTCCCCCACCCCTATCACATACTATGTAATACATGATTATAAAGAAATGCACATTTAAAAAACATGTTTTAACTTACTTAATTTACTTGAAGAAAATAAAAAACTCAATGTTGGACCTTGAATGCAGCTTTTTCAAACCCAGGTGCAGTGTTGTGAACACACAAATTATGTTAAGCTAAGTTCAGCGAAGTAGAGCAGAAATGTCTGATGAAAATTGGAAAAGAAAAAAAAACTGCATTAAACTGAGCAACTCCTCTGGTGGGAGGTTCCCAAATGTGATTGGACAGCTCTACATGAGAAGGGGGATGAGTTAAGGCGAAGTTCTAGCTTCATGAAATCTATTGAGCAGAAGCTTTAAAAAGGGACTGCTTTGAATTACACAGCAGATTTCCTTAACTCATCATATTGTGCAATAGCAAAATTTTAAACATATGCAGCTCCCCAACTTTGTAAAACAGTAACTGAGAGTAAGAATAGAGTGAGAGTCTGACGGCGATACTATAACCATAAAAAAGAAAATCACATGATAAGCTTTCTTTACAGAATGTAGTGGCAGGCCGCCGGGCAGGCAAACAGTTGATGCCACACACTGTGGAACCACCCTTTCGCCTACTTGACGGCGTACAAAGATCCTGAGCGATGAAGCGAAGATTTCCAGTAGTCCAAACGTTTTCAGTGGTATAGGCCTTCAAGTGTCTGTTGGTTGTTAAAGTGTCTTTACAAGGAGAAGGGTTTGTCATGAAGACCTTAGAGTCTCTTCAACTTGCTGCTATAACTTTGCAGCACTCTTCACACACTGAAATTAAAATGGAACTCTAATGGAATCAGCAATTCAAACATAGTCTGCAAGAGCTCACTGTATCTCTCTGACCTGCCTTAGAAACTTTTTAAATGAACTGAAATTGCCAGCCATAAGACGCTACCAGTTACCTGAAATAGAAATGTCAAAATTTGTGACAAACACATCCAATTAAAAGTACTTCTATTAAATGAAAGGCGAGTATATCTTAGAATCACTGTTTGCTATCCATCAACTGTAATTATGAAGAAGACCATATCAGAGCATATTTAAGCAGTTAAAGTAGCAAACAGATGAAAAAGACCATAACGGTTATTTGCTGTAATCACAAACGTTTTATTTTTTTGTGTATTTCATGACCAATAAGATTAATAATTTCCTTAACCATCATGTAAACACAATACAGCCTCATTACAGTATAACTCAGGGGGGGAAAGCATTGTTAAAAATCAATACACAAACATCTACAAATCTTTGATGTTTGGGAACAACAAGAAAAGTTACACATCTGCAAGTCTTCATGTGCTTCTGTCTTTACAACACAATTAAAATGTTTACAATTCCCTTTGCTCAAGTGCTGATTCAAAATCCCAATAGGTTTACATGAAGTGATCTTTGACCAAATAAAAAACATTTTGCAGTGTGGCTAAATAAAACAGTTACTCAATACAGTGATTGCTAAACTCAGCATTGAGCAATCACATCACATCACAATATATATATATATATATATATATATATATATGTGTGTGTGTGTGTGTGTGTGTGTGTGTGTGTGTGTGTGTGTGTGTATTAGGGGTGCAACGATACACAAAATTCACGGTTCGATATTTTTTCGATACAAAAAAATGTTCATGCTTTTTTAATTTGTCATTTATTAAAATTATGAATATATATTTTAACTCAAAGGTACAGTTTTTAAATTTAATGTTGCTGAAACAAAGTAATAAAAAAAATTAATCTATCTGATCGAGAAATCACTCATCTTTGGAAAAGAGAATTTATTACAGAGAAATGGCTCTTTCCAAAATAAAAACTGTACTATACGCTTCTTCTGGGGTATACTCTCAGCAGCATATTAAACATATCAGGTCCCCATAAGGAGAATCATGTGCTAACGGCTGTCTAAATCAGCGGTCCCCAACCTTTTTTGCGCCACGGACTGGTTTATGCCCGACAATATTTTCACGGACCGGCCTTTAAGGTGTCGCGGATAAATACAACAAAATAAAACTAGTACCGGTACCGAAAAAAGAAGATTTATTCATAACACACATGAAAAGACCCAGGAAAACCGAGTTAACGATAAAAACGATAACAAAAAAAAACGCTGAAAACCAATAGAAACCCTGAAAACCATACATTTCACACATGAGCCTCAACTCTCGCGGCCCGGTACCAAACGATTCACGGACCGGTACTGGTCCGAGGCCCGGAGGTTGGGCACCGCTGGTCTAAATGACTCAGGTAAAGTTTGTAGCATGCGTGCTCACCAATGTAATTGAGCATTGCATGGCACATCTGACATATTGTTTTACTTTTGTCCATGACGCGCTTACCTTCAGGGTCATACCTCACATGAAAACCAAAACAGTTTCAAACACCAGATCTGAATGAGGGTGGGGGAGGTTCAATTTCAGGTAGCGTTGAGGCAGTAGCCATGTTGCAACGCGCTTAGCTTCTGTCTCACTAGCTTGCGCTGCGCTCAGTGGATCTGTGCTAGACAGTACAGCCTAGGCAGAGAAGTCGAGCGCAGATCCACTGAGTGCTCAACACAGACAGCATCGTCAGAAGAAAAGTTGATAAAATAAATAAAACATTTTGTATTGCTCGATACATATGCGTACCGAACCGAAAGCACTGTATCAAACAGTTCAATAACGATACATGGATTGTTGCACCCCGAATATGTATGTGTATTGTGTGTGTGTACGTGTGTGTGTGTGTATAGTTCACAAGTATATAATTTTTAAAAGTAAAAACAGATGAAAGCGTACCCTTTCATCTGTTTTTAGTTTATATGTCATATACTTCTGGAATATCCTGCAGATACTCCCACTGTATCCTGCAGTCATTCTATATAAACACAATTTCTGAGCCCTGAACCAACAAATTTAAATTATTTCATTTCATCCTACTTTTGCAGAGAAGTGAGCTCTAAAATGTGTCTCTAAGCCTTTAGGCACACTTCCTGTTTCCAAAACTAGACAGAGCATTTTTCATTACCCCGTAGACACCGAAACGCGTTATGCCTTCTCATTCAGTTTTCTCAGGAGGAGCTACATCCATTAGCAGCTGGAGATGCATAGTGATGGGCCCTATCAGGAAACAGAAGTTAGAGGTCAAATCAACACAAGCACTTAAGTAATCATCATTTCATATCAATATTTGATCATATAATTCTACATACTTCTCAACATATATATTTTAAATTTTTACAGTCAAAAATATAAACTTACTCATGATTTTGCGCCCCCAGTTCACTTTTCGGTAGACAAATGGGTAGTAAAGGATAAGACCACTGAAGATGAAGATGGTACAGTAAAGGTATTCCAGCTCTGGCTGATCAATGATGGGTGCCAAGACCAGGTAGCAGGACACCAGGACCATGATGCCTGCTAAGACCACCGGTATCTTCAAGGGAACAGAGAAGTACATAGGAAGTATTTGATTTATGTATTTGATTGTCTAATATTTGATGTAACACTTAAAAATAATAACTTTTACTACTACATTTTGAGACAAAAGCTAAATATGGCTGACTAACAAATAAAACAGAAATTACTGTTGACTGCATAGACGAGTCAAAACAGATAGAAATGTTTTCTAAAAAACTGATAAAATTTTCTAAAATCAAGTATATATTTGACCTTCTATTACTGATCATAACTATTCTGTTAACTAGGTATTGTTAAAATAAATAAAATAAATCCTCATCTCAAGGCTTGATTGTGGTCATTTTTTGTATGATGTGGTTTGTCAATCCAAATTAACAAGGCATCAAAATGAATAAAATGATCTTTTGTGCCAAACAGCATAAAAGATAAACTAGGCTCACCTTAACTGGTCTGTCCAGGTCCTTTCTAGTGAAGCGCATGACTATGAGAGCCAGTGCTGCCAGCCCATAGAAAAACCACTGAGCAAAGCTGAAGTAGTTAATGAGGGCGTTGATATCTGCTGGAATAATGTAGAAAATAGCCAAAACACCCTAAAACAGAGAAAAATTAAACAGTGAAATGCCATGTAGTGAAACAACACAGTGTATTGTTTATCTGAGAATCCATGTAAAATTTATAGGACTTGAAATGACACTGGTTTTTGGGCTCATTTAAAACTTTTACAATCTGTAATCAACACACCGTGAAAGGACATATAACGTTTTAAACAATAGATGGCTGATCATCTGAGGCCAAATAGAATGCATACAAAATGAGTCATTAATGCGTAAGACTCACATTGAATATAAGAGCAGGAGCAGGAGTGTAGCGTTTCACATTAATGTAGGATAAGATTTTCACCATGTGTCCTTCTCTGCCAGATGCATAGACCAATCTGTAGAGCAAAAAACATTAGGTTTACATTATTAATTTTTTTCTTTTTGCTATAAATTTGTTGTATTTTTTTATTTGCTTTTTCGTTCCATCCCCTTCAGGATTCTAACTTTCATTTTCAGATGTTGTTTCATTTTTACACATACATAAATATGCACTTCAAACCGCTCTAAAGGTACTGACAGAAATAATCTAGATTATGCCAAACTATCAGCATGACATGCAATATGTAATAGATGTCTCTTTTACCTGCCAGCAGTGAAGCAGCTTCCATTGGCAGAACCAAATGTTGAGAAGACAACAAAGAGAGGAACAATCCAAGATGCTGGGTAAAGGACTCTGTCTCCAAAAGTCTAAAAAAATACAAACTAATGTTTCAGAAAATACAAGGTGTGAAAACAAGGGGCTATTATGCTCATTTACAATTGTCATGTCATTTACAGTAATTCAAGATATGAAGCTTGATTTTGACACTTTAATATCAATATTATATATCACTATGTCTAATTTCCTATCTCCCACCAAAAAAGTAATACAATCTCTTCCTTTTATTACAGACAGTGTTGTAATAAAGCTCCTTGGTTGTTTGCATCCATCCTTTACATTACAGTTGTCTTGACCCTGCAGTCAGCTATTGTTGCAGAAAGCTTGTTTTGTACTCAGAGAAAACTTAGCTGTTTCCATTTTACAAGCGTGTCCATCTCACATTAATGGTGACTTAGGCTGGGCAAGCTGAGAAGTCAGCAGCTTTTTCAGGATCAACACAAAAATAAACCTTCTTTGATTTTGTCTTCACTTTTCTCGAAACCAAACTTTTTTTCTTAAATTCTGAAACACATCATCCTTTCTATCCAGTTACTGTAACTGTCAAATACTTGAAACATCATACCTAAAAACTAATATTACTAGCTAGATAAAAATGATTATCAGATTTGCAGTCACTAAGTAAACATTTGTTAAAGTATAGGTGAGTGAATCCCAGTAGCAAGATGCTTATTGACCAGTGTTATCCTTACCACAGCAACCGCTGGAGACAAAAGCAGTTCAGTTGTGGTCATAACAGTGAAGTAAGCAACATTGACCAAAACATAGCACACAGTAACCAAAGGAATCCCAATAACAATCGCCAGTGGCAAGTCCCTGAAATTAATCAACAAAAGAAAAAGTATTTTAAAAAAAATTCAATGCCTTGTGAGTTATTGCTTAACACTAGAGTCTCTTTAAGGCCTGTTTTTACCTGAATGGGTCTTTTAGCTCTTCTGTGATGAAATTTAGTTGGTTCCTGTAAAAGTAATAAGATAAGATAAGATAACTCTTTATTGTCATTGCACAGTCATACATAGTACAGTAGTACAATAAAATTGGAAAATATATGATACATATTTCTCAGTAGAGCACTGGACTCAAATGTATATGCACATACTCAGTAACCCAATTAAGTCCAGTTTTTCTGGCCTAATAAACAGAAAAAGAGTTAGCCTCTTCAGCATCTTCGGTAGCAGTAACTTATTCTTTTATGTCTTTCATGTTTTATTTGCCCTTTAAATACAACCTCAGATAAATGACACTAAATCATGTTTTCCATGGAAATTAAAAGGTTTAACACCAACTGGTGCTGCTAATAAACTACACTGCAGTGATCACTGGCAGTTTTGGCAGTTTTCTAGTCTGGATCATTCAGGTGTGTGTTAACACAGAGGCAAGGGGGAACAGTGTTGGAGAGCAACGGAATACATGTGCCGCCGTTACGTATTTAAAATACAAAATATGAGTAACTGTATTCCGTTACAGTTACCGTTTAAAAAGGTGGTTGATAGAGTTGTATTGTTGATTGTCATTCATGCTTAGAAACATTTACTCATTTATGCTTAGAAATATTTAACCATAGATGCTTAGAAGTGTATAATCAATTGTGTAGTGATAAGTTGTGTGATCTTTAACAGGCTACAGAGGCCTGGTGTGCATTCCACACTGGGAGCATGGGAAAGTTCGTACCTTGTTTAATTGTTATGGTAGGATTAACGTAGTTACATTTGTTTTAGTTTAAGTGCTTTTTGTGTATAAATGAACTGCTAGACTTCCTTACTGTGTTATCTAGGATGAGGGGGGGTCTACCCTCTTCCTGACCAAGGATGTTTGCTTGTGTGCTTTTATGACCCTTTGATCAGCAGTAGCGCACACACACACACACACACACACACACACACACACACACACACGGTACTCTTTGTGTATGTAGACGTCATATGTTAATGAACCTATGCATATTCATGTAACCTCAATAAAAGGACAGTGATACGGGAGAACGGACGAGAGCAACTGGGGCCAAGCGAAGGAACGGCGTTTGTCCGGTTCTCTCCCGTGCACGAGTAACATGAAGCTTGCCTACTTCGTGTCTTGCTTTGCGGTGTAATTATATTGCCTTCAACGTTCCAGCGAATAGGTTTATGCTACAAACCCATCATTAATTGGTCCTTCGATGCCGGCTCCCTGGGATCGCATTCACCGAGGGGGGGGGGGGGAGAGGCACGCTGAAAGACTGACGTCAGCCAGGAAGTTCCTGTGGATTCGCTGTCTGTCCTTCTCCTCGATGAATGGCGATCGGCGGGATTCAGGCTGATATTACACGCTAAGCAACGCCAAGTAAGTTTAAAGAGGCCGACTCTATAACCGTGTCGTTGTGCAGTCTCTGCCATTTTGTGAGGCGTTGAAAAGTTCGCTGCTTTGTGGAGCGATAACTGGGTTAGTGTCCCGAAAAAGAAGTTTTGGTTAAATCGCCCAAGGGTCCCAAGCGTCCGGTGTGTGTCCGGTTTTGAAATCGCCCTGGGTGTGTGTCCCGAGCGTCCCTTCATTGGGTTTTGTCGCGCGAGTGGGTGAGCGTCCCACAGCTGGGTCAGGGTCCCGAGCGGTCCGGTGTGAGTCCAGAGTAGGCCTATTTTGTGTTATTGTCATTTTCGTCGTCGTCTCGTTGTTGTTGTTGTGTGTGAGTGTGTGCGGAGCAGAACGCGTGGTGTGTGACGTCAGCAGCTGTTGTTGTTATTATGGGTTTCTAAGCAACCAAGAGTGAGTTAGAGGGAGAAAGACGTTTGTGCTGGACTTTGCTCCTGGCAGCACAAAGTATTTATGTATAAAAGAGAGAGAGCGAAGGCTCCACAGCTGCGTGGGTGCACGCGAATGCGGTCGCGCGGGTTTCACGCGGACCTGAGCCGTGCGGTTAATCGCAGGCTTATAAATGGAAGAGATTCAAATGTTAGAAGTTTTCAGAAAACACACCAGCCTTGAAGAGTGTGTGGAAAAGGCCAGCCCACATCAGCAGCTGTGCTCTGGTGGGTGGCTTTCCCCCCACCCCTTCCTGACACAAAATGTTAACAGCCTGTGTGCCAGACCATGGACGTAATTGAGGTGGATAGTTGTTAAAAGTAATCTACATTAAGCTTGTGGTTGCTTAAATTCAGTACAATGACATGTGAGGTGAAGTGATATAGGTAAATATTTAAACTAATGAAGTGCATAGAGGCACTTGACCTGTGTGAAAGACTGTCGTCTTATTATGAGCCATTGTTGAGATATACAGCACGCCTGTGAAAACAACTAATATGCTGCAACTACTGTGTGATGTCGCGTTGCAGTTTTGTTTTTGTTTTTTGAGCTGATGAGCAAGCTACACATTATCAGATCAAGAGCTGTCTGAGAGCTGCTCAAAGAGAGGGAAACAGAGAGTGTGCAGCGTTTCCATGAGCAGTTTTTCTGCACCTTGACTCGTGTGTGTGTAGCATCAGTTTTTGTTTATTTGTTTTGTTGGATTAAAAATAATTAAATAAACTGGTGATCATGCCTATGGATCACCATGGCGCATATCTCCAGCCATATGGTTTATTTATGTAGATGAAAAAGTGAGTGTGAATGTGTCTGACATCACAGTGTTTTTGTGCACTGTGCAAAAGTAATTGCCTTTGATTGTGAGTGAGAGCAGTGATTTTGCAGATCACAAGCTATTGTGAAGGGGAAAAAAAAAGAGTGAAAAAGAGACAAATTACATTGTAGACGAAGAAAAATAATCATAGGAAAAAGGTTTTGTGTTGATCAGCCGAAAAACAACTACAATGTCATTTTCTGCTTTTAAGAAAGGATTGTTCACACAAACACAGACAGAGAGAGATGTGTGATGATTAAGCAGTGATGATAATAATGAAAGTCTCTCAGTCTGTCGTTTACAGGTGGGGAACGGACCTGGATCAATCCTACACGGGCAGCAGTCGTAAGAAAATTATAGGTTGAAATCATTAGAAAAATTAGAAACACTCAGCCAGAATTTTTGGCTGAATTGTTTTGCAGCTTCCCGTCCTCATCCTGAACAAGCAAGCTCCAAGGAAACGAATCTCTCCCTGAAGACACCGAGTGCAGTTTCAGAAGCACGAGCATGAACATTTAACAGTGGACAGGAGTCCAAGAGACAATCTGAGCAGAGAGGTCCAGCAGCACTGTGGGCAAACGGCATCAGAAAGAGAAGAACCACCATCTAGATTGGATGGATGGAGATGCGTTTCCAGCCAGCTGCAACCTCACTGTGTGTGAAGGACTTTTGAGAAGACTGTCTGAGTTTGACATTTGCCATGTTTGGAGTGAGATGGCAATGAAAGAGACAGTGGGACAAAGAGAGACACGGGACAAAGCTGGGAAAAAAAAAAAGCTGACTGCCATTGGACTGAAAAGTGGGAGAGAAGGAGAGGAGCAGAAGAGGGCTGAGGCTGCTGTTTTAGTGTGGGCAATCAAATTAGGTTAAGGAATTCGGGGAGACAAGCGACTGCCTGGAAGTGGAGGATTGACACAGTGTCCAGACCACCACAAAAGGAGGAAGAGGACAAGCACTGAGGTATGCAAGTGTACTGTTAGAAAATGGAAAGGTGACACCACACATGCAGCTAATATCCACCAGAGATAACACAAGACCATACACAAAGTGTTACTCATTAAAAGAGGGTATTTGTAGAAGGGGTTAACAACACACAGTGTGGTTGCCGATGGTAACCTGTTTCAGAAGAAAGGGGGAAGGTACATGAAAGGATACATAAAAACAGAACATATATTAACCCTACTAACAATTCCAAACACAAAATAGCTTATGAAGATTAGACAACATTTTAAGTGTGTGAGTCTGTTTATTATCTTGTCCAAGTCACCTCGTGTGATGTAAAGACCAGTGAAACTCATAGCACATTGCATGCTCTGCTGGATATACAGCTCCACACACATGCAATGAAAATTAGTTTGTTATCTTTCATGAGTGTTAAAATAGTGTCAATTTAGCAGACACTTGTTATCAAATACTGAATTTATCCTAAAAAAAATTGACTCTCCAAGTTGCAGGACAACAATTTAACTTTTGTGGGAAAAAAAAAATCCTGGTTTGATAAATCAGTGATCAGGCAATAAATTTAGTGTTAAAATGGTAAATTGGGAGAAGCTTCCTGCTTGATTGATGCAGCACAAGTAATTTACTGTATGAGGGAAATTGTCTTTTGTGATAATATTTTGAACATGCTTTTCTGTCGTCCTGTCAACTTAGTGGGTTAATAGCTGATATGCAAATTAGTTGATCGGTTTTAGATTAATGAAAGGTGACTGAATTCTAGCACGAGTGAATGAGATGTGTTTGAGTGGAAACTCTAAAACACTGAGTTCCCTGCTTTGATGTGCGAGTGAATTCTGTATTTAGATACACAACTCTGAATACGTCAGAACAAACTTTTTTTTATGAAGTGCATGACAGCATGTCACATGTTTTATGATGAAGGAAAAAGGAAAATTGAATAAAATAGATCTGTGACCTAAATGAGTGAAGAGCACAGACCTGGTGATTAAACTCATAGCTAATAAGATATTAGGCTTATGTGTGTGTTGTGCAGCTGATGGTTGGTTTGGAGTGAATCTAGCTGATGATTCTTCTTCTGTGTGAAGCTGATGAGGAGTTTGTGTCATAACTTAACAAGGCCTTTTTATTTTGATACTTTTACAGTGCACTGAAAGTTTGGTTTGATAATTTGTTATTTTTCATTTTTATCTTTTGAACAGGCACTGATTTTGTTTGTTTATTTCTTTTCTTTAAAGCAGATCTGCACGTCGGGAATTGAAAGTGCTATGCGACCGATCGAGAAAGTCACTCATTTGGGACAATTATTAAATGAAAGTCCCTGTCCAAAACCGGATTCAGCGATGTAATCCTATCTAAAGTTCTTTTTTCTTTTTTGAGATGACGTCATTTTGCTGGAAGTGGAAACTAAAATGCGACTACAGGTTCCACTATCAGCAAACAAAGAAACAAACAAAGAAAGAATGAATGAGTGAATGAATGAATGGAAATAAAAACAAACAAACTGACTGACCGACTGGTGAAAGCTGACAAGACTTCATCACGACTCAAAGTTAATCTCCACCTAGACAGGACAAAGGGTGGATGAATCTATATGTGTTTTTTGTTACAGGAGCAGTAAGATGACAGCAACATTCGAGGGTGCATGATGATTTAACCTGTGAAATGCCACTTTCTGTGTCTGTGCATTTACTAAGGGTGCTATTCCCTATTTTGTGTTGCTCAGAGGTCACTGTGAGAAATTGTATACATCTGCGCAGCGCTAACATTTGTATTTTCTTTTCTACAGCATTACAGTTTTTTATGTGTTTGATTATGTGGTTTATAAGAGGATTAGTTAATGGTTTTTTTTACTATAGGATTTTTGGGTTTACATGTGACTGACATTCTTTCCACAGCTAGGGTTGATTTTATGGTCTTTTTTTTTATGGCACCTCTGGAACCTGTTGACCTGTGTCTGACCTCCGTCTGCCCACAGTCAATGTGTATTGCTTATGTTTGTTTTTTCTGGGACTGCATGTGGAAGATTCAGCTGAAACGGACGAGTGACATGAGTAAAACAAATAAGAGATTGCGTGTTTATGGAATAGTTTATTGTGGGCTCTTTGCTGGCCACTTTGAGCCCATAATAATAATAATAATATGTGAGTGGAGTGACTTTGCTTAAGAGAAGTCACCGATTACGTTAATGTTAACTGAGCACATGGGCTGATCCATGTTTGAGGCGAATTATGGTAATAATAGTGATTTAATGATTTGAGAAAACTTGCACATGACACTTGTCTTGCCCGTGCTGAATGCTTACTACTCTTTTGATATAATTGTTTATACGTGTGAAGGTTGATTTTATTTCCAGATCTTGTGTATGCAGGCTCCTGGTGGAGCCAGTTTTTAAGACAGGGATCCAGGTTTGGTGAGTTGACGCATGAGCGTGTCCATGCGTCAAGAGGTGGGGTCCAGAATTAATATTAAACAATGTTTACTATTATTGTTGCAGTGATTTGTGTGATTAGCTGTTTATTTACAAGTATTAAATCTATGCAAGTGGTGCATCCATGTTCAGATGAAGCTTTGATGGTCTATAAGTTCACTGAACTAAAGAATGTGGTTTGATGATTGTTGACATGCTCTCCAAATAGAAGTTTTTCTAAAATACAGGTGCAGCAGTAATCTCCTGGGAAATCTTCAGAGGCCCAGTGAGAAGCAGAAACATTCCAGGCATAGCGGACAGCCCAGGCAGTGGTTGAGGTCAAAGATCAAGCTGGTTGGGGCCCATCATGAAATCAGACCTTGGAGCCACAGCAAGGACCATGAAACTGCCTGCAAAATAGAGGAGAGGATCGTCCACAAGATGGGAGAGAGACTTCAGGAGGATCAGAGATCATCTTCAGCACAGCAGACAGGACACAGAGAGCTGTGCTACTAAGCTTCCAGGAGATCAAGAGGAGACTTCCCACAGCAAGATTTAAATAAAATGAAAGATTCAATATTGACGCTGAGGAAGACAACTAAGGTGTACGACGTGCTCTGCCTTAAACCTTCAGCAGCGTTGGAACACGAAAACTCGAGGGATGAGGAGCGTGCCAAGCTCCACCGACAGCGCAGAAGGAGTTCGAGGATGACATCATGATTCTGTGAAAGCACAGGAACCAGAAACTATGGTGGTGATGACAGCAGTTTACTATGAACATCACCTAATGTGCCACTGTACTGTGCATACGATGACACTCTGAAGACTGCTGGGATCATAACAGCAGTAAGACAACCCAGCACCCTTTCCACAGAGGTGTTTTCTGCAGAGTATGGACAATGAAGGACAATGAAGGAGTCATAAATATCCCCCTCACAGGACGAAGGCTTGAATGAGGTGATGGGGGTTGGTGGAGGCCATAAAACTAGAGTGCTGAGGGGTCTGCAGCTTTGGAAATAGCTGAGACCCATGTTGACAAACAACAAAACCAACTGGTATGTTTGAATGTTTATTCTACATACGTTTGGACTCTGGTCCTATGGACAATGATGGAAACATCTGGAAGAGACATTCATGACGCCCTGCAGAGCTCAAACCACCCTGCAGAGAGACATGTGATTTGCACACCCGGAGGAAGCATCACCAAGCTGAGATGTTTTTGAAAATGTTACTTTTTTATTTTCACTATTAAATCAACAATTTCTTTGGTTGCTTATAGGATGCAGTTGCCATGAGATGAGATCAATGAGGAATGGGATAACTGCTAATACATTTGTTAAACTGTGTACTTTTTTCAGTAATTTAGGGTGATTTGACATATGCTGAATATAACAATGTTTGCCTTAAAGCTGTCAGACATGAGGTATTCATAACTGGGAACTTTTCTAGCATAAATGTCGAAAAGGGGGGAATGATAGAGTTGTATTGTTGATTGTCATTCATGCTTAGAAACATTTACTCATTTATGCTTAGAAATATTTAACCATAGATGCTTAGAAGTGTATAATCAATTGTGTAGTGATAAGTTGTGTGATCTTTAACAGGCTACAGAGGCCTGGTGTGCATTCCACACTGGGAGCATGGGAAAGTTCGTACCTTGTTTAATTGTTATGGTAGGATTAACGTAGTTACATTTGTTTTAGTTTAAGTGCTTTTTGTGTATAAATGAACTGCTAGACTTCCTTACTGTGTTATCTAGGATGAGGGGGGGTCTACCCTCTTCCTGACCAAGGATGTTTGCTTGTGTGCTTTTATGACCCTTTGATCAGCAGTAGCGCACACACACACACACACACACACACACACACACACACACACACACACACACGGTACTCTTTGTGTATGTAGACGTCATATGTTAATGAACCTATGCATATTCATGTAACCTCAATAAAAGGACAGTGATACGGGAGAACGGACGAGAGCAACTGGGGCCAAGCGAAGGAACGGCGTTTGTCCGGTTCTCTCCCGTGCACGAGTAACATGAAGCTTGCCTACTTCGTGTCTTGCTTTGCGGTGTAATTATATTGCCTTCAACGTTCCAGCGAATAGGTTTATGCTACAAACCCATCAGTGGTATTCAGAATACAGTTACTTTGCTAAAATAAAGGGACTACACGACGGTCTTTCCTGTTTCATATGTTAGGCCAGACCTTCCCAAAGTGTGGGGGCCGCCCCCTAGGGGGGGGCGCAGAGCCATTGCAGGGGGGGCGCGGAATGAAAGAGGGGGGGGGGACAAAACGCTTGGACACTGCTAACACGGGGCGCCCACAGAAACGCAAAGCAGGAGATGAAGCAAGCATCGCTGAATATGTTTCCAAACCAACTTCATTCTAAGCCAAAGACTAGAAAATATGGTGAAGCATATCTTCCCTTTGGTTTCACCTGCACAAGTACCAAGGTAGGTCTCCCCTGCAGAATTGGTTTTCCCTGTGTCGGGAGCAGCTGGGCTGTTCAAATCACAGACAAACAGTATCCCACAGTTGTTTATGTTTTTAAACCCATTTTGCACAGAGAGGCATTTTTTGAGAAATGTATTGATAGCAATGTTGAATATTATTACACATGAAAAAAAAAAAACTACACGTAAAATAATCACACCATGACGCTTCTGCCTTTCTAAATGGAGGGACATTAACTGTGTGTGTATATGTAAGCGTGTAAAACCTGAAGATAGACAGATTAACAGTATTTTGTCTCTATCTGCGATTCTGCAATTCATCTCATGTAAACAATAACGTGCGCACAGCGTGACGTGAAAAAGGCACATACCTTTGACGTTGCCTGACGAACTCTGTATTCCTCATCCACACGTAAACGCAAAAAAGGAGTTAAAAAAATCTCCGTTTTCGGTGATTCGAAACGCCGTTTACGTGTGGATGAAACAGCTGCGTTTTCAAAAATACCCGTGTAGGTGTGGACATAGCCTAAAAGAGTTAGGTAGTAATAAAATAAACTACTGTCATTTATTGCAGATCACTTGTATTTGCTTAATTGTTTACTAAATGTTTGAGGTGTGAAATAAACCACAATGGAACAAAATATGGGTGTGTGTGGTTGGAGGATGTGTTTGTGCAAGTGGGTGTGCGTGTGCACGGGCGAAAAGGGGAGGGGGGGGGGGGGGCGCGAATATTTTTCTTGTAAAACAAGGGGGGCCCAGCAAAAAAAGTTTGGGAACCACTGTGTTAGGCTATGCCCTCTCTATTTTTGGTAATTCCACGCCAGTGGAAACCCAAACAAAACATGCATTAAGAGGCTCTAGTGCCTGAGTTTCAATCTCGAGTCTCATAATGATGTGAAGAAATATTTTTTATGATTCAATATGAAGGCAATAGGCAGAGTGTTACATGCTTAGCCCTAAAGAATGTAGCCTCATGGGCAGTGTAGTCCGTGCTGCAGGGAGAATGGACTGCCATACCCGTTATGTATGGCGTTATTTTTGTGCCACTATTCTGAGCGCACGTAAAAAAATCTTTGAGTGCACGTAAAACAAATTTACAGGTGAAAGTGTCGCATTTTGAGGAGAAATTTATTTTGAGTGAAGAAAAGCTAAATTTGAGTGAACAAAATTCATTGCTGCGTGCAAAAAATGTATTTCAGTGTTTGCTATTATCCACAATAGCAGCCCCTCTTGCCATAGCTGGACTGGCCATCGGGCATACCGGGCATTTTTTTTTTTGTAAAGGTATAAACAATAAAAGATGCTGATTAGTGATGGTAAATTTGATTCTTTTTACTGAATCGAGTTTTAATGAGTCACTCACCAAAGTGAATCGGGTTTTGAGTCATTTGATTCACTGAGTCAGTCGACCAGAGAGTGCAAAAAATGTACATTTTCACTCAAACTTAATTTGTTTCTCTTTTCATGTAAATCCTACTGCTAAGATGAATGATTCTAAAAGAAAACAACTATTTTATAGAGTAAAAAAGAGCAAAAACATTTCTAAAATTAAGCAATTTCCTATCAAAATTGCTTAATAAACATTTATTTATTTTAATTTAATTTAATTTAATTTTTTATTTTATTATTTTCCTTAAATGTGTTAAATATATATTTTCTCATCTAAATGTCCACTGAGCTGTGAGCCAGGGGGCGGTAATGCGCCTTAACATTGGTTGCCAACCAAGAAGAAGAAGAAGCTGTGAGCCAGGAGGGAGGGGGTGAGTGAGTGAGTGATTCGTTCGCTCTATGATTCAGCACAGGAGGGAGGGGGTGAGCGAGTCCTGAGTGATTCGCTTACGATTCAGCACAGGAAGGGAGGGGGTGAGTAGCTCAAATGTGCTGTTAGCATGTTAGCAGAGCGATGCTACTGTGAACCGAGGAGCTTCTACTCAGGGTTTTTTCTTCCAGTTCAGAGCAGAAATGTTGTTGTTAGGATACTGGATGTTGTGTTTTTCTCCACAATTTTAATTATAAGCTAGATACATTGCTGCTAACAGCAGCAGGGATGAGTCAGTGAGTCAGTTGGGCTTGTGAATCATGATTCATGAGTCAGTAAAGTGATTCTCGAGTATTGAACGATTCGTTCATGATTCGCGCATCACTAATGCTGGTCAATGTGTAAAAACAACTCAGTTGTTTGGTGGTGGCTATGGCGGAGCTTCCACAGAGGCCAGCGGGTGGATGAGGGAAAGGTGAGGCAGGAGGAGAGACCCTAGGCGGCCGCAGGTCCAAGTGTCAGGTGAACTGAACTTCAGGTAAGAAGTTATGACCTGCAGTCTATCTGGGTCAGATATAAACCAAGTTTAGGTGTAGTTTATTTTCGTTGTGCTGACTTTTTACAGTCAGTTACAATAACTGGTACTGCGTACTAGCTAGCATGACGGAGTTTCTATACAGCTGGGTGGGTGCTGTGATGTTACTGATAGTGAACTTTATTTTATTCATAAGGTTAGCTAGTGGAGTTGCCAGCCATCCCATAAAAAACAGAATCGTCTCTTATTCAGAGAAAATATTACGCGTTTCATATTGAGCTGAGAAGGAACAGTTTGTCCCGTACTTCAGCTAAAATGGAAAAAGACACAAAGCTGGAGTTATTCTGTGTCTTTACGCTGTCAGCTGCCTCTTCTTCTCTCATTCTCCCCCCTCCCTCTCCTGTTGCTACTTCAATCATGAAACTGATCAATGATCAGCTGATCGGCTTTTCTCTCTTGTTGGCTTATCGCCCACTTTGCGCCAGAAAGAGGAAACCAGCGGATGTTGCGCTAAACAACAGCAGCACGTTTAAGCTTGATCAGCTGTTGTTAGAATTTATTTAATATTAATTTCTAGTATCAGCTGATGTTTGCTGGAGCCACAGCTGTAAAAGCTGCTGGTCATGATATCGGTTTGGATATGTGGTGAGAGGGAAACATGAAGATGAAACCAGGAGATGTCCTTACTGAATCATCAGAGCTGAACAGGTGATGGAGAAACAGGTTTTACCTTTTAGGCGACATGAATGAGTTGAAGGGAAGCTATGAACTGTTTCTGAGAGACAAATAACACCAGGATCCTTTTCTAAGTAGCTGACAGCTGGTAACTGTGCAGGGGTGGGTCTAGCAAAGTTTTGCCAGGGGGCAGGGTAGGGCAATAACAGGGAAAGGGGGTACAAAGAAATGCTTTTCTGTCACGATCCTGGGTCTTTTGACCCAGCGTTTTGAGTTTTAGTTTATGTTTAAGCCCTTCAGGTTTTCTAAGTTCATTTTTTATCATGCCTAGGTTGTTCTAGTTCTTTGTTATTAGATTCCCCTTGTGTCTTCCACCCCTGTTAAGTCTCCCTTGCCCTTCATGTGTTTCATGTCTGTGTCTTACGTTGTCAAGTTCAGGTTGTCATGTCTGCGTCTTATGTTTCCTATTTTATTTTGAAAGTCCAGTTTTCATGTTATTGTGTTTGAATTTACATTTCCTGTGCATCGTTATGTTCATCCTTGTCAGCTGTTTCCTCATGTGTCTCAACTTCCCCTGATCACCTCATGTGTGTATTTAAGTCCTCTGTTTTCTATGTTTCGTTGTCAGGTCGTCTGTTTGCATCCCCATAGTGTTTCGTCATAGTTTACTCAGTGTTCATAGTTTGTCATCGCATTTTCACTGAGTTTCTTAGTCCTTTAGTTTTCTGAGTGTTCACAGTTTTCTTAGTTTTCATAGCTTCATGCTTTTTCGTGTGCCAACATCCAAATAAAGGATCGTCTTCTGTTCAGCCAGCAACTCCGCCTTTCAGTGTCTGCTTCTGGATCCTGTAAACTAAACTTATCGGCGCACCCCGCCGTGACAGAACGACCTGACCATGTCGGACCCAGCGACACATAGTAGAGACGTAATCCGAGCAGTGGAGTCGTTATGCTGCCAGTGGAGGCAAAGCTCTAGAGAGGAGGAGAGGGAGGAGTTACTTCACTCGTTGCGGGTAAGCGTCAAGGTTTTTCCTTGGTTATGGGAAGCGCTACCCCCTCTGATCTCAGACTACCTCCGCACCATCCTCCAACCCCGTCCATGGCAGCATCAGCGGCCCGGTGTGCGGGCTGCATCACCACAGCCCCGTGGCCACGCAGCCTCCCCTCTGCCTGCTGTAAGCATGCGAGTCGGCACGCTGAAGTTCGCCACGGCGCCACACTCTTCTGCGCCGGCGCCACCCCTCAGCTCGCCGGTGCCACCCCTCAGCTCGCCGGTTTCCACTTCGCTATCACAGCTCAGTCGTTCAACCTCGCCGCCTCGACCGGACTACCCGTCTCCCGCTTCTTATCTGGCACGGATGTGGTCGGAAGACGAGGAGCCGGTCAGAAATTCAAGTTTCGTCCACGACCGCTTCAAAAAGGAACCGGCGTTCACGTTGCCGTCGCTCATTGCTACGGCATGTCTCGCCCTCCACTGAGCAACGCGAGGATGCTGTGGAGGTCATGGATTTCGACCTCGAGGAGCGGCAGCGCGCTGCATGCGCTCAACTGGAGGAAGAGCTCCGGTGGAAGCCGTGGCTCACTCCTAACTATGAAGAGATCTTCCGGGGAACTCGCCTGGCTCTCGGGGGTCCCCTGAGCTTCCAGGAACTCTCACCTACCACTCCATCAGCACCCAGTTCCCCAGCCTCTGCGATGCTGCCCGGCGCGCATGAGGCGCCGCTGTCTGGTTCATCGGAAACTACAATCAAGAAGAAACGGTGTTCGCGTCCCAGTCGCGCTGCACGACGACCGGAGGTGAGTGAATGCAGTCTTTCATCACCAACCTCCATTGAAACATTAGAAGATGAACTAGATTCAGAATTACAGATTCAAGGGTCAAAGTTAAAAGAGACACATAGTGTGAAGATGGCTGACTCTAGTACTGTGAATGGTGTGGTCTGTTCGTCTGGCTTCCACGTTTTGCAATCTACAAAGGTTTGCACTTTGAGAATCAATTGTGAGAACTGTGACCAATGTTCATGTGTGTGTGTGGAAAAAAGTGTATAAAGTGCGTGGCCAGGGGCTAGTTATTCTGAGAACCCCTGCTGCAATAAATGAGGGACCACTGTCTACTCTATGATTATTATATTCAACCTGTTAACATTTAATACTGTATTGATAGAACCAACTGATTCTGAAGCAGAGCATCCGCAGTTGCTTCTCCTGGCTCCCCAGTCCCTGAGCTCCTGCTGCTGCACCCACAGGTATGTACAGCAAGCACTGATACCTTTTTAGTCGGTGGGTTCCCTTGTGATCACCTTTACTAAATATCTACAACCAATCTGATTATATCCTGTTTTTGTTTTTTGTTTTTTTTCAATGTTGAAATTAAAATCTAGTAGCAGCCTTCTCATTTCTTTGTGTTTTGTGCTGTTTTACAGGCCCACAGGGGAGGACGGCTCCGAGGCAGATGAGGGACGGGTCCCAGGACGGTCCATCGGTGGTGGAGCTGGCCATCCTGGTGTCCCTGAAGAGTCCACACCAGTCTCCAATGGAGCATTTCCTCCTCAGCCTTGTTCCTGCTCTGGAGAGCAGCTGGTCCTTTTTATTCCTGTCTCTCTGTAAATACTTATATTTTATATATTTATGTTTAATGTTTTTCTGTTTGAGAATTCTAATATTATTTCAAATACATTTTTATAATGACTAATGTCTCAGTTCTACGACACATGTAGAATTTATTTCATATTATACTAATGACAAAATATACTAATACAGTGGGATGCAAAAGTTTGGGCAACCTTGTTAATAGACATCATTTTCCTGTATAAATCGTTGGTTGTTACAATAAAAAATGTCAGTTAAATATCATACAGGAGACACACACAGTGATATTTGAGAAGTGAAAAGAAGTTTACTGGATTTACAGAAAGTGTGCAATAATTGTTTAAACAAAATCAAGCAGGTGCATAAATTTGGGCACCACAAAAAAGAAATGAAATAAATATTTAGTGTATATCAATGTGTGTGTCTCCTATATGATAAATGGGGTGCCTTTGTCTGGACGTGCTTCCCATCCAGAGCTGCACAGCACAGAGGAAAGTTCCAGCGCTCCTGGAATCCCTCTGTGATGGACCGCCAGTCTCCAGGTGAAGGCATAGCCATGAAGTCGTCCACTAGACAGTCCCAGATGGCCGTCGCTGCCTGGGGGGTGATCTGACACACCGACTCTGTAACTGAACGCTTGGTGCTGAAGGAGTCCGCGGTGACAAGGAACCTGGACAAAATTGTTCAAAATCAGTATTATGTGTACTGCAGTTACAAAATACATTATTCAAATTCCAAAATACTTTTGTGATGTCAGATTTAAATCACAAAACTTAAATCTTACATAAAACATTTTGTAATTATAAGGATAATTACAAAATGTATATTAGATAATATCTAAAACAGTTGTGTTTTATTTTAACTTTAACATATAATTTGATTGGTAGCAACTTTCACAACTACAGTGTGCCAATCACTCACAATTCCTAAACATGTCAATCAGGTAGGAATGAAGTGAGACATTAATAGAAATAAAGAGTTGTATGTTGACATGTAGCCCTTTCCTTGCTTAAATCATTAGTATTTTTGAAAAATTAATCTGTGATAAGACCTAGCTTATCAAGATAGAACCATGTAACTAGAGATGAACCAAACTGTTCACAGTTTTATCTAACTCTGTTTTAATAAAGGCTGGTGACCCATGCTATAGAGTCTGACAGCTGCAGGGATTATATACAAATATTCAACTATCCCAGAATCAAACCAGGTCTAAATAAAAAGGAGTGAGTATCACTACAAAGGTTAACTCAGTGGTCCTAATGCTACAGTTTGATATCAGCAAACACCGAGCGCATACATTGATAGGACACCACAGCCATGCTATCATTCAAACACTGATAACAGCATAAATCGAATTAAATCGGGGCTTGATGAGACCTGAGTATCACTAGAAATATTATAAACAGTCGTCTCTGTACCACAGTTTGCTTTCAGTAAACACCGACAGCATTCACTGTTAGCATAGCACATCCATGTTAGCAGTGTATAAATGGATGGTTTAGCATATATTAGCACAGGTATCAATAAAGGACTACCGTATTAAACACTTTTACTAACCTCAGGCAGACGGACAGGCGCTCTACAGGTGGGATTGAGCTCCTGTAATTGGTGTCTAGGCGGGCGATTCTGGGACCGACGCGGGACAGCAGGTCCTCAAACTGGCAGAGTGAATGACGGTGATAGCGCTGGAATCGGCCGTCATCCAGGCGCAGCTCCTGGAGCAAGTGGTGAAACTCACCAAACTGCTCACACCTCTGGAGGACCTGATGGACCCAGGTACGGCGAGGATGTCCTTTACGCCGCTACTCTGCTCTCCACAGTAAATAGAGAAGGGAGACTCTCTCTTCAAGCGCTAGCTCGACAGCTGCCATCTTGCAAAGATACCGGTCTGGCAAAACTTCCTCCCACATCCCTCCCACATTTCCGGTTCACGCGCGTTAAAATATGATATTTTGGGGCGCGATGGATTTTTCTTGGACACGTGTAGAGGTGCGAATGTGCACGCGTCAAGTTAGGGGCGTTTGGGGCTTTTTTCTCGCGCCCATCGCGTTCGGTGTGAACACACCGTTATTCACTATAAACAGAGTGTACTGCTAAGATTAATGGTCCTTTTTTCATTTTGGTATATTTTATCCAAGCCATCCTTAAATATGGGTTACACTAACACCTCCCTTCCTGAGTCTGCTCTGCTCACCAACGAGCTACTTAAAGTAGGCCCCTGTGCTTTCATAGCAAGTAAGGATATTTTAGAGGAGGAGGGTCATGACGTAAAGTATAAAAGGACTGAGTGTGGGATGATGTGTGATCATGTTTTGCCTGCTGCTCCTATTTTCAATTAACTTAAAACTGAAAATGCTGATCATGAGCTCACGTTGAAACTTAAAGATGACAACATGGATTCAAATCAGGGTAACACGAACTGTGAAATGTCCCAACCTGAATTCTGTTTTCCTCACAATCGTGAACAGGGTGTTTTTGGACTGTTTACCTCCAGCACTGCCACCTCCAATCAGAAGATTGAGGCTGAGACCAGGGGATACAATTCTACTGTTAATGAACATGTGGTGTCCCCTCACGGAGTTAACTTGACACAATTCTCCTGTGTTTCTGTGAGCACATTATTAGACAAGGTTTTGAGTTCCAAGGATAATGTTACCACCAGCACACAGCCTAAAATGTCACCTGTCTCAGCTAAGGGTGCTAGCACAGCATTATCTGTACCCATTTCTCCATACACTCTACATAACACCCTTGAGTTACAGTCCACCTCAAGCATGGTTCCAAGTCAATGTACCATTACCACTATCATGCTGGTCAGTTCTCATCAACCAGATTCATACCTGAATATTTCATGTTTGCCCAGGAGCTTATCCATGAAGGTTTAAGTCATGTTTTTGTGGGTAATATTGTAATCCTTGTTTTCCCTGTGGCTGACCCAGCTTATCTGGGCCATAAAGATAAGTCATTGATTGAGACTTTAAGGAGGAATGTAGAAACAGGGCTTTCTGTTTTAGAGCCTATTATGACAGCCAACATGAGTCTTGAAGTGAATGAGCTGGTCCCTGCCTCAGGACATCTAACACCTGTTTGCTTCTGGACTGATAACTGTAAGATGTCATGTGAATGCAGCCAGCATCTCTCTTCGTCAGCTGGGGGGCCCGAGGAGTCCGTCCAGCCTCAGCTTCTGCTTCGCCTGGTCCATAAAAATGAAAAATCACCATCGGCCCACTGGGCAAATGCCCCAATGGCCAGTCCAGCTATGCGGTCAGCTAGTGGGTAACAGGCATCTCCGAAAACATTAGAGCACTTATGCAAATATGTGATGTCTTGATAAATCAAGCAGATATTTCAAGTTTACACAGCACTATTCTTGCCTGAAAATATCGTAAAAGTTTATTTTGTGACCCAGAAAGAGTAATATTTCAAACTCCGCCACTCTGTGTTCCTCTGCCACTGCCTTGTTTGAGTTTTGGACGTAATGGATTCTGGGATATTGCATTTCGTCATTTTGAGCTGATTGGAGACCAAAACAGACTTGCATCCAAGACTGTGATTGGCTGGTTTTGTGGCACAAATATAATGGTGTACAGAAAGAGTTGAGCGCGCACGGGCAGAAAAGTTGAAAGAGCAAGCAACACATTGAGGGCAAGCGCAAATGCAAAAACTGAGCAAGAGGGGCTGCTATTGTGTGTGCGTATGGATAATAGCAAACACTGAAATACATTTTTTTGCACGCAGCAATGAATTTTGTTCACTCAAATTTAGCTTTTCTTCACTCAAAATAAATTTCTCCTCAAAATGCGACACTTGCACCTGCAAAGTTTTTTTTACGTGCGCTCAGAATACTGGCACAAAAATAACGCCATAGTTATGTGTCTGTGAGCGCCAGGGGGGGAGAAAAAGTAGAGTGGAAAAGTACGAGCTGTCACCGAGCAGAAGTGGGAGATGGAAGCATGTAAATATAATAATAACCACTGCAGCCAAAAAGAGTGCCTGACAAGCCCAGTTGTAAGTAAGCTATTAAGACTCGACTGTACACTGTGTTCGTGTTTTCCTCCAAACCAATAAGTTCCTTAGGAGCAGCCTTTCAACACCTCTCTCTGTCTCTCGCTAGCAAAGTTGACAACAAAGTAAAGCTAGTTTTCAGCTACGAGCCCGTATTAGCCAGAGGTCCCTTTACTATGGTTTGGAGCCGCGGACCTGTTTTATATACGCGCGGAATAGTTTTATATACGAGATGACTGTAAAAAGTGCAGCTATACCTAATGTCCACCTACTGTTACTCATTTTATATTAAGATTTAAAAAACTAGTTGCTATTGGCATGGCGAGTAACCTTCAGTAATAAATCACACAGCAATAGTACATTCATGTAGTTGTAAAAAAGCATGGTAATATATTAAGTAATCCAAAGTATTCAGAATATGTTACTCTCATTGAGTAACGTAACGGAATACGTTACAAAGTACATTTTGGGGCATGTATTCAGTAATCTGTAGTGGAATACATTTTAAAAGTAATCTTCCCAACACTGAGGAGGTAAGATAGTAAAGATAGAAGTTAGTAAAGATACTGGAGAAACAACTTTACTATTTGTCAATTTCAGAAGAGTTATAAGCCATGTATACATTTTAAAGCAAGCAAGCAATTTGAAATTCATGAATCTATAGTAGGAAACATTCAAGACAAGTGCCAATATTCCCAGGATTACAGAAGTTGCCAAAAACCGAAGAGTTACATTTCAGTCTCTACAGGCCTTAGTTAGCATGTTCAATGTTAAAGTTGATGACAGTACAAATAGAAAAATACTGAACAAGTATGGCTTTGCTTGGAAGGGTTGCCAGAAAAATATCTCAGTTCTCTAATAAAATATGGTAGCAAGATTTGCAAATACATCTGAAAAAAACCCAAGATTCCTGGAAGTATATTCTTTTCAAAGATGAGACCAAAGTGGAGAATATTTGGCAAAAACAAAAGAAATTATATCAGCACAAACACCTCATACCAACTGCCAAGCAAGGTGGTAGAGCGGTAATGATTTGTGCTCGTTTTACAGAACCTGGGCACCTTGCAGTCATTGAGTTGACCATTAACTCCTCTATATACCAAAGCATTCTAGAATCAAATATGAGACCATTTATCCAACAGTTAAAATTGGCCAAATTGGATCATGCAAGAGAGCAGTGACCCTAACCACACCAGCAAAACTACAAGAGAATGAGTGAAAAATACAAATAAAAAATATAGGTATATCAGTCACTCAGTCAAAATTCAGCCCTTTCTAGCTGAAAAGCTGTGGTAGGAGTCGTGCATAAACAAATGCCCAAAACCTCACTGAACTGAACAGTATTGCAAAAGCAGTGGGCCAGAAATCCTCTATAATGATGAAGGAAACTGAGAGTCATAGAAGAAATGACTAAGTTAATTTATTGCTGCCAAAAGGGGTTGAATCATGGAGTGTATTCCAATTTTCATACACTGTTCCTGCATTTTGATATAACTATTTCATTAACTAATTAATTACATATAATATGTTGTGTGTGTGTGTGTGTGTGTGGGGGGGGGGGGGGGGGGGGGGTATATCTGCTTACTAAAAATATTTTAGTGTAATTTGTTGAATGCTGCCTGATCTGGATACATCAGTAAGGTTATTTGAGATAAAATGCAAGCAGTTTGAAGTATGTCATTTTTAAAAACAAAGCTGTAAAACAGTTTTGTTCTTTTCTTTTCTGAATGCTGAGGATGGTGCCCCTTATTTGAATTCAGAAGAGCAGTACTCATCATATTATCACATATAGCCTGAGAAAGTATGAAACCAAGTAAATAATTACCATCCATCATAAGCCCAAAGCCCATTATAAAATGCAAGTCCAATTGCTCCAAAAGATGTTGCAGTGCCATCAAAAGCATTTGAAAAATTCTCTGTTTTTCCTAGACACAAATACATAATATACAATAATGTTAGTGGTTATACATTGGTTAACATTTATTAACACAAACATTTAAAGACAGAGTTGTATGTATAGATCTATAAGAAGACTGACCTTGTGCCAACAGAACGATTCCTGCTCCAACTATGACAAGAATGATTATAAGTTTGGCTGCAGTAAAGAAGTTCTGCACATAACTTGCCAGTTTGACACTCAAACAGTTGATGGATGTGATGATCACTGCAAAAAAACAGAAAATGTAATCATATATTTTCCCACCTATACATTTATAATTAAACACATTTTTCGAAGAAGACTTGGTATTAGGGGGTTAGTTTATCTGATAATTCTAAATTGACCAAAGGTGTGAATGTGAGTGCAAATGCACGTGGAGCAAGCAGCAGCAACTGTAGAGACTTCAGGACCAGACTGAGTATTGACATAGGTGTTGGAGAGGTTGTTGAGGGTCACTTTGTTGCTGCCCAATCATCTACTGGCGGTGACGATATACTGGATGGGAGAGGGTGATGACCCTCGGGTCTTCCAAGCCACGCTGGAGGCATAACAGTGGCCTCCTGCAGAGTGAGCATCGTGACTACTGCCTCCGCTCTCTGGAAAGGATCAAATGAGCCTGCCGCTGGCCTTACGATAGAGCTTCAACGACATCTGCTGGGCCATCATGGATAACTTGGGCCTCTCCCCGGAAGACCATCATGAACGGTTTCGGGACAGTCAGATGAAGGTAGTGGAACAACTGTTCATGTGGTCCTGGAAACTGAATGACACAGCAGTGAGGTGGCTGTAGCCCAGGCCGTCAGAGGGAAACCACCATGAACTGGTGGTTCTGCAGCAGTTCATTGAAGGGCTGCCCAGGGAAATGGCACGATGGGTCTGCTCCCATCGGTCAGCAAGCTTGGAAGCTGTGGTCACACTTGCGGAGGACCACCTGGCTGCGCAGACCAAGGGAGCAGAGAGCCACAGCCAGCCAGTTACCAGACCACAGCTCATGCAAGCACTCAGACAGAGGCTCCCCGACCCCTCCCCAGTGGAGCGGTCGCTGATGCTTCATGCAACAAACCAATTTTTACCTGGTCTGCTTGCCCAGGCCCTGGAGTGCTGGAAGGAGTGCGCCCGGGATCTGAAACGGGAGTGTCTGTTGAGGTGTTTCGCATACCCGGGGCTCCAAACCCCTCCCCTGGTCAAAGAGGGACATACAGCATTCCAGTAAGGTGTCAAGGGGGTATACGCTAGGTTTTGGTGGACATGGATAGTACACAGACCCTGGTCCACTAAACCCTGGTGGCGAATCCACTCTGCCTTCAATAATGCCCCATGGCGAATGGGCTACTAGTGAAGGCGGAGTGGATGAGGTGAACTGTGGTCATGGGGATCTTCGCAAGTTTCCCATTGTACCGCTGCATATAAAATTTAAAGGAAAAATGCATACAGTTAAGGCTGCAGATAACTCACGCCTATCGCATCCCCTATTTCTGGGAACAATTTGCCAGGGATGCAATACGAATGGCTATCCGGTGGATGGTCTACTCTGGGTATTACCTCCTGGAATGCTTATCTGTTTCAGGTCATCTCCTGAGTCGGGATCACCAAAGATTACTGACTGATCAGGGCACATCATTCATGTCTCACACACTTAAGGAGTTGTAGGAATTGTTGGGCATTAAATCTGTTCAGACCTGCGTCTACCACCCTCAAACTGACGGGTTGGTGGAGTAACTGAATAAGACTTTAAGTTCATTCACGAGGATGAATGCAGTTGTGGTCATTGGTTAGACCCTTTGTTATTTGCAGTGAGGAAGGCTCCCCAGGGCTCCACAGGACTTTCAGCCTTTGAGCTACTCCTCGGCAGAAAGCCACGGGGGATGTTGCACCTGATTAAAGAAAACTGATAGAAAGGTCCAAGCCAAAAATGAGATTCAATGCATCCTGGACCTGAGAGCAAAGCTGCACACTTTGAGGAGGTTATCAGGGGAAAATATACTCCAGATCCGGGAACGTCAACACCGCTGACTCAGGCAATTTTCACCAGGAGACAAAGTGCTTTTATTACTTCCTTCTTTAAGCTTAATGTTACTCACCAAGTGACAAGGACACGATGATTACGGGACATTAACTGTGAGGTGGTGCGGTCGGGGAAGAGCCACACAAATATGTCATCTCAACATTGTGCAAGCATGAAGAGAGGTGGAAACCGACTTTCTGGTGAGCCTGGTTAAGAAAAGGCTCAGATGTTGTTTGCAGATGTGTTTGCCCTCTGTCCGGCTGTATGAACCTCTCATAGAGCACCATTTTGAAACTCAGCCTGGTGTGACGGTGCGTTCACAGCCATACAGGTTACCTGAACATAAAACACACCCGAACATAAAAATGGGGATAATAGAAGAGTCACACACTACGTGGTGTAGCCCCATAGTTCTTGTGGTGAAAAAAGATGGGTCTGTATTGTACTGCAAAGTGAATGAAGTGTCATGATGTGATGCCTACCCCATGCCCCAGGACAACGAGGCTCTGGACCAGTCAGGCACAGCTGAATTTTTCATGCCACTGGATTTAACCAAGGGCTACTGGCAAATTCCCTTGTCTGCAGAGTCCAAGAAAAAAATGTCCTTCTCCACTCCGTAAGGATTGTACCAATTTGTAACACTTCCGTTTGACTTGTTCAGTGCCACAGCCACCTTCCAGTGCCTCATAGACCAGGTGTAGCGTCCACACGCTTCATATCCTGCTGCCTACCTGGAAGATGTTATCATCCATAGTCATGCTTGTGCATGTGCAATGGGTGGCTGGGATCCTGGAGTCCCTGAGGCAGCTGGGCTCACATCCAACCTGAAGAAGTGTGCAGTTGAACAGAGGGAGGTCCAGTATTTGGGGTACCACTTTGGGGGCGGACAGGTGCACCCAAAGATGGAGAAAACAGCATCCATCACAGCCTGCCCGTGTCCCAAGACCAAGAAGGAGGTGAGGCGGTTCTTGGGGCTGGTCGTGTACTACCACAGGTTCATGCCCGGAAGGGTGAACCAGATCTGGTCCAGTGGATGGAGTGGTGTCAGGCGGCATTTGTGTAGGTGAAGAAGCTCTTCTGTGGGGAGGTCCCCACACCTAACTTTTTTCCTCCCTTTTTGTCCTGCAAACAGACACCTCGAATGGAGGGCTGGCCGTTTTGTCCCTGCAGGTAAGGGGGGTAAAGTGACCGATCTTGTACATCAGCCAGAAGCTGACAGAGTGAGAAGGAGCTGGTGACAGGAGAGTGGAGTCAGCTGGAAAGTGTTTACCCCGAAACACTGTGGAAGCGTAACAAACAAAAGAAACTGTGGGATTATAATATTATTTTATGCCATGTTATACCCCTAATTAAAGATTGTGAATTATTATGTAGTTTTAGTTTGCATTATTCTCCTGAATTAGAAGAAGGTGATAACTATTGCATTTGTTAAACTGATTTGCATTGCATTAGACTGCTGATTTATTGTGAATGAATGATATTGTTTTATGATGCATTATACTGCTGAGTTATAAGAAATACTGTTCGCAGAAAGTCATCGCCTTATTTGTCTGATTAGAAGAGAACAGAACATACTGGAGTTTTCTGCCCCATCTCAGCAGGAGCAGATAAACAGGGAGCCAAGGTCGTAGCTTAGGCGCTGTGTGAGAGAAAGAATGTGAATGTTTAGGCTTTTATGATTAGGTGGGGGCCACTAGAGGCTATAAGAGTTTGATCAATGCTCCACCATTTTGAGATCTGATGCTGTCTGCGTACGGTGTCCATCTCCCACGCGTGTGATCATTAAAATCATCGTTTGACTCAACCCGGCCGGACCAGTGTTGTTATTTTGGTTTTTCCTCTTGTATCCATCCCCAATATTTGAATCCGTAACAAAACCCATAGTAAGAATACTGTGTGGTCTGAGTTGTGTGTAGGCATCACAGTTGGCTTTAATTATTTTAATTTCAATAAAAGTATTTTTTTTTACATCTGCAAATTGGAGAGTGACATCGTTCTGGACACCTTACAAAGTAAGGCACACATTAGCTTGAAATGGCTAATGTGGCCTGAAAACCGATTGTCTTCACAATCACTTTGTGGTTTCCATTATAAAGTATAGTCATGTATGAGCTTCTAAAGTGACTCTGTACTTGTGTATAGTTTATTGCTGTTAAGCATGAACTTACATATAGCCGCTGCTGCTAGACACTTGGTGACAATTAGAGGTGGAGAGCAGCCAGGGTAGAAAGGAGTAGAGGCATATTCTGCAAAGCTCAGTGTGATGATAGCAAAGGATGAAGGCTTTAACACCATAATAGTTGTCCAGGAGTAAAGGTAGGCAACAATAGAGCCAAAAGCCTCCATGAAATAGGGGTACTCGCCGCCTGATTTGGTGATCATGGTTCCAAGTTCAGCATAACACAGTGCTCCTATGCAGCCACACACAAAAACACAAAAACACAGAAAGGAAAGTTGTAAAACAACACAGAAGAAGGGACTTTCAAAACTTTGTATGAGTTCATGTATTCAAAGCAGTGGTAAGAAACCTTGCATGTCTGTGACACTCATATATGCTTGGCACACTCAATCGCTGTCATTATATCTCCCTTGCTTCTTATGCTCTCATTTTCAATGCTCTTCACCTCTTATTTTAGTTTTAATAAGATCAAAAGAAATGGTTTCAAATTTGTTTTTTTTCTAAATTTTTGCATTACATTGCAGGTGCTTGTGCTTCCAGAAATATATGTAATATATGATATATAGATAGATATAGATATATATCTATATAGATATAGATATAGAGATATAGAGATATAGATATGTAGACACACACACACACACACACACACACACACACACACACACACACACACACACACACACACACTTCACCAGTGTGCCACCCAATTTCTGGGCTTTCAAGTTAGGTTGACCAGAAAGTATATCTTCAGATCCATATAATTAGATTCAGGAAATCCAGATTAGATGGAACCCATTTTATATAAAACTCTGTCAAACTACAATAATCAAAATCTAAATACAACATAACTGAAATACAAACTAAAGCCATACTAAATAGCGTGTGCTAGTATAAAATTTAACTGACTTAGATCAGACATCTTTTGTTATTTTTTCCCCATTTAATTGTTTTCTCACATCAAACAGTTCACAGTGTCTGAGTGATAAAACAATGATGTTCTTTACGCTTTTCGGGAACATCTCCTTTGTATCTGTGAGCTTAATTAATCTGAAGACTAATGTGCACTAAAAATCCTCACAATAACGATTTTGACTTCAACAGCCAGTAAAAACATCTTCCACAATGAAAAATTATATTCCTGGCAGAAAACAAAAGGTGATACTGTGTGAGCTTGTTCCTATTCTGACCATCATTATTTGTCTACATGACTTGAAAAGAATATTAGATTCCTGATATAGCAACAGAACTGGTTGCCGAATACAATGAAATATGAGTTAAAATGTTGGTCTCACCAAGAGTAGATAACACGCCGCAAGCAGTCCAGATTAGGAGGCAAGGTCCCACAGCTCCCGAGTACAGCAAAACAGACTTTGGGGAAATGAAAATGCCTGAGCCAATCATAGTCCCCACAATGAGACAAATGCCACTCAGCAGACCAACCTAAGCAAGCACATGGAAAATAAAAAATATTAATGTGTTTTTTCAGTTATTTAATGTCAGTAACTGTTTTCAGGAAACTATCATTCCCATGTGTTCTATAACATCATAATTATATTATAAAATAATAATTTTTTTAGCAACACCGTTTAATGCGTGGCTGTGCTTCAGCTCTTGGGATCTGAAATAATAGTGGAAATAGTTGATGCACCATTTCCGTGTCATATTTTGATTTTAAGTTGGTTGACAGCAGCAGTTAAACTCCAGAACTGGTTGAATCAGACATCATTACGTTGCCACGCTGAGTGAGGCAGAGTAAGCTGCTAAAGACTAAATTAAAGATGAAGAAGTCCCTTATCATTAAAGGCAAAATCCTCACATCTGCTGTGACAAAACAAATTTCCCACGTGTGGGACTAATAAAGGTTATCTTATCTTATCTTATCTCACAACATGTGAAAACAAACATCAATGCCACTTTTATAGGTAATTTCATTTTTTAGTCACCATAAGTATATCAGGCAAGAGATAAGGGTAAGAATGCACTAAATGGTAAATGGCCTGTATTTATATAGTGCTTTACTAGTCCCTAAGGACCCCAAAGCGCTTTTCACATCCAGTCATCCACCCATTCACACACACATTCACACACTAAACTCGTACTTTGTCTAAATCACTGCAAAAGTGTTCCAGATCTTTCTGTGGATCTCATACAGCCTTACCCAGTCATGAAAAAAAAAACCCAGAGAGGCTTGTCATCTCTATACCTGTTTAGAAATTTCCCAAGTATCCTTGAGAGGAGTAAAGAGCTGGTTTAATGTTCCTCAACCAGAGTGAAACCACATTTTTCATTCTGAATCTTGGGTCCTGGTTGGTGTGTTGCCGGGGTTGTGGGCGGGTGGGTGCATGGGGGCCCAGCCCTGGCGCAGGGTGCCGCCGGTGCGTCGAGCCACCTGGGGGGCTCTTCAACTGGTGGGGGAGATTGTCACATCTTGCAGGAGCTTTCCGCTCTTCAGGAACTCTCTCTGCAGGAGGGGGAGATACAGGAGAGGTGGAGGAAGATCTCAGCCTGGGCGTCTATTGTCTTATGAGTGGATGGTGGTGTGGGTGCAGTTTTCTCTGTGGTGGGGTTGGGTGGACTGTCCTGGGCTCTGTGGGGCCGGGGGGCGCTGCTGCACTGGGCCCCGTTCTGGATGGGCCTGGGCCCCCTTTCCCTGGCGGGTCGCGGAGTATGGGGGTGCCTACTGGGGTCAGCGGGGGAGCTGGCCCCAGGGAGGGGTTACCTGCCCCTCCCTTCCTTCCCTCCCCATCTCCAGCTGCCTCCCTCTTCCCGCTCCACCACAACCACCCACACATGCAGGGCCTTGGAGTAGGGGTATGTCACCAGGGTGCAGAGGAGGCTACCCCCCCCGTCCCCTTCTGGCTGCCTCTGCCTCAATTTTATCCCACAACTTAGACATTCACATTACTCACACTCTCATTACACATACATATAGGATCTTGGGGGTGGGCACGATACACGGAATCCAAATTACCATCAGGGTGTACACCTCACCCCTGGCGTCGTTGCCCACCTCTCAATTTTAAATACACGTAGACATTGAGGGCTAGCAGGAGGGACCATGCGCTTACCTGCTGCTCTCTGGCAGGTAGCTCCATGCCCTCCTGGGTTTTAAATGCACCTTAGAACACACATGCATCAACACTACAATGAGCGGGTGGAGGGAGGTTTGGAGTCTTCTCTCACCCCCATTCTCTGCGGCCTGCTGGAGCGGGGGGGCTAGGAGGAGGAGTTGGCCGTCCGACTGCGGTCTGGAGTGTGGGGCCTCCCTGCTGCTGCGGAGTCGGGGCGGTCTGCCTCCCCCCACCGCAGGGAAAAGGGTAACACCACCTGGGTCTGGGTGCAGTTCCCCCTCCAGGGGCAAGGGTACCTAGACCCGGTTCGTAGAGTACGCTTGGGGAGTGTGATTGTGTGTACAGCGTCTCTTTATGTCTGTCTCCACGTTGGTTGAGTGTGGAGTAAGTGTATATGAGAGTATGAGGGTGGGAATGGATGTTTGTATCTGTGTGTGCCTGTATGTCTGTGTCTATATGTCAGGTTGGGTGTCAGACGCCACCTCTCTGGGGACATCTCAGGCCCTCCAAGGTTTGGACGCCTATCTCCCCCCACCACCACTTCCCCTGCCAGTGGCGGACTCCCTCAGGTGTCGGTGCATTGGTGGTTCTTTGTGTCTGGGGGTGGGCGTCCGGGTACACACCGGCTCACTCCTTGGCGGCCGCTTATCGGGGCCTGGAGCCTGGGGCTCGCTCGGGCCACTTCGGAGGTGGGGTGCCCTCGGCCTCTCGGCCTGGGGCTCGGTCACTCAGGCACAGCTGGCTGCCGGCGGAGCTCACGGGCACGTCACTGCAACCCCCCCTGGCTTCTGCTCCGCGGCTGCTGAGTGAGCCCTCATCTGGGACTCTCCTCAGCTCTTTCTGGGACAGTGGCGCGGCTGCCCCTCTGTTGGTCTTCCTTGGTCTCTTGTGTTCTGAGGGCCTCTGGATGTCTGGAGTTTTGATCTCCTTCATACCTGCTTCATGCCCTGGAGGACGGGGCTGTGGCCCCCCCACACCCTCTAGCAGATCATTACATGAAGGACCCTTTTAAAAAAACAAGCGCGTCCATGCTCACAGGTGTACACACTAGAGATGGCACGATACCACTTTTTTATGTCCGATACCGATACCGATATCATAAATTTGGATATCTGCCGATACCGATATGAATCCGATATAATGTTTTTTAATCAACAAAACTGTTTTTTTTTAAAATATCTTGCTGCATTTTGTATAAGTTCATACTCAAGTTTAAAACAACAACTACACTAAAGCTATTCTGTTATACCTATATGCAAAAAAAAAATATTTCATAGTTCAGCAATACTGATCAATCTAATAAACTTAAACCTACACCATCCTCCCTATTCTGGTATTTTAAAGAGTACTTAGCGTAAATATTAAGCAACCTAACTAATAGGGTTCCAACTCCCAGCAACAACAAAAATAAATAAATAAAAAATAGGGAACCACCCCTCACACTCCACCTCATGATGCTTAATCAACGTAATCAACCTTAATTTGATGCAGTGTGAAAAAAAAATGCACAGAAATCAATTATTTTTCAAGAAATATTAAATAGATTCAACATCTTTCTTCAACAAAATTGCAGACTGCACAGATGGTACCTTCCCAAAGGAAAAAGTACTATAGCTTACTAGGGTATATATATTAGACTTAATAGTCACTATATACAGTAATTGACTTCTATTCATTTTACATCAAATTAAAACTTTGGGTGTAAGATTCGGATAATTATTTATTAAAAGCTAGACATTTTAAATGAGAATAAGAAAGAAAAGTATGTCTTTGTGCCCCCTTTTCCCTGTTAATGCCCTATCGGCCCCCCTGGCTAAACTTTGCTAGATCCGCCCCTGCACAGTTACCAGCCGTCAGCTACGTAGAAAAAGATCCTCGAGTAGAAAGTAATATTAAATACATTCTAACAACAGCTTATCAAGCTTAAACGTGCTGCTGTTGTTCAGCCGCTGGTTTCCTCTTTCTGGTGCAAAGTGGGCCAAAAACAAACAAGAGAGATGGACTCGCGACAGAAAAGCCGATCAGCTGATCGTTAAGCAGTTTCATGATTGAAGTAGCAGCGAGAAGAGGCAGTCGTTCCATATATCGTTTGTTAAGCTTAACGCAGGAATGCTTTACAAACATTCAGAGATGGACTTACACACTTGCTTTACTTCTCTCGGGGATAACTTTGTCGGAGATGAAATGCCGGGTTGCTAGCGAAGCTCCACATGCTATCCAGACCACCGACAGGTCCCGCATGCCACAGCCGCTCTATCACGTGATGCATACTGCTCCGACGTGCTAACGTTCTGAGGTGAGTTACGGCGTGTTGCAAGTTTTGTGAGGTGCTTTCGTGATATTTAATGGATCGGATTACATTTTTTATTTTTTTCCGATATCCGATCCAGTAATTTAGGTCAGTATCGGACCGATACCGATACGTAATATCGGATCGGTCCATCTCTAGTACACACGGGTGATCACACCCACAAACTACACCCTTTTTGGCTCCTACCTCAAAGCACACTGTGTTCTGTTGATCTTATGTGCTGCACAATAATGTTTAATATTTTGTATTTACTGTCATATTCCCATATATCATTGTGATGTTGTTTATTCTATTACTCTTGTTCTCTTCTGCTTGTTTTCTTTTTTCTTTCTCAACAGGTGATCCAGGTGATCGATATATGCATTTTCTTTTTCTTTTTTTTTCCTGCTTATTCTGTTGGTTTTTGTCTTTTGCCCTTCTCCCCCGTCCCTCTTCTCAGCTGTTTCCCTTTCCCTCTTTCTTTCTCCCCTTCTTTCCCCCAGTCAAGTCTGTCCCGTATTCAGCAAGTGAAAATAAAATAAACAATAAAAGGTGAATCAAATGGACCATTATGGCAAGGCTGGGATGGTCAATTTGGTAAAGTAAATCCGTTGGGCATCTTTCTTTGCCTTTAGACAATAATTCTGATGGCAAAAGAGCCAAACGGGACAGGCAAAAAAATAAATAAATAAATAAATAAATAAAATAATAGTGGAAATAGTTGATGCACCATTTCCGTGTCATATTTTGATTTTAAGTTGGTTGACAGCAGCAGTTAACAAACTCAAGAACTGGTTGAATCAGATATCATTACATTGCCACGTTGAGTGAGGCAGAGTAAGCTGCTAAAGACTAAATTAAAGATGAAGAAGTCCCTTATCATTAAAGGCAAAATTCTCACATCTCACAACATGTGAAAACAAACAGCAATGTCACTTTTATAGGTAATTTCATTTTTTAGTCACTATAGATAGATGAGGCTAGAGATAAGGGTAATACACTAAACTTGTACTTTGTCTAAATCACTGCAAAAGTGTTCCAGATCTTTCTGTGGATCTCATACAGCCTTACCCAGTCATGAAAAAAAAAAAACAGAGAGGCTTGTCATCTCTATACTTGTTTAGAAATTTCCCAAGTATCCTTGAGAGGAGCAAAGAGCTGGTTTAATGTTCCTCAACCAGAGTGAAACCACATTTTTTATTCTGAATCTGAGGTCCAACAAAGGGGCAGACTCTTCTCTTTTGTACCCTTGCATGCATCTTGTAAGGGAGGATACAGAGTATGGTCCCGTCTTCATAAAAAGGATGACCACCACTTTAGTTTGCACATTCAAAGACACCACCTTGACCACAATGTTTCAGAGGCATGTCAGCACACACCCTGATATCCCTTTGTTGGTGTTGATCTGATATCATCATAATAATTTTGGAGGAGGATCCAAAGATCAACACAACAACCAACAACCAACAACCTCTGAGTTTTCAGTTAGTATTTTCCAAGAATTTGGCTAATCCTATTACATTTTCACAAGTAAACCAGCATGAGTAATGTAAACTGGCTAAAGGCAAACCTAACTTGATACTATATTTATTATATTGTATTGATTAATAAAGAAAAACAGGAACGACACATCCTGGGGTTATTGAATCCAGGTCACTGACCAGTGTCCGTGGGACCAAAGAGATAATTAACTAGTTCAGCTTACATTCCACTAACAGTAAGAACACAGGAGGAATGTCACACAATCAATATGAAAAAATAAAATAAAAATTACACACTCTTTCAATTCTAATTGTTTTTTTTTTAATCAAAACATAATAGGAAAAAAATGGTTTCACAAAACATTATACTTTTTCATTTATTTAACAAAAATTAAGCCAAAATTCAAAAAGCAGTATATAAAAAAAAATAATAATAGAAAACTAAGTATACCTCATTCAGTGAGAATTGAGTACCAGCCAACTGCCAATGATCAAATACACTTTTACACAATTAACTGATCATCAGCAAGTATGACCACTTCTAAGAGCAGAAACATTGTCAAGTTGTGGGTCTGAAGCATTCAAGTGTCTGATAACACAATGCTGTAAAGGAAAGACATTAGTAAACATGTTAAAGAATCAATTATTACTACCAATAAATCTGAGGTTTCAAGACACTTCCCAATGTTTTCAAGAGTGAATATTCCAGAAAATTCACCCTAAGGTGAAAAAAGACTCCCCAAAAAACAAGAGCTGCATCTCAGAATCCACAGGCCTCCGCTAGCATGTTAAATGTTGCGGATCATGACAGTGCGATTTGAAAAAGACTATACAAACATGGTTTGTGTAGAAGGGTTGGAAGGACAAAGTGTCATGGTCCTGGGTCGTGTGACCCCGTGTTGAGTTTTATGTATCTTTTGTATTCATTTATGCTTTAGCTTAGTTCGTCTAGTTAATTTCTAGGGTGCTGTTTAGCCCTTTGTTTCTTAGTTGTTTATGTCATCTCCCTGTACTCAGTCTCCCTGGTTCGTGCGTCTACCTGTCATGCGTGGTTATGTTTAGTTCATGTCATGTCTAATCTCCATGTTTCCTGTTTTACTTTGAAAGTCTGTATTCAATGTCAGTGTATTTAGTTTCACTTCTCCTGTCCTGTCTTTAGGTTCATGTGTGTCAGCTGTGCTCCCATGTGTGGCCACTTCCCCTGATCATCCCTCATGTGTATTTAGTCTCTGTGTTTCATGCAGTCTGTGTTGCGTCGTCTGTGTTCCCACCCTCCATGTCCTCACGGCCAGTCTTTACAGTCATCTTCATGATTTTCTTAGTCTTCATAGCTTATCAGTATCTGCTTCCAGTTTAGTTTAAGTTCAGTTTAGTCACAGTATTTCTGCTTTGTTTGAAACCTGCTCTCTTGTATTCGCACCGGGGTCCACCACACACACCACCGCACGGTCTGTCTCCTCAGATCGTGACACAAAGCCTTTTGTATCTAAAAAGAACATGACAACACAGCTAAAATTTGAAAAGTTGCATGGGTTGCCAGGTGAAATTGTTAGGGAACAATGTCCTTTAGACACACCATATCAACACAAACAACTTTTGACAAATATTTAGCACACTAGTGGAAGGGTAATGGTTTAGGTGACTTAGGCACCTTGTAGTCATTTAGTCAACCACTAACTCCTGTATACAAAAGTATTCTAGAGTCAGATTTATCTGTCCAACAGCTAGCTTGGCCAAAAGTGAGTCATGAGCCAGGAGAATGACCCCAAACACATCAGCAAATCTGTAACAAAGTGGCTGAAAAAAGAAACTAATCAAGGTGCTGAAGTTCCCTGTCTAAGTCTTGAACCTAATTGAAAAGCTGCATAAACAAATATCTACAAACTTTAGAGCACTGAAGCAATATTGTAAAGAAAATTAGGTGGAAAAATCCTCCACAATAATGTGAGAGACCAATAAGATAATAGTTACTTCAAGTTATGGCAAATAAAAGTGGTTCTACAAGATACTGAATCATTGGGTGTACTTAGTTTGTCCACAAACTGCTTCTGCATTTTGGCTCAGTTTTTGGTAAATAAATAATGAAACAGTATAATATGCTATGTGTTTTGTTCATTTAATGTTTATTTAAATCATTTTAGTACCTGGTAAGGACTGGATATTTTTTTTGCTGTCTTGACAAGGCTCGCAAAATTTCAAAATCTCTGGTAGCCATTCGGGCAGGCATTCTTCAGTTTTTGGTAGCCCAAAATAAATTTAGTAGCCTGAATAAAAAAGAAAGCAATTTTTTAATGTTTTGTTTCCGTTACAATATTATACTTTAATGTATAATATTGTAATGGAAACAAAAATGAATCAAAAAAATTGTTAAAATACAAATCACAACAACTGTATAAAAATTACAACCATCAACTCAAATACTTGGTTCAAATTGAACAGAAATTTCTATGAACTTGTAAGAATCAGTCTGTGTCAGATCCTGAATCTGAAATTTCCGCTGAAGTCACGGGTAAGAGGCAAGTGGAACCAAGATCTAGGCCATTTGCTTTTTGAAGTTTGCAAAGACTGCTAAATTTTGCCAATAGTAGTTCACTCTTTCCAATATAGCACGCTGTTCTAAACAGCTTTTTCAGGAGTTCTTGTTGTGCTTGGTTTATTTTTAGTATGTTTTTTTGCAATTGCTGTTTGTTCTGGGAAAGATACTGCAGACTGGGCAATAATGCATTTCTTGCATTTCTCATGGGTTCTGATGGGGTCTTTCTTAAAATTACTGGTCCCAGTAACAAAGGCGCTTGTCGACTCAGAAATCAAATGAAACTCACAACACGCCTGGCAGAACATCATGTTATTTAGCTCGTCATATTCCAGCCACAGAAATTCTTTTGTCCATGAAACCAAAAAAGCTGCGCTTTCTTTTTGCCTCATAGTCTGATTTGTCCTAACTTTTCCGTTTTGTGGTAAGCTTTTCTTTGGCTGCCCCTTCTTCACCCTGACCTGTCTTATTTGGCTGAGCAGAACTAAAATACCAGCGTAAATCCTGCTGCTTTTACACACGTACTTACATAACGGTCAGCGATTCTTTGCACACTCAACCTCTCACATGTTTAAACTTGCTGCGAGAGATTTCACTTGTCACTTTTGAATAGTAAGCTAATGAGTGATAAGACGATGTCAGAGGAATTGGTGCGCAATTAATCGTCACTCACCAATCAGTGCTGCTGCTCTCTACACACCGTTCGCACAATTGCAAAATGAAAGTGAAAGCAAAAAACAAGCGCAAATTCAAACGCAATTTCAATATGTCACATATTGACAGTGGCTCATCGATGCCAATGACATAATTACTCAGCTACATTGGCGAAAGAATGCAAAAGCATAGACATATATTTTCCTTCCTATGATAGCCCGACGGGCAGGGCTGAGTTAGATTTTGGTAGCCCGACTGGAAAAATTTTGCGAGCGCTGCTTGAATTAGGATTGATGGAGGGTTACTTTTACCATGACTGTAAATGCCGATATAATAAAAGAAGACAGAATTAAGAAGCAATAAAAAAGCAATATCACATAAAAACAAGTCTATAAAATGTGTTTAAAGAAGAGACCAAAGTAACTGATTTTCCAAGCCTTATCTCTTCAGGTAGGTCATTCTAAAGCCTAGGGTGTGGTCACTTTTAGGGCCCTCCCAGAAGGGCCCTACCTGAGGATATAAGGATGCAAACATTGGGTAAAATCTTAAAGATCTATTAAAATAAACAGCGATCTGGTGGGGCTTGATATAAAGATACAAAGCCAGTGACTTTTCTTTATGCCAGAAAGAGAATTACAGAAGTCTGCAGGAAAATATGTGTGAATGGACTTTTCCAGGATGAGAGCAATGACTATCATAATCCTATTTTAACCTGAGAAAACCTTTCAGTTCCCATAAGTTTATTTTAGGAAGGAAAAAGCATTTTGTATCTAAAAAGAACATGGCAGCATAGCTGAAGTTTGACAAGTTGCATGGGTTGCCAGGTGAAATTGTAGGGTAAAAATGTCCTTTAGGCACACCATATCAACACAAACAACTTTTGACAAATGTTTAGCACACTAGTGGAAGGGTAATGGTTTGGGTGACTCAGCCACAGGACTTGGGCACCTTGTAGTCATTTAGTCAACCGCTAACTCCTGTATACAAAAGTATTCTAGAGTCAGATTTATCTGTCCAACAGCTAGCTTGACCAAAAGTGAGTCATGAGCCAGGAGAATGACCCCAAACACATCAGCAAATCTGTAACAAAGTGGCTGAAAAAAAGAAACTAATCAAGGTGCTGAAGTTCCCTGTCTAAGTCTTGAACCTAATTGAAAAGCTGCATAAACAAATATCTACAAACTTTAGAGCACTGAAGCAATATTGTAAAGAAAATTAGGTAAAAAAAAATCCTCCACAATAATGTGAGAGACCAATAAGATAATAATTACTTCAAGTTATGGCAAATAAAAGTGGTTCTACAAGATACTGAATCATTGGGTGTACTTAGTTTGTCCACAAACTGCTTCTGCATTTTGGCTCAGTTTTTGGTAAATAAATAATGAAACATTATAATATGCTATGTGTTGTTGTTCATTTAATGTTTATTTAAATCATTTTAGTACCTGGTAAGGACTGGATTTTTTTTTTTACTGTCTTGAATTAGGATTGATGGAGGGTTACTTTTACCATGACTGTAAATGCCGATATAATAAAAGAAGACACGCAGCAGAATTACGTGTGCGCGCGTGTTTGTGTGTGTGTGTGGGGGGGGGGAAGATATGTGTGTATTCACATCGTTTATGTTAATGAGAGTGTGGGGAGTGAGTTGGAGGGTGGGGTGAGCTGCTTTTAACCATGTAAAGCACTTTGTGCTACATTTTTTTTGTATGAAAAGTGCTTTATAAATAAAGATTGATTGATTGATTGATTGATTGATTGATTGATTGATTGAAGAAGCAATAAAAAAGCAATATCACATAAAAACAAGTCTATAAAATGTGTTTAAAGAAGAGACCAAAGTAACTGATTTTCCAAGCCTTATCTCTTCAGGTAGGTCATTCTAAAGCCTAGGGTGTGGTCACTTTTAGATTTATGCTTCAAATGTGAGACGGCCTCCCAGAAGGGCCCTACCTGAGGATATAAGGATGCAAACATTGGGTAAAATCTTAAAAATCTATTAAAATAAACAGCGATCTGGTGGGGCTTGATATAAAGATACAAAGCCAGTGACTTTTCTTTATGCCAGAAAGAGAATTACAGAAGTCTGCAGGAAAATATGTGTGAATGGACTTTTCCAGGATGAGAGCAACGACTATCATAATAATCCTATTTTAACCTGAGAAAACCTTTCAGTTCCCATAAGTTTATTTTAGGTCTTATGGAGCTTATTAGGGGTCTGGATTGCACTGCTGAGTGGATGATTATGGAGTTAATCTGTAGAGACGCTTGCTGTGGTACTGCCTGGTACTCAGTTCCAAGGCTCTATTATTGTAAAAGGTAAGGATGATCCTTTAGTGTGAAAATTTAGTGAGACTTGTTCTCAGGAACCTGCATGTATATAAAAGTCAAGCACACTGGTTCATACTTACATCTTTTTGAAGGGCAATGGCCTTCACCACCTCCTTGTTGTCTTTGGTAAGGTCAGTGGAGCCATTCTGTGACTCCTTTCTCTTCCTTATTCCACTTTCATCCATAGCAACACACTGGTCTATGAGGTAACATAAGTGTTGACACACATTACAGACCACTTGCATTAACATTTACAGGAAACACATCTTTGTTGTCCCTATAAAAGGTTATCATGACATGATAACGTTTAGAGGGAAAACTATGCTCTTCCATGGGCAGTAAATGTTCCCTTTCATCAAGATACACAGTGACTCTCAGAAACAAGAGCTCACTAAAAATCCACTCAAAGCCAAATCAAAACTAAATTTGTTCACAAATTGATTCCCATAATCTTACAGATTTAATTACATTACCAGGAACAGATATGGCTGAATTGCACAAATTTTGATTTTAAAGAGTTTCACTACAGTATTAACCTCATGCAGTGATATCTTAGACTAATCATCAATAGAGCAGCTCAATAACAGCCTTAAAGAGATCACTGAAATATCTTTAGAAGGGTTTTGGGTTGATTTTAAGTTTATTATAAGGTGATTCAGCATGTAAGCATTGTTTGTGTGGAGCTTTTAAACAAATATAATAGCAATTTTTAACAGATGTCCCTTAGAGCTGTATTAACTGTAATCCTTAACATTCATTAACTATTTGAGAGTCAAAGGGTTAATTTTAGTGATTTTTTGTGATTTGTAAAATACAATTTAAAAGTAGAACATTTGGATTTGGTGCTCTTTAGTGCAGTAATGATCAGCTCATATGCTTCATATGCTTTTTAACTGGGAAAAACTGTGAATATATTACTATTGTAAACATAGACTCCAACTTAGTCATACTAGGAGAACTGGTACAGACCGGCAGTAAGTCAAACATTATAAAAAGAATGGGGAGAGCGGAAATGTGTCTTACTCTGACACTCAGTGATAATATTTAAATACAAATTGTAGGAAAGAATTGCTTGAATGTAATTACATTTAACAGTAGCTCTGCATCACCACTATCACATACTATGTAATACATGATTATAAAGAAATGCACATTTAAAAAACATGTTGTAACTTACTTAACTTACTTGAAGAAAACAAAAACCTCAATGTTGGTCCATGAACCTTGAATGCAGCTTTTCCAAACCCAGGTGCAGTATTGTGAACACGCAAATTATGTTAAGCTAAGTTCAGTGAAGTAGAGCAGAAATGTCTGATGAAAATTGGGGGGGAAAAAACAAAAATCTCCATGAGACTGAGTAACTCCTCTGGTGGGAGGTTCCCAAATGTGATTGGACAGCTCTACATGAGAAGGGGGATGGGTTAAGGCGAAGTTCTAGCTTCATGAAATCTATTGAGCAGAAGCTTTAAAAAGGTACTGCTTTGAATTACACAGCAGATTTTCTTAACTCATAATATTGTGCAATAGCAAAATTTTATACATATGCAGCTCCCCAACTTTGTAAAACAGTAACTGAGAGTAAGAATATAGTGAGAGTCTGACGGCAATACTATAACCATAAAAAAAGAAAATCACATGATAAGCTTTATTTCATTTAATTTATACCCTTTTGTTTCTTGAGGGAGATCACTTAATCTGTTACTCAGTGAGCACTCCAAGAATCCCAGTAAGAAACTAAAAGTGACACAACCAAAACACCTATTACGTTTTTTTCTGTTTTGTTTTTTGATACTCTGAAAGAATTCCTTCCTTCTGAGTTTACCTAGCCTGACTTCCTTCACAATGCCTCTTTGATAAGGATATGTGACACCCCTGCAGTTGTGTGCTTGAACATTTGTGAGTTTGTGTGCTCATGTTTGACATTCCCTTTCCACTATACATGTTCTTTTACCTCTGAAAGAACATGTATTTTAGGCTGTAAAGTTAGCTCTGACTAGGTCACCTTTAAATATACCTTCAGATATTATTATACAAATCTTTGCTTCATTATGACATCCACAGATTCTATTACAGACATTAATATTCAATGAAATGAGTGAATCAAGCTAAAAATGAGAAAGCTTTGTATATTGTTAGAGTGAATTGTTAAATGTTTGTCATTTTTATGTTTACCATTTGTACATTGTTTTAACTCTGATGAAAGAAATTTCACTGTCCTTCCCCCCAGATTCTCGAGGTTCTAGGTGGGGAGCTGTAGTCTTTTATCACAGACACATCCTTGTGCTTTTGATGTAAGCTTCCTGCGTTTACGACCCTTTGGTCAGCAGGAGGTCTGACACACACACACACACACACACACACACGCACACACACGCACACACACACTTACTTAGATACAGAAGTTCACACATATACATACAATGCCTTGTCTTGGAACCAAGGGGGCGTGGCTTTGTTCTGACGTGTTTTGTGTGAACTGTCTCTCAATAAAAGGCAGCAGGTGGAGGTCAGATCTAGAGGTCATTTTCGTGGTGGACACAGACGAGGCCTCCCTTGCGCAAATAATTGATCAATCGACTGTCTTGTTTTCTTCATGATGAATAAGTCTCTAGAATTACCGGGGCTTGTGGAAACACAGACCCAACATATATAGGATCATATTATGTCTTATGTGAATAATCTTGTATGATCTGTGATGTAAATGTAAGTGCAAATTCAAACAAATGCCTTAACAAAAGTGAACATTGCAGAATTGTTGTGCCTTGTGATAAGGGCAGACAATGACCTGTTTAATTATGTCATTTCATACGCATCTGTTTTAAGAAATGATGGACTATGACTCTTAGGGGATTTGCAATAATGATAACTGTGGTTCAGATAAGACATGATAAGATGAAATAATCCTTTATTAGCTCCACAGGATGGGGGGGTTCAGTCTTAAAGCGGCACAGAGATAGACGCATAGAGTCAAATAAAAAAAATACTAGTATCTGTAAAAAAAATAAAATGTGGTTGTAGTTGTTGTGGTGGTTGTTGTGGAGGTTGTGGTGGTGGTGGTTGCCATCTCCCTTGGACTTTTACCACATGCTGACTCATTACATAAATGAATGGGGAAATTCACGTGTTTACGTCAGGCATTCAGTTTTACTGGAATTGTGTCATCTCCATGACAAATGTAGATGCGTGATTCATGACTAAACATCACTTTAATCCAATCATCTGCACTCAGTGACTGTTTCTTTAGCCCATTACAAGCTTGTTTTCTCTTGTTTAGGTGTTAGTACTGGTTTTGTTTGGCTTTTTTGTATGTAAATCCATTTAGCCCATATCTTACAGTTCTCTCACAAATTTGACTACAATTTTTGCCCATTCATTTTTCATTTTCCTGTTGTGCTTGTTTTTCTATTTTCAAAGCATATTTCCATGTCCTACACATCTTCCCATGTCCACCTGTATAGTTTCGCCTTAATACCTTTTCCACTTTGATTGAATTTTCTTCAAATTGTAGATACAGCTAACTGAGAATTACCAACATCTCCATGTTGAATTTCCTTCTTGAAGGACTTGTATATTTAATTTGAATATTTAAACTGACAGATCTCTTGTTGGAGGAATACTTCCTTACAGCAGCTTGTTAAAATTTGCAAACAATCTTTTTTTAATTTTTATTTTGAGTGGTTTGATTTGTGCAGGCATTGATGCAAATTCAAAGATGACTCCATATTAAATGTTTTTATTTTTGTTTGTTTTTTTCTGTATGTGATCTAGATTAAAATGCTTTATCAAGTATTGTTGGGTCTATGTTTCCACATGCCCCGCTAGTTTAGAGTCAAAAAGCAGCTCTTGGAGCTCACACTCCTCACCTGTCCCATAGCCCAAATCCTTCAAAGAGCAGCTTCCTTCGCAGCTATTTATTGACAAACTGTTACAATACACATCACAGCAAAAGCACCTCCCCTCGTAAGACCCCTCTTGATTACAAAGACAAGGCACTATGTGTGTATGTGTAGGCACTTGTATGCATGTGCAAGAACGTGTGTGTGTCTATGTGTGTCCATGTGTGTGTTTGGGTGAGTGTGTGAGAATGTGTGTGCGTGTGTGTGTGTATGTGACCTCCTGCTCACCAAAAGGGTCGTAAAAGCAGGAAGCTACAACACAAGAAACAGATCTTCCAGATAGAATGTATCTGCAGTAAAACCTCCCCCAGCACAGAGTGGCTGGAGAGGTGGTCAGAAACAAAGGAATGGCTTTGATCCTACAGTTTGAACCAAGACAAATTTAAGAAACACAATGACAACATTCAACAATTAGACTTAACAAGTATTAAATCTACTAACCTCAGCCAAGGAAGAGTTATGGAGGACTTTTGTCTTTCACCAACAGCACTACTGATTGGACTACAGGCAGCCATTTCAGCCTTGTTACGCATAAGCCTCACTTTGTTCACACTGTGGGTGTGTTTATGGGTGTCATCAACATCACACATAAATAATAAATTATACTGATGGAGATCACTTAATCTGTTACTCAGTGATAATGATAAGCTACATTAAGGAATTATAATCCTAAAGTTCCAATTAAACACCTAAAAACCAATCAAATATACCCCCACATGCTCTCATCTCTAGTCATTAGAATCTTGAAGTTTTCATTTGACCTCTGTCAATGGAAAATTGTATTTAGTAGTCAGTATAATCTTTTAGTGATATAAGTTTGCATATGATAGAATACTGCATGTAGTTATTTGTATTAGGAAATATTCAACCATGTATACTTAGAGGCATATAATCAATTGTGTGTGATCTCTAACAGGCTGCAGGCTTGGTGTGCACTCCAGGAATGCACCCCCACGTCCTGGGAGCATGAGAGTTCGTACCTTGTTTTATTGTTTTACGGCAGGATTAACGTAGCTATGTCTGTTTTAGTTTAAGTGCTTCTTTACATATAGATGAACTGTTGGATTTTCCAGACCAGCAGGTTAAGGGAAGTTGTTTATGGGGTCACACTCTGACCCTTTGATCTCACACACACACACACACACACACACACACACACACACACACACACACACACACACACACACACACACACACACACACACACGCACCACTGAAGTATAAATAAAGACCAGGGCAAAGCTCAGCGCGAGTCTCAGTCTGGAGGCTGCCCTTGCTAGCAAGAAGTTCTGTGTGTTTCTCTTCTCGGAGTCTTTACTGAAGAAGTGTTTTAGAACATTTTCCTTAACAACCTCTGTCCACATGTATTTTATTAGTTGTATCTTGGCCTGTCGATCCATCAGTGAAATGGAATGATTTTATGTCATTTTTGAGATTAAGTTTGAAATAATAATAAGGTGAAAAACCAAACTACCTTCAGATCTGGTTAGAATTATATTTGGTTTTGAGTGAGTTAAGAATGTGTATATTTGTACAGATTGGGGTCCATTATGTGTCTCAACAACTTTAGAAGTTAACACAGGATCAATTATTTATACAAGTTCACACTTTACTGGGTCTTACCGGGAATGCTACTATGTGCTTCTTTGTGATTTTTGCAGCAGGTAAACAACACATTGAAACAATGCTGGTCTGAACATTCTGTCCTCCAGGAGATGTTTAACTCTACCACCATCAATGTGTCACAAGAAAAAAAAAACAACAAAGGTGAGGAGGATTACTACAACAATTACAAAGGAATATACCCTCTGATTGATGAAAAAGTGTTTAGTGTTAAACTAGAATTCCTAGACACTTTTGCTGTCTTCATTGTTCCTGCTACTCGTATGTAACTTTGAAATTGGCAGGATATTAAAAAGGCCTATAATGTTCAAGCTGCTTGAGTTGAGTTGGCTCCACTTGTATGTTCCTCAGCTTGATGCGACCTTTCCTGAAAAATATGATTAACCACATTTTTGGGAAATCTCAGTTCAAAATCCCTGCCAAATCTGTTGAAAAAAAGAAATTACATAAATAGAACCTGTCTAACAAACTAGTAATTTAAAAGATATCAAAAAGCAGCACATCATGCACTGTAAAATCTAATTAGTTCCCAGAACTCAAAAAAATTGAGGAAACTCGTTGCCTCAAAAAAAATTGAGTAAAGCTAAGCTAAAAATGACTAAATTAGGACAACTTATTTATTTTGAGTACTCTATACAGGCTCATTTGTTCCCAGAACTCAAGAAAATTGGATCAAGTTTACGTAAGATGACCAAGTTAGGGCAACTTACTCATTTTGAGTACACTGTACAGCCTTGTTAGTTCCCAGAACTCAAAACAATTGAGGAAACTTGTTGCCTCAAAAAAACTAAGTAAAGCTTACTTAAGATGACTGTTAGGACAACTTATTCATTGCAAGTCTGCAGTATTAAGAATAACTTGATATTTCTGACTATACAATACTAATTGTTTACGTCTGTGAAGGTTCTCAGTCATCCAGGTCATCGTAGTCAAAGGAGCTTGCAAAGAAAAGCGTCTGGACTTCTTTAAGTTACTTGAAGACGTTTCACCTCTCATCCGAGAAGCTTCTTCAGTTCTAAGGTCAAATGGTGGAGAGTCCCAGATATAAACCTAGTGGGAGTGACCCCCCACAGAGGAACAAAAGGACCCCCTGATGATCCTCTAATCGCCTGAGCCAAGGTGTGAAACTGGGTGTGGGTCCCAATCAGCCAGAGTTTTGGGTGAGTTCATTGTGAAACCTGGCCCCACCTTATCATGCGAATTCCTGAGATCAGGTGGCCCAGGATGTGAGTGGGCGTTAAGGCGTCTGGGAAGGGATCTCAAAACTGGATTATAGATGGCAGAGAGTTGGTGTCGTAGACCACCACCTCTGTTCAAAGATGGTCGCTCACAGTGGACATAGATGGCTTCTTTCACTCCTCTTTCTTTGGTTTGAAAGAGGAGTGAAAGAAGCCATCTGGCTCAAGCGATTAGAGGATCATCAGGGGGTCCTTTTGTCCCTCTGTGGGGGGTCACTCCCACTAGGTTTATATCTGGGACTCTCCACCATTTGACCTTAGAACTGAAGAAGCTTCTCAGATGAGAGGTGAAACGTCTTCAAGTAACTTAAAGAAGTCCAGACGCTTTTCTTTGCAAGCTCCTTTGACTAATTGTTTACCTACTGACAAACATTTCAAGTTCAACTAAATGAAAAAACAATTTGTGGTAACCTGAATATGATTAAAAATAATTAACAAAACTTTTTGTAATGATGTTAAAATCAGCCCAACTTTTATTTTCAAACACAACCAAGTATAACAGCCAACATACTGGACACTGTTCTGCTGAACAACACTGTTATATCACTGTTATAATCTCACAATGAAACAAAGTCTCAGATGTAATTATTCTGAAAATAAGTTTAGGCCTACCACAAGTCTGTTTTGTACTTACATTACTTATATAATCAAAATAAAATATTTATTGTTCTGTCACAAGTGCAGTCTCTGATTTAAACAACACATTTGTTTTTCATTCCAACACATGAGCTGGAATGTTGTAATGTTTTAAGGATGCTTGTTTCCAGTCCAGGCATTACTGCCTGAATGACTATCATGGATCGATGTGATCCAAATGTAGGTGCAGAAGAAAGTCTTTAACTTCCCTTAAGTACAGTGGCAGTGGATGTGGGTTGGAGATGCAATGAGCTTGAACCTGCAGGCGACCATCTTCACTGACCACACTATCTGTGACGGAGGACTCATCTCTCCTGGTGTCCTGCAAGCAAACAATCATATTTTTTGGAACATGAACTTAATTGCTTTCTTAAAACATTTTTTATGTGTAATGCTGAAATATCTACTTCATTTATCAAAATATCACATATTTGCAAAAGTGCTTCCACGTTTTCGGAGAGCTCTGTTATCCACCAGCAGCTGACCGGGAGGTCAAGGCTCGATAGAGTCCGGGAGCACAGCTAACTTCTGGCTATTCTTTTCAACCCCCCTGCACTCTTTTGCTACTCAGGTTAAACATGATATATAGTTAGTTAGTTAGTTAGTTGGTTATGGCTATGGATTGAAAATACCCCCACCCCTAACGGCTGCACCTCCCAAAGAATTTTGTCTGGGCTCTTATCTCACTTTTTTTTATTTCAAACAATCAACAGAAAATTTCACCGACACAGTTTTATGTAAGGTTTTTAAGGCTGTTGTGTTAATTTTTAAGTAACATGACCCCAGCGGCAGCAGCAACGCTAGGCTAACACTAACTAGCTAGCAAGATTATAAACCTGGTGCTAAACTAAGAGAAGCCGCAAAATCAGTTTGAATAAGAGTAAACATTTACTCACCAAGTCAGTGTATCAGGTAAAGATTCACAGCAATGACAATAATCTCTTGAGCTGACGCTTCTCCAGGTTTGCTCAACATATCCCATAACAAATGCTGGCACCATGAACATGTGGACTGATCCGAGAGGGAGGAGGAGGTAGTCATGTGGCATTTTCAAAACACATTTTTCATCCTTCCGCCCTGAGAAGCAAAACTTCCAGCTTACTTAGTTTTTCTAAGTTTAGACAACTCAAATAAATTGAGTTTATCAGCATTTTTGCATAAAAAGTACTGGTAACTTATTTAAATCGAGTTCTAATAACAAATTGATAAAAATTGAGTTCAGCCCATTTAATATTTTTAATTAAACACAATATTACATTTTACAGTGTGCCATGATCTAAAGAAACCCAAGAACAACTGAGATTTGCATTGTGGGCTACTTTTTGTGAAAAATTTTGAATTTATCAGTGAGAGAATAAAAATCCTCGTCTCAATCATGTTTAATATCTAAGCAATAATATCTTCAATAAAAGGACTGAATAAATTCCTTGAGGAAGATTGCTGAAACTATCAGAATGGAAGTGAGGGAATTAATCAAGAGGGAAAAACTAGAGAGACAACTATGTTTGCATCTGCAAAAAAAAAAAAAAAAAAAAAAAGACCACATAAAAGAGTGGGCACCAAGAGGGAATGTAACCAGGATTTTATTTTAACTTCAAACACTGGCTTCCTCTAGTTCTTGCAGCTTTTGGAGTACCTACCGAATACAAAGGAAATGTTTAAAACGCTTTAAGGAGAATTTGAACCTTTGCCGCAGACACAGTTATAATCTGCTAACACAAAAACACACTGGCATATGAACTCAGTAACCCTGAGACCCAGAACTTATGACCACGTTTCAGACAAATACAAGGGGGAGGGGGTTTAGGCTCTGACTGAGTGAGTTTTCACCAACAAAATTTAGAACAGTTTGTGAGAAAGTAAGAGTATTTACTGCAGTGAGAACTTTCAGTTTGACAGATTGGCAGACACTTTCATTCACTGAAACTCCAGAAACAGTCCCTTACTCCCATAAGCCTTTACTGAAATACTTGGAAAATCAAAGTTTCAACTCTAGAGTGTTATTGGCTTTTTCATTTTTATGTTGCAAACCCAGGACAGGAAAGTTACCAATATATGATTCATGGGTAGAGCTATGTTGAAAACAAATATTTACAGATATATATAGTTTAAAAAACATTGAAGCTACACAATTCAATAAAAGCTTAATAATTACTAAATAAGTAAAATGGAATAAAACTGCTGTATTAAAGCCTAAAAAAATCAGATTTAGGGCATTACATGTAACATTACATATTGTAATTACATATTTACTTCTATTTAAAATCATGTTACATTTTGCAATTTAGCTGCCTTTAATTAAAAGACTTTTTTTTAGTTTTACAGCAAAGTAACCACGACACATCATTATAACTGAGATAGATAGATAGATAGATAGATAGATAGATAGATAGATAGATAGATAGATAGATAGATAGATAGATAGATAGATAGATAGATAGATAGATAGATAGATAGATAGATAGATAGATAGATGCTGAAAAACTGTTATAAATTGTATTTAAGGATCGTGTTATTGTTGATCTTCCAGCCTGTAGATGGCGATAACGGCTTCTGTCCCCAGTTCCCCGAATCATGTGACTTCCACCAAAACAAAGCTACCAGCCAGCTGACGGTGAAAGTACAGAGGTCAGAGGCTGAAACTTTTTAGACTGAATGAAACCGCTGCTGGTTTAGGATGAACACGACACTGAAGCACTGGAAAGAGGCGGCCACTCTGATTTTAGCCGCAGGACGCGGGCGTGGTTTCACCCCGAGAGCACCGCTGACAGGGGAAAGCGACTCTGGACAGTCACATCTGCCCCACAGGTCCCTCTTTGATTACGACGTTTTGCTGCTTAAAAGAAGCGGTAAAAGCGGATTCATGCCCAATGCTTATGTGTTTCCTGGGGGAGTGGTGGACGCATCGGATTTTTCCAGTGAGTGGCTGGACATTTTCAGATCTTTCACTAACTCCCTGACTTTCGGGTTAAGAAGTGTCAAACAGCCTCTGGAGACCAGACCTCCAATCTTTGCTACAGACCGACTGAAACTAGGCTCTCCCATCCCGGGAGAAGTCGCCCTCCGGATCTGCGCGTTGAGGGAAACATTTGAGGAATCTGGCGTACTTCTGGTTGCTCCCAAAACAGAGGAGAAAAAAATGTTAAAAAGCATAAAGGACTTTGGTTACATTGAGCGCTACGGGGTGAATGATCTGTGCAGCAGTGAGCTCACCAAGTGGAGGGCTCTGGTTAACCAGAACCCCTCCAACTTTATCAGGATGTGTAGAGAGCTGCAAGTGTTGCCTAACATCTGGGCTTTACATGAGTGGAGCAACTGGCTGACTCCAGCAGGCCGATATGGGACGACGAGATTTGACACAGCTTTCTTCATCTGCTGCTTGCAGGAGATTCCGCATACGCTACAAGATGATAAGGAAATTGAGCGTTTTCAGGTGATTACATATATCCAGCCAGATTAATTTATATTCTTTATAGACGCATGAAACGCACACGTGACCATCAAAACCTGCTTACCAATTCATTAAAAAGGGGGTCAGTCATATAATCCAACAGTATCCCAACTAAAATCTGGGATCTGGTAGAGCAACTGACTCCTGAGCTACAGCCACTGAGGGGTGGCTCCTTTCTGATTTTTCTATCTCTTGGTATGGCCATATTATTTAGCAAAGATATAGTATAGCCATACTCAGCACAGATGTCCCTGTATACTATGCCAGGCACTTGGTTATAGGGTTCCATGTATCCCCTGCCTGCTAGCATCTTGCACGCTGCTGTTATGTGGTCATCTCAGGAGCATCTTTGCACAACTTGCACCGAGGGTCTTGCCTGGTGTGGTAGGACACAGCCTCTATCGACCTTTTGCTTATAGCTTACAGAAAACAAGAGATGTCAATTTATTCTTATTAGACAGACCTGCAGATCTTTTTGTCCACAGCCCATGCAATGCCAGGGGACAAAGTAAAGCAAAGAAATGCTCCAAATGTAACAGGAAATGAATTCGGAGAACAAAATTAAGACCTTTCAGTAATCACTGCTAAATACTTTATTGATCCCAGAAAGGAAATGATTGTGTTACAGCAGTGGGATAAGGAATAAAAACAGCACAGTCTGCAGTAAATAAACAACCAAATGAATGTATAAGTGCCACAGGTGCACAGTAAGGGAATTATACTGTTAAATAGTGCAAAAATTTACATAGACTACAATGATAACAAACAAAGAGTAAAACTGAAGCGAATGCAAGAGAATAGTGTAAATTGCATTTACAAAAAAATAAATAAAAGTAAACATGAAAGGGTATATACAAAAATGTGTGTTTTAGATCTTATTCCTGACAGGTATGTTCACCTGTGACAGAACAAAACCTTATTGTACAGTTTTATAGAGAAATATAGGATTGATTTCCACAATCATTCTTTATGGCAGTGTGTTTGAATCAGTCTGAAGGAGCTCTGCTGCCTCAGTAGTGCGGAGTGGAGTGGGTGAGATTGTCTGTGGTGGAGAGCAGTTTGTTCAGTGACCTCCTGTCCCTCACTAACGGAAACACCTCCAAATTCTTGATAGTGATGCTTACCGCCTTGTGAATCAGTTTCTTGACAATTATGATTTCTGTTTTACGACACAGAGTTCGTTTTTGTTTTTTTTAAAGAAGCACAGTTGGAAAATGTCATAGACCTAAGAAGTGGTTCGATACTTGCTCCTTTTTAAATTTTCCCAGTGCAGTCAACTTGCCTCTTAAATAATGTTCCTCATAAAAAAAAAGTGTGATCTCAGAAAATCACACTGTGAAGCTAGCATCTTCTCTGACCTCCCAAGATAAGAACTGATATCACCTGACACTGAACTTCTTTATACAATTCCTCTACCAATCATTAAAATCTTCCAGGGGCCACTGGTTACACAAGGATAAGTCAGCGTGAGTAATTCAAAAATGGGGTTTTGCAGCTGAAATTACACAGAAAATGTGGTAAAATTAGTTTCAGTGGGTAAATAACACTAGCTCTTTCGGGTGTCTTTGTACCAGCTGATTGATATTGTGTACCAAATCAAAGGTAAGATCACAGTGTTGCAGTTTTAAAACACTAACCCCATCTGTGTGTTTCAGTGGTCCACACCCTCAGAGATCTTGCAGAGCTACCAGGCACAGGAGTTGTGGATTGCGCCTCCACAGTTCTATGAACTCAGCCGCCTGTGCCACTTCCCTCTACTAAATGATCTCCACAACTTCGCCAGCCAGCGTGCCACAGCGGGCTGCGAGCAGTGGATGCCCGTTGTTGTATCAAATGATGAACATCATATATCGCTGCTGCCAGGTGCAGATTTTATCATTATCATTTAATGATTTACACCTATCTATGTTTAATCTTTCCTCTCTCTCTCTTGGACTACTTACTCATCCAGGTGATAAACTTTATCCAGTGGACAGCCCAAGAGACTCTGAAGCTGCAAAAAACACAGCCCCTCAATCAAAGGATCATCAGGATGCTTCCCCGCTCCACCGTGTTGTCATATCAGATCCATACACTTTAAGGGTACAGATCACCATCACTCCAAAATACAAGCACGTCCTCCCTGTTGCACATTCAGCAGTGTCACATGACTCAAAAAGTCAGCTTTGACAACCCTGTGATCCTTGTCCTCCTGTGCCTATGAAATAAAAAGTCACAAAACCAGGCAAATTTACAGTCATATTTTTATATCGGTCTCAGTCATGTTGCTCTCATCACTGTATATTTTATTATGTTCATTTAAATGAGAAATTTTGCAGCACTTTGAGAGTTAATGTGTTTCAGATTGGCTTGTTTTGGGTAGAAATTCCTAGTACATGAAGCTGGAAGAGAAGAAGAAGACAAACATGGACAGAAGAGAAAGAACATTCAGTCTTCAGCTCAGGCCAAACTTTGCAGGACCTGCCAGACAGCTCATTTAAATAATGGCAGTAATCGTGTCTGTTTTTACAGTGTGTAGTTAGTTTTTACGTCAGGACAAAAAGCAACTTCAAAAATTGTATATGCAGTTTAAAGATTAGACAACTTTTTATTTGCACGGACCTGCCTGCACAGACACAGATGCATTAAGAGGTCAGATTTTTGTTCCAATAAAAATGTATATATAGTTATTGCAATCCAAAGACATGTTCTTCATGACTATACAGAGGACCAGAGTATCCTCAAACTTTGTCGCAGTTGTAGTGAAAGCTGAAGGCTGTGTTTGATCAGTTGTGCTTATTACTGGAAATATAGGTTGATTACAGCAATGCTGTTAATGAAATTTGTTAAATCTGATTAATTTAAACATAAAGGCTGCTGAAAAACACAAGTGTCTTGTGTGTGTTCATGGTTGTCCTTGTGTGGAGGATGCATAAGTAGAAGTTTTCCAGAACAGTGTCCTTCAGGACAAATTGAAGCCCTGTGAGAAATACTTTGTGCAAAATGGGCCACGCAGGATTTTTGCCAGTATAAATGAATTTATTATTGAGCATATTTGATCATTATTCATATTAACCTTTCAATAACGCTGCTTTAACCTGCCTTTTTGTGCTATATCTTATGATTATTTGTGATGGACATAAGTAATGAGCCAAATGGTTTGTCCTATTAAAATTAAGGCTCTCAATTCAGTTCAATCATCACAGTATAACACAAAGTCAGGTAAGTTTCAGGCATATTGTAGGGAACATAGACTGCTGTAAATCAGTTTCATCCATTTTGGTGCAAATCAACGTGATAACACATGCAGTGCTTCCTCTCCTTTGCTGTAATTTTTCAGTACCATTCTTGTCAATACTGGCAGCATGAAACAGTACCTGAAGCACATTCCTTTTGCACAGGTAGCCCAGCTCCTCCAGGATGGCATACCTGTTTATACTGTCTAAAAAATGTTTCATGTATCTCCCAACTATCACCATCAAAAGTGTGGAAGAGCATCAATCCAGCAGCAGGATTAGTATCTGCTTGTTTGTATGAGAAAGAAACACTACCAGAGCTCTGGAAGTGTTTGTTCTGCTCTTTCAAATAGACTTCAAAAGGGCTACTCATGCATGTTTTTCTTATCAAACAGCCAGACACAGGCTCCATGAGGGTGGTGTGAGGTAGTTTGTTAAACTATCTGAGAAAACAGTTCATATTAACCAGGTTTTAAAGTAAAAGTCTGGATATGATTTGTCATGAAATCCAAGACATGACAAATTTTGTTTCTTGTGGAACATGAGCATCCAAAGATTTTTTTCTTTTAGCTTTCAGTGTTCACTTAACTGTATATTTGACATAACAACAAGCTTTGTACAGATACAAAATTAATTTCAGATAAAAGAGGCCAATGGTTGAATTCACCCCGAGAGTTCCAGTACATTATGCACCAGTCACCTTTTTAGAAAAGGTGCAATTCAGAGGTACACTTTCACTAATTCACACTCAAAATGTAAAATGTAAATAAAGTATATTACAACTTTATTTATAATGTTCTTTCTTCTGTAGTAAGAAAGAACCGAAAAACCACCTGTTTTTCGGGCCGGAAAACTGGTGGTGGCTCAACGTACCCATAGCCTTGTCTCACACATTTCTCCAGTACAGTATTTTAAGACAGGATTTTTTTTTCATAACTGTTTTTGGTATCGGCTCTCAAAAACACAAAGTGCACTTTAAATGTGACAGACCACCGTCTGCTGGACTGCTGAGACGACTAGAACAAGTGGGAAGAGGCTGAACCAGCACAAGAGATAGATCCAAATATGCTGTCATAATGTCACCTGTGTTCATCAGAAAAAGTACTTTAATGTCACTCTGATCTGACGAAAACATTTCTCCCAGAAAAAAAAAATGAAGACACACACTGAAGCGAGTCAGCAGCCCTCAGTCTGGTTTTCATCTTTCTGACATATTTTACCTGTCAGCTTGATAAAAGATGCAGAGCTTCTGTCCCCTTTTGCCCTCCCCTGTCCTCACACCTCATCTCTTACTGCTTCAGAGTGCCGTGTGTGTAGGATGGTGGTGGCAGAAAGCGGGTGAGTTGAAATAACGCTGCTGAACCTTCTGTGCTGTTTGCGGAGTATGTTAAGGGTTTCTATGGCAACTCACAGCCTTGAAAACCCACCATCTAAGTCCAGATGAAGTGATGATGCAGTGGTCTGTGTCTGCCAAGTGTGTAGCTCACCTCTTTGTGAACCAGTCTGCTTAGTGTGCTTGTTTCCAAGCGAGCGAATTAAGCAAATACATGGTTTTGTTGTGCATATGTTAAAATAAAATACCTCCAAACAGCTGTTGAGAAACCTGATTTACTCACCTGTAAAGGTGAGTGATGGAGCACTCTAAATATTTGATGCTGTGGCTATTTTCAGGAACATCTTGCATAACTGAAATTTTTTAAAAAGCAATTTAAGAGACACATGAAACAGTCTCTGAGTTGCATGTTGCATAAATGCTCCTCTTCCTCTGGAAGTGAGTGGAACAAATTTTAAAGGGCAGCATTTGAGGATGCTTCATCTCATTCTCTACTTAAATCTCCTCCCTCTCATCCTCATGTTTAATTAATCGCTTTTATATTTTTAGATTTCCGGATGACAATGTAAATCTGTCATAAGTTTCGAGAGATTCAAGGTCCGTGACTCACTGTTAGAAGAGCATAGTGCCTCTGTGAAATGACAGCAACGATAAACAAGATGTCAGAAAGCCTACTGTGAATCAGATGTGAGTAGAGCATGCCACTGATTTTCACACATCGAAGTCTTGCCAAAGAATGCTTTCAGCTTTTTTGTTAGAAGATTAAATATCTTGCATTTTATCTACTTTGTTTACTCTATTATACTAGTTTCTTTTTTAAATGTTTCTCCACAGAATTTCTGTATTGAGAGGTGGAGAAGAGAGAGAGATTCATTTCCTGGAAACAGGAAATGAATCTGAAACTTGAATACCTTTACAATGTTTTACATATAGTTCATATATATATATACACACATATATATATATATATGTAAAGGAAGGAGCCTCTGCTTCGAACAGGAATGTGGATGTACTGTAATTGCATTTAAACATGTGAGATAACTACATTCAGCCTAAGACTCAATTGACTTCAAATGCCATGGGTCCACTTACCATATACAATTAGTACAAGAGGACCTCCTTAATAGTGAAGAAGCTGATCATTAGGGTCCTTTCAGGGCTCATGTGATGTGCAGCTTTTCAGGTGCCAGCATTTAAACAGTCTTTTCATTAGAATTTGCATCAAACTGTTATTTTAATGATACAAGTGTAAATATTTATCTTGAATTATTGTTTTTAGTTAAATTGGCTCTTTTGTCAATCTAAATGGACCTCCTTCTGATTTGACTGATGACCAGAGTCATTACTTCCATGACTGTTTGTTGTTTCACTTATGAAATCAATGAGCGTTTAGTGAACATAAGTTAACCAACTTGCAATGAAGATGAGGAAACTCACAGGATGAACACGGTGGCCTGTTGGGGAAAGAAACTCAGACACCTACTTACATGAAGTGGCATGTTTTTTTAAATGAATAATAATGATAACACACAAACACTCTGACACAAAAATGCAATGAGTTTGTGCATAAATCTGGTTTTCTATTTCACTTACATAGACATTATGGCTATGTAAGAAATGAAGTTTTGTGATACCTGGATATTTTAGCCTGGAGGTATCAAAGTACAAGTTACTGTGATTTCAAACCCAGATTATGACAAAGTTTCAATGACCATTATTATTTTTTACCCACATATACATTTCTGAAAATATCTACATGCATGCTTATACCAACAATTTTGCTATCTTTATTTTTTAAGTGCACTTTTGTCTTTTTGACTTTTTACATTTTTTGTCAAACTTTTGTGGAGTTAAAAAAAGTGGAAGATGTTTTCAATCCTTTGCATAATTCTATTTTATGATTTTTAGGGTGGTTTGACAAGCATTAGATGCATTATCTCTCTATATGTTAAGGTTTTTGTTTTTAGCCCAATGTACTAAAGCATGTGACTTGAAAATATTTCTGGAGCAGCACTTGTTTCTGTTCTGCAAATTAATAACTAACTTGCATTTATATTCATGTTGGGCTAAAGAAAACTGTCTTAGTGTGCATCTACCCTTAACTAACAACCACATGGGTGGAAACTTTGACTCTGACTGCTTCCAGTTCAACTGGATGCCAGTCCAGGAATACCCTTAAAGGCTCTTAGATGTAAAACTATTAGGGATTTAAGCATAGTCTACTTTCCATTTAAATTAAGTACTATTTTAAACCTAAGGTGGTTAAGTGGTTAATTCCCTTCTTAAAACATCTCTATGTGTGTTAGATGTATAGATCTCTAGCTTAGGTTTGCAGTGATTACAAACTAGGCCCGGACTGGTACACAACTTACCACACCTTCAGACAAAGTGACCTTACAAGCATGCCTGGTCATGTTTGTAAAGCACCTATCAAACTGCAAGCACATTTTCAAGTGTGTTTCGAAGTTTTATTATAATAAATATACTTGATCGTATGTACATTTTCTGAAACAGCAGTATATACAAACCTTCTATTCATGTTGCAATGTACATTCAACACTGTGCAAGAAAACCCTGAAAAGGAACATGAGCAGGCTTACAGTGAATGGATGCGTTATTAAAAGACTGTGAACATCTCTTCGGTCCCAAGGCTCTCATCAAGCACATTGTGATTTGATGCGGTAAAGTAAGATGCAGGCCTATTGCAATCTGGCTATACAGATTATTATGACGCATTAAAACGGTGCTGAAAGGAGTGTAGAAGAGTGCAGATTTGATAACATCTGACCAGTGTGGTTTGACGAGCAGAGATTAACTGTGCTGGCTTCCACTATAGTTTCAATAAGACAACCGTTTTTTAGATGCCCCCCTGTTTGTTTGAGCAGATTTAACTTTTCTGGATGCAAAGCATCAATCCACAGAACATCATGAGAATAGTTAACCGTAGGCTACATTTCTGCTTGAGCTTTTCCACTAATCCACTTGGATTACGTGTTGTTTATATCATCCTGATGGCTAGACTCTGTCACGTAATTTTATGACCTTTTTTCCCACCCTCTTCCAAAAATAAATGGTCCACTGGCCCTCCCCCCAAACATACTTTTTCTACCTCACTCCCATTATTTTCACACTTTGGCTATATTGTTCTAGTACATTTTAGCTTATCTAGTGCAATTTCTCGTCTCTGCCAAATACATTCACAAATCAAGGAAAGCTTAATAACTTTTCTGTGTCCACATTATTTTTCAAGCCCAAAAAGACGCTCTTTCTCTTTCTTATGGGCCTGCAGAGTCTTACCGCTCCCTGGGCAGCTTCACAGGTTGTCCATCAGGGTGGGCTTTTGGTTAGACAGTTCACATATTGACGACCAAATAGCCTAGAACCAAGGCGACTATAACGATGACAAAGAATCCAATCACCGCGCAGATTGACGCAAAACCAGTCTCCCTGCTCCCTCCGCCACCTTCTTCTTCTTTGGGCTCTTCTTCGCAGATCGAGATGACACCCACTGAGGAATTCCCTACACTCATGTTGGACTTGAGCTCAGCGCCTGCCTCCTGCTTCGCCTCCACGGCCCACGGCGCCACCTGCACCTTCATCTCCATTTCTTCCATCATCTGGCTCACCTGGGTGATCTCGGCCTGTAGGTCTCTGAGGTCTGCCGTGTCGATATTGCTGTCCGCCTCGTACTTCATATTCTGCACGCTCATGGCCCGGGCCGCCACCGTGGTGGTGCTGCCGGTCATCCCTGTCTGGATGAGGTGTCTTGTGGGCACCTTGAGGGGGAAATCCTGTGCTATCTCTAAGGACCTTTTCATGTCCACCTCAAGAAGCTCCATGCAACTAGAGAACAGCACCCACAGGCGCTCGTACTCGGTCCGATCCTCTTTGCTGATGGTCTTATCTTTGAGCAAAGAAGTCAGTTTAGTCCTGTTGGCCACCGCCAGCTCCTGGGCCTTTTTGCGGGTCTTCTTCAGCTCCTCTCGCAGGTTTTGCGAGTCCGAAGTGCTCCCAAGAGCGATGACCAAATGCCTGTAGCAGGCGGTCACTTTGTTCAAAGCGTCCAGCATTGTTTTGCATTCCTCTTTCCCCATGACTGATAAAAAAAAAAATCTATATCCTTCTTAGAAAATATGAAATGATTAAAAAGGGGGAGCTCTAAACAGCGCGCTTATTCGAACAATGCTTTAGCCACTGACCTCGGTTTAGTTTCCACGGGAGCTCACCAGCCGCTCTCTAAATCCACTCAACGCGCTGGTGAGAGAAAATTCCTCTCTATCCATGCTCCTTCCTGTGCAAGCATATATAGAGAGGGGCTTAGAAAGTAATGCCCCGTAGCCTAAAAGGCTTTAGATTACCTTTGTGTTTTCCAACATGAGATCATACGGCTCCGCAGCCCGTCTCCTGCAGGACGGATGCGAACGTGAAACAATCCAACCACCCTTTTATGAAATTGCGATCCCGATTCAGCCACAGGTGTCACAACATCCGCCTAACCGTTTGCGTAGAGAGCTCGGCGCCTTTTCTCTTCAGCAGCTTAAAATAAATGTTCAAAGAAAATGCGCTGCCGGACAAGTTAGGTTCGCCATTCAGCGTCCGCGAGGAGCAACGCGAGCCATTGTTGTTTTGGTTTGTTTTATCTGCATGAGGAGCTGTCCACTTCAGCACCCGATCGATGATTTTTAAATACCAGTAAGCGCCTTCTGTAGTCACATGTGCACGCACAACAGTGCTATTCAGCGACAGGCAGAGGCAGGGCAGCAAAACAGCTTCACTCCCATTGGGTTTTTTTTCCACACAGGCGTTTGGTTTACATTCTTCATGCTATTGGCTGCTCTGTCCATGATGTGGGCAGAACTGCGATGTCTATCAGCAGGGAAGTCAAATCACAAACACCCTAACTCTCTGACAATACCATGGTCATCAGGGTTCCTGCTTACAGTCGGCTGCACGAGGAAAAATAAAGACCGGTGAACCCAGAGAGGAATGTAAAGTAAATAAATAAAAAAATTAGATTGTTATTTATATAATTTTTTACTTAAGTTAAACAATCTATACTTTTAGTATGAATTGTTTAAATGAATGGTTCTTTTCTTCCTCTTGGAACTATCCTCAGTCTGTTTCAGTGTTGCCTATTACTTCATCTTCACTGCTGGAGGTTAGGCTAAAGAGCTTTCACTGGTACTCTCTCTCGTTCCCACAGTTCCCTTTCAATGGCCATAAAATAATCAAACTCTGATGCCCTGCAGTATATATATGTGGCTTGTAGACTTCCTGTGTTCTCTGTGTAACAGAGGCTATATTGCCATCAACATAAAAATGCACTGTACTTTCAACTAAGCTGCAATAGTTAGCAGCACACTGATAAATCTACCCTAATCTGTAATGTATGCCTGCCATCACTATGTTAGGAACTCTCCAACTTCTTGGTAAAGCCAATAACTAATAATAATAACTAATCCCATGGCAACAACTCACTGCACTTAGATGTGTAGACATGGTAAGGATGAATTGCTGTAGTTCAAACTAAGCACCAGAATGGAGAATAAAGGGTATTTAAGTGGTTTTAAATGTGGCATGATTTGTAGTGTCAGACAGGTTCCACTGAGTATTTCAGAAACTGCTGATCTACTGAGATTTTCCCCACATAATCATCACTAGGGTTTACAGAGAATGACCCAAAAAAGGGAAATTATCCAACCAGTGACAGTTCTGTGGGTGAAAATGCATTCTTGTTACCAGAGGTCAGAGGTGAATGACCAGACTACTACAGGCTGATGGGAAGACAACAATAACTTAAATAACCACTTGTTACCACCAAGGTTTGCAGAAGAGCATCTTTGATTGCACAACATATTGAACCTTGAAACAGATAGGCTACAGCAGCAGACAGAGCACACTGGGAGCTATTCATGTTAGCTAAGGACAAGGAAGCAAGGTTAGGTTAATTTAGGTTCATTTGTGTGGGCTCATCAAAACAGGAAAACAGAAAACTGGAAAAACATTGGCTGGTCTGACGATTTGATTTCTGCTGCAACACTCAGAGATAGAGTCAGAACTTAGGAATAAATAACACGAAAGCATGAATCCATCCTGCCTTGTGTCAGTGATTCAGGCTCTTGATGGTGGTGTAATGGTGTGTGAGATATTTTTGGCACACTTTGGGCTGTTTCGTACAAGTTGAGCATTGTTTCAATGCCAACAACTTACCCGAGTATTTCTGCTGACCATGTCCATCCCTTAGTGATCACAGTGTACCAATCATCTAATGGTTGCTTTCAGCAAGATAAAAAAACATGTAAAAAAAAAAAAGATCAAATCAAAGTTGTTTTATTTTATTTCATTTACATATATTTTACATGACAATGTGCTCACAGTCAGTGGACCTCAGTCCATTAAATCACCTTTGGGATGCATCATGGATGTGCAGCTGACATCTGCAACAACTGTGTGATGCTATCATATCAATATGAACCAAAATCTCTCACACCATAATCAGTGGAACAAAGAATCAGAAAGTTCTGAAGGTAAAACTGGCTTCCAACCCAAGATTAGCAACATTTTTTCTGATAAAGACATCGGTGAGTGTAGATTGTAGTGGAGGGTGATACATTTGAAAAGCTGCTAAAAAACAAACAAACACTATTGACGATGCTGCACCACCTTTTCATCAGCATATCAAAAATGCATAATTTTGCAATACTAAAAATAACAGAATAAAAAATTACCATCTGGTTGACATGTATTGCACCATTGACTGTCACAGCTGAGTGTGTTCATTGAACCTGATGTGTAATCAGGTTCAATGAACACTGAAAGCAAACCCAAAACAAACTGATGATACCCTGATACCAAAAGATCTTTCATACACTGACTAAACCTTCAGTCATATGTTCCTATAAAAAGATAAAACACTTTGTTTCTCCTTGTGTGTTGTTCCATGTGATTTTAAAGCTACGCTGATGTGATTATGAGACACAGGTTTGCGGAAATAGTATTCAGTTTTTCTCTTGCCATTTTTTTTTTTCAGTTTTATAAGTGTGGTAAAAGTGGATAATTTGTGGGTTGTCACCACAGCTGCCTGCACACTGGGAGGAGGCCTGTTGTTGCACACAGTACTGGATGGATAATGTGTTGTTTAGTTGGCTCCTGCTGTGTTGAGAGATGAGAGGCACATAAGGCTGAGTGGTCTTTGCCTGCTTTGCTCTTTTTGCATTATTCAAGCGGATGGGGCCTAATGATCCAGTGACTACAGTGCAAAGCTAATGGAGTGCAGTGAATGCCTGAGGAACTGAGTGAGAGGCTTATTGTTCGTTTCACATAAAATGACATCTGCTGTGGCATGGGAATTGATTTCTTCTGTTCAATTTATTCCTAGTTTGAATCCATTTTTGCTCATATCACTCATTAAAAACATTATGCATGCCCGCCCCTCATATTTGATGCTTTATAAGGTAACTGTGTACTAAAACCTGCAGATCACCATCCCAAGATTACAATATGTGGCTCTGCTGTAAACTGCACTGTTTAATATATTTAAAGTGCTGGTAGCCATTTCAGCACTTTCTGACTAATAACAAATATCTTGGTTGAGTCAGATGATCTTGGCAAATGGATCGTCTTTCCTTTCATGAATATGTTTCCATGGCTACCTCTCACCTCTTACTACTCTTCAGTTATTTTTCTCCAAGGTATTTCATTGCTCTGAGATGTCATCTTTCACTTTGTGCATTTAAAGTTACAAATCAGTTGTTTTCTGTTGTTTATTTCATGTTCTCATGAAATTCCTTAAGGAGCTAACTTTTACACAGACTAAACAAATAACTCAGTTTCAATTTTCATTTCATGCGCTTTCATTAATTTATTTTGAGCTTGAATTTAAAGTGTAAAAAAATAATTAAAAATATAGGAATTCATTCAAAGATTAAAGACCATATGAATTCCCAATAAACGTATAACTGGGCTAATGTAGACTTTATTACCTTTATAAATAACTGATGAAACGCTAAAGTAAGTCGGACTTGCAGGATTAGAAAATTGGCCATAGTCTCTGTCTGTCTACCTCTCTGTCTTTCTCCTCTCCTGTAAAAAGGTTGCTGATAAGCTGTTGTGTTAGATTCAAGTGATGAGTCAGACATGCAGTGGTCTGATTGCTCTCAGTGCCAACACATGATGGAAAACTCCATTTTTGATTTCCACAGGATTTTTGTTTGCACAGGACAGTAAAATGATATAGAACTCTCCAGATATTACTGTTGTTTTTACACAGATTATCGAAGAAATAAAGAAATACCCCCAAATCTCTGTTTGTGTAACAATGCATTATGTGTCAGGTTTCAGTTAACGGACTCAGGCGCAGACCGGGACTCCTTACAGGATTTACAGATTTTATTCACACAACGACACCAGGTGATGCTATTTACAAAGTGCTGGAGGGAGGGGAGGGGGGTCCAGGGTTCCGGGGTATGTGAGGGAAAAGACGGGGATCTGACGTCCTCCAAAGGCTCTCTCTCTTCACTCCCCACACTGGGGAAACACCATCCACTCACTCGTCCACGGGGTGACAGGCAGGCAGGGAAAGGTCCGGGATAGATCTATACACAGAGATAATAGTTAGAGGCGAACAGACGGAACGAACTCACAGATCCTTATTTGCAATCTACTGAGCGACTGACGCTGATAACTCAACGATCCAGCGACGAGTGACACAGTGCTGCTGTCTTAAATCGGCCTTGTGATTATCCCGATCGGCAGCAGGTGCGTGGGCCAGGGGCGGGAGCCCGTAATGAGCATCGCCCCGGCAGGAGAGAGAGAGAGAGAGAGAGAGAGAGAGAGAGAGAGAGAAAACATGTTGCCTAATACAGAATCAGCTGGTGAGGCACAGGGACCATGACATTATGAGTACATCATTAGATCATTTACACTGATATAGATCCCAAAGAATATGACACATATAGCAAGTTTGTTTAGCCTGGAAGAGCTACAGTGATGCACTAAGTACACACCATGATTCAGTAGCTTTTAGAACTACCTTTAGCTCCAGTACACTGAGTTGCTTTCTGTGTAACTTTATCTCTCAGATCATTGTGGATGAATTTTGACACACTCTTCTTTACAGTGTTGCTTCTTCCTCTCAAGGTCCTGCCACAACATTTCATTCAGGTTGAAATCTAGACTTTGACTGGGCCATTACAACATCTTGATTGTTTTCTTTTTCAGTCCCTCTGTTGTAGAGTTGATGTTTTGTTTGGGATAATTGTCGTGTTAGATGACCTAATTTTGAAAATGCTTTAGCTGTCAGAGAGATGACCACACATTTGACTCTTTAATACTTGGTACACAAGGGACTTCATGGTTGACTCACTGACCGTCTTGTGGCTGCAAAATAAGCCCAACTCTACACCCCTGCACCACTGTGCTGACAGTTGGTATGAGGTGTTTGTGCTGACATGCTGTATTTGGTTTTTGCCAAATGTGGCACTGTGCTTCATGGCCACAAATCTCCATTTTGATCTCATTCTTTCAAATGATGTTTGAATAGATGTATGAGTGTGTATTTGCCAGGGTACTTGGCAGGAAGGTTGTTCCAGGCTTTTTAAAAAAATTGCCATCTTTCCTTTTTGGATCCATGTGTCCTCCGGTGCTTCTGTCTCTTTATGTAGTCCAAATATCAATCTTTGATGTTGAGTTCAGGGTATTGTGGAGTCTTGTTCTTCTTGTGATTCTTGTGTTGCTGCACAATGAATTTAAAAGAAAAACCCCAAAGGTATTACTGCACTGAATAAGAACATAAACAGCTGAAAGCAAAAATGATATTTGCATTGGCTTTAAAGAAAGTCTCAACCTTGCAACTATCTTCATATTATATGCTTATGTTATATACCTAAATGAAATAGGTAAAACTGGCATATTTGACATGATTTTTATCACTAAAAAGTAAATACATCAAAATGTCATATTACAAAAGTATTTAGTCACTTGATTCAGTACTGGCAGCTTTGAGTGTGGTTTTGACAACTGGGTTTAGACAGGAAGTGCCTCTTAGTTTCTCTCTTCAGAGTTCTGCAGAGTTGTTCTACAGGCTGTAATTGTGGGCCTTGGCTAGGTTGCTCAGGGACAGTAAGACAGTCGTCCTGAAGTCACTCCAGTATTGTCTTGGCTACATGCCTCAGCTCATTGTGGTACTAAAAGCTGAACCATTGCCCCAGTCTTAGGTCCAGGTTCTCTCTGTGCTGCACTGAGCCTTTAATGAGTCCCTCTGTCTGGGAAATTTGCCTCTTATGCTTTATCTCTGACAGGCTCTATAAGAAGTGTCATTTACCTTTTCTTAAACTAAACCAAGTAGCCTATACAAACTGTGAAAGGAAAAAACACGCACACATACACAACATAAAACAAACTTCCATAAGGCAAAATTATCCCATTAGCAGAATTCACCAAAAAAAAAAAAATGTCTAAACAATGTCAAACTTGTTTTCCATGGAGATTATTAGTTTTTAGTATATGATAGCATTCAGATGCTAAATTACTCCATTTTTCAATGGAGTAATTTTATATAAAATAAAATATAGTATATATGGAATGTTTAACTGAGAAATTTCATGCACCAAGAGCTAAGCATTAAAATAAGAGGCTCAAGAGGTTAAAAAGAGGAGGACTTTAAAAGGGAGGAAAACATCTTAGTGTGTAAAGGAGACACAAATGATGCTATAACATGATACAAATTCTATAATCCAGATTAGCAGTTTCCTACAGGTCCTGGGATTAGCAGTATAATGCTCACTAATGTATCTTTTGAAGAACACTGATCTGTCTCTCTTGCATTTTCGTCATATGGAATCAATGGTTTTAGGGAGGAAATGGAGGCCTCTGATGCTTACTACACTTTGTGTGAGATGATGGTTAAAAGAGGACAGACATAAACACGGTTTCCCCCTGATCTCTGATACTCTGACCAAACACATTAGAAGACCCTAACGTCTGTAAGCCCTTTGATAATCCCAGTAAAAAGCTCCAGCACTAACTGATATTTCCCAAATGACCAAATATGCTTTCTAGTTACAGCCAGCTTTAAGTTTACACTAGTGCAGTCATCAATGTGACTGCTTTTGTTAACACTTAAGTGACATCCTATTCTTAGTCTGTGGGGTTTAACATGATGTTGGCCCACCCTTTGCAGATATAACAGTTTCAGCTCTTCTGAGAAGTCTTTCCACGAGGTTTAGGAGTGTGTTTACGAGAATTTGCATTTTTGGACTGGCTCTCAGTCTCCTATCTAATTCATAACAAAGGTGTTCTCTCAGATTGAGGTACTCTGTGCAAGACAGTCAAGTTTTTCCACACTAAACTCACGCATCCATATCTTTATGGGCCTTCTTGTGCGCTGATGTACAGTTCCCAGTTCCAAAACTGTTCCCAGAAAGATGTAAGTGTGAATTTGTCCAAAATGTCTTGGTATGCTGAAGCATTAAGAGTCCTTTACAATGGAACTAAGGAGCAAAGCCCAATACCTGAGAAAAAAAACTCCATTGTCAGGTTCCCTTCTCTTCCTGGCTTGAGATGTCCTTCCGTCTTTCTCTCTCTCACACTCTTTGTTTCTCTCAGTTCTGCGTTGTCTTCCAGAGGTAGATTGTTTTACTACTCTTTGCTGCGGTGATCACATACCTGAATTCAGCAACCAATCACACACCTGCAGGTTGCCAGACCAATTATACTCTGGCTACTGGAAGCTGGAGATTCTCTTCAACTGACACCAGATCATTGCACTGTTAAACAAGCTCAGCTCACCTTCCAATCAGTATTGCAAGAATCAGTGTTTGTGCGTTTCTTTCCCTCTTTCCCTCTCTGTCCAGAGCTCTTTCAATGCAGAGTGGAAAAGGGGATATTAGACCAGCATGGGAGAGTAGCTCAATGAAGACAAGAACGCTTATGGGGGATAACTTTGCAGTCACCACCTAAGAACCTGTCTTGAACACTGTATCATAATAAACTTTTTTTGTTCAACTTACCTCTGTGCTCTCCACTTTATACCAGGATACCCACGGACTTAACACCTACACCATGATCCCCTCTAAACCAAACCTTACTTTTAGCACACAAGTACTGTTCCTCTGGCAACCACCAAACCCAGACTCATCCATTGGATTGCCAGATGGAGAAATGTGATATGTCACTTCAGAGAGCACATCTCAACCACTCTACAGTCCAGTGGCACCAAACTTTATACTACTCTATCCTAAACTTTGCATTGGGACAATTGTTATTGCCAATTGAATTGGCACTATACAAATAAAATTGAACTATATATATATTTAAGAAGATATTTATAATCCTTTTCTGATAACATCCTTACAGAAAATCTCAGGAAAAGTCCTTCTAGACTGTATTATCCAGGTGAGCTTGTATGTCGTCACGATATCATCTCTAAAATCCACTTAACGACCACTCATTTCATTGCTTTATAGAATGACAAGGGTCTTACACACCCATGTAGCCCTATACTCATTTGAGCTTCTTCTTTTTTTTTTAAACTTTGCAGCTTTGTCTTTTAATAGCTTCCAACATTTGGCATAGAAGAAGGTGGAAAATAAAAGCTGTATGCAGAATTAGGAAGATTCAGTCACTTAGAAAAAGAGGCAGAGCACAGAGGGGAATAAAAAGCAGAGAAAGAGGAAGTCTGTCTTTGTTGAATTATAGATGGACCTTATCCACTATGTGGCCTCTTACACACATAGCATGCAGCAGTGGAGTGAACTGTGAGTCATGCCTCAACTCCACAAAGATCTCCACTCAACCTTGACTTTCAAATATATACACACACAAAGACTGAGTGTCTGAGGACACTATATTGATTTGCAGTGATGTAAGACAGACTTATCCCAGCCCCTAGCTCTAACCTAAATGTAACCTAATTAACCCGCGTAGGCTTTAGTGTGGGTTTTGTTTAGACCATATGGTAAATAGACACATTTTGAGAAACTGAAAGAGCTTTCCTGTGATAGATTGGTGAACTGCATGTATAAAAGTATAGTTGGATGATGGCTGGATGATTTGGAATAATTGAAGTTCTTCTAAATCAATGTTCCAAAGAGACAAGGTGGATGTTAACTTAACCCAGACCCTTTTTCATAACACCCTGATGGATGTTACAAACTCAAACCAAGCCATGCCCTTGCAAAGATTTTTATTTAAACTGTTTTATTTCAGTAATCATGTTACATGTGTTTGTACCTGGTTCTGTCTCACTGCTGTTTATAGGTGCATTTCTTCAGTATATCAAGTTTATTTTAATGATTTTCTTTGTTGCATTTATTTATGATGTTGCCAAATACAGTAATCCAGTACTGCTGTACTGCTGTTTTAAAATGTGCTGCATAGTAAATTTGATTAGATTTTCATACCAAAAAGAAAGATGAGACCCTAGAAGCCATGTGCTTCTAGGGTCTCATCCCTAGAAGCACATCTTACTCGCTCCCTATGAAAATGATAGCGGTTCTGGGGGCGCTCCGTCTCTGGGCTGGGGCCCGGGCCGGGCCTCGGGGGCTTGGGTCCTGGTTGGTGTGTTGCCGGGGTTGTGGGCGGGTGGGTGCATGGGGGCCCGGCCCTGGAGCAGGGTGCCGCCGGTGCGTCGAGCCGCCTGGGGGGCTCTTCATCTGGTGGGGGGGATGGTCACATCTTGCAGGAGCTTTCTTCTCTTCAGGAACTCTCTGCGGGAGGGGGAGATACAGGAGAGGTGGAGGAAGATCTCACATGCAGGGCCTTGGAGTGGGGGTATGTCACCAGGGTGCAGAGGAGGCTACCCCCCCCCCCCCCCCCCCCCCCCCCCCCGTCCCCTTCTGGCTGCCTCTGCCTCAATTTTATCCCACAACTTAGACATTCACATTATTCACACTCTCATTACACATACATATAGGATCTTGGGGGTGGGCACAATCACGGAGTCCAATTTACCATCAGGGTGTATACCTCACCCCTGACGTCGTTGCCCACCTCTCAATTTTAAATACACTTAGTCATTGAGGGCTAGCAGGAGGGACTATGCGCTTACCTGCTGCTCCATGGCAGGTAGCTCCATGCCCTCCTGGGTTTTAATTGCACCTTAGAACACATATGCATCAACACTACAATGAGCGGGTGGAGGGAGGTTTGGAGTCTTCTCCCACCCCCATTCTCTGCGGCCTGCTGGAGCGGGAGGGCTAGTAGGAGGAGTTGGCCGTCCGACTGCGGTCTGGGGTGTGGGGCCTCCCTGCTGCTGCGGAGTCGGGGTGGTCTGCCTCTCCCCACCGCAGGGAAAAGGGTAACACCACCTGGGTCTGGGTGCAATTCCCCCCTCCAGGGGCAAGGGTACCTAGACCCGGTTTGTAGAGTACGCTTGGGGAGTGTGATTGTGTGTACAGCGTCTCTTTATGTCTGTCTCCACGTTGGTTGAGTGTGGAGTGAGTGCATATGAGAGCATGAGGGTGGGAATGGATGTTTGTGTCTGTGTGTGCCTGTATGTCTGTGTCTATATGTCAGGTTGGGTATCAGACGCCACCTCTCTGGGGACACCTCAGGCCCTCCAAGGTTTGGAGGCCTATCTCCACCCACCACCACTTCCCCTGCCGGTGGCGGACTCCCTCAGGTGTCGGTGTGTTGGTGGTTCTTTGTGTCTGGGGGTGGGCGTCCGGGTACACACCGGCTCACTCCTTGGCGGCCGCTTGTCGGGGCCTGGGGCCTGGGGCTCGCTCGGGCCCCCTTTGGAGGTGGGGTGCCCCCGGCCTCTCGGCCTGGGGCTCGGTCACTCAGGCGCAGCTGGGGGCCGGCGGAGCTCACGGGCGCGTCACTGCAACTCCCCCTGACTTCTGCTCCGCGGCTGCTGGGCGAGCCCTCATCTGGGACTCTCCTCAGCTCTTACTGGAACAGTGGCGCGGCTGCCCCTCTGTTGGTCTTCCATGGTCTCTTGTGTTCTGGGGGCCTCTGGATGTCTGGAGTTTTGATCTCCTCCATACCCGCTTCACACCCTGGAGGACGGGGCTGTGGCCCCCCCACACTCCCTAGCAGATCATTACATGGAGAAACCTTTGGAATGCAAGCATGCTGATCCACACAGGTATGCACACATGGGTATTCACAGACGCGGACTAAAGCTTTCTTGGCTGCTACCTCAAAGCACACTGTGCGCTGTCTATCTTGCGTGCTGCACAATATCGTTTATTATTTAGTAAATATTGATATCTATGACTAGCTAGTTTATTGTGATGGTGCTTTGTTTTCTCTATTATTATGTTGCTCTTTGTTGTTTTCTGTCTCCTCTGTTTGTTTTTTTGTTTGTTTTTTTTTTCTTTCTCCATACAGGTGACCCAGGAGTTCTTTTTTTTTTTTTTCTCTCTCTCTCTTCCCCCCCCCTTCTCACCGTCTCTTCTCCCCTTTGGTTTTCTTTCTTTCTCTCCCCCTCTTTCTCTCATTCATTCCCCCTGTCCTATTTATTAAAAAAAAAAAAAAAAAAAAAAAAAAAATGACAAAGGATGAACTGAAGCTCTGCCATCACGTAATGTCGCATACTGCTGTTTCTGATGTCATTTTAAAAAAAAAAAAAAAAAAAAAAGAAAATGATAGCCAAGCTTACCTTAAAAGCCCTCATACAAAGTTTGCATTGATCGCTGCCAGTGTAAAGCAACATTTATTAAAGAAGGGATATATGTGACTATGTGAGGCTGTGGCTGAAACTGGCTAAACTTTAAAAGAAAAAAATGCTTTTTCTTTCCTAAAGATGCAGTCATCATTCAAACTAGTTGCAGTCACATGCTGGGGAGCTGCTGATCTTCTCATTTAACTTTCCATTACAGAAGAAGTAAGCGTGTTTCCTTGAAGTGTTTACCGCATAGACTCTGAGAAAAAAAGGCCTACATTCCCTTAGCTAGAAAATATTATACAATGGCAGCCTTTAAAGGACAAGTATATTTTTTAAGTTGAGGGCAGTCAGTAAGCCTCACTAGTTTGTAACACAAGATAACATGTTTACCTGGACAACTGAGATGAGCCAGAAGATCCAATAGCATTTGCCGCGTCACATCAAGGCAAACTTCAGAAAACTCTGAGGTATGGCAAGCTTTAAAAGTGATATATTTGGAGAATAGTGTCAGCAGAGGAAATGAAGATGCAGGTCATTTGCTTTGCATGCTAAACATTTGAATCAGTTTTCTGAAATTAATTTTGCATCAGCCCTTTTTTCATTCGTATTGCTTCTTGTCATTCTCCACTTCATAGTATCTGATAAAAACATATTAAAACAAGCGGTCCATCCAGCCTGTCATCCTGTGGCTTGCATGTGAAGGAGGTACTTGTTTATCCTTAGCTCCCCTCTCTGGAGCATTAATGTCATCCATTGTACATGTGTCTTTTTGCAGAAAATAGAACAGTACGATGAATGGAGGAAACAACAGGTGCATTAAGGAGATGTCCTCCACTGGGCTCTTAAAAGATATTCAGCTCTGCAAAAACATACTATAGAAGGTTTACATAGTTAATGAGAGAAATACATTAGTGACCTTTAAAAACGCTGAAGTGTTGCTTATTCATAACACTCCTCTTGGCGTCATTTACTGAATGTGCATATTCCAAATAAACCATACGAGCAGAGCTGATGGCCTGCAGGGGGGAAGGGTCATGACCTGTTTGTGCTCTTGCAGTTTTAGAAAAGCAAACAGATTTCCAGAGTCAGAAAATCCCTTCTAAAAGGCTTCTAGGATTTGTGTGGTGAAGGTGGGTGCAGCAGAGATAAGCCTTTGGAAAAGTCAGAGGCCATTCCATCTAAAGACTGTGTATAAAGTCTGCGTTTCACCTTGACCTGGGTCACTTTATATGATATCATGGAGCATTTAATGTCCATTACTATGTCTGTTTCAATCATATTTAGAAGAAGACCTCATACATTTTTCTGTTGTAGATTTATTTAGCGTGATACTTGTGTACACTCACAACCAGATTACCTACTGGCAATAATAAACATCCAGTACTCTCATGTATTTACTGAAACAGGAAAAAGAAAGATAAAGGTATCTTAATTTATTTTATGTGGTCGCTAATATAATAAAAGTGACCAAACATTCAAAAAAAAAAAAGAGGAAAAAAAGGCCAAACCCATTTCAGAAATGTTTCCAGCAGTTTTATGGTGCTAAAAAGATTACTTTGCTTCATTCAGCCATGCTTCACAGAGGTCATGAGAATGACCAGGTCATGGGAAATGCATTGAATTGTATTTATCTCCTTTACCTCAGTTTGTTGAACAAATCTTGTTCTTTTAATTTCATTAAGCAGGCCAATCTACCCCTTTAATGGAGGGCTAAGCTGGTCTCCTGTACTGGAGACTGAATATAACCAAGGTGGCAATATTAGTGTTCTTGAGATTAGCTAAATCAAGTCTTACTTCATCTAGTACTCTAAATACTACGATCTAGCATTTTATTACACCGTGCATCTACTCTCCACTGTATTTTCCTCCTCCTTTTCTACCACAAGTAGATTGCTGACCATCTACCATCAACACCAAAGGATTTTCCTCTGAGGGTTCTCTCTTTAACTCTTTTTTCTTAATAAGACATTAATCTTCAGTTATGAGTCTCTTCTCTTACGGTAACTCAGGGTCAGTTGCCTTGGCACAGAATAAGCTTTGCAATGAGAAAATGTCTAAACAATGACTAGAAATATGGAGTTTATATCTTATACAAGAGGTGAATGTATAGCCATGTGACATCACTAAATGTGATATGAAATGTGACAGAGAAACTGAAACACTCATAAAGTAGCAATAAGCACAAAGTAGGTCCAACATGAGGATGCTTTATTGCCCCTTTTCACTCTAATGAGGACTAAACATTGGAAAAAATTGTGCTGTTCTTAGTAAGATGTTAAAGTTGGAAACAATTTATTGAGCTCATAGGTCAAGGAAGTCAACTTGCAGCCAAAGGATTTGCCTCTTGGCCATAAGAAAGAATGCAATTTTCAGGCTTCACTTTTTGGACATAGATGTTATTATAAATGGTCCTCTGTGTGCGTATTTTCTACAAACATCTTAGGTTACAAAATTTGCACCATTCAGCTCCGTTACAAGTTTATTAAAGTGTTAGATTTATTTCTGAAAATACTGACCGGCAGCCAAGCAAAAAAAAAAAGAAAAAAAAAAAAAGGGGGGGTCCAATATAAAACTAACCCTCTTTCTGAATCTGTATTTTTTTTTTTTCTTAAACACACAAAAAATATACTGTGCTAAGTACTGAGTTTGGGGCATAAAACTGACAGATTTCCCCTTGAAACAATGAAACAAAGCAGGTCTTGTAGTTGTGTGTGTATATGTTCATCTAAGACAGCTGGCTGCTGCTGGTAACTTTCTGTAGGAATGAGAGCAGTCTTAAACTTCCTCTTACTGCAGCAAGAAACAGAATAAATATAGTTGCAAGCTGTTGAATTATTCCCTTGAGAAATGTGATTAAAGTGATTTCCCTCTGGTTTTCAAAGGAATTTCCTTCCTTGTGTCATGCCGTGCTGAAGTATTTATATGCACAATTATGCTAACTTAATCCTTAACCAACCACAAAAATTAATATATAATTTGGATGCATCTGGTAGAAACCCAACAAGTGAGATTACCCAGATGGGGCTTCTTCTCCAGGACAAATCTAAATAAGGTTTTTTCAATGTCTGCGTAAATGCATCAGTCTGGAGCTGTTCTATAGACTCTTGTTTCTATTCTCTGTTTTGCTTGTTCCTTCTTTCTCTCTCTCATTTGCCTTTTTTTCTCCTCTCACCCCTTGAGAAGTAACTCAAGCCTTCAATTCTGTTTTCCTCTGTTTATTCCTGCAGCAATATACACACACACACACACTGACAAGAGGACCACCTAGAGTCACATCACGCACTCACTTCAAACCACTCAGGGCTCCACTCGTCTTTGCGTCACTTCATTTCACTCAAAAGTCAGCATGTTAACAAAGGACAGCGGAGGCGACTGCACCAAAATAATAATGGGTACTGCAACCCATAGGCTCCCATTGGGAGAGTTTATTTGTTACATGATCACTTGACATTCATTATTTAATTGGATGCAAGACTCCTGAATACATCAAGAGTTCAAATCAAACAACCCCCTCTTCCCACAGTTTCTATTCACAGTCTCTAATGCCTTTATAGGACATCAATGTTTTGTGAGATGCACATGAGGCATGAAGAGCCGTTTGGAGAATGCAGCACACAATTTAAATATATCCACAGTAGTTGCTCCTTTGGAAGTCAGTCAGATGTTCATCTAGCCGTAATGGAGAGAGAAGCAGTTCTGGAAATGGAAAGAGCTTCAGTCCCCAAATTCAGCCTTTAAGCTGCTTTAGAGGATTGCTGGGTATTTTTTTCTCTCCCTCGCTCTAAAACAGACTGCCAATATTGGCTCTAAACCAGAATGGGAGAGGGCATACCCCCTGAGCTTTCACTGTGCAGTTGCACAGGGCAGAGAAGGGCCAAGCTGCTTTGTCTTGGCTTTGTAATCCACTCTTGGGTGACACGTGACGGCAGAGACTTCTGCCAGTAAGGTGTTGCCTCTCCCTGCTGTACACCCTGCTGTAAGAAGGGTGCACCTGACCTCAGCTGACCAGAAAGGATTTCACTCAGTATTTCACTGAATTAGATGAGTGGGCCTTCATCTGTATGTACTGAATAAGATGTTGGGCTGCTATGAGGGAAATGCAGAGGACAGAAATCTTCCATAAGTCTTTGACTTGGATGGGATTTTAAAGCTGCAAAGCACTTAGCTTCATCACAGTGAAAAGGTTGTCACTCAGAACAGTTTTTTATTGGTTTGCAGTGACCTTTCCCTCAATAGGTCCAGTTCATGGATTTAATTGACGTTCAAGGTTATGTAGCAGCCACAAGATTTAGTGAGTTTGTTTTGAGAGAGATTTCCCAGACAAGTCAGAGTTTTATTACAGTATTCATCCTCTTTTTTCTAAATACATATGTGCATGTTGATCAAGGTTGAGTTACAAGAGCATCCTCAACTTCAGACTGATTTTAAAGGTATCCATGCAACAAAAGTGTATGCATAGTTGTTTAATTGTGCAGAGTTTTAAACAGTGTTGACCTTACTCACTGGAGTAAGTGGCATAAAAATTGGGTACTTCAAAAAGTAGGAAAGATACACCTTAAAGCCTCATGCTGTTATAAGGTTTTTGTGGGCAAGCATTTGATAAAGATCTGCAGAAATATAAAGTAAATTTCTAAAGCACCAGTATGGTCCCTGAATGCAATTCAGCTGAGATGAATAATGAAAAAAAAATAGCTATTCAGTAATTCAAGGGCAATAACCTGAAGTAACAGGGTCCCTGTTTTTATTAATTTATTTTTGTTTCTTTTTTTATTGAGTGGAGTTTGCCCCAATACACACACACACTATCTAAAACACACACACACACACACACACACACACACACACACACACACACACACACACACACACACACACACACACACACACACCACCTGCTCTTTAACTATAGTTTAGCTTTTTCACTTGAACTTTACCTAAGGTTATTCACTGTAATTGGCCAATATCACCCACTAGTGGAGAAATCATGGTATCGCAGTTTTTACGCGCAATTCTATCATTAACCACACGGTGGCAATGTTTAACCAAATATGATTCGACGAAAAATTACGAAAGGTACCGGACAAACCCGAAGCGAACCCCGGAAGCTCTGTTGTTACTGGTGGCTTTCAGCCCGTTGTTCAAACGATGTGTCGCTTGCTGCAGATCCAGCTGCTTTGAGGGTTAAGAGTTCAGCTGAAACGCTACGCCAGAATGTATTGAGACAGAGTTCCCAGGAAAATACATGACGAATATTAAGGTTTGTAATTTAGCTGTCACTCCAAAGGTTTTGTTTTCTCACTCGTCATTCGTATAGAGTGTTAGCATGCTAGCGGCGTTAGCTTATTTTAGTGGCTTGTTAGCAAGCGAGATTTACCAGCCATCCCGGTTGCATGTGAACTGTCAGGCTAGAGGTGCGTGCTGGCGTACGTGCGCGTGTGTCTGTCTGTGTGCGTGTGTCGAAGTGTTGAGTTTCTATCACGACCTCTGCAGGTATTGTAGATCTGAAGATCGACCCCAGTTGATGCTTTTAGCTGGCAGACAGATAGTCCGTGATACCTATACTAGTACGACGAGTTCCACTGATGGCGGAAGATCAATGAGAAAGTGGTTTGTGGTCTGATCAGTCATACCTCTAAACAATCTTTTTGAGTGACGAGACGCCTAAAGACCCCTGATGATGATGATGATAATGATGATAATAATGATAATAATAATAATAATAATAATAATAATATGTATCTGGTCAAACTAGTTTAAAACCAGTAAAAAGTCATTTACATTTCAGTTTAGTTTCTTAAAGAGTAGTTCAAAGTGGTTTGTAAAGGTTTACATGGTTAGTTTTTTGTATCAACGTTGAGGAACTGGTCGTGTTTTTCCCCCGTGTCTATTAATTTGTGTATTTGATTAGTGTTACTATAGTTTGACCACATTGAGCTGATCCAAATAGAGAAGGACTGATTGACCAACTCGGGGAAAAAAATGTTACTGTTTATATTTGCAGTGTCACCTCATCACCATGACTTGCCTTAATTATGGGTGTGCCACCTGGAAGTAAAAAAACAGTTGTAAATATATATGGCACATACTCTCATTCTGCTATAAGGAAATTAAGCGATGTATAAACTGATCGACAGAAATGGTTTCTTCAATCTGTAATTATGGCCGGTCACAATAAATAAATAAATAAATAAAAATAATAACTTCAGTTCATTACACTCTGTGGAAACTGAACAAATATTTGTGTGCCTTTTGTCTTTTTCAGCCAGCAGTCCACATGTGTATTTCATCCTGAATGCTGGCCCAGGAGGTGCACACCACAGCATGCTGTTGTGAAGCTGGAACATATTAGGTATGTAACAAGAGCAAACAGAGGAAGGACCTTGTGCCACCAGTTTGTCGCTTATGCAAAACCTGGAGAAGTTGCATTCCACTTCTTGGTTTTGGCTGATGAAAAGCGACATTCAGATCAGCAGAGAATATTTGCTTGATTCACTTGCAAACTGGTTTAATTTATGGTATTTTCAATCGTTAATAGCGAATCTGACCTGCAATATTGATGGTGTATGTAAAATGTGACAGTGAGTTGTAATATAACTAAGTAAATCTTCTTTTACTTAGTTATATATATATATATATATATATATATATATATATATATATATATATATATATATATATATATATATATGTAATTTCCTTTCTTGCTTAGCGTGTTGGGGATATAACAAACCTCAGATTTTATTAGAGGGGATGAGTAACAAAAAAGAAATGGAAAGAGCAGGGGGAAATCTTTGGATCATGAACAAAAATTAAACTCAATAATTCAATCAGATAATGTCTGATTTTAACAGGATTAACTTTTTTAAATGGGCATTAACTGCTGCACGTGGATATCATGGTAGAGGAAGATGGAACCACGAGATGATATTGTCGACGTTTGCATCGTGATCTTGGTTTCTGTTTTGGTGGAACTGCTACATCCCTGTTGGCATGCGATGACTCAAGACTAGTGTGAGTCCCATAAAGTGATCTGAGCAGAATAGCGTTTGGGTGCTGTTTCTGGTTACAAAGATAGGAAAAGGAGGAGAGAGGACAGTTGGTGGCTGTTGTGTTGTGCCCTCTGACTGGGAAGGGCAGACAGCTGGACAAGCAGCAGCTGCTGCGGCTTAAATGGACCTCCTCTTTATTGACAATGGAAAAATCAATACTCCTTAAACTAGCAAGAGCATTTTTTGTCCTCTTTAGGATGGTGATTTTCCTTTTTGTTTGTTTTTATTTAGTTTAACAGTCTACTGGCAATGCTGTCTGTCTTCACCTGGCCTGTGGTCCTAATGGCATCAGCTTTGTGGATATTAAACTTCAGCATGACTTCTTAACATACAAATGCAATGTTGCCAGTGGTATTGGGAATATGCAATGAGTGAGTGAGTTATTCTTTTAGCAAGTGTAGCTGACTGCTGGTGATTGAGCAGCTTTTCCTCAGTATATTCATCAACTGGCACAAACTGTTTCTCCTGTCATTGTAATTAATTGAAGTGAAGCATGTATATGAGCTAGACAGTCGGTCACTATCAGTTTCTGGGCTGACTTTTTCAGTTCCTGTTATACCCATTATAACTGGGTGGGAAACATTAGCTCAGCTTTGCTATATGAAATATTGCAGTCTATCTATACGAAGGAAGTGCAAAATTCAGCGACACACACAGTCATCTCATAACTGAAGCTTTATTTGTGGTTTATTGTTTTTGTTCCGTGCATCACACTCGGGTCGCTTGATAACAAACTTCCTTTGTTTTAAGATAGTTTTTATATATAAACAAGGTTTAACAACGTGGAGAATTTTATTAACGTAAGACATCCTGTATTTTGTTATTTTGCACAATATAGAAAAAAATGCACTGCTGTAGTTTATTTGGAGGGTTACAATATGCACAAAGTAGTTTCATTAGATTAGACCAGAGATGCTAAACTCATGTTACATCACGGGCCACGTACAGCTCTCTTTGATCTTATAGTGGGCCGCACCAGTGAAACTCTCCTTTTTGTCAGTGTAAAGAATAGGGCTGCCACGATTAGTCGACTAGTCACGATTACGTCGATTATCAAAATCGTCGACAACAAATTTAATAGTCGACGCGTCGTTTAAAGCCTTGTAAGATCCTGAAAGACGCAGGAATAAGTAGTAGGATTTAAGAGTGTAATAACGGACTGAAACAGAAAATGACAGCACTGCATGTACGAGAATGCCAGCTGCCGTTAAACCTCCAAGAAGAAGAAGCAGTTTCCGATATCGTAGCCGTGTCCAAATTCAGGAACCGCATCCTCTTGTGCCCGCATTTTAAGGCTGATTACGTTACAGCGACACGACAAAGGCTTTTCAAATTCGAAGACTTCTGCAAATGCAGCCGACAAATGTGTTCTACTTTTCCCCAGATTTGAAGGATGGGTCGGGCATATGGCCCAACCTATCCCATAATTCATAGCACGGCTCAGCATATTCCTGTTTCCAACAATGGCGGCAGCTACTTAGTTTTAATATTACTCTTATTATTCTTTCTGGGTCACAAAATAAACTTTGAACATATTTTCAGGCGAGAATGGAGCTGTGTGAACTTCAATCATCTGTTCGGCTTATCAAGACACCACATATTTGTAAAAGCGCTCCGACATTTTCGGAGACATCTGTCACCCACCAGCTGGATAGCTAGCCGGGGGCAAGGCTCACTGGAGCCCGTGAGAACACCGGACTCCCGGCAAATCGTTTTCAAACCCCCCGCGGTCTTTCGCTACTCAGGTTAAACACGATATATAAGTCACATGTCCAATGGATGCATGATCTGATTAGTCGACTAATCGCAAAAATAATCAGTGACTAGTCGACTAGCAAAATAATCGTTTGTGGCAGCCCTAGTAAAGAACTTTAACTACACATTTAGTCCCTGATATATTTTAATGTGAAAAAGAAGATCTCAATATAAACCATACATACCAGTTTTTCCTCACAATGAAAAAATGCTGCTGTAGTAAATTAAATAAATCTATTTGGGATGATTAAATTGTAAGAAATAAGTGTGTAAAATGCCAAAAAAGTTCTGGTATCATATTGCCCAACCTACATTTTAATTATAACACGAGAGGATTTTGTTATTTGACAGAATGTCCTTTTTTATATAATCAGTTAATGAATTTTTTTTAAAATTCTGGAGCTACTGGAAAAAGAAACATACTTCTCTATAGTAGATGGCAAAAAACAAACTTTCTGTAATTTAATTTATTTATTTACTTTGATGTAGTATTAATGGTTATTAATGAGGTATTCAGGAGAAGAGCTACAAAAACTTATAAAATTACAGTTAAATGCCCCATATTTATGTCCTCCTTAATATTTTCCAAAGCTGCCAAGCTGGCCAGATTGGAGCCTTTGGCAGGCTGATTCTGGCCCTGGGCTTTATATTTGACACCCGTGGATTAGACACACAAGTTACGACACAATGTGTGTATAGGGACATGAGTGTGTTTTGAAATAATATATAAAACAGCACAGCACATTTACCTTTCTGAGTCCGTGTTCAAAGGTGTATATGTTCTTCTGTTGTGCCTGACACTTCTGATTAAAAAAAGGAAAAAGCTATTGTTCTTGAATGAAAGGAACATCAATTAACAAGAGTGGTTAAAAGTGGCAATTTTACCACTTCTGTGCTTGCACACTGAAAATTAGGATTTCTTTTCACAATTTGAACTTCAAAAACATCACTCCATCACAAACAGTGTGTCTCTGACAGGGCATGATAATCAGACAGGTATGTCGTTAAAGGTAACCTTTAAAAAAATACAAACTTATGGTAAACATTTCTTTTGTGCACTATATCTGTAGCTAAGATATGTTAAAGCAGAGACAGTTTGACCACTCTTACTATCTGAACCAGTTGTTTGCACAAGTTACATATTGCTAGCTTGCGTGACGTAATATTTTATCCATGTAGGATGTGTTTGGAAGAATTTGTGTGTTCTAGCACTTACTCTTGTGTAACAATATAGATAACTTCCCATATTATCAAAAGGGACAATCCACACAGACTGTGAAACATGCACTACTAAAGTGTCACCTTGCAACACAGATTTTACAGAACACCTCTATTATTTTGAACCAGTTACCGTGAAATCACTTTGGGGCTTGAACTGAACTCCCAAAGAGAAAGAGGATGTCTGTTTTCTGGCAGCCAGAAAGGCAGTTTTCAACACTGCAGGGTAAAAACCTCATACTGCAACTTCAGTGAAAGTCACTGTCATGGAAAGGTGTTGAAGGTGCAAGCACAAGCAAATCTCACCAGGGTATTCCAAAGACAGTCTGATTAGAAATTCTGCACAAGACTGACTGCTTAGCTTTGCACCACCCTATCTCCTGTCTCATTTTATTTAAATGCTTACCTAAAGGAAGCAGCTAAAGCACCTCTACTATTCACCTTAAGTCAATTCTGTAGCGTGGTAATGAGGAAATAGTGTAAGATTGGTGAGGGTGGCAAGACCTTGTGCAAGGTTGTTCTTCTGGCTGAGTCTTATCACTTTAAGGGCCTTGAATATTTGTGTTTGGTTAGCAGGGGCGCATGTATTCTGTTGTGAAAACTGGACATTGTTTAAATTTTTTTATTCCTCTTGTTCCTTTAAAATGGGATCCGTTCTTTTATTTTAAGAGTTAACTCTTTTCATTTGTATTTCTCTGCTCCTCTGTATATAGGCACGTGAAGCAGACACTCATGTGCACTAAGGATGCATCAATCCCACAGTTTCCCGTCTCCATTTGGCTTTGGGCGTATGCCAATACTGAGTATACTGATCAGATAATAATGTTAAATTAATAATTGTATTCCTTGGAGTCATTCTTTCAGCAATTTATTTGCACTAGTCTCATAACAGCTCGGTGTAAGAGTCATTAGGCTACTGCATATTGGTATAATTTTCCAGATGTGCAAGTTTCTCCTTTCCCTGTTGTTCTTCTGTCTCAATGCAAGCGCACCTCCTCACTCGTGTGTTATGTGTGGAGTTGAGGTGATGAGTGAAAGGTACAAATAGTTGACGACATCATATAACCTTGCCACAAGTGAGACAAAGTTTGCCCCAGTTCCCCCCAGATTTGCTGTCATAGGGTGCTAGACCCTGGATGGATGGAATTGTTTTTCTTCTTCTTCTTCTTCTTCTCCTTCTTCCCGTTTGAGTGTTTGGTGGTTCAAGTGTTCCAGCAATGGTAGAAACACTAGATTTGACCTTAAAGTAAGGCTGTGTGATATTTGTTTTCTCTCTTTTTTTAAATACTACAGAATCTAAAAAGCTTTGTTATATTATTTTGTTTTGTCTTTTTTTTTTAACACAAAGCCTACAAGCCAAAGGGAAAATAGGCCCACAAATTATTATTAGCCTTTATTTCTCCTGAACATGTAGCTCAGCTGCGGGATCAGTTTCCTAAAGGTACCAGAATAGCCATTGATTTATCCTGAAGCTGTGGAGATAGTTTCCCCAGCTGGTCCTGAATGTTCGCTTGCGACCTTGAGGAGTACGCCAATGAATCATGCTGAAAGGCTCAACAGGCCCTGAGCTTTGAGGGGGTTGAGTCCAGGGTTGAGCAACATTGATCATATACATACTTTGCCCCATTTGTGTCAGCTGGCATCAGACGTTTGTCCAAAACTTTGAATGTATAAAGTTGCCATAAACTATTAAGAAATGATTTGATTATGTGATTTCAAATTATTTTGGAAAGCACTCTGATCACTAGTTATAATCACTGCTGTCCTAAGGTTTAGTTGTCATTTTACAGATAATCATGACCTAAGAATAAGTACCTTACATTCTTGTTTGATGCTATTTGTAGAACTCTTAATTAACACACATTCCTCATTCTTTTCCCCAAACATTTTACTATTTGTCTCTTTGATGTACTGATTCTAGTTTAAACCGTATTTATTGATTGACTGCTATTACTTTTACTGCTACTAAGTTTGAATGTCTTTCCTCTCTCTAGGGCAGAATGCAGTCTTCAAACCACAGATTACGAGATATGGAGCAGCACCATCCGCTGCTGTCAGCAGGTGCAGATGTCGAGACAGGTAGCCTTGCAGCCGGAGTGATGGTTGGAGGTCCACATGTGGGTCACACAGCAGGAAACCGCACTCTGTGGTTTATTCAGGACAGCTGTGGTATGGTGTGTGCAACCATGACCTGGTTCCTGGTTCTGTACGCTGAATTTGTTGTGAACTTCGTCATGCTTTTGCCTGCCAAGAACTTCTGGTACTCGCTGTTGAATGGTGCTACCTTCAACTCACTGGCTGTGCTTGCGTTGGCCTCGCACCTGCGCACCATGCTGACTGACCCGGTAAGTATGTTTATTACAGTAAGGGTGGAGAAAGTGTGAAAGTTTCAGTCTGATGGCAGTTATTTGTTTTTGCAAACAAACAACATTTACAAATATTAAATAGAACCTGGCTTATTGTTGTAATTTTGCAAGCTAAATTTTTGGTGCTTTAGCTATCAAATCATCTTAATGAAATAAAGATGTGTGGCATGATGCTCAGACTTTGTATAGTAGTCTTACTGCAGTAGATGTTTTGACAGTGAAGCTTACACCAAAAATCACTGACAGTGATACTTGGAGTCACTCACTGATGTAATCTGGGACACTAAGCTTAGGGGTAGTGTGTGAGTGGATGCTGTGCACGAAAGCAGCACAGTGCAGCCTTCTGAACTGAATTTCTGTCAGCTTGTTACTCTAATCTGTTAAGAGCATTTGAGGTTTTCAAAAAAAATGTTCAACTTTTAATTTGGTTTGCTACTGACTTTGCTTCTAATACTTGGCGAATAGTTTAAATACAGTGAAGTCATGTGTCGGGGGGATTGCACGTCTAATACTGTTAGTGCTGCTGTTGAAATGTCAACTGATTCTAACTCAAAGAAACTAAAATGTCTGGTGACAGCCCCACTGGTGCCTCCAGCCCAGTGGCCCTTCCTGAACAAATGCTTAATTGAAATCCAACAAGTAAAACACAGAAGTGTACGCTGTAGTGGAGAAACTGGAGTTTCAGCTGTACTTTCAAGGTCTTAAGGTCATCTGTGTATTTGAGTTTAAGTGTGCGTTACACACTGGGTGTTTCAGTCGACATGCCAAAATGGTTTTGGGCAAGATACTGAACCCCGAGTTGGACCCAGTGCATTCATCAGAGTGTGAATATGTGTGTGAATGTTTGCGTGAGAGGGTGAGTCAGACATAGTGTATAGAAAAAGCTGTGAGTCCTCAAGTAGAATAGAAAAGTTGTGAATAAGAACCAATGCATCTGTTTGTGTCTCAGTTGGACTATTGCCATTTTGGGTTATTAAGATTAATTACTTGTATTACTTTGTACAAGTAGACATTTTGTTCCTTTTATTTATTTATTTTTTAAATTAAAGTATTTTTTCCCCTCTCACAGCCTAGAGACATGACCCCAGCATAATGCATTTATGTGGATCTTTTTAATAAATAGCATGTTTCTTTTTCTGTCTGCCCTTTTCCTTAGGGCGCAGTTCCCAAGGGTAACGCAACAAAGGAATATATGGAGAGCTTGCAGTTGAAGCCTGGTGAGGTCATCTACAAGTGCCCAAAGTGCTGTAGCATCAAGCCTGAGAGGGCACACCACTGCAGGTCAGTCTAACACCATGCATACGCAGCAGGCAGAGCATGAGTAGCATGTAATGAGAACAGAAGCACATTCAGACTCTGTGACTTAGTAATACACAGGCTTGTTGTAGCAGGAAAAATGTTCCTTAAAAACATATTTTATGAAAGGACAAACAGAGTAGCTGATTACATTTGCATTAGCAGTCAGTTTGTCATGAATTAAACTCTCCTTTCTCCTGCCTGCAGTATTTGTAAACGATGCATCAGGAAGATGGATCATCACTGTCCCTGGGTCAATAACTGTGTGGGAGAAAAGAACCAGAGATTCTTTGTTCTTTTCACTGTAAGTACACAGTTGCAGTCGTGAGTTAATCTGTTTGTTAAAGTTACAAAGCAAGTAGAAATGCTCGTTTTACATATGAGAATACTGTTTTTAATCCTCTTAGAAAATTGCTTGTTTTCCACTCATTTTAAATTTAAATAAATACATAAATTATATTTTATTTGGTACTACATGGGAGATATTGCAAAAGTCTTCCCACTTGCTTCATTTCCATGATCAAATAAGCAGCTCAGCTCAGTAGAGATGCACCGCACAGCAGGAACATGCCGACATTAAATGTGCTTTCATGGCCATCTGTGACTCTCTTGACAGCATCAGCACTTCTTTCTGGTTTCGTGTGCTGACTGGAACTTTTTTGAGGGCAGAAACATAAAGCTGTCATATATGGTTGAGTGGCACAAGGTCATAGTTAACTTTCCTTTCAGATTGCCATAAAGGAGAAGTTATCTGTGGAAACACAGGTTCATCATTTAACCCTTTAAAGAACAGCATATCGTATTTGATACATGTGTTTTTGTGAGTTTTTGAGACCTCTACATCATCAGCGTGACTTTTTTTTAACCCTCAAAAAAGAATCTAAATTGCATGACACATTTTTAATGACTAAATTGCAAAAATATGGTTTATGTATTAAATGTAATATAAATGAAAACTTATAAATACATATATGCAGATTAAAATTTCAAATATTTGTATTAGTGCTGTCAAAATTAACGCGTTAACACACATTAATCCGCCATCACGGTCAACGCGGTTAAAATTTTTAATGCAATTAACACATGTGGTAGAACCTGTGTTAAAAGATTGAAGAAAACTATTCAAATTCTCTTTGAATTTAACTATAAATTATTTGTTTATTCTGCATTTACTTCATTATATTGGATAAATGTCTGTTACAAGCTTAAATATAAAGTTGAAAAAATCAAGTAATCAGGATCAAGTAAATGCGATTAATCGCGATTAATTACAGACAATTTTGAGATTTGTTATTTTTTTAATGTATTAACACCACTAATTTGTATATATTTTGTCTAAATTGTTAATGGCCTGCATTTGTATAGCGCTTTACTTAGTCCCTAAGGACTCCAAAGCGCTTTACACTACATTCAGTCATTCACCCATTCACACACACTGGTGATGGCAAGCTACATTGTAGCCACAGCTGCCCTGGGGCGCACTGACAGAGGCGAGGCTGCCGGACACTGGCGCCACCAGGCCCTCTGACCACCACCAGTAGGCAAAAATGGGGTTAGTATCTTGCCCAAGGATATTTGGCATGCAGCGAGGAGGTATCCTGGGATCGAACCACCGACCTTCTGATTAGTGGCTGACCTGCTCAGGTGGCAGAGCAGGTCAGGTGGCAAGGTTCCACAAACACTCCATTATCAAAAAATTAAAGATTTCTGGCAGTTCTTTCATGGTTCAGGTTTTAAAGGGTTAAAATAGAAAGTTGTTTTTGTTTTTAAGTCTAAATACTTAAACTTGTGAATAGAGCAGGGCGATATGACCAAAAATATTTATCACGATATACATTTGAAAATTTGCGATAATGATATAACTGACGATATAATTGACACTAGACAAAATACTTTACAACTGCACAACTTTATTAATGTAAAAAAAAAAAAACATCAATGTATTTTCACTTAAACAAGCAGCTGTTTTTTATGTGCATTAAAGTTATATAAAAATTTAACAGCGCAAATGCAAATTCCTTGCTGACAGTTTAACCAAAAGGCATTTCCAGTGGAAATTGGCCGACATATCCTCAGCATAACCATGTATAATATCCACAAAACTTAAAAAGAGGTTATACACACACAATACGGTAATATTATGTTGAAGCACAGTACGTATCACTCTGCGAGGCTCCTGCCTACGATAGCCGTAATGCTCCGACAATCCATCAAGCGGTAGCTTAGCAAAGTCGTATTAAAACGTTTGAAAGATTTTCGAGTGCTGTGTAGCACATAAAATTGTTTCAAGGTCAGTAAACACAACCAGAATTCATACATAAGGCACACAGGATTATAAGGGGCACAGTCGATTTTCAGAAAAATCAAAGGATTGATTTTAAGTGTGCCGTATGTGCCAAAAAACACGGTAATAACGACGGCCCACTAGCATGCGCTACCAAAAATAGTGCTTTGTTGTGTATCTGACGGACGAAAGCCAAACCAGTTCCACACCACTGAAGTCGCAGCATTTTTACAAACCAGTTCTGGTTCATCCGTTTCATTCATCGATCCGTTTTCGCTCTTCTCATTCTCCGTCGCCGCCATGCTTTTTTCGCCATGTGCGTATGAAAACAAAGACACTGCGCATGCGCGTTTTACCCATATTCTATCGCGATATTTCATTTTCTTATCATTGCCCAACATTATACCGGTATCACCTTGAACGGTATGATCTGGCCCAGCTCTACTTGTGAATGTGAAATTTATAGTTTAAGGCTACATTACTCCAGTGAATGTCAGTAAACTTTTGGGTTGTGAGTGGTTTTGCTTACCTTCTTTGTTTTGTATATGTGACTTTTTTTGTTCTCTTCATCTCTCCATAGATGTACATAGCCTTGATTTCTGCCTATGCCCTCGGCCTCAGTGGCATGCACTTCTTCACATGTATTAAACTTCAGTGGAACGGTAAGGCTTCTCTAACGTAACTTTCAAAAACATGAACACATGATGTCAAAGACATGCAGTTTAAGGCAGAAATACAACTATTAGTACAAGTGGTTGAAACTCCTTAGAGACATGAAGAAAAGAAGCAGAGTACGGAAATGAAAGAGATTTTTATCCTGTTGTCAGAACAGCTGCTCTGCACAAGTCATTGAAGTTGTGCGGCAAAGCCATCATTGAGCTGTCATCCATCACTTCCCGCTCCCTTGTGGGTCTGTCTGTAAGAGTGAACCAGAAAATGAAGATAATATTTCATTCTTCAAATTCTAGCTTCTCGTCGTCTCTACAGGATAATACTCTGACCTCCCAAAAAAATACAGTCTGCCGTAGCAATTGTATTGTAGCAAAGGGACTATTTTAATGGTCTGCACTAGATTTTATCCAGTCACCTATGTGACTTTTAAACACCCAAAGGGAAGACATTTACCCTTTTAGAATCTGTCCTATTTTAAATGTATTGTTATTTGATTGGCATTTTATATTCTGTTTTACTCAGTTGTTCAGCGCACTCTGAAACCTCTAACTTTGTTCCTCTAACCAGAGTGCAGTGAGTTCTCTCCGGGGGTGTCTGTGCTGCTGCTTATCTTCCTGTGTCTCGAAGCCATCCTCTTCCTCACTTTCACAGCTGTAATGTTTGGTACGCAGATCCACTCCATCTGCAATGACGAGACGGTCAGTATCTACTGCGCCATGCAAGCTTTGTTCCTTTCAGCAGTGGAGGGATTAAATGTGCATGAATCGAAGAAAGAAGTCATAGACTAATTTTATCAAGTTGTTACGGTGTCATATTCCTGCCTCAGCAATGTCATCTCATTGGTAATCATGATCATTCGTTAATTTTAATCTGTAAAAGTCACAGGAAATTCACCTAAAAGTTGTGTACCGAGATAGCAGTGATATATTATTTATAAAATAATCAACTGAGACATTGTTCAGGCGTACATTAAATTTCTTTAGCTATAGTAGTATAATTAATATGCAATGACTTTTGTTCTAGTTCTCTGCATAAATGTTTGTGTTAGCATGCTAATGAGAAAGGAAATGGACAACTTATTGAGGATCTTTCCTTTCTGGTGGGTTCAAATGTGTTGCAGGAAATTGAACGTCTTAAAAACGAGAAACCCACTTGGGAGCGTCGCATGAGATGGGATGGCATGAAAGCTGTATTTGGGGGTTCGCCATCTTTGCTGTGGTGCAATCCGTTCACAGGCCTGCGTCTGCGGCGCCTAATGCTGTTGACCCACGGTCGCCGTGGTGGGTCTGAGTTTTCTGTCTGAGAAGACTGCAGACTGATGCAACTCACCGACACCTCACCGTGTCTGGTGTGGTGGAAAAAAAGGATTTCTTCTATGCCCTCTTCGACTGGAGCTACCATGAACCTCCGGCGGCGTCTTTCCTGAGTAGGTGACAAAACATTCTGCAGTAATGGGACCCAAGTGTATCACAATCACTACTGAGAGTCTGTGTTGTCTATCACATGCTGATGTGGATCCAACACATGTGATATTGCTTTGCACAAATCAGATGAACAACTGGATTTTTTTTTTTGCAGGGTGGGCAAAATGAGGAGCTATGTGGTTTGTGTTGTTTGGTAACGCATGCAGTACGTAACTCAAGTGAGTCTTTTTATTCCCCACCATCCAAGATGCTGTTTGAACTCAACTAATGCACCTTGGGACACAACTTGAGTATGTTTTGTTTGCTGTGCACATGAGATTGGAGAAAAGTCTTTGAATGTTTTTTTTTGAGGGATGGATCAACAACGTCTTTCATCATCACTGGAGCCACACAAGTGGGTCGAAATGGAAAGTGCTTGAATTATTTTTCTTTTGGCCCAGACAAGAGAACCACTGACAGGGGATTCACAGTCAAGGACATGCACTACTTACATGACACTTGAGGAAAAAGCTTGGTTATGGAGCACAGTGGTCATTAGAGTTTGAACTGTGCTGCATGTATAAGGCTTCATTCAGCATCTTAGTCTGGAAATGAGGCTTTAATCATCTTAACAAGCTACCATGAACACAATGCTCATTCTTATCTAGGAGATGGCTTTTTCTATCTCTTCATCTCTGTTGTTTTTTGGGGGTTTTTTTGTTTTGGGTCCTCGGGATAAAGTTGTTTAGGTTACTCGAGCTAAAAGAAATTTATTGGTGAAGCTTTATCACCATGTGCACACCTCAGCAGATGACCATGACTCACAGGAGACGACTACTGCTAGTCTTCATTTGGACAAAACATTTTGTAATAATTGTGTATGTGTATCCATTTCCATCACTCCTACATGCTGATCAACATCTCCTTATCTCTGCAATCAGTTAAACAACAGGACAACTGATGGCTGTGCTTTCATGATGAAGTGAATTAGGCCGAAGACTAAATGTTACTAAGTTTGCGTTGTTTAATACTTTCATGTTTTGTTTTGTTTTTAACCTCTGTGTGGGAAATCAGAGGGAACTTCTGTGTAGTAGGAATTTTACTATATACAAAAGTTATCGGAAAAGTCTTCACAGCATTTTAAACCCTAAAAAAACAACGTTATAAGCCCTCAAGACAGAGCCGAGTCTCAGACATGGTCACTTTACATGCTCCTTGGCCACCGTGTGTAACAATGAGTTGAAAAGGAAGGTTTGAAACGTTAGCACAACCTCCTTTGGGTCATTGTTTTCACATTCTGATCGACTGTGCAAAGCTCCATTGTGAAGTCAGCTTGTAGATTTAAAAAGAGTGCTTTGCTGAAAAAGACTGAGGTACCAGGCTCACTATACGAGCTTTAATACGGTCTCGGGGAGCTCAGCAGAGGCTTGTGAGGCCTTTTTTCCTATTACTGCAAAAGTTTCAGGCATGTACCATCTAGTGGCAGGACAGCAGCAGACACTTTCCCAGTGTTATTAGAACACTTTGCCATGCCTTTGAAACATCAAATCAATTGAATTTTTGAGATTGAAAGATATTGTGATTTTTGAAAATGTCAATTTTGTGGCTGCCACTCTCCTAACTTCACTCTGCCTAACTAACGAGTTTGTTGGCACCGGATGAATGTGGCTTTTCGAATCTGCAGTTTACAGTCAAGTCCAGATGCACAGGCTGGTATTATCAAAGTATTGTCAAGTCTAGACTCTTAAAGTCTAATTTATTTGCTTGCTGAACAATATTACTGCTGTTTGTTTTCATCTGTGGTCGTTAAGAAAAGGAACTGTGCCCACTGTTTACAATAAATAATATCTGATGCTCTATGGCTGTAATGTTTTGAAAAACATGCTGTCATTAGAATGGTATTTGACAGCACTGTCATCAGAAGGGTCACAGCACTGAAAGCTAATTAATATCAGGGGATTATTTTAATGCTGGCCTCATTTCTCATTTGTATTCTGCTGAATTTCATATATTTACTATTTAAACATTGCTTTACTTTCACTATATATAGATCATAGAACATTCAACAAGTCCCTAACATGCTAAAAACTGAAAACTGTTAAAAGTTAAGCTTCATAGAAAGTAGAAAATGAAAATTTTTATAACTGAAAGAAATTTAAAATTTGCCAGAAAATAATACTAAAATTCCCATTGTTTAGTTTTGCACGCATATATGTTGCTAATCATGCAGCAGCTGAATAAATGTGTTGCAGGAAATGTTGACGAGTCCAATAAACTATTATGTCATTAGATAAAAGGCAAATATCAAAAGAAATAACAGTTCTAATGCAGTGCTGAACTGTAAGTTGTAGTTGTTGTGGGTACAAAAACAAAAGTAATTGCAGATATTGCTGTGTCAAAGCATTTGAATTTGATTGGTATCATTTGGGCAAGATTGATATGGTCAAGTATTTGACAATAGGATGTCCTGCTCCATGACCGAACTCTTAAACTGTCTCATGTCTTTTTCATATTTGGTAACAGACTCGATGAATGCTGAAGGACTACACTGATAATCTCTGCTTTCTGCTGTATGACTTTAAAAAGCTACAATCACCACAGGAAGATGAATGTTGAACAACATGCAAAGATGCTTAAACCAATACAACACTATTCTGTCAATGCTTTTTTTTTTCTCCTCACAGTAGTTGGCAGTTGAAGCAGAGTCCTGCAGAATATAAAGGATAGAGAGAATTTTGTGTTGTGTCGTAATGGTTCTTAACAGGATGGGTGTTTGATCACAGATTTACCGTTAATATCACCATGAACAGTTGTGAAAGTTTTGTGTCCTACACTCCTGAGAGAATGTTTCTTCAAGAACAAAAGTCCTTCAGCTTTACAAGCAAAGTATAAAGGTTACTATTAACAATATATAAATGGAATGTTTTATTCAAGTTTTTTTAATGGTGTCATAATCTTATGATGTCTTATATTGTTAATGTCATACTTTTACATAATAAACTTGATTAATTTAAAGCTATACACTCGGATTAATTGCCTGTCATACTCATGCTCACGTGCTCCTGATTTGCTTAAAGCAGTTCAGCAAGTGTGAGGTTGGGCAGAATTTGGAGTGGATTTTGATTTTCATCATACATTATGGAGTATATGTATATTAAGTCATTTGTGATGCAGATGCAGTGTGCAAATCATCTTTCAGTTGCTTCCTTTAGGGGTTGCTCCGTCTCACCCTACCCCTCGTTTCCTCCTCTGTCACACGAACCCTCTGCATGGCCTTCATTATTACCTCCTTGAACCTTCTATGTGGTCTTCCTCGTTTCTTCCTGTCTGGCAGCTCTGGATTCAGCATCCTTTGTCCAATATATTCCACAATCCCTCCACTGTGCATGTCCAGAACATCTCAGACGTGCTTCTCTAACTTTGTCTCCTTCATGCTCAGCCTGAGCCATCCCTCTGATATATTAATTTCTTTTCCTGTGCATGCCAGTTACGATCAACAAAAACCTTAAAATCTCTAACTCTGCCACCTCCTGTCTTGTTGTTAGTGCCACCATCTCCAAACCATACACCATAGCTTCTAAAACCTTCCCTTTCGCTCTTCCTCCTTTCCTTCTGTCAGAAATAAATACTGCCACTTATTTCCATCCATCTGGTACTGCCTACACTGTACAAAAAGGTTGACCCCACGCACCATCACTAACTCTAGATCTACTAAGCAAATCAGCAGCAAAAAAATACACACTGTAATTACATAATTAAGCATTTAAAGTCTTCAAAGTTCAGTTGAGCTTCATTCAGAATCCCTCCCCAGAAACAGACATGCACAAAAATGTAAATGAGAGCAATTATTTCAATAGGGGAACACCAAACTTTTAGTATTGTTGTAATGCAAGTATTACAGCAACGTACAGGTGTGCTGAGTTGGCAGCGATGGAGCAAAATGCTTGCAAGGTACAAGTAATGCAGTAAAAAACATTTGAAAAGAACAGCGCTGCTTCTTCCAGTCCGCTGGGTGGCAGCATAGTGCTATCCTGCTAGTGCAACGTCGGCTCAGAGAAGAAGCGCTTGTGTTTTGTAAGCTGAATTTTGACTTTCAGGCAGAACTCTTTTTAAAGTCTTAATTAAATTTTGTATTTTTGATATTGGACTGGCAGTCATGGTTGTAGTTTCACCGATTTTTAAACGTTATTTGGGGATATTTATTGTCTTGGATGAGTTTCTCTTGTGGTTTTATACAACTGGAATGACTTAAGTGCTGCCTGAAAAACTAAATTCGGAGAATAAAATGCCCCGGTTTGCCTTTCGGCCAGCCTTCAAATTTTCCCCGCCTTCATCCTAAATGCTTTCCTGCTTTACCGTCTAACTTGACGTGAATATGGCGGCAAAGGAGACTGTAAACAGTTATCAAGTGAGCGTTGAATCTGTCGTGAACGGCTGGCTAGTGGATTATTACTTCTTTTTGGCGGTAGAGTTCTTTAAAAATGAACAATACGAGGATTTCTGTGCCATTATAGATATACTCGACTGTAAGTATAAACAGTGTTTTTGACTAGTTTGGCTAGCTCGTAACCAGCTATAGTACTACCAGAACTGCCTAACTTCGTACCAAACTTAATACAAGTTAGCGGACTTAAATATTAGTGCTCCTTTATAAGTTGTCTTCTATCTTGGTTACGATAATACATGCTCTTAAACTTTCCAGGCGTCAGCTGACAGAAAATAAATGAATAAACGGGGGAAATTTCATGAATCGTGTTGTTGTGAGACTAAGCGGACTCATCGTCTTGTTATGTCGAGCGAGGCTGCTCTTATTTATTTGTTTTGATCTTTTATATACACAAGGAACAATTTCAGTTCTGTTTACATGTATGTACGTTCACGTAGTGGTTTTTCAACATACTAAAATGTGTCTTTTAAGAAAAAAATCAAGGTGATTTTAATGACATTTATAGTTTTATTACCATACAAAAGACATCTTTTTCTTAAATACAACCTCCATACGCCTTATTTTTGGTTTGTTTTTTTAAAATTATTTATTTATTTATTGAACTTGTTTCTAGGGCATAGACTTCTCTCCAGGTGACATGATAATGGAGTATCAACAGGACTGTCATAATGCCAAGTGTTTATGTAGCTGTACTTCTAATGCTGACAAACATGATACTGACATTACCTGAAAATGTTATTTGTAGCCAGTCAGTAAAATCGGTTATGTATTCCTTCAATTTGAGACACCTCAGTAGACGTTAAAAAAGTGGGCATATAGCCAGCTATTATTGCCAGTTACTTAGGCTATTTTGTGTTATTAATTTCTGTGTGTTTGGGGGAAATAAGAAGCTTCTTTATTGTTTTATTGCAGGTATTATGGCGCGCCCTTTGGAGTCCACGGATGACATCGCAATGAAATTTCGAGTGTTGCAGTTTATCTCCCGGATAAATGAGGGTGAAAACCTTGGTGAGTTCAACATTAATCGACAAGATCGGCACATCTGAGTATTACTGTGGTTCTTTAAGCGACATCAGTGTACAGCTCTGTGCATCAAAATAAATCATTTGCAAAAATGTAATAACTTACCTGTCAAATGATTAAAAAAGGGTATGTAACTAATCTGCAATACATTGTACCACAGTTATGCCACAGTTAGACACATTTAGAGGCCAATATAAATAATAAAAGCTTGTGATTAGAGTCTGACTACACACTCACTGGCTACTTAATTAGTTACACCTTGCCTATACTGGGATTGATCACCTTTTGCTTTCAGAGCTGCCTCAGTTATTTGTGTCACATAATTTTCCTTCCTTGGTCCATATTGACATGATATCCATTGATGTCTATTTAAATACCAGTACACATTTTTATGTAATATTCTGATATCACAAAAGTATCATATCACAATGTCACTGTTGTAGCAACGCCATGCCTTGATGTTCCCTAGTGTGGACAACAACGAGAAAAGCCGAGGCATGTCTCAGAGCAGGAACCACCTGTCAGCTTCCAATGATTTAGTGAAGCAGCTCCCTTTTTAGATCCCAACTTCCAACAAAGGAAAAGTAGTTTGTAAAACACCAAGGTGGAAATGTCAAACTTATTTCACTACTTGAGGTGGTGCTAGTTTCAGTCGTCATTATGCAAATGTACTGTTTATAAGATTGGGGAAACCTGCAGTCAGCTGAGACTGAAGGAGTCACTTGGATGACTGACAAAACGTTTCTCCCACTGAAAACGCTGCGTCCAGATGAACAGAATCAACTAACAACAGAATTGGGGACTAACATGCTAAAGTCACAGCGGAGATCAAGACTCACCAGACCAGGCAGAATTTTCCATTTTGAGTGAATGAGTCAACTCAAAATAGTCTCACTATTCTCCTCTGACTTCTCCCATCAATATGACAATTTTTATTCAGCGAACTGCTGCTCACTGGATGTTTTCTCTTTATCTGACCATTCTCTGTAAACCCTAGAGATGATTGTTAGAGAAAATCCCAGTACATCTTAAATGCACAGACCAGCCTGTCTGGCACCACAAACATGCCATGTTTAAAGTCGCTGAAATTCTTATTCTGATGCTCGGTTTGAATTCCACAAGTAGTCTTTACCATATCCAAATCCCTAAATGCGCTACAGCTGCTGCGGTGGGATTTTAGAAATTTCTATTAAGAAGCTTTTGAAACTTATTGGTATTATTGTACCTAATAGTCCAGTGATGTCCAGTGAGTGTATACATGGTATATAAAGGACATCTGATGACATATCAATACTAGGACTGCTTCTGTAGCGCTCAGTTGTCACGGCGTCACTCACATTTGCAACTAAAAACAGACAACGTAGCAGAAACATATCTAAGAGCAGGGGTGTGTTAAAAACATTACGCTCAAGCTGCTCCGGTTTTTAAACAAAAAAAATCGTTTCTAAAAGAGAATTCAATGAGCAGTTTATTTTAAAAGACCTGTTTTTTTCTCATTTTAATATTTAATATTTTAAAAATTGCTTATTAAAGAGACAAATGTAATTTTCCATTATTACTCAATTGATAGAATACTTGATTATCAAGAATACTTGATAACAAAACTAAGTTTGATTTCTGTCATAATCAATAGCCTGATTCACAGCTTTCTCTAAATTCATATTTGAGGTTGACATCTCGTCATACTGCGAATATTGTGAATAAACACAACAGTGAATATTGGTTTGTCTTTGCCTACAGGTGTTTCATTTGAAATGGATGTGCCATCAACTCCTCTGGAATCAGCCTTAATGTTACTGGAAAAAATAAGCCAGGAATTCAGTATCCCACAGCAGGAGTATGAAAAGGTGTCCTCTTCTCTTAAAGATATGGTAAGCATTTCTCTTGAGCTGAATTCCTTTATTGTACTTCCATTCAAAGTAGAGCTGGGCGATATGAGATTTTTTCATATCACGATATGTTTTTTTCATTTCAGGCGATAACGATATCTATCACGATATAAGCCAAATAACTATATTTGTAAGATTTAAATGTGCCGTTGCTCACAAGTAAAATGTGAAATAATCAGCAGCTTGTTTTTATTTAAATATTTATTTCCCATAATAAGTTCAACAGGGTAGATGTACTTAAGGAACATGAAACTTTTTCAGATAAATAAAGGCAAATATTGCAAACTACACAAAAGGCAGCCACTAAAGCGTTTAAGTTTCAAAATAGAACAAACAAAACAGACTAAATTGTCAATTCCACTTAGAAACAAAATATTAATTCTAAAAATAAATCTTAGTTTGTTTTACAGAAGATCAGACAAAACTGACTAACTTTTGTCAATATCAAATAAACTGAGAACTAAAAGGAAATTCTCAATCTCTCCTTGTCGTATAGCTGAGCTTTTCAAACAGTTTTAACAGTTACTTTAGTCTGACAAAAGCCGAATGACGAATTAGCGCTTCCAGTCAGAGACTGAGGCTACGTCCACGGGTACACGGGTATTTTTGAAAACGGAGATTTTCCGTTTTCGTTTTAAAAAATAATCCCGTCCACACATAAAGGCAGAAATGAAGGAAAACGCTGCTATGAACATGCCAAAGCAGCAGGTGGAGCTAGATTCCTAACCGTGCCGAAATGTTGGCCAATCAGAAGTCTAGAAGCCTCGGTGGGAAAAAGTAAACAAAGCTGCGGCATAGAAGCAGAACCGAGTCGTATGTGTGGAGGGACAGTAACTGTGTGTATATGTAAGCATTTAAACACTGCAGAGAGTAGAATTAACAGTATTGTAGAAATTCATTTCACCGAAACAATAACGTGGCGCACAGTGTCACGCATGCACCAGTTTATTGTATTTCCAGACTTGCTTTCGGCACAATTTACAGTGCACGCTACTCTGTTTTTTGTCAGACTTGAAATAGCCGAAATACCTTCACACTACGGAACTTCTATGGCTCTTCCGTTCGACAATCTCTCCGGCATTGGAACCATCATCGGTTTTCTCTTCGGTCACGCTCGGTTGATTTTTCTAGTCGGCACACTCATTTCCTCCATTACCCGCTGGCTCCATTACCCGCTGGCTGCTTCCCAAACAAACACACGTGCGGCTTGGCACTTGTGCTGTACGTAACAAGTCACGCGGACGTGACGCTGCGGCTGTGATTGGTTCGGCTCTGCGCTACTTAATTTGGATTGGCTGACCTTTTTTTTTTTTTTTTTTTTTTTGAGGACAAGAGCGGCGAAGTCTATCGCGATAGCTTAATTTCTCTATCGAGTAAAAGTTATATCGCGATACATATCGTTATCGTTCTATCGCCCAGCTCTAATTCAAAGACAACTTCTCCCTAAATTAAGTGGGTTGTTTTTGTTTTTACATTTTAAATATCTGCACTTGTTCAGCTTTTACATTCTTACATACGTCTACAAAGGCAATCAAAACAGTGGTTTCTAATTATATTCTGTTTAGCAAATAATATATTTCTGTCTTTAGATTGTGGGGATTTTCATCAAAAACAGTAAGTTTGAGAAAGCAGAAGAGGTGCTGATGAAACACTTTCCTCCCAAAAATATTGGAAAGGTGAGGTTACTCGCTAAACCTTTTTTTCACTACACGATAATAACATTTACATTAAAGTCAGTGTGTAACTTTATCCCTACTGATAAGTTATTTTGTAAAGTCTTGTTTAAAAATTGATAAGCATTGTCATATCGATGTTGATATGCTGTGTAATACAAAATAACCAGGATGGGAAGCTTTTGCTAATCGTTTTATAGCTTTTAAGTGTAGACAAAGACACAACGGTTAATTTCATTTCAGATCTACTAGGCTTTGCAAGCTTAGGCCATAAAAATACTGGATAATGGACAGTCTGCTTTCCCATCTTGCATCTCCTCATCAGCCACAGTCATCAGTGTGCTGATATGATGATAGCGCTGGTGCAGGAAGACATTATGTGGAAAAGACAAATTAAAACAATTGGTTTAGCTTGCATGCCTTATAAGTGTCCCTTTTATTATCTGGATGGGGTTGACTGATCACTGAATGATCTTTGGATGGTGGAGCCTCATTTCACTGTAGAATCCTCCCCAACTTTTTCTGCATTTGTTTTTTAGCTCCAGCTCCCTCCAGTGGCCAACCTCCCCCTTTACAACAAAACCATCAAATAACTGCATTGGCTAGTTTTCATTTTCTGTCACATGAATGTTAAACAATGTTGGGTCTGATTTTATTACATCCCTAAAACAATTTAAAAATTAAAATGGTGCATGCTAAGATATTCAAACACATTATATTTTTAATGTCACGTTTCTCACATTTTCTGTAGAGAGCAACATTCATGGGTCTCATCAGGAAAAAGAATAAGATTCATGAAGTCATTGAGCAAATCAACTTTCAGCACTTCAAGGAGGAGATGCTTGCGTTTTGCCTGAGGATCTGCCACTTCAGCCTTCCTCTTCTTCATAAGGTATACATGCTCTGTATTAAATATGTTTTGTTTTTTTTAGTTAATTATAGAAACTAATCAATAGAATAACTTTAAGCAATGTGAAGTCCTTTTAAACATTTGGGGTCAAGATTGGCCCATCTTTGCATTTAGACATTTCAGCACTTGTTGGGAAAATGGAATGTACACTGCCCGGTGCATCTGCAAAGAAATTGCTGTTACATGAGGTTGACAGCATTAAACTGCAGTCCAGCATTAAACTGTACCCTCTAAACCAGGGGTGGGCAACTCCAGGCCTCGAGGGCTGGTGTCCCTGCAGGTTTTATATGTGTCCTTGAACCAACACAGCTGATTTAAATGGCTAAATTACCTCCTCAACATGTCCTGAAGTTCTCCAGAGGCCTGGTAACGAACTAATCATGTGATTCAGGTGTGTTGACCCAGAGATCTAAAGATCTAAAACCTGCAGGACACCGGGGCCTGGAATTGCCCACCCCTGCTCTAAACCAAGTCTCCAGGGTTTTGGAGATATTTTTTTTGTTGGTGTTTTTTAAAGCCTGCGCATCTTGTAAAATTATCAGGATTTCTATATGTTTCTTTATTACCGGTATGTCTATTCTTCATGTACATCCCTGCTGTAATTTCCTGCTTAAGGATTAAGGATTTCATAGATCCAGCTCTTTCAGCTCAGATATAATATATGCTGACACCTTGATTTGTAGTATCTTCCAATACTAGTATTAATCAATAATAAGTTCTTCTTTGTGAGGAAGAGACCAGGATGTTTAAGGCTGCAAATATCAGATTGCTTTCTTGAGCAGTCCTAATAGCTCAGTGTGTTTAGTAAATGCATGAAAGGTTCAACTTGCTGTATATTATGAATTTAAGTGCATTGTCTTTTGACTAGAATTGAGATTCAAATGAAGAACAAACCATGTTTCATATGTAATCAATTCAGAAATCCTGTTCATGGAAGTTTCTTTGTTGTGAATTTGTGTGTGTGTGTGTGTGTGTGTGTTTGGTTTATGCATCCCAGGCTGCAAAACGTATCATTGAAAAAACCCCTGTGGATCAAGACAGCACAACAACTGAAAGTGATGAACAAGCTGAACCTCAGCCATGCTCTAGTTCACAAATAGCCACTGTCCAGTTTGTACCATGGTAATCGCTTCCCTTCTCTTAGTTGATTAGTAATGTTAGTAATGTCTAATGTTAATGTAATGTCCATAGTAATGCCTATTAAGATCAGTGGCAAAACAACAGTCAGTTTGAAAATGTGTGAAGAAAAATAATTCTCCCTTTTCTTTGAATTGGAAGTGATTATTAACTATATTAATACTCACCATTAGCAGCTGCATTAATTGTATGTTGCACTCATGTGATCACACTGTCCATGCATGTAAAAACATTTATGTATTAGATTAACTGTACATACCTTTTTGTTGTCAGGATGTTTGTTTGTCTGTTTTTCAGTTTTCTAGTGTTAATAGTATTTTATTGTCTTCCAGTACACATTCACTTATCCCGAAGACCAGGCTAGAAGCGGCCTACAAATCCCTGGCCACAGGTTTAAATAAAAAAACATTTGCTCAGTTGGAGGAAGAAGTAGACAGAGAGGAGCTGGAAAAAGAAAATTTTTGCGAACAGCTTTCCATGACATCAGAGAGGTGCACAAGTGTGGACTTGGAGGAACTGTTATTTCAGAGAGACTCAGGAGGCCCTATGGAAGCTTCCCCAGCAGACCAACCAACACAAGCAAATGCCATTCCTCCAATTTGGGAAGATTTACACTTTAAGAATCCGATTGTGCTGTGTAAAAGAGAGAACTACACTGTGTCTCGGCTGGTGGTGGAACCAGACAGTCAGGCAAGTTCACGCTGCACAACCGCTTTAGAGGAACTGGAACCTGAGGTCAGAAGGAAAAAAACACCACAGACACTGTCTGCATCTAATGAAAAAGACCGTCAGTGTCGGGGAACAGACAAAAAAGGTGCCACGCCCACCCAAAAGAGCTGCATTCAAGCCAACAGAACTCGCACCAGGTAAGTTAAAGTAGCAAATAGCAAGATGTTTTTGCTATCCGGTCGTTAAGTCTGACGTCATTAGCCGTGCCTGGGCCCAAACTCCGCTGCAGGTCCTTAAGTCACACGATCACTGCAGCATCACTGAGAGTTAAAAACTGTCTAAATTCTTTCATCTGTAATAAAATGATCAGTGTGGCTGCTCTACCAGGTGTAACAATTACGTTTAACATCCAGGCATCCATGAAAACTGAATCTATGAAGTTTAACGGAGTTAGAAGTTAGCAGGGAGTTAGCTCGCTAATTTCCATCTAAATATAATATACCATGTTCTGACCGAGGGATTTCTGAAAAAATTAAGACTTACAGCTCAGCTATCACTTCCGACATAAATGAAGACAGAAAAGTAAACAGCAGTGACTTTTGTAGGGTTACTGAAGTTGGACTAGCTGGTATATAATGATGTGCTACGTGATCGCTAGCGATCATATAAACAGTGAAGCTGGAGGATGAACGCTAACCTTTTTCCACTCGATAAAAAGTTAATGTGAGGGTTCCCGAAGGTTAGGGACAAATGCAATCGCATGGCAGGATGCTATAAACAGACCAAACGTCAGTCAGGAGAACAACTGAGATAATCCATCCACAATATGAGGTTAGTCATTAATATACTGCTGCATGGGCTGGGCTGCAGTTACATCGTAAGGTTTTAAAAACAGATTTAAAATGATTAGCTGTAATAAAAACTGAGAGAGGCCGACAGTGATCACTGACTGTTTTTAGGGACTTGAGATTAAATAGAACAAGATACAAAGCATTAAAACGTGTTAAATACACAACAGCCTTATTAAACACAGAGTAGTTTGGGCCGGGAAGCAGGATTCATCACGTCCTCACTTAAAGACCGGATTGTTTCGCCTCGTCCATGCCCCACAACTTACGTCTGCCCCTCAGTTTGAGAACCACTGTGTTATGAGAAAGTTACTGTTTAGTAGATATACAACATTAAAAACCGTTTGTTTCAGCTGTTTGAGTTGACTCCTCTGACTCTGCATCCAGCAGGGAAAGTTATGCTGCAGCACAGCAGTTTGATGGTTTACTAAGCAATAAGTCCAAATGTGCATTTCTCACCTGTTACTGGTTACTAGATTGTCAATTTTCAATGTTTGAACTTATTTTATAATAACTTTGATGTGAAAACTAATAACAACCATCAATCCATTTTTCTGCTACTTATCTGGCTCTGGGTTATGAGGGCAGTAGCCTGAGCAAAGATGTCCGGATTTCCCTATCCCCAGCCACCTGTTTTAGGTCTTCTGAGGGTATATTTTGTTTTCACCATGTCAGCCAAATCACTCCAGCATGTCCTGGTCTCCTTCCAATTAGACATAGCAGAAAACACCCAATTAAGTCCTAAATCCTAGTAGGATGCTAAAAAAAAAAAAACAACTCACCCAATTGTCTTCTTTAGGTCCACAACATGATTGATATTTGACCAGTTTTATTTATTTATTCAGGAATCAGGATAATATGGACGTCAGCCGTACCACATCCTCTTCAGTGGAGAGCTCACCAAGTGAGTCACCTTCTCATCCTGTCCGACAAACAACCTCCACTCCTCACAAGGACTCTGGTCAAAAGAAAAGTCCTCGTCTTTTAAAATGGTTAGTAAACGCCAGTAACTGAGAAACTAAAAGTGGTAGAATACACCTGGGTGAATATTTCACCCAGCGTGATTGAGTAATAGTTCTAATCATTTTTAATTTTTATCTTTTGTAGTTGTGCTTAATCATTTTGCCAAACAAAAACACACTCTGGATCTTATTCACAGGAAGCGACTGTACCATGATGCACAGGAGAGCAAGGGCGACGAAGAGTCGCATGTTACCCCTAACAAGAGCGGTATGTAACACTTCATTAAATATAAAATGTTTATAAATATTCAATAAGACTAAAGCAAGTTTGCCATCTGAAACATCTGGTTTTAATGTTTTTCTGTTTGTTTGTTTTTTTGCCTTCCTACAAAGGCTCAGACATGAGCACCAATTCAAATTCAGGCCAAAGGAAAAGGGTAAGTATAGCAAAACATGCTACAAAGCTAACTTGTCACTGTACTTTCCTGTGGATGTTATTTATAAATATAAATAATTAATTTATAATTTATTTACATAAATTACACTAAGTCAAACTCTTTGTTCAATACAGGCATCTCCATTTACAGTTTAGCATATATATTTTGTTCCTCTTTTGCACAAAAAGTACTCATTTGCAACCATCATACAAATGTAAGTTCCTGTATGAATAATGCAGTACACATGAGGACATTTCACTTTAGTCAGTTACATTAAAAACAATTGAAACAATGTTTGGACTCTCCACAGTAGGAAAAAGCTAACAAATCTTTCAATTGTGTTGCAGAAATGGACAGAGAGTGAGACGCAGAAGTTAAAAGACGGGGTCAAAAAATTTGGAGAGGGCAACTGGTGTAAGATAAAGGAACACTACGGCTTCAAAGATCGAACAAATGTCAACCTGAAGGACAGGTGGAGAACAATGAAGAAGTCAAATATCGTCTGACTCACCAATGTCATTTTATCCCATCTCCATTTATTTATTTTTGTTTCTTAAGCAAGTTATTGATAATTTTAAAAATTTGTTTATAGATTTGGTAAATGTTCAGTGTCCACGGCTCAAAGATTGTTTTGTTTTGAGGAAGGGATAAAATGTTACTGTAAGAATAAAAATCTTTGATAGTCTCTTTTTGTCTGCATCTTTATGTTAATGTGTTCTCATTTGTGTTTCACGGGGTCCTAGAGGATTACAAGACATGACTCATACGTCCCTTTAGTGAACAAGGACAAAATTCAAGGTCTCTCTTCTCCCCCCCCCCCCATATAATCCTAAATTTAAGTGACATTAATTCCACATTGTGATCAGTGCGGATACAATTTAGTATATACAGAGTAGCTTTAAAAGTCAAAAATTTCTCTCAGTCTTGTGATCTCAGAAAAGCAGAACAGACCTTTTAATTAAAGATATGACAGCAGCAAAATATCCATTTAGCTGAGATCTACAGGTATATTTTCCCCCAAACAAACTATCGATAAAAAGAATGAATGGAGCAACCTTTTGTGTGTGTGTGTGTGTGTCAGGTCTGATGCAGTGAAATAGATATAAAAAATAAGCCCAGAGAATTTAAAAATCCTTTCCTGTTTACAAGCACAAACCCATATTGAGACATACATTTTATCATTCAGTCCCTATTAAAAATAATGATGAACATGAACAAAGTTCTGCTATGACATTACTGTTGGTAATTCTGGGTAAATATAGGTGCCCCTTAATGTTCTTTATTCTTCACTTACAGTATTAATAGCTTCCATTGTTTTTTCTCTTCAGTAAATATAGTGAGATTCCAGAAGTGACACTGCAAAATAAAACACGTTTCCTTTTCTCCACTTCTCCAATAACTGTCTCACTTGCATATTCTGTGAAACCGTTCTTTGCTGTCATTTTCATTTATGCGTGTAGTCCAATTAAACCCGTGTAGACTGAAATATCAGTGAGCTACCTTAAAATGAAGATTTAAGTAGGAGAGTAGTGAAATGTAGCAGATGGAAAAAATTATATATACCAAAAGAACTGCGTTAATAATGCCTTTACAATGTAAACATGTTACTTTCTGCTACTGTACTTTTTTTTTTTTTTTTAATCCAAATACATTTCTTTCTAAACAATACCAATTATTTTTAGGCTTTAATTTTTATTTTTTGGCCCATAAATTGCATTATTATCATTCAAGCTCCCCAGGAAAATAAATGAGGCGTTATTAAAATGTCACAACGGTTTTAATGGCTCAAAACTGTACAGTGCTACAGCAACAAGATAGTTTGCCTAGTCGAGGTTTCTGTAGCAGCTTGGTGTTTGTGCGGTAGGAAAGCTCTGCTTTCTCATCTGGGATTGAAACCTGGATTATCAGGGCTTGATAAATCAGAGTTAGTTAAATCTAGATCAGGTATGTGTAAAAACAAATTGTTTAAGGCAAAAAAAAAAAAAAAGGAAAGAAAATGCAAAAACAAAATCACTGTTAAAATTGAATGTCTAAAGCGTAATGCGCCTTCCAGTCCAGTGTGTGGCAGCACGAGGTTTTGCGAGTATACGATTTGCCAATGAGTTCAAAGAGTAAGTGTAAGATTTAGTTCTTTTCTTCTTCTTTTTTTTTTTACTCTAAATTGAGACCAATGTATTGTTATACGTAGTATTAATTGAGAGTTGTCTCAAAGGGTGTCTTCTGGGGTAGTTGACCTGGTTATTAACTTCTGTCCGACAGAGATAAAGAGTATTGTAAGGAAAAAATGAAGAAAAGATGGCAAAAACAGTGGCAAGAGGAAAGAGGGCGGGGAGGGGGAATGAGAAGCACAGGACAGGAAGGAGTAGGAGAGAGGAGGTGGTCATATCCAGAATAAGATTTGAACATATTGGTTTAAACACTACACTATTCATAATGGGGAAACATAATACAGGGAAATGTGACTACTGTGGAGAAGAGGAAACTATAGAAGTATCAGGTGGAGAGAAGTCAGCTGACCCCAAACCTCAGTAATATGAAAATGAAACTAGATCTTATTGATTTACTTGAAAAGGTCTCGTGAAAGTTATCAGGCCTTATTCCGGTTTTTAAAAGAGGGTTTGGGAGGATTTGAGGGGGGCGGTGTGAGTGACGTTCCGTCCACACTCCATACCAGTTGGTGGTGGTAATGCACAATTCAGCTGTTTGCCAACCGCCCATAAAATTTAGAACTAAAAGAAGAAGTCTTCCGTTGGATACGAACGTTTTGTCTGTTTTTGTATGTGGTGTGTGTTTTGTTTTGTCTTTTTTTACGCTTTTGCTGAATTCTGCCTCTAAAGAATTGGAATGAAGCGCCACCTGACAAGCTAAACCCGGAGATTAATAACCCATCACTCCCTATGAATATGGCGGCAAAAGAAAACGTAAACAGTCGCCAATTTGATACTGAATCCGTGGTGAACCGCTGGGTAGTGGATTATTATTTGTTTTTGGCGCTAGAGTTGTTTAAAAAGGAACAATATGAGGATTTCTGTGCCATCACAGATGTACTCGACAGTAAGTAACAATCAGTTTAGCGTGTTTTGACTAGCCTACGTATCTCTGGGATTACCAGAACTATGTTTTGCAAGCTTGTTATCCTTGAAAAGTGAAGAAGTGCTCTATATATGTCAACGTGTCACGGTTCGTGTGCTGGACTAATTGTGATGTAGGTTCGTGGTTGCATGTCCCACTGGTTTATGTCATTTATGTGACATTTTTATCAATCTTGTTTTTATTGTAGATACTTATATTATTTTGCTACTGCCTACTACTTGTTTCATCAAAAAAATAAATATGCATTTTTTAGCCTTTTGATTGTTTTCTTACAGGTGTCTTGGTTCGTCCTTATGGGCCCATTGATTTCATGCCACAAAAGATTCAAGTGTGGCGGTTTCTTTGCCGGATAAATGAAGGTGACAAACCTGGTGAGATCAACATTGACCATTTATTATCACACATCTGTCAGTCTGATTCATGGTAGTGCTTCTTTTGCATTGTGAATAAACACTAAAATGAACCTGTTTTTTTTTTTTTTCTCCCAGCTGCAGACACGTCTTCTCAGTCGGTATGTCCTCTGGAATCAGCCCTAATGTTGCTGGAAAGTATGAGCCAGGAGTTCAGTATCCCACAACAGGATTACAAGAACGTATGCACTTCAATTAAAGAAATGGTAAGCATGTTCCTTATTGTTTTTTTTAAATCACCTATTCAATTTATGCACATGATTCGTTTTTACATTCCCTTTCACAAAAACATACAGACATACTATTTTGTTTAATCAGAGACTATAAATGAAATTATTGTGCTGCTAACTTGATGGTGTAAATGCATGGGCGAACGTGTGTACACATCTTTTTTTTTTTTTTTTTTTTTTTTTTTTGTGCCAAAGGATGAATACATGAACTTACTAAGCCTGAGCTAAATTCATTTTTTTACATTATTAATCAGGTTTCCCAAAATGTTGATTCTGTTCATCTGGATGTAGCATTTTCAGTGGGAGAAACATTTCATCACTCATCCAAGTACCTCACAGCCCATTGTTCATTCAGTGCAGCCCACTGAATGCTATCAGCTATTGTGCAAATGTACTGTTTATAAGGTTGGGGAAACCTGCAGTAGTTGAGACTGTCAAAGTCACGTGGATGAGTGACGAAACGTTTCTCCCACTAACACTACACAGAACAGAATCAACCTTTTGGAATTTACTTACCTGGATCATTGAGCATGCATCAAGACATTAATCAGGTTTTTTCAACAAGTTATTTGTTTCTGTCTTTAGATTATAATGCTTTCTATTAAGAATGGAAAATTTGAGAAAGCAGGAAAGGTGCTGAACAAGCACTTTACCAAGAAGATGGATGGCAGGGTGAGTTCACTAATTAAAACATATTTTTCCTTAAGCAATATTCTTTGATTGTTTTATCTTGGTAACTCTATTCACATTGATTGCCATTTTGACATTATTTACAGTGTTAAAATTAGTAGTTATAAAAATGCTGTGTAAAAGCAATAAGAGTAGGGGTACTTGGTTAAATCATGCTTGCGGAAGATGGGGGGGATGGGGGGGGGGGCTTTTTAGCTTTAACTGTAAACACCAAAATATTATTATACTAAATTATTGATGGTGATTCATGAAGTTTTTTAGGTGTTCATGTAGTGTCTTATATTAATGAAATATTTGTGTTCTGTGTAGAGAATGCTGTTCATGGGTCTTATCAGCAACAAAATTAAAAAGCATGAAGTAATTGAGCAAATCAACTTTGCACGGTTCAAGATGGAGATGCTGGCTTTTTGTGAAAGGCTCTGCCCATCAAGCGTTCCCTTTCTCCAAAAGGTATGAATGCTATACTTAAGATAAAGGCTTTGTAGTTTGTTTGGGGTTTTTTTTGGTTTCTTTTTTGGTTGTTTGTTTCTACTTTGTGATCAGTAGGAAATGTTTGCCTGTGACTTCTGTTTATTCTGTTGAAAAACAATTAACAAAACATTGTGGATTTGTCTGTAACATAAAAGTCTTTATACTTACACTATATAAAAGTGTATATTTTTGTGTAATTCTACCAGGCTGCAAATCGGCTTATTCAGGAAAAGAATAAGGAACAAGACAGCAGTGCAGCTAGAGCTGATGAGCAAGTCCAACCGGTCCCCTCTTCAAGTCCACAAGTAAACATGGTCCAGTCTGTACCGTGGTAAGATATCTGTCCCTCTCAGGTGATCTGATCTAATCTGATCAGATTAGGTTTTATTAGATCCTAATAAGTACAGTTATGCTTATCTGTGCTGAGTATTTGCACATTGTGCTCTCTTATAGTCTTAAGCTGCCCGGAGCCCTCACACAAATGCCCAGAGAAAAATCACTCCCCATCTGGACTGGGAATTGCAAACATCCATCACAGATGACTGTTTTAAATTTATTACAAATGAGAAATGTGGTCGTAGTTTCTTCATTATTCAGTAATAGTGAAAGCTATTTCAATTCTGAAATTGAGTACTACTTCCGTTAATATATTGCACACTCTGTATCTACCCCTTGTCAATGCTGGGCAGCATAATATCAGTTGAGAACGGTTGCAGCTTGAAAATCCAATTTAGATTTCCATTTTTTTTTTTTTTTATTGTTGTTTTTTATGATATTTTCAGGAGTACTAGATTCAGCAAACCATAAAAGGTTTAATTAGGTCCCCTTAACTTTAAAAATACACAAAATAAATCAATATAATCCCAAATTTTTTTCAATAATAATTTGCTCTCTGGTGGCCACTTGAGTACAGTGAATGCAACAAAGAACCAGTTTGAAATGATGTGAGCCTTGTAACAGAGCATGTTATACTGCTGGAGGCGGCTGTCAGTGTACATTTGGGCCATAAAGAGATGGACAGGACCAGCAGCAGTACTCAGGAAGCCTGTGTCATTTAAACAGTGTTCAGCTGGTACTACGGGGCACAAAGTGTGCCAGCAAAAAATATTCCCCCACACCATTACACTAGCATCGCATGTGTTATGCATTCAGACATGCTCTTCTCCATACATTGGTTGTACTGAGTGGTTACTGTTTACCCCCTGTTGGCTCAAAGCAATCCGCCCATTTTCCTCTGAACTTTATCAGGTTGTCTTGACCATGTCTACATGCCTAAAGTTTCTGTGCTATCATGTGACTGGCTGACTAGGTGTTATCGTTAACAAGCTGGTGAACAGGTGTACCGATTAAATTAGCAAGTGAGTGTGAAAAGTTAAATATGTGGCGAGACATCCCTTTTCAGCCCCTTTTCCTTGTCTGCATCTTAATTTCCAGCAAGCATTCAACTATCCAGAGGACCAGGCTAGAAGCAGCCTACAAAGCCTTGGCTACAGGATTAAATGAGAGAATGTTTTCTCAGCTGGAGGAAGAAGTGGAGACAGAGGACCAGGAAAGCGAGCATATGTGTCTGCAACTCTCACCTGATCCTAAAATGGACACCAATTTGGACTTGGAGCAGGAAGTGTTATTTCAGAGAGACTCAGGCAGCCCCATGGAAGCTTCACCGGCAGACCAACCACCACAAGCAGATGCTGTTCCACAAACTCAGGAAAGTTCGCTCTCAAAGACAACTTCTGTGCCATGGAACGGACAGCTTTACACTCTGTCTCGGCTGGTGATGGAACCAGATAGTCAGGCAAGTTCACAGTGCTCAAAGGTTTCAGAGGAACTAGAGACCGAGGCCAGAGTAGAAGAAGCACCACAGACACTGGCTCTGTCAAATAAAAGAGACTCACAGTGTCCAGTTACTGACCAAGAAGTTTCCATACCAGCACCAAAACGCCACAGAAGGACCAACAGAATTAACAGGAGGTACTTATATTTGTTTTTTTCTTTTCCAGGAAAATGATTAGTAGGCACTATTTTCTTACAAGGTTGTAAGGTTTTGCATTTCAGCTTACTTTTAGTATTTGTTTAATCAGTGTATGGCATTAAACCTTTTTTTTTGCTTTTGTTTACAGAGTTTCAACTAGTTTTGCTGAGTTGTCAGCAGAGAGTGAGGAGGACTCTCCTCATTCTGTGGCCAGCACAGCAGTTAGTGTGAAACGTCATAACCAGTCCAGTAGTTCACCCACCAGGTAAAATATTAGAACTCTTAACAATAACCAGAAAGACTTCACCGTCGTTAGAGCAAATATGCATTCATGTATTGTCAGTTTGTTTGTAATTATTGACTGTATCTCCTTGTTTTAAGCTAGCTCAATATTAATGCTAATAAAAGTTACTCAGGTCAACTTACACTTAACAATAAACTAGTTAAAGCAGCTATTATACTCGGTTGCCCACGGTGACTCAGACAACTGTCCACACAATGAATGAATAGTTATTCCTGTTTTAGTTCTTTGAAGTCTGACTGAAGGGTGTGTGCGTAGTTGATGTTCTATAATGTTTTCACAGACATGTCCAGACAGTCACAAATCATTGGCAGGCATATGGATGTCAGCACAGAGCCTCATGAAATTTATGTAACTCAGAACCGACAGCGTGTAGTAAAACACATGAGACATGAAGCTCAGAACTCTAAACTATCCTCACTCTCTTATGTTTCCCCCTCCTCTCTAATGTGAGGGTTCAGTGCAAGTGAACAGGACTCACTTTCAAAGAGAATTCAAATTACACTTTTGTGTATTTGATGATGTCATTTAGTTAATAGTAATTGTTTTTTTAATTAGAATTACTCTTTGTTTTATTACTTTGGTGCTTAAAAACACATATATTAAACACTACAGATAAACAGTATAGTATCTTTCAGATCTCCAGTCAAAGCAAATGTTACATTTTGAAGATAATAGTCTAACAGTCTAACTCTTGTCTAACAGAAACATCAACAAGTCAAAACAGTCGTCATCAGACAGTGAAGGAGAACCACAGAAGCTCTCAGAGCCTTCAGTGAAGGTCTCTCCCAGTCTGCTCCCTCTGCACTCTGTTCCTCAGACAAGCTCCACTCCTCACAAGGATTCTGCTCAACTCAGCAACAACTCCTATTCAAAGAAGTGAGTAGAGATAACACCAGTAGTTTTGGCTATGAATAGATAGACGTCATATGTTCAAGTGTTCATCTTGAGTGTAAGATAAGTGATTTACTTTGATTTTTTTTTATTGGCCACAAAGATAACAGCAGTGAAATTACAGATGGGGAACACTGTAACTTGTTAAATACTTTATCAAGCATGGCAAGTCCATATGTACAGCTTCACTTTATACAGGCTTGACATGTCTTATAGCTAAAGATCTACTTTGGAGAACATTAACAATAACTTATTTTTCTGATGTTTGCTGTGCTGCACATTAACTGAAAACATTGAAAAACGGTTATAGATTTTTAGATTTCAAAATGAATTACTCTTACCTACGATGTATATGACACCAAAGCAATCGTCTTAATATACATTGTAGCTTAAGAGGCTGGATGGAATCATTTCAAACTATGGAGCAGAAAAGTGTGAATTAATGGAGAGAAAGAAAAAAAAATTCCAACAGAAGAGACGTGCAAAAGACTAAGATTAGCTCAGAAAAAGAAAAATGCATGAAAGAACTAGCTTCATCAGAGACCCATTTAAGATTACTGAAGACAACAAAGAAATCCCTGGAAGAACACCTTGGAAAATGCACTCTGACCCTGCAAAGTCAAGGGTCAGAGTCCATCATCAAAGGAAAGCTCTCCAACCAAAGGTTCTCAATTGACAACAAACAAAAAGCAATGATATCTGAGAAATCCATCAGAAGATGCTGTGATGCAAATCTCAGACCATGAACAGATCAAGCAACTCAAGCAGGATGCTTGTAGGGACCTCGAGAAATTTGATCACTCTATGCTCAAAGCTTTGGGCCTTCCAGTTTGGCTTGCTGCCTCATGTACATTTTCTCAAAAGTGACTTATAAATTTATTTATAAACTTAAAGTTGGTTAACAGCTTTGTGGCATCATTGACTCTCATTTGTACTTTTCCCAGATCTAATCATACTCGTTGAAAGTCTAGCCAGCCTCTACAAAAAACTATTGCATCAAAAATAATTTTGTCTTTGATTCCTCATCTTTCTTCTATTGTATTGCTTCGTATTCTTAAATCTCTGTATCTACATCATGGTTTAAGACCTGATCCTTTTTGCAATGATAGTGTATCCCCCACATATTTTGTTTTTTTATGAAGAAGTTATTTATTGAAACATTTATATACAGGGAGTGCAGAATTATTAGGCAAATGAGTATTTTGTCCACATCATCCTCTTCATGCATGTTGTCTTACTCCAAGCTGTATAGGCTCGAAAGCCTACTACCAATTAAGCATATTAGGTGATGTGCATCTCTGTAATGAGAAGGGGTGTGGTCTAATGACATCAACACCCTATATCAGGTGTGCATAATTATTAGGCAACGTCCTTTCCTTTGGCAAAATGGGTCAAAAGAAGGACTTGACAGGCTCAGAAAAGTCAAAAATAGTGAGATATCTTGCAGAGGGATGCAGCAGTCTCAAAATTGCAAAGCTTCTGAAGCGTGATCATTGAACAATCAAGCGTTTCATTCAAAATAGTCAACAGGGTCGCAAGAAGCGTGTGGAAAAACCAAGGCGCCAAATAACTGCCCATGAACTGAGAAAAGTCAAGCGTGCAGCTGCCAAGATGCCACTTGCCACCAGTTTGGCCATATTTCAGAGCTGCAACATCACTGGAGTGCCCAAAAGCACAAGGTGTGCAATACTCAGAGACATGGCCAAGGTAAGAAAGGCTGAAAGACAACCACCACTGAACAAGACACGCAAGCTGAAACGTCAAGACTGGGCCAAGAAATATCTCAAGACTGGTTTTTCTAAGGTTTTATGGACTGATGAAATGAGAGTGAGTCTTGATGGGCCAGATGGATGGGCCCGTGGCTGGATTGGTAAAGGGCAGAGAGATCCAGTCCGACTCAGACGCCAGCAAGGTGGAGGTGGAGTACTGGTTTGGGCTGGTATCATCAAAGATGAGCTTGTGGGGCCTTTTCGGGTTAAGGATGGAGTCAAGCTCAACTCTCAGTCCTACTGCCAGTTTCTGGAAGACACCTTCTTCAAGCAGTGGTACAGGAAGAAGTCTGCATCCTTCAAGAAAAACATGATTTTCATGCAGGACAATGCTCCATCACACGCGTCCAAGTACTCCACAGCGTGGCTGGCAAGAAAGGGTATAAAAGAAGAACAACTAATGACATGGCCTCCTTGTTCACCTGATCTGAACCCCATTGAGAACCTGTGGTCCATCATCAAATGTGAGATTTACAAGGAGGGAAAACAGTACACCTCTCTGAACAGTGTCTGGGAGGCTGTGGTTGCTGCTGCACACAATGTTGATGGTGAACAGATCAAAACACTGACAGAATCCATGGATGGCAGGCTTTTGAGTGTCCTTGCAAAGAAAGGTGGCTATATTGGTCGCTGATTTGTTTTTGTTTTGTTTTTGAGTGTCAGAAATGTATATTTGTGAATGTGGAGATGTTATATTGGTGTCACTGGTAAAACAAAATAATTGAAATGGGTATATATTTGTTTTTTGTTAAGTTGCCTAATAATTATGCACAGTAATAGTCACCTGCACACACAGATATCCCCCTAAAATAGCTAAAACTAAAAACAAACTAAAAACTACTTCCAAAAACATTCAGCTTTGATATTAATGAGTTTTTGGGTTCATTGAGAACATGGTTGTTGTTCAATAATAACATTATTCCTCAAAAATACAACTTGCCTAATAATTCTGCACTCCCTATACAGTGCTTTTAAGCTCATGACATTATTGGTAGCCAATGAAGAAACACAGACACTGCTCACTTAAAACCACAGTGTACAAGTTTAAACCAGATAACAGCTTAAGGCATTAGTAGTGATTTAGCATTTTGCAGTTAAAAGTTTCTCTCTACTTGTACACATTGTGCTGTTCCTTTTTATAAAACCTGGCTGTTTAACTTCAGAAATAAAGAGTAAAACATCATTTTAATCACCAATCACTCAAAACAGGTCGTTCCTTTTACAGAATATCATTGACTTTTTTTCTCATCTTGCAGAAAGTCTAAAAAGTCAATACGGTTATCGTCAGACAGCGAGGAAGACCCGAAGGAGCCTGTGACCTGCAAGAAAACTCCAGTACAAAAGCCTCATAAGCAGCTGTCCAGTGATCCTGTGGACAATCAAGTGTAACTACAGAATCTTGTATTTTATACCGGTGCTCTAGACGACTAATTAATCATATGATATTTGACCAGTTTTATTTACTTTGACAGGAATCAAGATGATACGGATGACATCCATATTACAGACTCTTCAGTGGAGAGCTCGCCAAGTCAGTCCCCTTCTCACCCCATCCCACAAACGATCTCTACTCCTCACAAGGACTCTGCTCAAAAGAACGTCCATTCCCATTTAGAATGGTTAGTAAACACCAATAAGTCTGAGAAAGTAACAAGAGGGCTGTAATATGTTAAAATGTAACATTTTGAATGCTTTATCCTTTTGATTGGTGCACATTTTGATTTGGTTTGAAGGTGTGAAGTTCCAGTCAATGATTTAGGGTGCCATGTCATCTGCTAGCGCAGGTGGCAATTGGTCTGCTGTGTTCTATTAAGCACAAAGTACACAAAGCAGGCTCTTACCAGGACATTTTAGACCAGTCTGTGCTTCCATCTGGAGATGCTGGTTTCCTTTTCCAGCAAGACTTAGCACCTGTCTACCCACAAGCTGAAAACTGTTGTCAAAGCAACCTGAGCTTTGATAACATTTCAGCAGTTAGAATAGAATAGAATTCAACTTTATTGTCATTGCACATGCACAGGTACAGGGCAACGAAATGCAGTTTGCATCCATCCAGAAGTGCTTTAGTGATATAGATATATTACAATATATATTAGCAATAATATAGATATGTGAGTATATTACAGTTACTCAAGCTAATTGCCTCCATGCCACACCACACTGATGCAGCAACTCATAGCAAAGGAATCCTAACCAAGTGTTTGATTTCTAAATAAAAACCCAGTATGAAATTAGTATACTGGATATTTCTGTTTTTAACAATCTGAAATCATGGATTTCTGATTTTTGAGCTACGGGTCATATTCACTTTTTTATGGTTAGAAATATTTAACATTACTCTATAAATATAGAATAAAGTTGACTATTTTTGAATTGTAAATGTCTCATATTGTTTTTTATATGCACTAGTCATTAGCTGAGAATATTTAATATGTGATTACATGCAAACACACACGAGTATTCCTCCCAGCATATCTGATTAATAGCCCTAATTATTTTTATCTTTTGTAGTTGTGCTTAATCATTTTGCCGAACAAAAACACATTCTGGCTCTTATTCACAGGAAGCAACGGTACCATAATGCAAAGGAGACCAAGGAGGTATGGAGCGACGAAGAATTGTATTTTACCTCCAAAAAGAGAAGTAAGTAATAGTTCATTGAATATTCAACTCGAATTCATGGAGTTTAGATGATGGGGTTCAAATAATTTTGTGTATTTATTTTTTTTTCTTCTCACAAAGGCTTAGACATGAGCACCATTTCAAATTCAGGCCAAAGGAAAAGAGTAAGTATAGCAAAACATGCTGCAAAGCGAACTGGTCACATTACTTTACTGTTGATATTTGTACTTAAATGCCTTTGTCACATAAATGTGTGGAATAGTCCATAGGGAGGACTTCTTGTTCAATATCACACAGTAATTTGCTGCTTTGCCTTTTGTTGCTATCATACAAATTGAAGTTCCTGTATCAAAACCATTGCATGTTCAGTCACTTGCACTGGTATTACAACTTGATCTAAAATGCTGTCATTTTTAGACTTCCCACAGTGGCAAATGGCTAACCGACATGTTTTTACTGTGTTGCAGAAATGGACAGAGAGTGAGACGCAGAAGTTAAAAGACGGGGTCAAAAAATTTGGAGAGGGCAACTGGAGCAAGATAAAGGCATATTACAAATTCAAAGATCGAACAAATGTCAACCTGAAGGACAGGTGGAGAACAATGAAAAAATCAAATATCGTCTGACTCACCAAAGCCCATTTCATTTTATCCCATCTCCATTTATTTGTTTTGGTTTGTAAATGTTGAATGTTTGTGGGTCAAAGATTGTTTCTTTTTGAGGAAGGGATAACAGAAATTGCAGTAATAGTGACTATTGTAGCATCTCTGCAGCCCTAAATAACAAACCCACTTGTTGAATTGATACAGAGATGGGAATAGCTTTAAAAGTCAGTATGTTACTCAGTCTTATGATCTCGGAAAAGCAGAACAGACCTTTAATTAAAGATATGAAAGCTGCAAAATATCCATATAGCTAAGATCTACAGGTAATTTTTTCCTCCCACACAAACTATTTGTAAAAAAAAAAAGATTTTAATTTAAATAATACAGAGATGTGGATTTATTTCAAGATTCAAGTTACAAAAAACATACACACAAAAACAAAACCCTTCTCATTTAATACAACAGGGAGGGGACAAACCAGGAAATTCTGCAAATGGCAGAAGTGAGTCAATAGACAGATTGTTTGTTTTAGCCTCTGGACTGTAGGGAAGTGTTCCAGGTATAACAGCTGCTCGTGAAGTAGGAACTTTGATCAGATCATGTCACTATAAAATGTTTAGCAGCTAAAAGTTGAACCTTTGACTTTGAGTGAGTGTTACTGTTAAAAATAAACAGTTTGACAGTCCACTTGTTTCTGCATCTTTATGTTAATGTTTCCTCATTTCTTATGAACTCGCCGACATCAGCCTGGTGGAACACAACGATAGACATGGGGTCCACTCGCCGACACTCCTGCGTAGACTTGGCCGCCACACCAAAACCCTGAAGATTAAGACAAACAGCCAGCCTATAAGTGCCTTTTGTCATATAACCTTGAGTTAATCAGGTATTAACCTCTTTTTAGTACATGAGTGGATCTATCCAATACCCTATTGTGAATACACGGCACTGAGGAAAACAAAACATCTGCATAATATGTGCTTTGTTTTCCAGCATGAGTGTTACCAACAGGAATATGTATCTTTGTTGTACTGTGAATACTGCCCATAACAGTGTGACAAGAAGAGCAACCTTTAAAGGACTTACCAGAGGCACATCTGCCATGGAGTAAACCACAACTCCCTGATACTGCATCGTGTTCTCAGTAATTCTGCCAAGACCAGATTTTAGCACGTGGTTCCCATACAGGAAAGACTGCTCTGTTCCAGGTTTCACCCATACCTTAAACTGAATACATGATAGTTTCAAGTTATTCATACATGAATGAATGAGTCCAATATGACAGCACAGATGAAAAGCTTGAACAATTAAGAGAAAGCCTAGAATTTCTAAGCACAAAGAGCTACTTCTCTCTTGTTCTCATAATATTTATAAACTACTTAATACAGGTTCTCGCCATTTAGGGTCTTCAAAAAGCAAAAAAATACATTCAGTTAAAGTATCCATGTAGCTAAGATGTGAATCTGTATGCACAGATATGAATCTTCTCACCTATGAACTTCAATTTGTTGAAAAAATATCTATTTTTATAGAGCATGTTAAGCCTAATGCAATGAGATGGAAAAAAATAACAGCCTGTTTATAAGTATAAACAAACTTTTGTACAGCACAATTTTTCATGCAATAAATCTGTAATAGCACACAGAATTGCACATGAGCCTGCAAATCATGTCCAGTGTTTCCCAGCAATGAACAATGATTTTATTTCTGATTGAATATTTTGATTTTCCATCTGTATAGTAAACAGCTGTTTATGCATGTGAAAAACAATTTCTACCCGTTGTGTGTCACTGATCCTAAAAACTGGTTATACACACTCCACTACTTTACATTTTTGCTGTAACTCTTTCAAAAACCCTTCTGGAAGATGATCTGGTGGCATAATTCAGAATGAGCCTCTACTATAGAGGACTTTAGTAATACCCGTATTGTTTCGTTTCCTACATCTTATTTAAGCTCCGCTTGGTATATTGATGGGAGGGAATGACTTGGCTGTGTGTTGTTTATAGTCACCTTTGCATATGGAGCAAGGAAATCCAGGGCTGTGATGTGCAGGCGGAACTTCTTGGTCTTTGTAAACTTCCCAAAACACGTACCCACTGACATGAGTTTGTCCCGGGAAAAGTTGGTGGCCAGCTTTAAAATTTTCTCACTGTGGACAGAAAACCAAACGCCTTAATCCTTACATGTACGGACAGGTACCCAACATGCGTGTTAATTAACCAAAATTACCTCATGTAGTAGACTCTGTCATGGTGCAGCCTGAAACAGTAAACGCCGTCTGGTCGGTCCACTAGAAGTTTTATGTTTTCACCAATGCTGTTACAAGAGAAAACACATGGATCACACACACATTCACAGCGTGAGCTACCGGGCTTGCTGAACGTGTTGGTATAATTTGAACCTTTACAGGCTAACACGGCGCAGGAACCGTTCACTCACTATTTAGATAACTTCTCGAACATCGTTTTGGTCTCTTCTTCTGTTAGCGGCCTCATATTTACTACTATAAATCCTTAACGTTAGCAACGGATAAACGTGTCTCCTGTGAGAAAAAAACGTGGGTTAACGCGGAAGCAGTAATGCTTTAAAACGGAAGTTGTGTGACGTAACAGTGATCACAGTTCCTGGTTTTTTGCCTCCTTTAGCGATCAGTTTGGACGGACGTGTTTTTTCTCCGGTAAACCGGTCGCCATCTGGTAAGTTTTCTCATACTAAATAATTACAATTCACAAAGAAATCTTGAGGAGTAGTTGGCTCTAATTGCGAAAACCAGCAATTGTTTCAGCTTTTGTTTTAATTTAATAACTGAAGTCACAGCTTCCGAAAATGGGCTGCGTTAGCTCCGACAGCTAGCTGTCAGTGGAAAAAAACACAGACCCGCGGCTATCATCGAGCCCGTGAACGTTAGCTGGAAAGCTAGCTGTATTAGCATGTGGTAGAGCTAACACTCCAATTTACTAAAGCAGTTCAGTTCTAATCAACGCCGACGCCCCGGCACAGCAGCAGTACATGTGTTGAACTGCACCCAGCTGCGAGCTGTGTTCAGACTGGTCATGTAAAGCGTCTTTGCCGCAGCTGGGCGAAGTTACATAACGCTCATTTGTTTGTAAATACCGATTAAGTTCCAGTAATCCAAGATCACCGGCAGAGTTGGTAATCCTTAAAGGATGTCAGATGTGGTTAAAATCATCATTAAACACGTCTGCGCTCATTTTACGACTCTTGATAATATGATTCAGTTGCACTGAGTGTCAGCGGTGCATAGCGTCAGCTGCAGAGTCAGTGTTACAGACTGGGAAATACACTCCGTCAGCGAGCACTTCGCTTTTGGCAGATCATTTGATCCTCCTGTCACCAATTGTTTGACAGCCAGAAGGCCTTCTACTGTGTCTTTCTGAGGCATCGACCAAAAAAAAAACGATTGACATTTCGAAATATGTGGTAACACTGTTTGATTATATCACCCTGTTTTGTGTGTGTGGGGTTTTTTTTGTTTGTTTGTTTTTTGTTTTTTAATCGTTTTGTTCGACTTGTTTACTCGTTTCAGTGTGAAATTTCATTGTTTATAATGTTTTTATGTTTGGTATTAATTATTTTGAGTATTAGTTTAGTCTTTTGTGGCTGATATTTGGACAGGAGTTGCAATACAAACACAACACTCTGTAAAGGGAGTTGGCTCACATTGAGAGAGTCATCCAAAACACACAGCCTCCCCACCCTAGTTGTGTTGACACACTTGACTAAATTTGACAAAGACTGATGATGATTTTAAGATTATTTTATGTAATTTAAACTTAAATATGCACCCAATTTTAATTAACTATAATAGCTTTGTTGATCATATGTTTAACTGCATTTTCTTTGATCCTTGTAAACAAATTAGTAGATTAGTGATAATCCCACAAGTTGTTGTTTTTTTTTTTTGTTTTTTTTTTAAACAACATTTATCCCTTTTAACTACATTTTTTTTTCCTAAGATATTTGTCAGTATAGCAACATTTACCATACTGATATTTTAAAATAAAAATTGTCATCCAACACCAAATTGATGGCCACAGTGTGCTTCCAAAATCAAATTTCTTTCCTTCATTATAGAATTAAGTATATTTTGAACAAGTACAGTACAGTGAAGACAGTTTTATTTATTTTTTTATTTTCCCAAATGGTGCTCCACATTGCTGCTGCCCTATTAGTGAAATAAGCCTCTAGACGATTTCAAGTCCACAGAGATGTTAATTAAAATGGAAAGCTTATCAAGGTGTCGGAGCTAATAACAGCTTTCTGAAAATTGAAACACTGGCTGTTCGTTTAACCTCACAGCCCAAGGTTGGATTCAGGTAGTAAGTTATTTACCACCGGAGATTAACCACAAAAGGGAAAGTAACAGTGATCCCCTGGACAGCTTGTTGAAATAGAGGCCACACTCTGGCCCCATTTCTTTTTCTTAAGACTTGTTACAAGAGAAGTTAAATTTGAATATGGTGAACTTTCTGTTTTTAACCTTCTGACGTAAATGTTTCACCATGCCTCATATGTAGTATGTGTCTGACAGTAGTTTAAACGTATGATTAAAAATAACCATAGATTACCTCATCAGACGCGAGATGGTATCATACAAAAAGTGGCAAGCTTCCAAGAAAGGAATTTTTAAATATTGTTTTCAATCAAAAGTTGCTTCCTGTAAAAGTAAGTCCAGGGAACTATTAGCTATGGGGAACATGAGCAGCCGAAAGCTGCTGATACACATCAAAATATATCAGCAATTGATTGAAATGTGGTTTTTTTTTTTTTTTTTTTTTTCTTCTTCTTTTGTTAACGTGTCAGCAGGTGTGTGGTGCTCTGAAGTGGGACAAGACTTTTCGTACCAACGGTTTACCCCCAAGAAGCCACTGGCCTGTGTCTGTCATCAGTTTCCGGCGTGTGTTTGTGGTTCTGGTAACACGGAACAGGAAGACGGGCGTAGAGACGTCTGAGCAGAGAGAGGAAACTGCTGCGGCTTCTTCGTTGGCCTCAGAATGACTGAGTTCTGGGTTTGTTTCAGTTGCTGCATTGCAGAGCAGCCACAGCCTGTGAGTATGAAATTTGCAAGAAGAACTGATTTATTTAATTTAAGCTGCCTTGTTTTTAAAAGTTTTTAATTTGAATATAGATTAACAAAGTAGCATTCATCCAGTTAAACACATCCTGGCAAAAAACACTTTAAATATATTTGCTAAAGGTTATCTGTTGGCAGACAGACAGTCTGGTTATAATAGGGAACTGTTTGATGTCACAATAATAACCCCTGTCCTGCCGCAGCAAGTCTAAGTTGTTGAGTCCTTTGGAATGATCGTGAGTAATGTATCGATTACTCATCATATGTGGTTTACTGCTCAACTAATTCAGAGTTAATGACAAAAACATGCAGACCTTTGTACATTTCCTGTTTGTATTAAACTCCCCAAGTAATTGTTCTCATGGAAGGCTTTCAAATTTAAATTAACTTCTGAGTTTAGAAAACAAAAACTTCAATCAGAAGTTTCTTGTAGCTGCTCATAAGACGGGCACAGTGATTGGGAGGGAATTTGGATCATTCCTCACTGAAAAACTATTTGTTATTATATCTGGGATATCTTGACTTAACATTGAAGCTATCTAGGTCATGCCACAGTATCTAAATTGGTTTTAGACCCAGACTACAAAACCTAGTTTTCTTCATTTAAAAAAGCAAACCAAGAAAAACCCTTCTTGTTTATTTACTTGTGTGCTGTCACATGATCTGCCATGACTGCTGCCCAGATATCGTTCTGTAATGCGGTTATGAATTTATTGCTGCCTTTGTGAATGTGAGGTGTCGCGGACCTGAGCTATAAAAGCAGCTCAAGATAAGCGGGATTTATAGCCTCGCAAATGTGTCCGTCTGCATACAGTTTTCAGTCAGAGAGGGGAGACGGGTTTTCACCCACGCGAGAAACACTGCCGTGAAGTCCTCCTAGATCCTGACTGCGTCTCGCTGGAATCGGATGACGTATGCGACTGCCAAATGTTAACTGGTTGATAAGTGGGCCAGAAAAGAGCAGGGAGCAGTAGCAGAGTTCCACGGGAATAGGAGATCCTGTTAAAAACTTCAAAGATCAAAAAATAATGTATGAAAAGCACAGACAGTGACTGCAGTGACAGTTTTCATTGTTTTTAATATTCGGTTTCACTTCAGCTTTTGTGTTTTATAACTTCGTTCTTCTTCGTGTTTGGCTCATAGACCAAAAACAACATGAGCCACAGTTGTCCACAGATTGTTTGTAGCACAGACAGTCAGGCCCTGGAGCGGAGTGGACAGCTAACACGCTCACTCTGCTCCACCATAAATCCCACTGTACTTTCTGCACCATGTTTTTATGGATGGTGTTTTGTGTCGGCTTGCCAGTACTCTTTTGTTTCCCTCTAAACATAGCACTCCACATTTTGGCAGGTTTGTTTTCTTTTCTGTTTGCCCACATTTGTCTTATTTGCCCACAGAATAGTTTGAGAATCTTTACAGTGAGGCATTCACATAGGTTTAGTTTTTCCAGCCTGAGTGTGATTAATCAGTGTCCATCATAGAAATTCTAAACTTTTCCCTGTTGTAGGTTTAGTAACCCTGGATTGACAAAACAGATTCAGTAAAACTTCATCACTTTGGTAGTGAACTATCTGTTAACAGATAAGATAACACAAATGATTAGTTTTTACCTTTGTCTCAGTGCAGATCCACTATACTTCAAACAAAGATTTAAAAAGTAAACTGATAAGTGTTTAGTTTCTGATTCACACATGCTCTTCTCAGTTCCCAGTGATAGTAATATTTGCTTTGTGTGTAGTATGGTAAGTCTACTTGTGATATTAATATTTAAATTTAGATTTTTGCTACTTTTCAGAAACGGCGGCGAAGGATCGATCGCTCCATGATTGGGGAGCCGACAAACTTTGTTCATACCACACATGTAGGCTCAGGGGACATGGGCCTGGGTTTGGCATCAGTAAGTTTTGGTTTTTTTGTTTGTTTTCACTGAATTTTCAAACATGTGTTTTCAGCCAGCTAACATTTATATATTTCTATAGGTCGACCTAGTTCAGGCCCAGATGAAATCTAAAGGAGGATACGCGCACACAAGTTCTGAAGGTTCGCAGTTGTAACGAGGTGAGAGATGTCCTGATATCCCTTAGTGAAACTGACATTAACCACAGATTTTTCACTACCCCAAAGCCACACAAGCACAGTTTCATCTTGTTTTCATGCAGCCAGAGCCAACTTATAAAAAGTCAAGTTTGTTTTTGAGTGAATTTTCGTTTTTTGTTTTTTTTTTTGTTTTTTCCCTTCCCTAGCAAAAGCAGTATTTGTCTTGTTCCTCTGTCTTCCAGTTCTTTTAAATAATAGATTAGAAATATCAATATCATATAGGATGTGTGAAATTCTAGACTTGGGGCTCTAGCCATAAGTCAGTGATAGTGTCAAAGTTCTCGTGACTGTTTCCATCTTGTAAACCTCAAAAGTTTGCTCCACCTATGCACTGTCAAAAACAAGTGATGGCAAATCAAGCCTGCACACAACAGCAGGCTTGCCTTATGTGGCTTTGAGAGGAAATGGGAGAAATGCAATGAAGCACATATTTACACTGTACTGTGCATGGTATTGTTTTGCTGATTACCTCTCAAACTGTCTTTGTGAGCGTGACTCAGCTGTCAGAGTAATGACAGTGTAATCGTGCCAAAGTCAATTTAAAAAAAATAAATAAAATCTTTATGACATATAAAAATGACATACTTTTTTTTTTTTCTCTTGACTTTACTGAATTATACTTTTTTTTTTTTTTTTTTTTTTTTTTTTTATAAAATTAGCCTTACTTTAGCAAAATTATAGCTCTCTACTGTCCTAAGACATCAAGAAAGCTACATCTGCAGGGTTGCTTTTTTGGGTTTTGTTTTTTAAGGTGGGGGGGGGGGGGGTGTAACCACTCCCACACAGTGTTGCCATAGGTGCTAAGACAGATCGAACCCAAAGATATCAAATACTTTCTGGGAAAAACACAGATGACTGTAAATTTGACCAAACCAACTAAGATTTTAAAATTGGGACTGACAAATGCACACAGACACAAAAGTACACCTCCAATCAGAAGCAACTCGAATCCTAACATTTGTTCCACCTTTTCCTCCAACAGCTCTTCAGTCTTGTGGAAACTACTGTTGTTCATATAAGGAAGAATTTTCAAAAAGCAGTTCTGTCCATAAAGGACACAGGACCAAAAGATGAAACTACTGCTTTACCTTGATGTTGTATATATTTTTATTTTTCCATTCCCTTTTTTGTTTTGTTTTTTGTTTTTAATGAAAGCACTGCTATCCATTTGCTGCCATACTGTTGCACTGTAAAGAGAAACTGTTTAAGAGTAGGGAAGAGGGTTTAGAAAGCTCATAATCTCAGACAGACGTATGTTTGTGTGTATGCATGAGGAAAATTTACTTCAAAGATTCTTGCTGTTGAAGCCAATTTGGATGCCTGTATTTATTATCTTGATTTGACAACGGACCTCATGGTGGCTGGGCCACGCTGGAAAATTGGAACATTGAGTTTCCTTCTTTATCCTCAGAGGTTTATCAAAGGACAGGTAGCAAGGCAAAAAAAAAAAAGCAACACGTTCATAGTTTTATTCTGAGAAATACTCATTATACTGAGTTGCTTTCAGGGTTGAAGATTGCTGTTTTTGTAATAAACTTGAAATGAGTAGAGTACACTGGACCATACATTGTACACTCACACTTGCTTAGGAGTTCAGCATTGATTTCAACTGTTTTTTGTTTGTTTGTTTTTTATACTCATTTAGATTGAACCATATAGGATTTTAATAAACTATTAACTTCCTAATCTGCCTTCCTGAAGTCATGTTATTTGTTTTGCTAGTGCGATTTGGAAGCTTAAAGCTGAAGTAGGCACAAATCTGGAAAAGGCAATGTTTTAAATGATCACCTTTCTCCCCTTTGCTCTTTGCTGTTTTGTCAATAACCTCTTTATGCTAGATTCTTGAACAAATAGGCTTGACCAAAGGTTGCCACGTGACTGCTTCTTATGTAGCTTCACTTAACGATACCTTTGCTTGTTGGTGGCTTTTTCTGTCATCAATCCACCATCTGAAGGCACATTTGTAGGTCAGCCAATTGAGAAGACTTGATTGTCTGTCACAGTGGGCAAAATTTTTCGATTGATAGAAGAGCTTAGAGGCGGTGCAGAAGGCTAGTTTCTTGCAGAGCACATTAAAGTACAATATGCTGAATTGTTACTGTGGAGCCTTTGCCTACGTATGCCAAAAATGGTGTCTCCCCCAGCTTTAATGCTTTGTTTGAGCTTTTATTTATTTTTGCAGTTGCATGTTTTTGAATGCTATGTGTTTTGTTTTTTTGTTCATTTGCCTTTTTGGTTTTTTTTTTTTTTTTTTTTTTTTTTTTTTTTTTTTTTTTTTTTTTTTTTTTTTTTTTGTCTTTCCAAGGTTTGTGTACCAACAGTAGACTTTAGACCTTAACTTGGAAGTAATCAGAATGTCGCAAACACTGCAGCAAAAGTGGGTTTTGTTACAGTCGGCAGTATTCTCATATCTAGTTCACCTACCTATCATCGTGGGGGGGGGTTGTTTGTTTTGTTTTTTTAAGATGAAGGGAATTTGCCACAGATAATGCTGTCCTTTTTCTTAAACTAACCTGCCATGACTGTTACAGCTGATAAATGCAGCTTGATGACTTCCAGCCACATGTGACCCACCTTTGTCGCAGTGTTTGAGCTTATGTTGCTTCTGTTTTGAATTATTGCTACATATAACCTTATTTTGTTTTAAAAAAAAATTAATAATAATTTTTTACTAAAAGTATTAACACACCACCTGACCGTCTTGGACATTACTTTATTCACAGTTTGCCAGTGTTTTTAACCTTCAAGCACATAATTTTCCTATTTGGGGAAAAAAAAAATAAAAACAGATCTTATTGCCTGGTTATTCTAGTTGTCAGTCATGTCAGTGATCAGACTAGAATGTCTTTTTGATTTTGTTTTTTCCCTTGGAATTATTGTTGTTGTCCAAATTTCTGAATTAGGGTCCATCTTAAGAAAAAAAATCTAAGCAGAAAGATCAAAAGTGCTGAGCAAACCAGCAGGCCTGGACCTAATAAATGTCATTGTTTGTCCTCTTTGTACATCATATTGATTGACTATTTCAGCGACAAAATGTGTTGAATGTATTAAGTCGAGCATGTAGATTGGTGTTAAATGAGTGCTATTGTCAAAATTTCTATGGTACAAAGAAAACGTCTCATTTGATGTTGGTACTTCAAATCATAGAATACATTTAATTGATGTTGTCAAATTTCTTATATCAGCCTTAAGACTTCTTGCAAGTACTTTGCCCATAACCCCGGACAGATTTAAGATTCATCAGGTTGAAACATTGTAACAAACATCTGTGTTTCTGTAATTATTCCTATGTGCAGATGGATCCACATACATGTACACGTTTTTGTTTTGTGTTTTTTGTTTGTTTGTTTTCCAGCTCTGGGATAAATGCTGTAGAATGTGCAGTCATACTTGGATTGCAGTACATTATGTGACCAGCAGGCTGTGCCAGTGGACTGTTTGAATGTGACTTAACAGTTTTGTGTTTGGATTCCTGTCACAGGGCTTATTTTATGATGACACTGTTATTACATGATGTATAAAAGTGATGGCTCCACGCTTTCTCAGATTCATATATTTCTGTATAATATTACAAGAAAGGTGTAGTTGGCAAAATCCCCCACCCCGCCCACACTCAGAATCTGCCTAATGTGTAGTTCTCACTTTAAAGGGAAAATCATCTTTCCTTTATTGCATTTTCAGAATAAGCCAATAAATGTTATATGTTGATGTTTCACCAAATGTGTATTCCATCTTTTCATTTTTAAGAGGAAAGCAGTGAAAGCATCAGTGTAACAAAGACGATACATTTTTAATACAATACAAAATTTTACTTTATATAAATCTAGTAGAATTTTACAGTAAGAGTTCTCACCCCAGAATGAAATACTGCCCGTGGAGCATACTTGGATATACTTTTAGATTGTTAATACATTTGAGTGTTGAATGCTGCAAAGAGGAACCTTATTAACAAAAGTTGGGCAATTAGTGGCTGACATTTCCCGATGCTTGCATGATACTGATAGCAACTAATTTTGAGCGCTCAAAGTCTCATTCACGCAATTACGCACACATTTATGTAGCACTTTTATCTATTTCTTATCGCTTTGTTTAACACTGACAGGCAGACTTGCACTGTGATGAATACATCAAGGGCATCTCAGGGTTCAATATGTTGCCCAAAGGTATTTCACCGTTTAGACAAAATGAGCCAGAGAATGCTCTATTAAATGTTCTAACTGTTAAACTACCCAATTTTTAAAATATTTATACATAAATATTTAAAACAATTATCAACTTTTATATGTGATGCAGTGGTTAGCACTCACAGCTAAAGATTCTCAGTCTAAAACTGCTGGCTGGCTGAGGCCTGCCTGTACCGACTTTGCATGTTCTCTCTCCACCTGCATGCACCTTACACCAGCAGTCCCAAGGCATTCTTGTTGGGTTAATTGAATGTGAGAGGTGATGATTCTGTCTCCATGTGTAATCTGTCCAAAGTGTATGACACATTTGGTCCCACGATAACTAGGATAGACTCCATCCCTCTGTGATCCCGAACTGGAAAAAGGGAATTGGCAAGATTAGAAATAAGCACATCAGAGGGAGACCTTGGTTTGGAGCTAAAGTTAGAAAGTCAAGGTTTATATTAGATACAACAGGCAAAGGATCTAACAAGTATGTACAAAAAAGAATCAAAGAGAAGATCCACAGAAACAGCACAGGTCGACATGCAGAGGTTTGATGTGGCAGAAGAGGATGTAAGGGATAGACTGTGAAGAAGGTAGATGATCTGCTGTGGCAACCCATAAATAACTACAATGTCTCTAATAGTAATCCTTGATAGCAGATTCACTTTATCAACATCTGGTATTTTTATTGCACTCTTGTGAAGTGTTATTTGCACTCTGCTTGTTCTGCTGTGATAGACCCGAATGTCTTCTGTTAAAAAGACGTGTAAATTAAAAACACTAATGTATTTGTTAAAAGCACATGTTTGAAGTTTTTAGGTTTTAGCCAGTTATAGCAATTAGATAACTCTGTTTTCAGAAATTTTAGTTTTTATGTTGAATTAATGCACAGTAGCTCCCGTTTTCTTACAAATGGCATATTGGCTTAGTAATTCCAACATGTGAAGCTGTGTTCAAGATTAAAGATTTAAAGCTTTAATCAAGATTTAAAGCTACAACTTTAAAAGCTGTGCTCAAGATTACAACTTCGAGATAAGATCAGAAGATTCAAGCTGTATTCATTGGTTACATGGTTTCATATCTCCTAACACAACAAGGAATGAGGTGAAGCAGATGTTTTAAAAAATAGAAATGTAACATCTGCTCCTTGTTATTCATCACAGGATTGGGTTTTGGATGCTTGTCAATCACAATGAGTTATCATACTCCTCACATATTTCAGGATGTAAACAACGTGCAATAAATGTGGAAAAAAAAAACAAAATCAAAAAGTAGAAACTTGGCAGCTTTTTAATCACACACTAAAATTCAGTATTTTTTGCATTCATTTTTATATACACACAGGATGTCAAGAATCCTGACAAGTTCATGCCCTTGTGTAATTTGTGTATTTTGTAAAAGCAGGTTTATTTATATATATAATGTAATATATAAACAAATAATAGACACAAAAAACAACATGGGTATTATTCACTAAAACACACAAAACACACTGAACAATCTATAGCCTTAAAAAAGATACAAAAAACAAACAAACTTGTATTTCATGTTGGAAAGTTTTTTTTCAAAAGGTAGTAAAATTAATTTACAAATGTAGAAGTCGCACACATATTACAAATGGACAAGGATATAGAATACACCGTATTGTAGATTGGGTCAGCTTTCTGTGAATGCAGGTAAAGTGAGATTTGAACTCCACTCACAAACACAAACCTACAAATTGTTATTCTTTGTTCTTTGTTTATTCTTTGCTCTTCATTTACTGGCTAAACATCCAGTCAAGCTCACTGAAACGGGCGAACAGAAACTGATCCTGCACTGCGATGAAATGAGATCTGCGAGCTTGGGGTCATTTCTGTGAGTGTTAGGCACTAAATCTAAACATAAGTAATGTTGACAGAGGTAAAGCTTGGCTTGGAACTGGATCTTCATCCCAGCATGCTCAGCAGAGAGGATGACAGAGCAATGTTCCCTGCCCTCTCGCATTTCTCCTATTTCCTGCAATTAGCTTATCAGAAAAACAATAAGAGGGAAACGGATGAAGGTTAGCAAGAAAGCTTAAAAGAAAAAACACACAAAGTAAACACAAAGAGAAGGTAGATGGAGTTCTTGGGTGCACAGCTATGGCATCAGTGGTTGCTGATGTGTGGACCAGTCGGAAAGTTCCTTGATGTAGTTTGGACCAAATAGATCGCTGCAGTTCTCTGAGTGCAGAGGATATGAGTTATCATCTCCAGGACCTGAGAAGCATAAAACAGCACATAAACACACAGTCATGGCAACAATCATGGCTGTTGTCACACCTTTAATACATTTAATTTTATCCCACTTTTACAGATTGTTACATGTACACATAATATATTGAATTTGATCTGTCAGGCTTAACGTTCATCTACCTAATAGAGCTGTGTTTGTTTGTTTGTTATTCTCATAGTCTTTCCCTCAGTGTTACTCACCCCAAAATCCATATTTATACAAAAATATATAGTACAACACACTTCCTGTTCATGTTTACATTTACTCTATCCGAGTAAAATTAAAACATTTCAGGATGTAATTTAATTTAATCATTAGTTATTATCAATCTCTGACTCTCTTCCACAGTGCATTTCTCTGTCTTCTCTGTATTATTCTAGGGGGTTTACCTTACAATACAAAGCGCCTTAACTGTTGCTGTGATTTGGCGCTATATGAATAAAACTGAATATAATTGGAAATGTTTACATTAAATCCACATACAGTAAAATGCTGTACTGCAGTTTAGTACCGTGAAGTAGAAGGGTTATGTTTTTTCATAACCATTTCATTTAACTATTGACTAATAATACTTTGCAGAAATAAAATAAGCGTCATACAGTGCCAGTGGTTCCAGAGATTGTGTGTTCTCCATCCTCTCTGCTCCCCGGTCTGGTTCCAGAGCTCAGTGTTGTTTAAGTGATCCATCAGCTGCAGGAAACAAAACACTGAAAGTTAGTCAAACAGATATACAGAGCAGCACATACAGAATCAAAACTGCAGCAAAAAGAAATTCCCAGGAAACTGATCTCGGTTAAGTCAAATATGATGTAGTTCAATTACATAGCAATTATTTTTCGTTTCCTGAGGAAAACCCACATGTTTTTGCAAGAATACCAAGACTGTTGGTTTGCATTTGATTAGTTAGCATATTTAAGATATAGTACCTTAAAGACGGCCTCACTCTGTTCCTGGTCCACTGGTTTGGCGTCCCACATCCCTGCATACCAACAAGAACCATCATCAATCTTTTCAAAGTGTCTCTTACATCCAAAACACCAACAGAGCACTTTAAAGACAAAGCATCTCACCCTGTCTTTGAATGCTGGTAAATGTGTTCTCTGCAACAGCTTCCACCTTCTGTGGTATGTCTGTAATGGGCCTTGTTGTTGTGGGTTGCCAAATCTGTGTGTTGTGCATGTCATTAGATGTGCATTCACCTAAACTGGTCTGTCTTTCTCTGGATCGGTCGAATAACCGCAGCCCTGAGAGGAGAGAGAGTAGGACTGAAACATGAGGCCAGTGTTTGCAGGTAAAGTTGGGAAATACACTTTAAGTCTGTATCTTACCTCTTCTGCGTTTCTGTGTTTGTGAGCTGGGCAGCATCCTGTAGACTCTGTAGGCATTACTGCCTCTCTTTTTGCTGTGCTCTCGCAGCTCACAGATGTCAGGCAGAGAATTCAAGGCACAGCGGAAATTTGCTTTCCATGTCTTTGGATCTGGCTTATCTTTGCCTGGATGGTACCGTCCTAAAGAAGCATATACAGAAAGGTTAATGATAAAGTCAGAAAAAGACTGTGGTCAGGTGTGTGTAGCTAGGGAAGTCTGCGGTGTGTATAGTTTTAAATACAGACTTTATTTAAAAGCTGCACACAGCAAAAGCACGTCTTCTAAACCTGCAATATTTCTAATGGCCAACAGGGGGCAACTCATCCGGTTGCAAGTAGCCAAATCGAAAAGAAGTCAATGAGAAACTGATCCTACTCATTTCACAAGTGACTTCAGTAAACATCCTCCTTACTAGGCTATGGATGGCCTCAGTTATAAGTGTCACAGCTTCTTTGTTACAGCATAATATTTGTTTTAAAAATCATGGTCCCAGTTAGAGTGACAACAAAACAGAATACGCTTTAGGGCACACCTTCCTTGTGATTTACTAGAGATAATCATACTCACGGGTGTGCGTAATTATAGAGGCTGAAAAATAGTCCAGAAAACAATGGAAGGCAGCTACAGCCAAACTCTTTATACTGTTAAATAGAGTTAAAGGTGTGGCTGCACCTATTAACATACTTAACAGTAATATCACAATTTGGAATGTGTGAAGTCCTTAAAATATAGTCAGATGTGTCTTATAATTAAGGAAACTCAATTTATTAAATTTTGTAAATCAACAGGAAGTACAAGGAAAATGAACTACAAGTCTGATACAGAAATTGTAGTACATGTAGCAGTTTCTTGGTTTCTGATTGAAGACAAAAGAACGTGGAAACACACTGACTGCAATAAAGAAAAAAAATGCTACCAATTTTGTATAAAACAGTGGATGTAAACTATAAGGCCCTGCAATAACCGATATAGGCAATTGCTCCATTATGCTCAAACATTTTTTTTATTGTGTGGAACTGTGGGGATCAACCTTTAAATGTACCTTTAGATACTAATTATTAACAAGCCAAGTTACTGTGGTCCCACCAATCCACTGTTTCTAAAATCTCACAGCATGGGCTTTCACGATTTGGTTCTTTAAAAAGTTGCGTAAAATCAAAGTCCATCTCAGACTGTGTACAATTATTTTTTAGTCTAAGATTTGAGAGGTATTTATATTTTCACTGTACAAAAAGCTAGAAATAATAAAAAATTATATTTATCTTGTTGGGGTAAAAATGTGAACTAATCCTGCAATTAATTTTTGGGTTTCAAAAGAATGATTTACGAAGATATTTTTTAGTGTTATGAGTGAATTATTTTGTATTTGTTGTTTTCTTTTCCTTTTCTAGGGTAGGTTAGCTATAGTGAAACAAATGTAAGCCATGCATATATAAGCATTGCTTCTGCCTGAACCTGTTCAGTCACTTGTCAGTACATAGATAGACTTTATGTGTACTGTAACAATCTCTATTTATGTGATTGCTGAATAAAGTACTTTTTGTATAGTAAAAATGGGGAAGAAAAACACAGCTGTGGCCAGCAAAACAAGGTTTTTAAAGGGAAATTCTGATGTAGTTTGACCAGTGTACCTATGTCACTATGCCCTTTTTGGTTTCCTCTCATTAAAGTGAATAAAGGGAACAAGAAGTAATACAAAGCACATATCAACGTAAGCACTGCAAAATTCCTGAAGCCTTAAAGTAGTACCAAGGAAAGGACCACACGGTAATCTTCAGAGACTAGTTAGTGGTTGACTGATTAGTTTGAAAATCACAGCCTTTGGTTTCAACTCTTTGTAATGACACTAGCCCAACTGTCAATAAAAACAACAAGTAATCAAATCAGAACCAGTGTATGCATAATGTTTGACTTGTTCCCTAGTTCTGCTTTCCGAAATTGTGTTATTACACACATTTAACACATGTTTGTACCACAACATGCCACTAAGGGTGTAGGTCCCCTGTTTGGATTGGAATTTCAATGTATTTTATTTAAGATTACATTTTAATTATATTTACCTACAAATACTTAAAGATAGTCATAGAAAAAGAAGATTTTTACATCCTTATTTTTGCTACATCTTTATTTAATATTCATTGTGTTGATGTGCATGGATGGTCTGTTTTTCAAATGCTTCTTTATTTTACCAATAGAAATGCGAAAAGGACTGTTATCCCTTACAAGCATTTAAATCTCCTTTTTTGTAAAATAACTTTAAGTTAGGCAAGATAGGCAAGACACTCCCAAAAAGTGTAAGATGGGGGGAAATACATTTTTTCCTCTCTAAATCATTAACAAGTTACAAAATAATTAAGATACTTATGCAGTACTTGTACTCACAGTAAAATTGTTTCTTTGTTTGTAAAACCTTGATCTCTTACCTCTTTATTCTAGTGTACCCATGTTTAAGCATTCGAAATTCCATTTAATTACAAAAGAACTAAACCCTTAATCGCGGGCCCTATCATGAAGTGTTACCAAGATTCTCCATCACCTGGTGCCAGACCAGGCTTAATGGTGAATCGTTAACATCATTCATCATTAACCCTGCTGTCAGGTGACTTCATCCAGTCTATGGTCGCCTTTCTCAAATTTAGCACAACAGTTTAACTTGGCTCTCAGCCAGCCTTCTGAAAAGAACTGTTAAAGTAATAAAATCACCGGAGCTTTAAGATCCACTATGGATCACTTACAGCAGACAAGGGCTAACAGGAATTAAAGGGGCACATGCAGCGGCCACTGAAACCTCCCATTCATCAAGGTTTCCACAAGTCTCATGTCAAAGACCTTTTTTTATTTAAGACATTAACTCCATGTAGCTTTTTATGGTTTGTGTTCAAATCAATTTAGTATTTATTTCACACCGTGTTTTTACACAGACAGTTCATGAATATGTTTTGTCTCTTTTTTAGAGCTTGTTTTTTTTAAGCCTTAATGTTGTACTTTGACAGCAATTCGATCGCTTTGAGCATTCACAGCAAGTGAACTGGAGCTTTCCCATGATGCAGATGCAGTCATAAATCGCAACTTTCCCAAGACGGAAACATGTTTAACACATGCGCACATGCACTTATGCTTCTCTGTGCATTGACCAAAACAATAATGTGGGGATAGAAGACTATGAAAAATATATGTTTTATATTCTGTGAATTGTGAAAACTGTGTGATCCACTAAAAGGAGTGAGGAAAATTACTCAGTGTTATGTATTAAATTACTAGAAGAAGGTTATCAGACTACTCATGAGAAGATATCAGTTAAATGATCTGGGAAGATAACATGTATTAGAATGCTTCAGTTTGGAACTGGAGAGCGTCAGAGGGGACTTACATGAACTGAACTGACATCCCTAACGTCATTGCAACAGCTTGTAGTGCCAACTATTTACCCTTAAAGAGACCATGTCTATGTTTGATTGGATAAGGCTTGTTTTATTTGAAGTTGCCGTCAAGCTCTCATCACTTAGCTGGAAAGTAAACAGGAATGTGGTAGATCTAGAAAGACTGAGCAACACAACCGTGGAGCTCTTCACTGGAAACACTTCTAGAACAGAAGAAACCGGTCTATAGGCAAATCTCATCAGGGTCGTTAAAACAATGATTGCAATGCAATCTAAGTAGCATTTAGAAACTTTGTATCTGTTCTCTAAAGTATGTAACCCTAAAAAAATACATTCCGTGTTGAACATTCCCATGACTTTGTTGTTTTTGTTTTTGCGAATAAAGTAATTATCCTGATCTTTTTGTTAGATGTATATTTTTAGGGGAGCATATCAGCTCCCTAACAGATCCCTGATCAGACTTGTACCAGGGAAGTTGTGAAGACAGGGCTCACCTCTTAAACTATCAAGATACCAGGACACAATAGACCCCTACCAAGATAATCTTTCATGACATATGTATGATAATTTTTATTACTATTTACTGTAAAAACAAATAAATATCTTTATAGTTCAACGCTAATATCAATAAAGCGCTGAGATTCTGTCCCAGGGATTGATTTTGGTAGTTATTTGTGGGATGTTCCTGTGGTTTCTGTTTGTAGTTCTTGTTGCTCTGTATTGAAACACGAGCGTGCAGTGAAAAAAATGTAGCATAAGAACTTTGTTCTGATCAGTAAGAGCGATCAGTACAACAGATGGATGATAAAACAGACTGAATTGAGCCGAGAAACAATCAGATGAAACAAATCACATAGTGTCAGTGTTTTGCTCTTACCTGTATGCATGGCCCAGCTCCGGAAAAGGGTAGCATCTCGCTCAATACTCCAACCATGGCGAGCGGCATGTTTCCATGGGATCTGGAAGATTCGTGCTGACTGTTGAATGAAAAAGAAAACAAACTGTGATTTGTTGTATTATTCCCAGGATTATTTAAGAATAAATGCCTTATTATGTTTACCTACTGTGATTTTAACTATAGGAAACTTTCCAAACCCCAGTTGTATTTGTATATGTGTGTAGGTGTATGTAGATATGGTGGTAAGAAGAAGGTGATCTACCTGGTCCAGCCAGCTGACTCCTGGATACCTCCCAGACTGAATCTGTTCCTCCAGCCACGGCCTCAGCCTGAGCCGGCCTTGTTGTTGCATGCTCCAGTCTGTGCTTCAGGTGAGTGGAAAAGGTGGTCAGTACAAAAGCAGGAGTTTCAGCAATAACAGAAAATTTCTTAGGAGCTCAGATTAAATCAGAGGTTATGCTGGGACACCCTTCCTACCTGGCTGGTTCTTCCAATCAGAAGACTCACAGTTAACACGATCCTGCTCCTCCTCCAATAGTCTACCACACAGGCTCTTCCTGTTACAGAAAATATTGTATACTGCATGTTATTTGCTTCGAGTGGAGTTGAATTGGAATAGTGCGGTTATAGGTGGGAGGAGAGTTGTAAAGCTGCTTGTACAGGTTTTTTAATCCTTTTCCAATAGTTGAATATAGACAGAAAAGCTGGTTTATTAACCAGTTGTTTACAGTTAATTTAAAATAACTTGTATAAACATGGGGGAAAAGGTAAATATATATTATGTTTGCATGATATGTGAATTTTTGTATATGTCAGCTGCTGCAGAAAGTCAGTGTCAGTATATTTTTTATTTTGGCTTTATTAAGTCACAGCACAGTTACTAGATAGCATCTATTCATGTTAAGACCACAAGGTGGAAGCACAAGCAATGGTGTAGTAATGGTGACGTTCCCTTACATGTTGCAACAGGGCCTCGACTTTTTAGTGTACATGTTCAGTACAGTTCAGTTAAGCGTGAACATTTCTTTTAAACCTATGCGCCCACCACTAATACTGAGCATAGCCACACACATATACATACACACAGAAGCAACAGGATACAGAACACACACACACACACATATATGCACTATGTAGTATAGAATATAGTGACTTTCACTCACCATAAATGCTTGATGTCTTTATTTTAAGTAGCACATAAACACTAGTTTACATTAGTCCACTGTCATGTTTAAGTACACATATTTACTACATGGGGATCCAAAAAGCAAATAACATGTATCCTACTTAAGGTATATACTTTTGAATTGTATTTTGCATTATGGTCAATTCAATTATGTATAAGATATAATCTCAAAAATGCATTACCAAATTTCATTGGTGTACCAAAGCACACAGCGGACAAAGCTTGTTGTGGATCATTCAAACCTGTTTGTCTCGTTGAAGGAAACACAACTCAGAAGTATTCACATTTATTTGAACTTTTTTATACAACAGAAAATTATTAAGATTCACATCACCCAAATACAGAATAAAGTTGTTTCTTTCAGTTGCATATATTAAAAAGTAACTATGTTTTTATTTTGACAACTACAACATGCTGAAGGCGATGACGTGTGCTTCTGTGGAAACAGATCAACAGTTCCAAAGAAGAGCAATGAGGAAGTAATTTCATAACTCTGAACAGCAGCCCTGAAGGGCAGATAAGTGTTGCGGCTTGTTTTAGTCAGAGAGTGCAGCCATTTCCAATGTAATTCCTACTTAAAAGGTTTAGACTTAATGGGCAAATTGTCTCTCTTTTCTATTCTTTTAAACTGAGATTTAAATGAAAACTCTAAAATGGCTCAAGGGGATTACTGAGTTGACATTTTAGACAGATTTGATACAGCTTAGTCATCTCAGCCTTTATGCATTTAAGGAATCTGTCTTCAAAAAGAAATGCAGAATGACATTTAAAAACAAACGGCAACACAAACCAAACTGAACAAAAAGAAGAAAGAAAATTCACTTTGTTCAATATCAGATGTGGAATGTAGATAAATGATGTGATAGGAGCTGTTTTGCCTATCCCTTTGTAGAAAACAAATACTGAAAATATTAAGGCTACAGGCGCATACTGGTTGATATCTGATATCCGTCATTTTATGTGGAAGTTTCATGGACACTTCACAATTTTCAATCAAAAACTTCAGAAAGAAAGTATTTACAGTTGAAATGTTTTCAGAATGAATACCTGTGGATGCTCTATATTGAAAATGTATACATTTATATGTAAAAGCAGGACTTGCAGTGTAAAGATCCCATGCAGTGCAAAAAACAGACACTAATTGGCTCTTGAGTTACAATTTTAAAACCGTATCCAAGTTCAAGAATGAACCATAGGTCACAGTCACAGTGCTACACAGCTTGATAGCCAGCATCTGTAATTATTGGCACAGAGTGGTCAACAGACATTAAGGGGGGAAAAGGTATTTGGAGCTGCCCGCCCTGGACATTGTGGATAAAACCTGGAAAGACTTCACTTAAGATGCTTTGAGGAGTCTTTTTGAATAATTTTTCGTACTCACCATTTCCTTGCTCTAAAAGCAAAATATCAGGTTGTTTCTCCAGACTTGGAAGTGCCTGGTAGTCATCATCCATTGCAAGAAAGCTGTTTGACCCTTTAGGCACACAACCATAACAGGGATTTTCATCACAAATTGTGACCTCTTCACCTAGCTTTGGTTTACCACTGATGACCTCATCAGAGCTCTCAAACTTTGCCTCAGCTCTGGATGAAAATTCACAAGAATCAGATGCGTTAGTCCCACTAGAGACAGAGGACAAGCTGGTGTCTTCTTCATATGAAGATGTCCCAGAATCTGCTTTGTAGGATTGATATGGCATGTTTGGTTGCCTTAGAAATGAACCAGAATCCTGCTGAGCAGGAACTTGACAAGATGGTAGCAGCTGATGAGGACAAATTCCCATGTCGCTCTTACTGGGATGGTAATCAGGGACACAAAGCATTTCAGCCTTCTCCTGTGCTTCCAAGTCGCCCGTCATGGCCTGATGTTCAGAGACGGGGATTAGGAGGGAATAGGTTTTATTTTCAAATACAGATGATCCTGAACTGGTGTCATTAGCTTGGACACTACACGGACTGTAGGGAGCTGAGCATAAATCGCTTTTTTGCATATTCATTAATTGTGTAAGGGGACTGGTGGTCACTGGTGATATGGGGCTAATATTCAGGAAAAGTTTAGAAAGCACATCATGAACAGCTTTAGTGATAGGAGGTTCTTCGTTCATAGTCTCAGGGGGTTCGGCATTCGCATAACTGAGATCGGAGGAGCCCGTGCTGATCCCACTGGTTTGCTGAAGGCTTCCACTGCTTGTGTCTGTCAGTGACATCTTCGACCTGAGTAGAGAAACAATTACTGAAACTGCCAGATAAAAATCCTCAAGAAAATATCTTGTAATGCTGATGCATCAATAGAGCCAATACTGACCCCAGTTTACTGTCATCTGGTATAAGGGGCTCAATGCAGATAGTGGAGGTAATGGATGGCTCAGGTTTTAAGACCTAAACAAAAGGGATTAGCAGTCTTAAACATGACGCAGGTCATAAATTCAAGCTCAGCTGTAATCCTGTCAGATTGTGTGAGAAGTACTATCCGATATAAGGTGCAGGGCGCCGTCAGTAAATGTTATACTCAGTGAACTAATTAAGTTGTTTTAGCCTGCCTACCATTGGTGCAAACCTCCTCCAGCCCATGTATTCATGTTTGATCTGTGCTCATGAAACACACGGAAGGGTGAGGAAGTCAGCGAAGAGAGCCATACTAAGAATATAAATGACTGCAGATGGAAATAACACTGTTCTTCTGAGTATAACAGTCCCAACCAAACTGCTATTTAACCTCCTAGGACCTGGCGTCCACATATGTGGACATCACATTTTGGGTTATTTAGACCAAAATACTCAATTTTGCTCTACAAGGGCCTGATATCCACTTACAAGGACATTATGCTGCTACTGTTCTATCAAAATTTTAAATGAATATCTTCATATGTGGCTCTTATTTTTCCTAAAAACAGATTTAAGGTAAAAAAAACAAAATCTGGTAATTCTTTGTTTTTACATTCATTGAGTCCCAATATGCCCAAATATCAAAGAGAAATTAAAAATGCATGCCGTGGAAGACTTCAGGTCTTAGGAGGTTAAGGACAGAACATAAATCCAATGAATTGCTACTAATGAAGAAGTAATGAAAAAAATTAATAAAAATTTCCCACAATTATTACTATCAAGTCAGAAGCTTTTAACTAGTGTGAAATATGTCTCACCTGTTCCTTGTTTGGATAGATATTAAGAAAGCTTGGATTTGGAGGTTTGGTAACTACATCCCACCAGTTTATTTTAAACCTAAAAGGAAATGTTAAAAAAATAAAACAAAAAATAAGAAAGCTCTAGTATTTAGGAGAAATGTGCACTGGCAGAAAAAAACTAACTTTTTATATGCACAACCTACTTGACATAACAGCCACACATAACAGCGCTTAAGATGACGGCAGCAATACTGAGGCAGATGATGATAACCACGGGCAGGTAGTGTGGGGAGCGAGCTGTGAAGGTAGGCGTTTGAAAAAAGTTGAATGCTTTTTCTATTTGTACAGAAAATACACAACTATGAGCAAACACTACTGTATACAGACAAAAGTATGAATCAGCTTTTGTATTCTTTGTCATTTCCAAAAGCATAAACAAAACCTTTGTGACCAACAATTCAAGCAAAAATGAAAACAGGGGAGAGGATGAAAATGATAATGAAGAACAGGTTCAATTTGTATTGTGACATACAGTGGGGCAAAAAAGTATTTAGTCAGCCACCGATTGTGCAAGTTCCCCCACCTAAAATGATGACAGAGGTCAGTAATTTGCACCAGAGGTACACTTCAACTGTGAGAGACAGAATGTGAAAAAAAAAAAATCCATGAATTCACATGGTAGGATTTGTAAAGAATTTATTCGTAAATTAGGGTGGAAAATAAGTATTTGGTCACCTCAAACAAGGAAAATCTCTGGCTCCCACAGACCTGTAACGTCTTCTGTAAGAAGCTTTTCTGTCCCCCACTCGTTACCTGTATGAATGGCACCTGTTTGAACTCATCTGTATGAAAGACACCTGTCCACAGCCTCAAACAGTCAGACTCCAAACTCCGCCATGGCCAAGACCAAAGAGCTTTCGAAGGACACCAGGAAAAGTATTGTAGACCTGCACCAGACTGGGAAGAGTGAATCTACAATAGGCAAGCAGCTTGGTGTGAAAAAAAAAAAAATCAACTGTGGGAGCAATCATCAGAAAATGGAAGACATACAAGGCCACTGATAATCTCCCTCGATCTGGGGCTCCACGCAAGATCTCATCCCGTGGGGTCAAAATGATCATGAGAACGGTGAGCAAAGATCCCAGAACCACACGGGGGGACCTGGTGAATGACCTGCAGAGAGCTGGGACCAAAGTAACAAAGGTCACCATCAGTAACACACTACAACGGCAGGGAATCAAATCCCGCAGTGCCAGACGTGTTCCGCTGCTGAAGCCAGTGCATGTCCAGGCCTGTCTGAAGTTTGCCAGAGAGCACATGGATGATACAGCAGAGGATTGGGAGAATGTCATGTGGTCAGATGAAACCAAAGTAGAACTTTTTGGTATAAACTCAACTCGTCGTGTTTGGAGGAAGAAGAATACTGAGTTGCATCCCAAGAACACCATACCTACTGTGAAGCATGGGGGTGGAAACATCATGCTATGGGGCTGTTTTTCTGCCAAGGGGACAGGACGACTGATCCGTGTTAAGGACAGAATGAATGGGGCCATGTATCGTGAGATTTTGAGCCAAAACCTCCTTCCATCAGTGAGAACTTTGAAGATGAAACGAGGCTGGGTCTTCCAACATGACAATGATCCAAAACACACCGCCCGGGCAACAAAGGAGTGGCTCCATAAGAAGCATTTGAAAGTCCTGGAGTGGCCTAGCCAGTCTCCAGACCTCAACCCCATAGAAAATCTGTGGCGGGAGTTGGAAGTCCGTGTTGCTCGGCGACAGCCCCAAAACATCACTGCTCTCGAGAAGATCTGCATGGAGGAATGGGCCAAAATACCAGCTACTGTGTGTGCAAACCTGGTAAAGACCTATAGTAAACGTTTGACCTCTGTTATTGCCAACAAAGGTTATGTTACAAAGTATTGAGTTGTATTTTTGTTATTGACCAAATACTTATTTTCCACCCTGATTTACGAATAAATTCTTTACAAATCCTACCATGTGGATTCATGGATTATTTTTTCACATTCTGTCTCTCACAGTTGAAGTGTACCTCTGGCGCAAATTACTGACCTCTGTCATCATTTTAGGTGGGGGAACTTGCACAATCGGTGGCTGACTAAATACTTTTTTGCCCCACTGTAAGTCAGGAAGTTTAACGCAATAACCACATTATTCAAAGTGTTTGGAGAAAGTACATATTAACACTAATGCAAATAACAAATGTGAGTGCACTCTCTGGAACGTAAATAGAAGGACATGACATCATAGTAATTCGGTTGTTTTGGAGAAAAATTCAAATGAACAAACTGAACCTTCACAGCAAAGTATGCATCGCTTTGCTTTTGAGATATTCAAGGATCTTTTATGTTTGAATACAGGACATTGTAGTTCAGCTTTAATGTTACAATCTGAGGAGCTCATCTCCACTTTTCTCTGGAGACAGCGGCTTCCATGAAAGTTAGTTTGAGAGTTAATATTAAAACTCATTATTTTTCAGCTGAATGTGTAATAGAAATATAATTTGGGCCTCTTAACACAGTTAAGAAATACAGAATTTAAAACTGAAAAAAGACAATACTTACCAGTTTGAAATTCCCACTCTTCGCTACTGTCACTGAACTTGCCACTCAGACTTATGAAGCTTTTCACGCTGACCACATATGCTGAACTGGGATCCAGGTCTTGACCTTTTATTATATAGTAATTTAGTCCATCAACTGTGGCTGGTTTGAAAGGTCCAGATGTCTAGTATGGAGGAACAAAAATGAGTTTGACAGTTGTCCATGTTTACATCTCCAGAACAAATAGTTACTGTGGCATTGTTCCTACCTTTTCTGTTTCTCCTTTTTTATAGTAAGTCACCACAGCAGTCATTTCATTGTTTATAAATCCCTCCATGTTTGACGTCCACATGACTTCAAAATTCCCTTCAGATTTATTGACTGATTTGATTGTTGGAGTTTTTGGTTTTACTGTACAGAAACAGAAACAAGAGCATTAAAGTGAATGTTTGTTCGCCCGGTCTTTCTGGCAGATGCAGAGTTATGGGCTGTAATTTAAAAGGTCCTCACATACAAGGTCTTAAATAATCAGGCCCCATCTTATCTTAATGACCTTGTAGCACCATATCACCCTATTAGAGCACTTCGCTCTCGCTCTGCAGGCCTACTTGTTGTTCCTAGAGTATTTAAAAGTAGAATGGGAGGGAGAGCCTTCAGTTTTCAGGCCCCTCTTCTGTGGAACCAGCTTCCAGTTTGGATTCGGGAGACAGACACTATCTCTACTTTTAAGATTAGGCTTAAAACTTTCCTTTTTGCTAAAGCATATAGTTAGGGCTGGACCAGGTGACCCTGAATCCTCCCTTAGTTATGCTGCAATAGACGTAGGCTGCCGGGGGATTCCCATGATGCATTGAGTTTTTCCTTTCCAGTCACCTTTCTCACTCACTATGTGTTAATAGACCTCTCTGCATTGAATCATATCCGTTATTAACCTCCGTTTCTCTTCCACAGCATGTCTTTTATCCTGTCTTCCTTCTCTCACCCCAACCGGTCGCAGCAGATGGCCGCCCCTCCCTGAGCCTGGTTCTGCCGGAGGTTTCTTCCTGTTAAAAGGGAGTTTTTCCTTCCCACTGTCGCCAAAGTACTTGCTCATAGGGGGTCATATGATTGTTGGGTTTTTCTCTGTATCTATGAAGCGCCTTGAGGCGACTTGTTGTGATTTGGCGCTATATAAATAAAATTGAATTGAATTAAAAGAAGTCAACATACTGCTCTCTGTGACACTGAAAACTTTTGACTCCATGACGTTGCCATCTTTCCAGATAGTTGCTGTGTGAGTTTCTCCAAGCACGAGTATCGGTTGAAAGGAGCAACAACATTGTCCAGTGCCACACTGTTGTAAAAAGCAATTCTTCTTACTGTGGGAAATAATAATACAAAATGTTTAAAACAAATGATATTTATGACATCTTGTGCTGATTAAGCTAATATTATGTTTTTATGTACAGCATTTTCACCCAATGCCTCCATCCCACATTTTTATTTCCTCTAGCTTACAAAAGCCAGTGTTTGAGTCTCACAAAATCACGGCTGGAAAATGAAAGCATTCCCCCTGAAATCCCAAGATGATCACTAGATAAAAGAGGAGTTGAAATGTTAGAGTTAGGCTCCATAGTGTGGTGGTTTACACCTTCGCCTAATAAACAAAAAAATTGTGGTGTTTTATTCTGGGAAGAGACAACCCCTTACGAATCTCGAGAAAAACAAAACAAAACCAAAGCTCCAATAACATTGCTGCGGAGACCCCATGTCAATAAGGGAGCGGCCAAAGGAAGTGTACAAATACAAAAATCCACTAACAAGAAGTACTATATATGTTCTTCACGTGAATGTTAATATTTATCATTTTATTTACTTTTATTTACTTTAGTTCAGCATTATAACATGCTTCACTTTCAGTTTGTTAGGATCATTTCTGTGAGGATCAGTCGCACCCCTAAAACAAGCAGGGACACAACAAACAACCAGCAACAATACTCCCGCATATCAGTCCAAATATGCATCCACTTAATGAGTCAAGTCAAAGCAAGTACAAACCCGCCGAAAGAACCCGCTGTTACAGTCCCTGCTCCGCACACTAAGTCGACAGTTCAGAGCTATTAACAAAAGCAGGATCCACTCAAAGTGACGCAGCTGGTTTAAATGTCATCAGGTTAATATTAAAATTAGACTAAAACCAAACAAAACCATCTCAGTCATACCCGTCTACACTTTGGAGAGTCAAACTGTACTCAGTGCAGTTTTGTAGCTCCAGCTGACACAACATCAGCTCGTCAAAGTCGTTGGTACAGTCAAGACTGGAGTTAGTTGTCTGATTATTTCCTGCACGAAACATAAATTATAAATTGTGGCTCCTTAGGATTTCACACAACAATTAATTCGTTTACTGTGAGCTACATACCAAAGGGAACAGTCACGATGTGCCCTAAAAGAAGGAAGATAACAGAGATCCTGTTGCAGACTCGTCTGGAAAAGGGAAAGAGATATTTTCTTTCAACAAACATGACGGATTCAGTAAGAAAGACAACTCCAAGTTATTCAGTTTACCTATTTGAATCCATTGTAAGATGAGTTAGTGCATTTTTCTGCTATGGAAAATACACAGCTACGGTCTATATCCTGGGTACGCGAACGCTGCTTACGCCCGAGTCTCACAGTCTTCCTGTTATGGGAGTGATAGAAGGATATATTGCGCCACATTAGGGGAAGTCAGTCCTACTCACATTTCTTTAGAAAGACAGAACCGTGCGCATAAAGCCCACAACAGTAGCCGGGGTGCGGCGAGTCGACTTAAAACAGCTACTGAAATCCCAGTGTTTGTGTAGAGTGAGAAATTGGGTTGAAATTAAAACAAACACCCCCGACAAAAAATAAAAACAAATAAAACATGTACATATGAAGATTTAAAGCAAGCATCGATATTTTTCCTACCACATCACAGGCACCCGTTAACATGTCCCTCTGTACTGTGTTGTGTGGTTTCTACTCATGTCTCGTGTCTTTTCTCAGCTGTTAGTGTGACACCGGAGCGGAAAGGCTGATTATGTTTCCAAGATGGTTTGTGTTTTTTTAAAAGGAAGGAAACCTTCCTCAAAGCGGGCAGAGCAGTGGAGCCGCCGAGGGAAAAGCACACGATACAAAAACTGTAGAATTAAAAATATAATTTATTATGTTTAAATAGTTAAAAATATAAAATGAATTAAAACAACCTTGGCCAAGGGAAGACACAATAAAAATCAATAACACACAACATTAAAAGTCCAGTGGAATCCACCACGGCCTAAAAGTCACAGAAAACTAAGAGGTCCAGCGTAGTATTAAAAGAGGGAAACCCAGCGGAGTCCTCGCCTTCCTCCCCGCATTCCACGTCCTGGTGCACTGAAGAAAGGGAGGGAGCGGCAGTCACTATTCCTTTGGCAGTTTACTTTATAAAAAGGATAAGTCAAAGACTTACCCGGGTGGGCAGAGCTCTCAACTCCGCCCGCCACTTCCTCAAACTGCAATCGGCACCGCGGTCTCACTGCTTCTGTTCTCCCGCAGTGCACGAGCTGGCTCTTGTCGTTATTGCCACCAGACTGCCGCTACGCGTCCCTAGTCGCTGGTCATCTGCCTTTTTTTCCTCTGATCGTTTCCCCTTTCCAGTCGCTGGTAATCTCTCTTCCCAGTCGCTGGTCGTCTGCTCCATCTGATCATCTCTACTCTCTGATCGTCTCTCGCTCTCCCCTCTGATCGTCTGTGTCTTTCCTCTGTCTGTCTCGCATTCTTCGTGTTGCATCCCCTGTTGAACACCGGCTCCAACCCTTTTATGTGTCATTGAGCACTCTGTAAATTACCTTTTCTTTTCTCTCAGGTGTATCCAATTAGTAAAAACGGGGGAAAAGGCGGAGTCTCTCCAGGACAATTTGACGGCAACGAAAACATGCAAACTAAATAAAACACTGCACAAAAATATAACCAATACATGCAATATAAAAAATAAATCTGTACACTTCACATTAAAATACAGCACAGCAAAACAACGTCCGTCCTTCCCTGGATGACATTAGCACATTGAGAGCATTTATTGTGAAAGGTGAAAGTGACTAATAGCATGTTGGCCTATGCCCCACAGAGGAATGAATTATCTGACACAGCCGTATTGAATACGCTTAATGAAATCTATTTAATACTTCAACAAAAATATTACCAACTTTGTTGGTAATGACAGCTTTGAGGTGTCTTGTGTGGCCCGTTGTTCCACACAAACACTCTTCAAATTCTGAAGTTCTGTGGGCCTCTTTGATGAACTTTGAGCTTCGCTTCTTTCCACTGATTTTAAGATGGATTCAGGTCAGGTGATTGGCTGGGCTATTCTAGCAGATTTATTTTCTTTTTCAGAAACCCATTGAGAGTTTCCTCGGCTGTGTATTTGGGATCAATGTATTTGCTGAAAGGACCCCCCTTATTTCATCTTCATCATCCTGGTCCATGGCAGCAGATTTTTATCTAGAATGTCTCCATACATTTTTCTATTTAGCCTTCTTTCAGTCATATGAAGAATGCCAGTGACGCTCTGAAAAAGAGCCTCACACCATGATATGCAGTACCTTTTGACCTCCAAACAATGTTTGTAGTAGGGGATCCAAAAAGTAAAATTTTCGTCTCATCTGGCCAGATTATACACGAGTGTATTTCACAGCCGTTTTTTTTCTCTAAATCTTGTTCCTTAAAATTTGAAAAAGCTTCAACATGCTTTTTCTTTAGCAATAGTCTTGTGTGGTGAATGTGCACACAGGCCATGGCAGTTGAGTGCATTACTTATAGTTTTCTTTGAAACCATTGTACTTCCTGCTTCCAGGTCTTTCTGTAGCTCTCCACCAGTGACTTTTGGCTTTTTGACAAATCTTTTGATAATTTATTTCACTCGATCTCTGAAATCTTGCAGGGACCACTTGGCCATGGCTGGTTTATGGTGAAATGATGTCCTCAACACTTCCGAATTATGGCCCCAACAATGTTTACTCGAACCTTCAGTAGTTTTGAAATTCTTCTGTAACCATTGTTTGTATGCTATGTACCTTTGTTTTGCAATAATAGGGTTGCGAAGGTTGTGAGAGCGCTCACCATGTTTAATGAGAAAGCTTTTCACAGACTATATGTTTGGACTGAACCAGCTAAACTTAATTTGTATTAAGTGGGAGCATTGCTTTCTAATTACTGATAGATTTCAGCTGGTGTCATGAAATCCCATGCTTTTTTTGCTTGCACCTCTCATTCTTCCTGTGTTGAATATTTTTTGCCTTAGTTATTTGTCATCATTACTGTTAGGGAAAATGTTCTAAAACACTTCTTCAGTAAAGACTCAGAGAAGAGAAACACACAGAAGTTCTTGCTAGCAAGGGCAGTCTCCACACTAAGAGACTCCAGTGAGAGAACTGCCCTGGTCTTTATTTATACTCTTGAGCGTATGTGTGTGTGTATGGTGTGTGTGTGTGTGTGTGTGTGTGTGTGTGTGTGTGTGTCACTGCTGATCAAAAGGGTCATATAACATACAAACACAAAAGGTACATCCTTGGTCATAAAGAGGGTAGTCTCCCCCACCCTAGATGGCACGGTGAGGAAGTCCAGCAGTTAAAGCACTTAGACTAAAACAGACATAGCTACGTTAAAACAATAAAACAAGGTGCGACCTCTCCCACGCTCCCAGGATGTGGGGGGTGAACCAAGCCTGCAGCCTGCTAGAGATCACACATCTTGTCACTACACAATTGATTATATGCCTCTAAGTATACATGGTTAAACATTTCCTAATACAAATAACTACAAACAGCATCCTACCATAAGCAAACTTATATCACTAAAAGATTATACTGACTACTAAATACAATTTTCCATTGACAATTACACATAACATTATGTGTGTGTTGGATTGGATGGGCTGCCTCTCTCTCTCTCCACACACACACACACACACACACACACACACACACACACACACACACACACATATAAGGAGAAATCATTAAAATGAAATGAACATGATGTACAGAATTTAAATAAAGGTATTTAGTGGTTAGACTCTGATGGCGCGACTTGGCGGAACAGTATCCCAGTGTTGATAGGGATTAGATCAGGACCACCTGGAGTTTAGACACTGGTGGACGAGAGTACAAAATACTTGATGATGTAATGGTAGGTGCTAAACTTTGCCAAGATGGATCAGACAGAAAAAAGTTTTAGTTTTATTTTTCTGATTCATATATTAGACCAGATGCAATGTTGAGAAGAATTTGTGATCACATTTAAAAGGGAACACTTTTCAACTTCAGATGTACAGTATATACAAAAGATATCTGCAGTTCTACAGTTGTATTGCTCTACTGCATCATTTTGCACACTTTTAATCAATATATTCACAACTGTCATAAAATAAAATGTGACATTTTGCTTTGATGGGATCTTTATTTGAAAAAAGAAAACAACAACCAAAAAACATATTAATAGACATGTTATGATGCTACCTGTGCTACCTTTCTTTCTTTCTTTTTTTTAACTAAATGTATTCTCAGTGACGTTTCCTTGTTTGAAGACCAAAAATATGTCTTGTACTGTTCTTGTCCAAGAGTTGATCCTGAGTTAAACTAGAAGTGTTTTGGTAGTGTGGTGCAATTTGGATAACACATTAACTGTTGTGTTGAACTGTCAGTAAAAAGGACCGTAAAGATCTAGTCTAAAAGTATACTGTGCGTGATTGCAAATATATATATATAAAAAAACACCCAGCACGCCCCTGCGGGCGGTTTATCCTTCAAGCTCGGGTCCTCTACCAGAGGCCTGGGAGCTTGAGGGCCCTGCGCAGTATCTTAGCTGTTCCCAGGACTGCGCTCTTCTAGACAGAGATCTCCGATGTTGTTCCCGGGATCTGCTGGAGCCACTCGCCTAGCTTGGGAGTCACCGCACCTAGTGCTCCGATTACCACGGGGACCACCGTTACCTTCACCCTCCACATCCTCTCGAGCTCTTCTCTGAGCCCTTGGTATTTCTCCAGCTTCTCGTGTTCCTTCTTCCTGATATTGCTGTCATTCGGAACCGCTACATCGATCACTACGGCCGTCTTCTTCTGTTTGTCTACCACCACTATGTCCGGTTGGTTAGCCACCACCATTTTGTCCGTCTGTATCTGGAAGTCCCACAGGATCTTAGCTCGGTCATTCTCCACCACCCTTGGGGGCATCTCCCATTTTGACCTTGGGACTTCCAGGTTATACTCGGCACAGATGTTCCTGTACACTATGCCGGCCACTTGGTTATGGCGTTCCATGTATGCCTTGCCTGCTAGCATCTTGCACCCTGCTGTTATGTGCTGGATTGTCTCAGGGGCATCTTTACACAGCCTGCACCTGGGGTCTTGCCTGGTGTGATAGACCCCAGCCTCTATGGATCTTGTGCTCAGAGCTTGTTCTTGTGCTGCCATGATTAGTGCCTCTGTGCTGTCTTTCAGTCCAGCTTTGTCCAGCCACTGGTAGGATTTCTGGATATCAGCCACCTCCTCTATCTGCCGGTGGTACATACCGTGCAGGGGCCTGTCCTTCCATGATGGTTCCTCGTCTCCCTCCTCTTTCTTGGGTTTCTGCTGCCTGAGGTATTCACTGAGCACTCGGTCAGTTGGGGCCATCTTCCCAATGTATTCTTGGATGTTCCTTGTCTCATCCTGGACTGTGGTGCTGACACTCACCAGTCCCCGGCCCCCTTCCTTCCGCTTAGCGTACAGCCTCAGGGTGCTGGATTTGGGGTGAAACCCTCCATGCATGGTAAGGAGCTTTCTTGTCTTTATGTCAGTGGCTTCTATCTCCTCCTTTGGCCAGCCTATTACCCCAGCAGGGTACCTGATCACGGGCAGGGCGTACGTGTTGATGGCCCGGATCTTGTTCTTACCATTCAGCTGACTCCTCCGGACTTGCCTGACCCTCTGCAGGTACTTGGTGGTTGCAGCTGTATAGCCTGGTAGTGTGGATCAGTGAATCGATGTCTCGTTCACTCTTGGCATACAGCTTGATGTCATCCATGTACAGGAGGTGGCTGACAACTGCTCCGTTCCGTAGTCGGTATCCATAGCCAGTCTTGTTAATGATCTCACTGAGGGGGTTCAGGCCTATGCAGAACAGCAGTGGGGACAGAGCATCTCCTTGGTAGATCCCGCACTTGATGGTGACTTGTGCTATGGGCTTGGAGTTGGCCTCTAGTGTTGTACGCCACATCCCCATTGAGTTCCTGATGAAGGCTCTTAGGGTCCCATTGATCTTGTACAATTCTAGGTCTTCCAGTATCCAGCTGTGGGGCATTGAGTCATAGGCCTTCTTGTAATCAATCCAGGCAGTGCACAGGTTGGTCAGTCTGGTCTTGCAGTCTCGGCTGATTGTTCTGTCTACCAGTAGCTGGTGTTTTGCGCCTCTGGTATTCTTGCCAATTCCTTTCTGTGTCCCGCTCATGTATTGACCCATGTGCCTGTTCATCTTAGCCGATATGATGCCTGACAGGAGCTTCCATGTAGTACTGAGGCAGGTTATTGGTCGGTAGTTGGAGGGGACCGGTCCCTTCTTGGGGTCCTTGGGGATCAGGACCGTCCGGCCTTCAGTTAGCCATTCCGGGTGTCTCTCGTTAACTAGCAGCTGGTTCATTTGTGCTGCCAGACGCTCGTGGAGTGCAGTCAGCTTCTTCAGCCAGTAGGCGTGAACCATGTCGGGCCCTGGTGCTGTCCAACTCTTCATACTGGAGACCCTTTCTTGGATATCTGCCACTGTGATGGTTACTGGACCCTGTTCAGGGAGGTCGCTGTGGTCTGCCCTCAGATCCTCTAGCCACTGAGCATTGCCGTTATGGGTTGTGTCCGTCTCCCATATGCTCTTCCAGTATTGCTCCGTCTCCAGCCTTGGTGGTGCTGTTCTCTTATTGTTCCCTTGCCACTGAGAGTACACCTTTGCTGGTTCTGTGGAGAACAGCTGGTTTATTCTCCTGCCTTCTATCTCTCTGGTGTACCTCCTCAAGCGGCTGGCCAAGGCTGTGAGTCTTTGCTTGGCAGTTTCCAAGGCCTCAGGTATGGACAGCTTGCTGTATTTCTTAGGCACCTTATTTGTCGCACCTTGCTGCAACTCCGTTAGTTGGCTAACCTCCCTCCGTGCTACTTTGATCTTGCCCTCTAGCCTCCTTCTCCATGGAGGGTACTGCCCCTTGTCGCTGTTCAACTTGTAGCCAAGCATCTCACTGATCACTGCTATATATATATATATATATATATATGTATATATATATATATATATATATATATATATATATATATATATATATATATGTATATATATATATATATATATATATATATACATATATATATATAAAACAATCAATTATTTTAAATTTAAAACTGTATGTCTTTGAACTGTTCATTAAGCAGCTATGGGGTTAAGAGAAGGATCCAAGATGCAGGCACTGTCTTTGATGCGAGTGAGCTTTATTATCAGGAGGTGAAAACAAGCAAAAGCTAGGATGGCGAGGACAGAACTAAGCTGAACTGGGAAAACTAGTGAACAAACCTGAAATCATAACATGCAGGGAGGAACACGGGATGATGAGCAGAGAAACGCAGACGGACCGACAACGAGCAAAGGCAAACACACACTTTTAAATACACGGAGGGAAACAAGGAATAGCAAACAGGAGGGAGACACGGCTGAACCTAATTAACATGACGAAACAGGGATGGCGGAAAACTGAATACAGTGACACCAGACATGGACCTTCAAAATAAAACAGGAAATAGACAGACTGAACTTACAGACAGACTCAGAGACACGAAACAGAGAGAGCCAGAGTACAGGGACCAGAGTGGCATGAGGAGCAAAGGAATCCAAAACCTACGAACTAGAAATACAAAACAGAAACCAAAACACTAGTAAACACGAATCAAGAAGAAACCACAGACTAATAAAAGATAATAATACAAAATCAAAACACCGGGTAGGACCCTGACAGCAACCCTGCAAACTGTGATTTTGCATTTATCTTAGATTACAAAGTGTTAGCAGGCACCACTTTGACAGAGGAGCATCTTCCATTTTCTGTAATGATTCACGGTACACTGCACCCTAAAAAATTATTCAGGGGCTTAGTAAATATCATTATAATTCTAAGTTAGATGACCTTGATTAAATCTTTGAAAATCACAAAAGTGTTATCTTGAGTTGAAAATACTGAAAAGAATGCTTAAATTTTCAACACCAGTTTTTGAGTTGAACTGAGCTCTTTTGTTCAAGTTTATTTAAAAGAAAAAATTCTGTATTTGAAACACAGGGTGCATTATTTAAATCTACTCAATATATCTCATAGAAAGTACTCATAATAACTGAGACACTGGTATTCATACTTATCATTGTCTTTAACTTTAATTATTAATGGTTCAAAAATCAATATAATTTTGTCCCCCAATACTAACTTAAAACTTTGAGTAAGACTAATGACCTTTGGCATGTACCGCACGCGAGGAGCATGGCCTCATGGGAGATTTTCTGCACGTTGAACGAGACAGACACACATCCACTGCAGACTTGGTAACGTTTTCAGGTAAGTGACCAATTCTTACATTAGCTGTCTTTATCCACACCGTTCTTTTATAACATGTTCTGAAGAAAGCGTTTGTCATGGTGGCTCACTTTTCGCAGCGTGTTTGTGCACGTTAATTTAAGTTTTCAACCCGTCTTCCAGTCAAGGCGGCGGGAAACCGCACCCTTTTATCCTTTTACGTTCTGAGTCGCTATCTGCGTTCCGGGTAATTTGACCGGAATGTCCCGGTACCAGCGACCTGACCGTTTAATCGGGGGCATTTTAGGAACCACGTGAAAGCAGGTGTGCTCAGACATTTCTAGAAAATGGCCCTGTTGAGTCGCGGTGCGGGAGCTGCGGTAGTCACGCGGCCTGACTCACTCTGTCAGGTTGTTCAGGAGGAGATGAACAGACGTCATCAATGGCTTTGGTAACTAAGAAGACCTGCCCGCGGAACAGTTCATAGCAGCAACCATGCTGCTTAGCTTTCTTGTTCTATGTGGGGTCTTTCAGAGCATATAAGACGCTGCTTTCAGCTTTGTCCCGAACAGGGCCAGTTTTTGAGAGAACGCTGACAGGACCGCCCGGGTCAGCAGATTACCTCATCCAGGGCCGGTCCAAAGTACTATGGGGCCTTAAGTAAATTTAGACTGGGGGCCCTACTTCCTTTCAGATCCCAGAAAATAATGAAAAAAAAAAAAGCTTTGGTCCTTTTGGTCAAGCCAAAAGTACCATCATTTCCAGTATAGTTAGTATATAGTTAGTATAGTATAGTTCCAGAAACACTCAGTTTATTTAAATCCAGGTTGAAGACTCACCTATTCTCTGCTGCATTTGAATAAAGCACCAAATCCACACTTTTAAGCTTAAATTTCAAAACTTACATTTAACTACTGATTTTATCTACTGTTGTGATTTTATGTTTTGATTTTATATACTGTTTTGTTTGTTAGTTTGTTTGTTTGCTTGCTTTAATCAATTTTAAATCATGCTTTTTATTTGTTTTTGTTTCTCTGTAAAGCACTTTGAATCACCTTGTTGTTGAATTGTGCTATACAAATAAATTTGCCTTGCCTAGTTACTCCCAATTTACATAAATAAATGTTTATTTCAATCCAAGCTAAACTTTCTTATAAGAGATTGGTGTTATGGCAGATTACTCAGTGACATGTTTTGTAATGATAAAGTTTTGATTTGTATTTTTTCAGCACCATCTTCACCACCAGGAAAAAAATCTGCATCAACTACAAAGTAAAGCAGGTAATTTTACTCAGAGGACTTGATGTGTTAAATTTTGGAAGGATATGATATTGTTTTATACAAGCTGAGTAGTGGATGGTGATACCACCTAAATATTTATACTGGTTTTGTGGTGGGTTATTTTAGTCATACAAATGCCAAATCTAAATTTTGAGAATTTTTCAGTTCGGTAAATATATTGATGAGTTCATGGCCTGTCATCCAGTGTCACCATGAGTATAGGCGCAGCCCTTTAAGTGGGTATTCCCCTTGTGCGCGCAGCACTGAAGTATTTTAGTCCACGCCCACCTGCTGTGTGGGCCTCACCCTGGTCTAGTATAAGTTACGGTGAGACCAGGAAATCGGCTCTACCGTTTTTCTTCAGCCAGCCAGAAGATGTCCAGCGAGACCATCCGTCTGTGTCCATCCTGCCAGACCGGCTACATCATGTCGTATGACCGACATGCCGTCTGCGTGGGCTGCCTCGGTCCTCACCATGCGGACCTTGCCCTCACACCTTAATCCTATTGCTGCTCCTGTTAGCTCCTCCCGCCAGAGGAAAAGCAGCGGAGGTCAGCCTTTTTCAAGGCTGATGCTGAGGAGGCGTTCCCACTAAGAGAGGCACTCGCTGGAAGAAGCCATCGAGTTCTTCGATGGTGGGCCGGAATTGGATGATTCCACCCACCGTGAGGAAAACGGCAGTGGTGGCAGCTCCACTGCCTCCCAGCTGGGCAGCCTGGTGACAGAAGGGTGGATGAGCCGACGCTCATCCACCCCTGGCCTTCACATGTCGGCAAGGACGCCGCTCCCAGTTGTTGGTGCGCTGCTCCTGGATCTGCCTGGCATCATCCAGGAGGCAGCTGGTGAGAAGGAACTTCCCGTCCCTCAGCCTGCTCCACCCCCATCTGATGATCGTGGCTCAAGAGTTGGGAGTTCGCCTTGTAATCGGAAGGTTGCCGGTTCGAGCCCCGGCTTGGACAGTCTCGGTCGTTGTGTCCTTGGGCAAGACACTTCACCCGTTGCCTACTGGTGGTGGTCAGAGGGCCCGGTGGCGCCAGTGTCCAGCAGCCTCGCCTCTGTCAGTGCGCCCCAGGGTGGCTGTGGCTACAATGTAGTTTGCCATCACCAGTGTGTGAATGTGTGTGTGAATGGGTGGATGACTGGATATGTAAAGCGCTTTGGGGTCCTTAGGGACTAGTAAAGCGCTATATAAATACAGGCCATGATCTGGCGGGAAGGTATGGCTCCACTCACTCTCGTTGCCCAGATCCCATCTGGCCTCAGTTCCCAGGGATGATGACCAACCTCTCTGAGGCAGCAGCAGAGCCAGCGAAGATTAGAGCGCCGGTCTCTACCTAGGGCTTCACAGAGGGCTTCACAGACCGGAGTTTTCCGCCTGTTCCCCCTCTGGAGCCGAGCCTCGCTTCAGTTTTCGGCACCAAAATGACCAAGGTCGTTGGACAGCGACTGGCCCATCCTGCCAAACTTGACCAGCTGATAGCAAGGTTCACTGATCGCGCACATCAATGCACTGTTCAGTCAGCTGCATTGACTAACAACACTGATTTGCTAGCGTTTGTCATCTCCAGGAAGGTGGAGGAAGCAGAGCTGCCAGAGGAGCTGAAAGGCTTTCTCTGTAAAGCCGCTGACACGATTCTGAATATGTGCGCCACTTCAGCGGTGTGTTCCTCTCGCATCGCTGCCTGGCAGACGATGGTTCAGAGGGCAACCTGGCTCCGCCTCTTCCCTCTAAGATTATACAATCTCACAGGGAAATAGTGCAAGCAATTCATAACATAAAATTTAGAAGCTTAGTGGAAGATAATACTTTATGTTAAGGGTTTAGTCTGCATACTGAACAACTCCACTTATATGGATTTATGTCTGGATGTGTAAATTAATCTTTTGCATGTTAGAAAATAAGGTCCAGGTTGCAAAAAATGGTAGATTTATTTTTTTATTTATTTTTTTTGATTGAATCAGAATTTTGGCCTTCAGATTTTTTGTCCTCTCCCATCCAGGTCAGTGCAGCGTTTCATAGGATCACGACCCTGAACCTTGAACCAAAGTTCATGTCATCGTTGGACTTGTATTCATCCAAACTCCTGTCCTTGTTTCAAGCCAAGAAAGGTGCTGCTGGACAACGCCACAGGGCACAGTTAAACCTTCTGCTTCAGGTAAGGAAGATTGCATTTTCTAACCACAAAAACGTTCCAACACAGCATTGAAGAGGCCCTTCCACTAAAAACGGCTTTTCTTAGGTTTCTGTTCAATATTTTAGCTCCACAGGTGTTCTTACCTTGATGGTGGGTGTGAAAACAGGTCAACAACAGAAAAAAAATAGTTATGTTTAAGTTAGAAATGGTAAGTCATGTTTTAAATGTGCAAATTTTGCCTCAGTTGAGACTTCCTGTTTTACAGAGTGGAAATTCCATCGAGAAAAAACGAGAAGTCATCATCAGATGTTTCATTGACCATCTGGGAGAGGATCCAAGTGCCTTAATCAAAACCTTTGAGGTTGGTGCAATAAATCTGTTTTAGGAATATTAGTACCGTATTTCCCGGACTACAAAGCGCACCTGAATATTAGCCGCACAAGCTAAAATCAGGGGAAAATCCTGGTTTGTACATACATTAGCCGCACCTGACCAAAAGCCGCAGGTGTTTCAATGTTGACTTATCATATGTAAGAGAATATGCACAAAGGGAATTGTCAGGAAAGAGATGGCTGTTTGGAGACACACCCCTTTTATTAATATCTTGAAAAACAAGTTATGGGTACATATTTGCATAACTTTTTAGGTATATGTACAAGTAGCGGTAATTACAAGTAGGACACATGTACTGTGCTTCATAAATGAGTAACAAATGTAGTACATAACAATAACCTGCAGCACACCAGAAAAATAGATTCAGACTACCTTTTAGGCTCAGGTGCAGCGACACGGCTTTAACAAGAAGAAAAGTCAGTCATTCACCACCATCTTTCTCTTCTTCCTGCGCACTGAAACCACCAAAGTCCTCTTCTCCAGTGTCGGAAACGAACAGGCTCAGGATGGCTTCGTCATCCACTCTCCGCTTCTCTCCTTCGTTGTCACTTTCAAAACCAAAGAAATCCTCATTGTCAGTGTCAGAGTCGAACACCCTCAGAAGGGCCGTGGCGGTGTCCTCCTCTCCATCATGCAGCAGTCCAGCCCTTCAAATCCGTTGGTGATCGTGGATGTTTTCACACTTTTCCACGCTGTCAGAATCCACCGGTGGAATTGAGCATGACTTGCTTTTCGCAAGTTTATCACCGCTCGTCATCCACGCCTCCCGCTGAACGCGTAGCGCTACTTTGAAGTTTGTTTTTCGCGCTACTTGTACGGCACTGTGTTGCCTGGCGGATGGACATGTGACCAACATACCACTCTTGAACCCCGATACTGTGTGTCTGATCACATGCCCTTCCGCCAGGCAACAGCGGAACAAACAAAACAAATCTTACGATATGACAAAAATCATGGACAATCCATAGAAAAGCCGCACCTGACTAAAAGCCGCAGGGTTCAAAGCTTGTGCAAAAAGTAGCGGCTTATAGCCCGACAATTACGGTAGTTTATTTTAGCTTGTGAGATCATAGAAAAGTTTTAAGATACTGTTCTAAAGAAAAAAAAAACACTTCAAAGCATACAAAAGAATAGCATTTGCATTTGCTATTGCTATAAGATTTTGGAGCACAGTGTCTACATATTATGAGTACCGGTGATGTCATACAAATGAAACTTTTTGTTTCAATGTTTGGAAATATGTGAGCTTAAAACAGTTGTTTCTCTTTTTAAAGGACGGTGCTGATGCTGTCTTTGTTGAAGAGGCTTTGGCTGAGGAGGTGATGAAGATTTACCTGCTGCAGAATCAAGACAGGTCAGGCGAACCTACTGATGTGGGTATTGTTATTGAAGGCGTTACTGTTCTGGGCAAACTTGGGAATCTGAGCAAAGCCTGTTGCTATCTTTTGGGACTGTGCTATGCTCTGGATCTGAAATACCCCAAGAATTTCAAATGCACATTTGAAGCATTTCGAAAAGTGTTCATGGAGCTGGATCCAGGAAACCTTTCTGTCAAGGTTCAAAGACTGAAAAATGACCTCTGTTCATTGTAGACAAAATTTCACAGGGCTGTTCTTAAAGTGTTAGACTTGTTAAGTGACATGTAATGCTCATCAAAAGGTTCAGTTGCGACATTACATTGTTTTGACATTCCTGTTCATAAATAATGTTTGTACCATAAACTGTGTTTTTGTATTAACTTTCCAGATTCACATTAAGGTGTAAATGGGAGAGTATCATTATGGATGTTTTTTGGTCACTCTTTAGTTATAATCTTCCCAATTTTTTGGAATCAAAATAAGATGTTCAAAAACTATGTCACAGTGCAAATGTTTTTTTTTTTCAGGATTTATATCTTTTTGGGATCTTAATTTTATTTTTGTCATTTGACCTTTTCTGAAAAGGTAAAGCACTGCGTTCACTTGAGCCACTTTTATTCTTTGTATGGCAGGTACATTTTTCTTGTTGTTAGCATCAATATGCCAGTTTTACAGAGTTTTATCAAGCATGCCAATTTGGATGCAATTTTATTATATAAGGCTGTTGTGACTGAAATTTTATCCAAGTTTTATCCACTGAATGTAGAACAGATTTCAGCTCACTGTGTTCAGAGAAGGAATCTGCTAAATGTGTGATTCACAAAAAAGCTGTTTAAAATAAATCATTGTGAACAATGTTGAATTGACGTGGTTCTTTTTTTCCTGTGTGTGTGTGTGTGTGTGTGTGTGTGTGTGTGTATAAATAAAATAAACACTTAATTGTAATTAACGTTTTTGCTTAAATTAACTTAAAAATATTAAGTAAATTGCACCATTATTTAAAAACAAATAATTGTAATGGTGTAGGTTAAATGTGCCAAGCATTTCAGCATTTCCTAATTAATATTTTATGTAGTTTGAACTTTTGGTTACTGTTGTTTTAACTTAGATTTTCAATTGTATTTACTCAATTTTGTATGTTACTGTAACATCTTTAATTGTTCATAACAACTTATTCCATTTTAGTTGGATTTACTCAATTAATAAGGTGTATTTAAGAGATGTGATTGTTTTTGCATTTACTCATTATTTTTGAGTGTAAAAGTGTTGCACCAAAATATTTAAGTAATTATCAGTTTTAGTTCTTAGAGTGTGGATTAAGCAATATGTTTATGAAAAAGTATTAGCACAATCTTACTGTATTTGTCCTAAACATTTACATTTTAGGAAGTGGTTTGTTTATTTCAAATAAAATCAGATGCTTTTTCTATGATTTTAGCTTAGCTTGTGTAATTTTACACTACACAAACAGCTTAATTTTCAAAGATGCCTCTGTCATAACAGCTCTGCATGAAACATGACAAGACAAGAAACAACAACAGTTATTCTGTAAATTTGACAGTTGATGAAAGATGAAATTTAGTAATCATAAGCTACAAGTCTGTGTTTGCTTTGCTCCTCTGTGCAAAATTTTTTAAGGTGATTCTTTCACATTAAACATGAAGCAGTGATTCATCGAATGAGTGAGTGTGACACACGTTGATATTCCTTTAGTATTAGGTGAGTATGGATATCACAAGTGCTTAAACAACATAAAGAAAGTACGTTGAAGCATGGCGAGGTGGCAGGCAGGCAGGTGCATGAGAGGCAGAATGATGTGCCAACCACAGCTATATAATCGGGGAACAGAGAGCCCAGGAGTTCTCAGATGGCACTGATGAGCCTTTCCCCGCAGGGGTCATCAAACCTGTCAGTAGACATTGCAGAGAAAAGGATGGTTGGATTGTATTATGGGTGTGGATAACTCAACCTGGAGAACTAGACTGGGCTTAAGAGGCTTTGAGCGATAATGGTGAACTATGATGTAAATTTTTCACATCAACAAGAAACCCATCGTTGACATTTAATATTCTTCTTTTGGCTGCCTCCTGAATGGCTCATCTGCCTCCATGTCCTGCTGTTGCATGAATACTCCTCTCATACTAGTGAGTCTTCTTCACATCATCCACACTTTTCGTCTCCATATTACATTCTTTGTCCAATATATCCCTCCTTTCACTATCGCTCCCCTACACATGCATAAACCATCTCAGCCTTGCTGCTAAAATTTTGTTGTCTCCAAAACCCTTATATCAAATAAGTATTTTTTATTGGCATACTTTATGTATAAAATAATAAGGGTGTGATATCTTGCTGTATCTTGTAACATATACAGCATAAAAAGTGACCAGAAGATGTGTTGTAAGCTTCCACTCAAAATTTAAATAGGTGGAAAATGTTGAGAAAGAAAGTGTTGCAATGTGGCATAATCATGCTAGGCTGTGGTTGCGCCTGTAAAAAAATGAAAAAAAGTTTTAGTTATTTTCTCCTTTTTTCATATATTATATTATCTGTTGTTACACTGTGAATGTGTTCCATTAATGTTTTTAAAGTGTAGACTGAAAAATATGAAAAAAGGTCCCACAAATTTAGGAGGGGAATTGAAAGAAGTTCAGTTTTGGTTTGTGATTTGTCCGGTGCTGAAATATATATAAAGAATACACACTACCAGTCAGAAGTTGGGACATACCTTTTCATGTATTTATTTTTATTTTTTTTCTACATTGTAGATACATACTGAAGACATCAGAGATATGAAAAAAGATATATGGAATTATGCAGCAAAGAAAAAAAAACTTTAAATATGTTTTATATTTTAGATTCCTCAATGTAGCCACCTTTTACTCTGTTGGCAGTGCTGCAAACCCTTGGCCTTCTCTCAACGAGCTTCATGATGTAGTCACCTGAAATGGTTTTCACTCTACAGGTGTGGCTTTAGGGTTCATTTGTGGAATTTCTTGCCTTCTTAATAGGGTTGGGAACATCAGTTGTGTTGTGCAACAGTTAATGGTTAACTATTGGATACATTTGAAAGGTCATAAAAAAATCAATCTGTTAAGAAAGTGTTAGGAAATTGTTGGGAGAGGGGAAAGGATTTTAAAAATAGTTTTGGGTGGGTTGGGGATGATAGAGCTGGAGCATTTAAAGTATATGACAAAGAATTTAGTCAGACATTATTGTTGCCTTTAAGGCCTACATGGACATGGAAATACATTAAGGTAAATAGATCATTATATATTAAGAATATTAAGAAGAGGAAATTTACAACAGATATTTGTCAAGAATTTTATAATAGATTGGAGAACAAGTACAGTGACTATTTACAGTCACCACAGCAGTCATTTCATTGTTTATAAATCCCTCCATGTTTGACGTCCACATGACTTCAGAATTCCCTTCAGATTTATTGACTGATTTGATTGTTGGAGTTTTTGGTTTTACTGTACAGAAACAGAAACAAGAGCATTAAAGTGAATGTTTGTTCGCCCGGTCTTTCTGGCAGATGCAGAGTTATGGGCTGTAATTTAAAAGGTCCTCACATACAAGGTCTTAAATAATCAGGCCTGATCTTATCTTAATGACCTTGTAGCACCATATCACCCTATTAGAGCACTTCGCTCTCGCTCTGCAGGCCTACTTGTTGTTCCTAGAGTATTTAAAAGTAGAATGGGAGGGAGAGCCTTCAGTTTTCAGGCCCCTCTTCTGTGGAACCAGCTTCCAGTTTGGATTCGGGAGACAGACACTATCTCTACTTTTAAGATTAGGCTTAAAACTTTCCTTTTTGCTAAAGCATATAGTTAGGGCTGGACCAGGTGACCCTGAATCCTCCCTTAGTTATGCTGCAATAGACGTAGGCTGCCGGGGGATTCCCATGATGCATTGAGTTTTTCCTTTCCAGTCACCTTTCTCACTCACTATGTGTTAATAGACCTCTCTGCATTGAATCATATCCGTTATTAACCTCCGTTTCTCTTCCACAGCATGTCTTTTATCCTGTCTTCCTTCTCTCACCCCAACCGGTCGCAGCAGATGGCCGCCCCTCCCTGAGCCTGGTTCTGCCGGAGGTTTCTTCCTGTTAAAAGGGAGTTTTTCCTTCCCACTGTCGCCAAAGTACTTGCTCATAGGGGGTCATATGATTGTTGGGTTTTTCTCTGTATCTATGAAGCGCCTTGAGGCGACTTTTGTTGTGATTTGGCGCTATATAAATAAAATTGAATTGAATTGAATTAAAAGAAGTCAACATACTGCTCTCTGTGACACTGAAAACTTTTGACTCCATGACGTTGCCATCTTTCCAGATAGTTGCTGTGTGAGTTTCTCCAAGCACGAGTATCAGTCGAAAGGAGCAACAACATTGTCCAGTGCCACACTGTTGTAAAAAGCAATTCTTCTTACTGTGGGAAATAATAATACAAAATGTTTAAAACAAATGATATTTATGACATCTTATGCTGATTAAGCTAATCTTACATTTTTATGTACAGCATTTTCACCCAATGCCTCCATCCCACATTTTTATTTCCTCTAGCTTACAAAAGCCAGTGTTATAATAAGACTAAAAAAAACCCCCAAAAAACCATCTCAGTCATACCCGTCTACACTCTGGAGAGTCAAACTGTACTCAGTGCAGTTTTGTAGCTCCAGCTGACACAACATCAGCTCGTCAAAGTCGTTGGTACAGTCAAGACTGGAGTTAGTTGTCTGAATATTTCCTGCACGAAACATAAATTATAAATTGTGGCTCATTAAGAATTCACACATAGAATAATCCATTACAGCATTTGTTCACTGTAATGTACATACTAGAGAGAACTGCTGCAGTCGCGATGTGTGCTAAAAGAAGCAAGATAACAGAGATCCTGGTGCAGACTCGTCTGGAAAAGAAAAGGGGAAACGCAAAAGGAGATCTTTTCTTTCAACAAACATGGCGGATTCAGTAAGAAAGACAACTCCAAGTTAATCAGTTTACCTATTTGAATCCATTATGAAACAACTGAGTGCATTTTTTTCTGCTATGGAAAACACTCAGCTACGGTCTATATCCTGGGAATGCGAACGCTGCTTACGCCCTAGTGATGGGTCGTTCGCGAACGAAATGGCTCTTAGAGCCGACTCTTTGACGTGAACGACGCGAGCCGGCTCCTTATCGCGAGCCGTCACGTGGTTTTTTTTTTTTCTTTCTCTCAGCCTCTCTCTCGCACTTTTTTTCCGCTTCACTCTGCACGCGAGCCTTGTGCTTTACGCTGGGCAGAGGGGGGAGGGGCGGTAGTTACACTCAGTAGCACAGGAACAGAGCCAGAGAGAGAGAAAGAGAGGCAGGGACAACAACATTAGAAAGGTATAGTAATCATCCACAACTATTTTCGGTTGCAGATGATAAAGGATTGAGAAAGTTTATTCATGCAGGTCCATATGACAGAGAATATGCATGTTCTTTTAGTTTTCATATTATAATTTATATTTAATTGTGTTGTGGTTTGCAGTGTTTTGTGTTCTTTTCACTTTAAATTTGTGAAAGGAAAAAGCTGAAAATGTAAATAGTTAAAACTTGAAATGTGAATAGTTGATTTTTGTATTAGATGATTTATTTATTACATTTTATGTGGAGTGAATAAATAAAAGTATATTTACGGTGGCCCCTAGAGACAAAGCACATACAAACTTCAAATCACGTACGAACTCTGAAGCATGTACAAACTCCAAAACACGTAAAAACACGTACAAACTCCAAAACACGTAAAAACTCCAAAACACGTAAAAACACGTAAAAACACGTACAAACTCCGAAGCATATAAAAACTCAGAAGCACATAAAAACTCAAAACACGTACAAAAGAACAACAGAAGTGCTCCAGGATGCTGGGCGCAGTGTTGAGCCTTTGTTATCTTGTGGCTACACAAGCCAGCAAGTACCAATGACCGGATTTGGTGTGTGGTAATAACAGGTAAATGAACTTTTTTTAAAATTATTTGAATATATATATGAGTGCCTGTGTATAAATACACAAACAATACACACATGCTTTCAATTGTGTAATTTAAGTGATCTAGTAGCTCTGCTTTGGAAGTTCAGTTCATGCTAGAAATGTGTTTTGGAGTTTGTACGTGTTTTGTCTCTAGGGGCCACCGCATATATTTATATATAAACATATATAAATAAAACCACTTGTTTTTACGTTAGTAATTCCTTTTGTGCATAATTTTATATTATTGTTAATAATAAATTAATTAAAGCAACAAAACAACCTGAAGAGCCGGTTCGGAGCCGAAAGAGCCGGCTCTTTTTAGTGAGCCGAACCGAAAGAGCCGGATCTCTAAAAAGAGCCGGAAATCCCATCACTATTACGCCCAAGTCTCACAGTCTTCCTGTTATGGGAGCAATAGAAGGATATATTGCGCCACATTAGGGGAAGTCAGTCCTACTCACATTTCTTAAGGAAGACAGAACCGTGCGCATAAAGCCCACAACAGTAGTCGAGGGGGAGTTGACTCAAAAAAGCTACTGAAATCCCAGTGTTTGTGTAGAGTGAGAAATTGGGTATGCATTATCTGACACAGCCGTATTAAATACTCTTAATAAAATCTATTTTATACTTCAACAAAGGTATTATCACCTTTGTTGGTAACGTATTACCAACATTGACATTTACATTGACATGTAAATGTTTAGAAAGAAACCCATCATTGACATTTAATATTCTTCTCTTGGGTGCCTCCTGAAGGGGGCACAATGGCTCTCCTGCTGTCACTTGAATACTCTTTGCTTACACTGGCCTTCTGCATGTCCTTATTTACTGCATCTTGTGATTTTCTTTGTTGTCTCTCACTTTTCGTCTCCATATTACACATTCTTTGTCCAATATATCCCTCCTCTCACTATCGCTCCCCTACACATGCCTAAACCATCTCAGCCTTGCTGCTCAAATTTTGTCCCCAAAACACTTATATCCAGTGAGTAGTTTTTTTATTGGCATACTTTATGCATAAAATAATAAGGCCGTGATATCTTGTTGTATCTTGCAGCAGAGATATACAGCATACACAGCATAAAAAGTGACGAGAAGACGTGTTGTAAACTTCCACTCACAATTTAGATAGTTGGTAAATGTTGAGAAAGGAAGTGTTGCAAGAGTTGTAGATCTTGTTCATGTGGCATAATCATGCTAGGCTGTGGTTGCTGCTGTACAAAAAAATGAAAAAAAGATTCAGTTATTTTCTCCCCTTTTCATATATTATATTATCTGTTGTTACACTGTGAATGTGTTACTGTTTTTGAAGTGTAGTCTGAAAAATATATATAAAAAAAAGGTCCCACAAAGTCAGGAGGGGAATTTAAAGGAGCTCAGTTTTGGTTTGTGATTTGTTCTGTTGGTTTTCTTTCACACACATACAATCAGTAAAACTTTACTGATATAACTGTTACTGTATTGCAGCACAAAACGGCTGACATGTAACTCAACTGCATTAAGGTTGATGTTATTTTCCTGCTATGCCCAACGGCCAGAAAGAAAAACCAACATTGGTTAAATACTTACTTACATACTTGACGATGACGTTGGTTGGGTGGGTTGATGTACAGTCATATATGTACAGGGTTGTACAGTAGGGGGCTGGGAACGCAGCCTTGCGGGGATCCGGTGCTGTAATATATATAAAGAATATACACTACCAGTCAGAAGTTTGGACACACGTTCTCATTTGATGGTTTTTTTTTTTTTTTTTTTTTTAACTTTCTACATTGTAGATACATACATACATAAAACCTTTTACTTTGTTGGCAGTGCTGCAAACCCTTGGCCTTCTCTCAGTGAGATTCATGATGTAGTCACCTGAAATGATTTTCGCTCTACAGGTGTGGCTTGTCATTGGTTGAATTTCTTGCCTTTTAATGGGGTTGAGGCCATCAGTTGTGCTATGCAGAAGTCAGGTTGGTAACACAGCTGACAGCCCTATTTGACAACTGTTAGGATTCATATTATGACAAGAACCAACCAGCTAAGTAAGACAAATGACAGTTCATCATTATTTGAAGAACTGGAGGTCAGTCAGTCCAGAAAACTGCTAACACTGAATGTGTCCCCAAGTGCAGTTGCAAAACCAACAAATGGCAATATTGGCTCACATGAGGACCGCCCCAGGAAAGGAAGAGTCACCAGCCTCAGAAATCATTCCCAAAATTAACAGATTACTAGGGACTACTAAAGATTACTAGCGACTACTAAGAAAAAGCAACAAGCAGAAGAGATTGGTTTGAGCCAAGAAACCAAGGAATGGATATTAGACTAATGGAAATCTGTGCTTTGGTCTGATGAATCCACCCGCCTTGCCTTCGCATGACACAGAAAAGGTGAAGCCAGGTCTCTACATGCATGGTTTCCACTGTGAAGCATGCAGGTGAGTGCATTTTCCTCTGTGCTGTGTGAGGCTGGAGGTTGACCTGTTCTGAACAACTATTGGCAATCAGCTCATCAGCAAATATACAATGATTAATTTAAAAAGACAATGGAATAAATAATGTATTTAGAATGATAGTTATTCCATTGTAAATATCTAACATCCCTCCTAAAGTTTGAAAAATCCTAAAAAGTGTAATCTGGATTTTCTATGACATCAATGCTCAAAATTTCACTTGGCAATCTAGAATAATATAAATATTTTTCATTGTAAAAAGTTAATTATGAAATCAAAATTGACTCTAGTTCAAAGTCCTTATGTGCTCTTGATTTGAATTTCTCATCACACTAAGTCATTGACTCCTGTTTATTCTTTATTAAGAGCCTTCTACAGCCATCAAACTCTGCATATACTCAACACTATGATGTAAAAAAAAAATAGATATCTTTTTATAAACGTATTACAATGAAGTCAGTGTTCAAAGTGTAATACTGTAATACTGATCTTGCCCCCAGCCCACCTCAATTTTTTGTTCTTGTGCCGGTGCCTCTAAGGCGATACTGAGTTTCGCCAGTAGGTGGCAGTAGCGACTCAAACAAACGAGTGACTGGCAAATCCCTTACAAAAGTAACGCAGGCCAGTTTTGGTAATGGAAGCCTTCAGTAACACCTAACTGCTGTTTTGCTGTGTTTCAGAGCAATAAACCTCAATTTGCACCTGGATGAACCTTGTCTTCCTTCAGCATGTAACAGTAACATAAAGTTATTCTGCCTTGTGATCAATTTGTAAGTGATTTATGAGTCAGTTATGAGACTAGTTAACCCCTACTAAATCTACTATTATATGCTATTGTTTATTATTAGTACATTTTCTACATATTACGCCATACCAATAGGAAAAACTCTGGGCCAGACACAAACAATCAATTAAATAAATGAAACAATGAATATCTAATGCGTGTTTGCATGCTCACCCACTGCAGGTGAGTCTGTTTTGGTCATGTGATTTCATGCAAATTCACAGTGCAGAGGCGACAGTGTCTGCTCATGCTGAGAACACAATATGGAGGCGGACCCTGATAGACATCCAGCCTCCAAGCAACACTGAAGGAAGCCAACATTAAACATCTGAATTAAACAACGTGAACAGAAAAGAGCTACATTATCAGGAGTATTGACTAACTACTGAAAAGTTTATAATAAATGCAGCACTATTTGTATGACTCAGTGTAGCTGTAAATGTATTGTGTTTATCATTACTATATGCACATTAGTCAAGCTTTCAGATATGTGACCCCCTCCATTGTCATTAACAGGATTACATTCTTCTTTGTGGGTTTTGTTTTTGCTATCGGTTTTGTGCTCTCATTTATTAACGACTTTAATTTGAAGTACCAATCTCTAAAATGGGTCACCGCATTGGGATCCAAGTTACAAATGATACGCAATGATGCTTGAAGAATTTAATATTAAATTGTTTGTGCAGACTGTACAAAGTACAGCATACTGTAGATCATTGAAAGTCTTCAGTAATGTCTATTTGAAGCAAACACATCTCAGAGTAATTCACTTTGAACATTTTTTTAACTCGGGAAAAGCAAAGAGATTAAAGCTCACTTGTTTTAGCATTCATGACAAATTTAACATATTTTGGTCTTATCAGTATTTATACATTCCAGTAATACATTTCAAATGTCCATCCATCCATTCGCTTCCGCTTATCCTTTTCAGGGTCACGGGGGGTGCTGGAGCCTATCTCAACTCTCATAGGGCTACACCCTGGACAGGTCGCCAGTCTGGCACACAGAGACAGACATCCATTCGCACTCACATTCACACCTATGGGCAATTTCGAGTTTCCAATTAACGTAACCCACTAACTGCATGTCTTTGGCCTGTGGGAGGAAGAACCCACGCAAACATGGGGAGAACATGCAAACTCCACACAGAAAGACCCTGGCCTGATGGTGGAATTAAACTCAGGACCTTTTTACTGTGCGGCAACAATGCGAACCACTGTGCTGCCTCATTTCAAATGTGTTATTTACAATTAAGTGAAAACAAAACAAAAGAAAATAACTTGAATTTTGGATATAAAAACAACATGACAAATAAAACTTTTTTCCTAAACATTTGTTGAAAACAAACACTTAATAAATTACGGTTATAATTATAGCCATATAATATCTGAAAATTCTTCAGCAATGTTTCTTTGAAACAAACAGAGCCCAGGGTAATTCACTTTGATTGAAAAGCATTCTAATGGCAACATGTACATCACTTATACCCTAAGTTTGTTTTTATTTGAGATCGTACACCATAACCGAAAGCCCATTTCAAACCTACACAACAACCTTCTACGTAACTGACTTGCACTTCCCGAGAAAAATAACCACTGTTCAGTCGACACGTACCACAACGACCTGAATGGTGTGGAAGGCTGTGGTGTAGGGATAAATGGAGTTTCTAGTTCCAGCGTCATGTATGAAGTAGATTTATCGCAAAAGTCAAAATAGACCTTAAGATTTACCCTCTGGTGAATGCATTCAGAAACTTGCCCAAGGATATATTGGCATGCAGACTGAAGTAACCTTACATTAGTAGATGACCTGCTCTACCTCCTGTGCTCACCCCTCAAATCCACCGGTCAAGTTAAATTCAGTCAGACCTTTAAGGGTCGGGTCTCCCTTGTAAAAGAGATCTTTGGTCTCAATGGGACTAAACTGGTGAAATCAAAGTTAAATAAATAAAATAATGTTTGTTATGAGTACATTTTAAATATGCTGAACCTAAGTGTTCTCACAGTGCAAATCTTTGACTTACTATATAGAATAATTTCCAAATGACAGCAGGATCATATTCTATAAGAAACAGTTATCATGAGATCATTTTCATGCATCCATGTATTAGAAAGAGCTAAAACTGAAGTTATGGTCACAACACTACACACTTTGATAGCCACTCTCTGTGATTATTGGTACAGAGCAGTTAGTAGATTTAAAACAGGTGGGTACTTGGAGTTCAGAGACACGCTGCCCATCCTGAACTGGAACAACTGGGCTTAAGATGCTTTCAGGGCTGTTTCTAAGTGACTCCTCCTCCGACTTGTCCAAATGTTCCTTATGCTCAGTATTTCTGTGCTCTAAAAGCGAAGCATCAGGCTGCCTCACCAAACTTGGAATTTCCTGATAGTCGTCATCCACTGCAAGAAAACTGTGTGACCCTATGGGCACACATATGGGGACCTCTTGATAGGACATGTCTGTTGATAGAAGAGGTGAAACCACTGATGGTGAAATACCACTTAGTTGTGCAGGAACTTGACAAGCTGGTATCTGGTGATCCGGACATCTCTCCATTCCACTGTTACTGGGATGGTAAATAGAGTCACAAAGCATTTCAGCCGTCCCCTGGGTGTTTAAGTTGTCTGTCATAGTCTGATGTAAACAGCCAGGAAGAAGGAAGTGATAGGTTTTATTTTCAAATGCAGATACTCCAGAACTCGTTTCAGAGAATAATTCACTTCCTTGTGTATTGTTTGACTGTGTCGGGAGACTGGTGCTCACTGGTAATATTGGGCAAATATTTGGGAATATTTTACAGAGCTCATTCTTAGCAGCTTTAGCAATAGAAGATTCTCCATTCACAGCAACGGGGCTTTCAGTATTTGTATAACTTAGATCAGAGGAACCCGTGCTGACCCCACTGCTTTGCTGAAGGCTTCCACAGCTTGTGTCTGTCAATGACACCTTCGACCTGAATACAAAGAAACAATTACTGAAACTGCCAGATATAAATCCTCAAGGAAATGTCTTGTAATGGTGATGCATCAATGCAGTCAATACTAACCCCAGTTCACTGTCATCTGGAATAAGGGTCTCAACATGTATGGGGATGGTAATGATGGGTTCAAGTTTCAAGACCTAAGCAAAATGAATGAACAGTCTTAAACATTTCAGTTGAAGGAGGAAAATCTTTTGGAACTTTAGTATGTTTCTCAAAGTGCCTTTTGTATTCCTTAAGATATCATTTCTGGTTGACTTAGTTTGCCCTGTTTTTGGGACAATAGGATTTAGTGACTGATTTTACCGTAGAAAAAACCTGTTAAAAAATGCAGAGCTGGATTCTGATTTCAGCACAATTTCTGTTAAATCATAGCGTTTGTGAAGGCCATTTGACTCCAGGGCTGATTATGCCATGAACAATGAAAAATTAAATATAGTGTCACTTAAGACAGGCCACAAATTCAAGTTCAGCTGTAGTCCCTGCAGATCAGCTGATTTTTAGTGCCAGTCTTCATCAGCTGATGGCTAAGCAGATACATTTCCATTCTAATCGCCAAATGTTGTCCACTAGATGCATTAGATTTTCTTTTGACTATAACAGTCCTGATAAAACTGCTATTTATAGACCAAATGTAAATCCAATTATGGCAAATGATGAAAAAGTGATGCAATATAATAATTTAATGAAAATCACCAACAGATTTTAAATTGTTAATAATTATTAATAATAAAGTAAATGAATGCAACCATTGAAGTTAGAAGTTTTTGACCTCACCTGTCTCACCTTCTGCTCACTTGGATTAATATTAAGAAAAGAGGGATTTGTAGTTTTCGGAACTGCATCGTAATAGATTTTTCTCAACCTAAAAGGAAATGTAGGAAAAAAATGATGACCCCATTCAAATATTTAGGGGAAATATGCACTGACCGAGGCACAAGAAAAACTTGTTGATCTACATGACTCACTTTGCATAACAGCCATATTTAGCAACGCTGAGGATGACTGCAGCAATGCTGAGGGTGATAATGATAACCAACATCAGGTTGTGGCGGGAAGGACCTGTGAAATAACATGTATGAAACAAGTTTAATAATTGCAATCTTGCACAGATGTTATACAGCAGAGAGATATAGTAGGATAAAGTGCATAGCATATGCTTATATGTCTGCTAACAGACTTGTATTTTGTGTTAGATGTGTTGTGTTGATGACACTGTGTGTCACTACTTAATGCTATATAATTCCTAAACAGTTTCTTCATATTGCCTCAAAAGGATAGTTTTTAGTTATTTTTTTATACCAATGAGTGTCCCATTGCATTTTTTTTTACTCTATGCAGCCTCCAAAATGTAAGTTACAAAGATAAAATATACATTTTTTAAAAAGTCTTCATACTCTATCTTATGCTATACACGGTATGAATGTTCAGATCGATACTACTTAAAACAGGACATAGCATCATAATTTATTGATTTATTGTTGCTTTGTTGTTCAGGAGATTAAAAAAGAGAAATTAAAACTGTACATATTATACATACAAACTTTTTATCTCTTTGCTTTTGAGATTTCCACAGATCCTTTATATTTGAATACACTTCTAAATTCACTTTTAATGTTACAATCTAAGCTGCTCATCTCCACTTTTCTCTGGAGACAACAGCTTACATGATAGTTAGTTTGAGAGTTAATATTAAAACTCATATTATTTTTCAGCTGAATGTGTAATAGAAATATAATTAGGGCCTCTTAACACAGTTAAGAAATACAGAATTTACTGTTTTACAACTGAATAAAGACAATTCTTACCAGTTTCAAATTCCCACTCTTTGCTACTGTCACTGAACTTGCCACTCAGACTTAAGAAGCTTTTCACGCTGACCACATATGCTGAACTGGGAGCCAGGTCTTGACCTTTTATTACATAGTAATTTAGTTCATCAACTGTGGCTGGTTTGAAAGGTCCAGATGTCTAGTATGGAGGAACAAAAATGAGTTTGACAGTTGTCCATGTTTACATCTCCAGAACAAATAGTTACTGTGGCATTGTTCCTACCTTTTCTGTTTCTCCTTTTTTATAGTAAGTCACCACAGCAGTCATTTCATTGTTTAAAAATCCCTTCATGTTTGACGTCCACTTGACTTCAAAATTCCCTTCGAGTTCATTGACTGATTTGATTGTTGGAGTTTTTGGTTTTACTGTACAGAAACAAAAGAGCATTAAAGTGAATATTTGTTCACCTCCAGAGAGTCTTTCTGGCAGATGCAGAGTTATGGGAAATAATTTGAAAGAAGCCAACGTACTGCTCTCCATGACATTGATAGCTTTTGACTCCATGATGTTGCCATCTTTCCAGACTTTTGCTGTGAGAGCTTCTCCTAACACACGCATCAGTTTGAAGGAGCAACAACACTTTCCAATGCCACACTGTTGTACAGCGCAGTTCTCCTCACTGGGGAGCAAAGGATAATATGCAAAACACTTTAAACATTCATATGCCACAGCATATTTACACTGTCAGCCACAGCATTGAAACCACAGACAGATGAAGAAAGTAACAAGTAATGACTACACATTAAATGCAGTGTTAATGATTAACCTTGGATTCCAGTTACACCCAACCAATCATCTTTGGATCATGCTAACCTCCTGCTACAACAACGCCACATTTTTATCCTTTGTACACATGTCCCACATACTGAGGCAGTGTTACTCTAGTTTACTAAAGTCATTGTTTAAACAGCACAAAAATTATGGAATAAAATTAACAGTGCTCATCTATTGACATATTCCCCTGAATCCCAAAGGTACAAAGAAGATTAACAGACAGAAAAGCAGCTGAAATTTGTCAACTGTTTAACACTTATTGATTAAAAAAACAGCCTAAAGAAACAAAAAAAAATTTGGGAAAACTGTACATATTGTAAAAGTACAATATGTTTGTTCTTCACAAGAATGTACCAACCATTTAACTGCCATAGCTTATTATTTTAGTTTTTTGCTGTTTTTTTTTTTTTTTTTTAAAGTTTGATATAACTCTGTGCACATTCATTTTACCTCTCAGCACCAGTAATACCGAGTTTGCTGGGATTTCCACTGAGAACTTCCACACAACAAGAACTGTCTAGAAAGTGAATGAGGAACACAACGAAGAGCAAAAATCCAAACATCCCAATCTAACTGAGAATCCACTCAGTGTGCCAATGCAAGTCCGGTCCACATACAGCCGACCCAGGAACCCCCACACAGGGCAGATACCCTCAGATAAATCGTGTCTATACCCGGACACGTAGGAGCTAGTAGCAAAAGCAGCACCCAGTCAAAGTAAGCCTGTTGGTTTTAATGCCATGGCTGATCGGTGTAATACTAAAATCATCGATTAAAAACACACCGGGCATACTTGTCTTGGACTTGGAGAGTCATGCTGTACTCAGTGCAGTTTTGCAGCTCCAGCTCACACTGCATCACCTGGTCAAAGTCGTACGTACATTCAAGGTTGAAGCCAATTGTCGGATTCTTTCCTGAACGAAACATATTATACAAGTACGAAAATTATGAGTGCTCACACAGGGCTCACACAGACTATCTAATTACAGTATTAATATTATTATTATTATTTTACTGTAAGCTACATACCAGGAAGTACGGCCGCAGTTATGTATCCAAAAAGAAGCACGGTATAAGAGATCCAGTTGCAAACTTGTCTGGAAGAAAAAACGAAAATAAGATATTTTCTTTTAACAAACCTGACGGATTCGTGAAGAAAGTCAAATTTACGTTATCCAGGTTACCTGTTTGAATCCATTACGAGACAATTTAGTTCGCGTATTTTCATAGAAAGCGGTCTGCTCGGCTCCAGCCTAAATCCATTCGCACAGTGTGTCTCACAGTCTTTCTCATGTGAAAGCTGTTGCAGAATGCACCACTCATTTAGGGGAAGTCAGACTCACTGACTTTTCTTTGGAAGGACAGAACCGTGCGTATAAAAACGGGGGAGGGGGGAGTAGACTTACTGTAAAACACTGTAAAATCCCAGTTTGGCAGTAGAGTGGGAATATGGAAAGTTATGGAATAAAAACGATGGAATCATTTAAATTAAGCAAAATTTTCCTCTTTCTTTTTCCCGTGCACATTATCGACAGGAACTAACATTACCAATTATATTTTGTTGGGTCTCTAAAGTTCACTGGCTGTCCTCAGCTGTTTTATATTACATTTATGCTAAAAGTCTCTGACCGCTTGTATGTCATACTGTCATAGACCTGCGTTAGGCTACGTATAGTAAACGGAACCTGAACATGAAATTATACAGCTTTCATGGAAACATTTTAAGCCTACTATTGCACATAATAAATAATGCCTTGATTCTAGAATTGCGATATGCCATTCTTGCACAAAGGTCGTTTTTATTATATGGAGAACATGAGAGGAAAAAATAAACCATGTATAAATAATTTGGAAAAAAGTTATGATAAACACAGTATGATTATTTGTGACAAGCTAGACAATAAACAAGACAACAAACACAAATGATTCTATTCTTAAGGATATTTCTAATTGGCAAATTACTGCTGCAGTTTTGCAGTTTGATTTAAAAAAATACAGTTCACATTTTCAGCATTTTTTGCACAGTCAATAGCCATGACGTGACATAAATTTATATATAGACTTATTTTAGGTTCAAAACATAACACACAATTACAAGAAACCTTAGACCCATACCAGGCACATTTTAATGAATGTATACCCATGTATAGTGTAGCACTAATTTTCATTCACTGATGATGTAAAAGGGGAGGAACATGTTTTAGTCACATTGACAGGAGGTTTATATGTCCCCTTTCATCTTCTTCCACAAAGTGGAATGTATATAAAGCAAGTTGTGGTGTTTAACATGAATGTATTCTCAGAGGAATTTCCTTGTTGGAAGTCAAACTGCCATTGTTCGGGTGCAGGAGTCAAACCTGAGTTGTGTTGGATGTATTTTGGTTATATAAATGTATTGAGGGTTACACTTTACTTTACTTTAAGTTTTTCCTCTGTATGTGTTTCAGGGTAATTTTCAGATCTCTGCCAACTTAGAACACCTGGGCAGTGTGCTCCCTGACTTCAAATATATTACTGGCACTCCACACTCATGTATCCACGCCCAAGACTGAGCCTACTGGTTTCTATACTGTGTTTTGTTTAACTGCCAAAACAGTGATCCTCACTTTTTGTCATGGCCTTATGAGCCAGGATGTTTCCTTGAACTGTCTGAAGTTCACTGAAAACAGGAAGTCAGCATGGAAAACAATGGGAAAAACATGTGTGCTTTTGTATGTATGTGCAAAGATAATTTCATCACGTATTTGAAGTATATGGAAATTAATTTGTGATATTATCAAATAAATAAAAAGATACATAATTTAAATACAAGTGTAAGTATTTCATATGAGACATAGAGACATAAAATGTACATGTTTAAAACTTGTTGTGTGAGAAGTAAACTGTTTGCTTTTGTGTGCAGTAAACTGAATCCAACCTTTTGAAGGCAAACCATTTCTCACTCACCATCGATAATTCCACAGTTTTCCCTTCTCCTCAGGTTAAGAGCCTTGGTGTCATCCTAGACAGTTCACTTTCCTATAAATCTCACATCAATAATCTCACCTGTTCTGCCTACTTCCATCTACGCAACATTAACAGATTACTTCCTTCTCTTTCCACCCAGTCTCCATTCTTGTCCACAGTCTTGTTACCTCCCGTATTGACTACTGCAATTCTCTTTTGCATGGTCTCCCCCAAAAATCCCTCCATAAGCTTCAACTGGTTCAGAACTCTGCTGCTCTCATTATCACCAGAACCCCCTCCTACCAGCACATCACCCCCGTTCTTCAGGAACTTCACTGGCTCCCTGTGAAATTCCGGATAATATTCAAACTTCTTCTGCTCACCTTCAAGGCCATTCATAACCTCGCTCCTCCTTACCTTTCTGACCTGTTAACCACTACCTGTTCACTTCGATCTTCTTCTTCTATCCAGCTTACTGTACCTTCCTTCCGCCTCACCACCATGGCTGTGGAACTCTCTGCCCCCAGAAATAAGAAACATTGGTTCTCTCCCCCAGTTTAAATCCCAACTCAAAACTCATCTTTTCAAATCTGCATATTCACTGTGAATCCACTGTTTGTTAATTTTATCTTGTGCTTTTGTTTTATTGTTCTTATTTTGCCATTGTTTTACTAAGTGTTTTATCCTATTGCAAAGTGTCCTTGGGTGACTTGAAAGGCGCTCATATATAAAATCTATTATTATTATTATTATTATTATTATTATTAATTGCATTTGTCCCTAACCACCAGAAACCCTCACGTTAACTTTTATCATGTGGAAAAAGGTTAGCGTTCATCCGTCAGCTTCACTGTGCTAATGTTATGCTAACGTAGCTGTTTTGCTAGTGATCACGTAGGACATCATTATATACCAGCTAGTCCGACTTCAGTAACCCTACAAAAGTCACTGCTGTACGTTTTAATTTTTTCAGAAATCTCTTAGTCAGAACATGGCATATCATGTTTAGGTGGAAACTAGCGAACTAATTTCCTGCTAACTTCTAACTCCGTTGAATTTATTAAATCTGTTTTCATGGATGCCTGAATGTTAAACTTAATTGTTACACCTGGTAAAGCAGCAACGCTAATCATTTTATTAAAGATGAAAGAATTTAGACAGTTTTTAACTCTCAGTAATGCCGCAGTGTTCCTTTGACTTTGGGACCTGAAGCAAACGGAGTTTTGAACCCAGATTACTCCGCAAGGCTCCTGACTACGGCAGCCGTACCGCTCCGCCAAGCCATCAGGCGGTGCCTTCATAGCTTACCAAAGTCGTACTAAAACATTTTTGACAGATTTCTGCACGCCATGTACTACATCAAATCGGTTCGAGGTCAGTAAGCACAACCAGAATTCATACATAAGGCACACTGTTGATTTTTGAGAGAATTAAAGGATTTTAAGTGTGCCTTACAGTGTGCAAAATACGTTATACAGAAGAAAAGAATATATCACGATATATATCGTTACCCCACATGCTTCAAATTATACCATGATATGGATTTTAGGCCATATCGCCCAGCCCTACTCAAGAACATCTCTTTAAACAGTCTTTTCTCTTACCATTGAGTTTCTTTTCAGATCCAGAATATATTAATTTACATGAAGTCTTTGTATGATATTGAAGCCTTTTTTGTGGTGAATTATGTACACAAGAATGTCCTAAAAGGGCTTTCTTAAATAATGTCTGATTTTTTTCTCTCTCTCAGTTGTCCTGTTAGGTTTCCTGTAGGTTTTGTTTCACAGCTTTCAATTTTCTCCTCAAACATAAAGTGGCTTGGTGCCAAAAGAAAGAAAAAATAGTCTGACGTACTAACCGATCAACTATTGCAGACATGGTCTGTTAAACACGGAACAATCAGGCTTACAACACATTGCAGGGAATCTGTCTGGTCTTGCAAGTGCATTGTCAAAGAAGACAGTTTCGTTTTTCCCTTTAGGTTTTTCAAAACACTAACCAATCCTGCACCAGCTATGGATATAAAATCTCAAGACTCGGTTGTGTTCCTAACATTGGACAAGCTGATTCTTTTTCACACGAAATTGTCTTAGACTCTGGATTGTACAACTAACATGTCGGCTTGGCGCAACAAACAAAACTACAGTTTTTTTTAGAAAGTTTAATGAAGAAACTAGACAAGCTGGTGCTCTTCAAGACAGCTAATAATTTCACACTGACAAATATGAGACAATCCTGAGTTTCAAGTTCTTCAAGTTCTCTTCTGGTTCAGTCCATCTGTTTGTGTCTAAAACAGACTTGAAAGATGATTCCTGATGTCTATCAGTAGGTTGTCAGTTAGTATTATTACTGGTACTTCTCATATATACACATTTTAAGCAGTGTTCTTTCAGAAATCTTCGGTATCTTAAATATTATGACACGTCACATTTATATTTTTTCATCGTCTCAGACCTTATAAAGCATATGGTGTTTGAAAGTAACCAAAAAGAGGTTGTGGGTTTTTTTTATTTTAAATTAAACCACCTGTATATGTAAAATGAAATGCCATGTTTATATTTCCTTAAGAGGATATACTATTATTGAAGAGCTGTGTGCATTTTCCGCACCCATACATTACATTCTCTGAATAACTTAGGGTGGTGACCACTTAAAGAACAGCAGTTTTTCTTTTATTTGCAAAGCTATCCTTAATAAAGTACCATTCTATTTATTTAGAATGGTACTTTATTAAGGCTGAAGTTCAAGCCTTATTTTGAAGGTCTCTTGCCGGATGTATAATCTATTTTTTATACTCGCTGGCTGCGGCTGCTTCTGCTCTCTGACTAAAATGTCTATCGTCAGTTTTGATAAATTACCTCAGGTATCAAAGATTTGGATCGCTCTGAGGCGGCTTGACAAAAAAGGTTCGTGAGTTTGTGTGAGTTTCTCGTCTTCTCGTCAGCCGTGATTTTTTTTTAATTACTCACTGATGTCAGTCTGTGCGTCTGTGTCCATGGCAACCAGCCCCTTTAACCCGTTAAAGTCAAAATGAGGATTGTGTGCTCATATTTTCTTTTTCTTTTTTTCCCCCAGATAATATAAGTTAAATCCATTTAAAAAAAGTTTATATATTATTTTTTGCTTTATCAGGCAATAACGTACTCATAAATAACCCCCCAAAAGGGTAGGAGCATTTCGCTGGTGACTGTTATATTAGACCGCGAGCTCACATCTAAAATTATTTTATTTTATTTTTTTCTTCAAAAGAACCAAAGAGGGAACAAAAATCTGATTATAGGATTACTAGAATCATGCAATTGGGTATTTAGCAAATATATTAAACGGTTAATTTTAATAAGAGATGAATGAAATACTGTAACAATCAAGTGTTCAGATGTGAGTGTTTAAAATCCATGTCAAACATGGACAAACAACACACCAAAACATTTGTGCCTAATAGCCTATATATATATATATATATTTACATAACACTTACACATAATGTATATCTAAACAATCTGCAGTTAACTGAAAATACTAAACACAACAAATGTCTCTAGTTAACTATAAAGTCCATTCACTTGGATTGTAAATTTGATTTTTCATGATACTCATGTGAAGTGTGCTACCATGCATTCAAACACAGTATATGTAAATCCAGCTTTCTCATGACGGCCATAAGACATAAATAAGCACTTCTGTGTTGAGAGAGATTATACTAAATATACTGCTTTTTAGATCTGATGCACTGATAACATTCAATTAAGTTCAATCCAATTCAATTTAATTTTATTTATCAATCAATCAATCAATCAAAATTTATTTATATAGCACATTTTTAAGACCGAAGTACACCAAAGTGCTTTCCATTAAAATCGCAGTACAAATAAAATCACAATGAAATATAAATTACAAATATATAAAATAAGATAATTACATAATCTAAATACAGAGCCAGATGTAAATTACCCTAATTCGCCTTAAATGCCAGATCAAACAAATACGTTTTTAAACGTGATTTAAAAGACTGAATGGAATCTGACGCGCGAATATGAAGAGGGAGAGTATTCCATTATGTAACGTCAAATCACAAAAACAGTTGCCTCAAAGTGCCTATAACTATACTAACCAAATGTCCAGCTACTGGCATGTTTTCCACAGCATTGGTGGCTGTTTTGGCTTATATCTTTATAAATTATAAGTGAATGATTGATTAACCATTAATAAATGCACTGTTTGCAATTATGTAATGGTAACATTGTAAAAAGTAGACTCTTACATTTACTTTGCTGCAGATGAAAAAGTGGCTACTCTTCGAGAAGTGTCTATTCCCCCAGCTGCTGATGTTACCATCATTGTACAGGTATGCATTCATCCATCCATTGAGTCAGCCAATCAACTTTAAAATCTCCAAAGTTATACATTTAATTCTCACAAATATGCATTTAAAGCAGACATTAAATTTAAAGATTTAAAATGATCACAGTCCTCACAGCATTTGTTGAGATTTGATTAATCTTTTATGTGTAATTATGTAATTGTTCTTTCTTATCATGTGTATTTTTGGATTGATTTGTTTTGTTTTTGTTGTTTTGACTTTGACTTTAAATCATTGATTGTTAATATTATTAAGTATAAAACATGAATGTGCTCTTTTGTTGTTTACTCATTAAAATATTGCCCATTATATTATATTATATTACATCACCTTTTCAGATTGTCAGCAGTGCTTTTGGGCTGAACTGCTCCAATGTTGTGTTCAAGGTACATGTGTAAAATACAGGCATTTCTCTAAACGTTTAGTGGAAGTGGGTCCATGTGTCAAAAATGATTAATGAAAAAAAAAATTGGTGGGAGCTCTTGAAAACACAACAAGCTGATAAGTTTCCTCTGTGTGTAGATAAGGAACCATCATGGCCATCTTATCCCTCTGAACAGCTCCATCCCTGCTAACAGCAAGCACATGTATGTGGTCTGGTGATGTAAAAGTCTTTACATTTAATCACTGCATACTGAAAATATATAATCAAGCAGTTATATATTTTTCTTCACAGACCTTACGTGCTTGAGGTTGCAAAGATCTTTCAGCATGGTAATCAGTGTGTTTATCTTTAACAGTCTGTAAATGTTTCTACATTTCATAATCCTGTTAATGGAATAACTACAGCCAATCAGCTTAGCTTATGGGATATACAAAGGCAATGGAATTATGAACAAACCTTGTATCAAATGTGGTGCTGGGAGGGGTCCCAGCACCTCTATTCTGGAAAAAGTATTTGCAATGATTCATTTGCTGTAAAAGAAAAATAGAACATAATATAAAGTATTAGATTTTCTTGTCATGGGACAGTTTTTTAAACAACAGACAGAAATTTTAGAAGGTATCACAAATGGAATATCCTAAAGACTACTCTTGGTCAGCATCCACATCCTGTGAATGGAACCGCAGCTTTAATAGTAGCAGTGAATGGACTCGTTTTCCTTTATTTTGGATGGGAAACACATGAAACACTTAAACATGAATCAGTTTATCATGGCTAAATTATTCTACAAATAGTAAAGAAGATACAGAAAGAAAGATCACTACAATGTATAGTCCTGAACAAAAAGGCACCTTTTTGATTTCTGTTTGGTTTCATATTACTTCAGTGTGTCCCAAGCCGAGAACCATCCCCATGACTGTGATCAATAAAACTATGAACACAAGACTACAGACTATTGAAAGAAGGGTAAGTGCAAGTATTCTTTAATGAGAGTACAGTACAGTTAGTGGTTTGGCAGTAGTCCACAGACTGATCTCCGAATGAATATATTAACGACTTAATAACAGATGCTACTTGTCTGTAAATGATTTTAGATTGTATTTTTAATTATAGATACAGAGACTGGAAGACCTTCTTCCTCAAGTCAAACTCAGGCGTAATGAAAAACTAACCCAGGTATTTAAACTTTCTTAAAGCGGTGAATGCACTGAGAAATGCAGAACCATATTGAAGAGTTTTAGCCTCTTCATCAAATCTCTTAACCCATTAAATCCCCAAAATTTCCCTGCAAAATAAGTGCATGCATTTTACTCCTTAGACATCCCCTACACACAATATGTTTAATTATTTTTTAATGTCGTAGGGGCTTAGAGCAGCAAAAGTTGTTCCCAGTGGGTTTAAATGGGTTAATATTACAGTGAGTTTTTAAAAAATCAAACACCTGGTCATTATCTTTTTGTTTGTATCAGGAAATTGAATGTCTCAACCAGAAGTTGAGGTTTCTTCATCAGAGAATGCAGGTAAATCAAAAGTAATTATCATCCAACTTCTGCACACAGGGTAGTTTAGTAACTAACTTAAAAAGTGAAAATCTATTATGGCACATTCACATAGGATAAGGCAGGGTAAGATATCCTTTATCGATCCCCTTCAATTCATTCCCTTCCTTTCACTCATCAGCATAAGGAGCAGTTGGTATTCACTGTCAAAATATCTGGTGGACCAACTCCAGTTAGAAGCCAGTGCCTTGAACAAACACAAGCTGACATGAGAATTAACCTAGCGTATTTTTTTTTTTAATTATAAATTAAAATAAAGCAAAATCTGTGTCTTTTTTTATATAATTCCTTTTTCTATTATGACATTGGGGATTTGTCTATTTATGATGTGCTTTATCACTCATCTGCACCTTAAATAACAGATTGAGATATACAGCACTTTTATTTACTTTTATTTCAAATACAGTTGAGTATAATGAATAATGTGTGTTAGACATATTTACATTGTTTAGGTGTTTTTCTTTTATGTTGGTTCTGCTCTGAATTGTTGCAGGTAGCAAATTCTCACACATGGAAAGGGGTGTTGATCAGAGCCCCTCTGTGGTAAACTGAGAGCCGCATTTCAACTGCAGAGCAATGGTTATAATTGCCATCATAGTGCATCATGTTACTATGTACAGCTGGTTCATGATTTGTGTTTCCTATGTTATAGTGTTTCCAACTACTTATATTATTTATATTAGGATTTCAAACACCTGTAGCCATCCATCTAGTCACAGTCTGGACAAAAAGGCCTTAAACATTTAGATCACAGACTCGTGTTTGTATTCTCCAGGTTAATGCTGATAGTTCTTTCGTGTACTGCTTTTCTGTCTTCAAATGTAGTGAATATATTCTTGTCACCCACCCAAGTATAAGAGCAATATATCTGTAAGACCTTCACTTACTTGAGTAGCAAACAAGTAGCAAACTCATTTTGACTGGTGAACGATGAGTTTGACTGTATACTGTGTGTACCTTGAAATAAATAAAATAATTGAAGGAAAAAAAATAGTCTGACTGCATTATTTGTTATTAATATTTATTCATTTTGGAACTCTTATGCTCAGAATCTTTGTTGTTGTTTTCTCTTACTGGTTGTGAAAAAGACAATGGTTGCAAATGTTGGGCAATTTCCTGCCTTTGTAACAAATGATGCAAGCACTGAAACCGGTCAGGTCTGTCACACAGTGTTCAGTAATTTTTCTTGTGAAGGGGATTATGCATATCCAATTGCGACATAATATGCAAAGGCTAGGTGGCATCATGGGATTTTATGAAAAACTGTCATTTATTTGTCAAAACAAATGCTCAGAAATTTCTCCCTTATTGGTCCCTTTAGGCACTGTGCATTGAACTTTTTGATGTTAAAAGTGAGCAGTAGAGTTTGTTTTCAGACACTGCTGAATCATCATACTGGACATAACTTCAGTTTACACGTTATCCAAACAAGTCTTAAATGACTGGATTTGAAGAAAAAAATGAATACAGACACTTCACTCTGACAAATTTTCCAATTTTAGACGAAAATGATAGGCAAAAGGACAAAAAATGTATCTAACAGAAATTAATTTGATTTGTTTTACTAATATATCTATAATTAAATAAAATACATATCATGCAGTAGTTGAAAACATTATTTTATTAAAATTATCGTAGATTCATCAAGAAATGTCGTTTCATGTGATCGTCTTATACAGTAGGTGGCGGTGCATCCTCCAGCTGACTCACGTACAACATGGAAATGAAGACACGAAGAAGTAGCATTTTGTGTACAGTTAGCAAAAGGGCATGTTTGCTATGACGGCATTAAAGTTAGATATTGGCGGGCTTTGCTATGTTTTTCGTAACGTTTGTAATAGTTTTTCGTGCTCAAATCCTTCGGTTACAAAAACAGATCAAATAAACAGTCATGTATTAAGTGGGTAATTAACTAGCGGTTAGCCTGCTATCTGCAGCTGCGTGTCTCAGTTGACTGAAATGTCTTATAGACGGGCACTGGTGGATTGTGCGGTGTTGTCTCTGCAAGATCCCTGTGTGTTTTATCCGTGTTGCAGATGCTGTTTCTCCAGGATTGATGTTGACCAGCAGGACACTACGAGGTAAACACAAAGGTTCAGTTGTAGCCGAGAAACGGTAGCATTGTGAAAATCCCTTTAGAAACTGTGCTGAGAGGACTGTATCTAAGTGAGATACAGTCCAGTTAAAAGTGAATGGATTTCTTTTAGAAAATTAGAATATTTTTTTATACAATGTATGTTACCTCCGTTACCTGACAGTATATGGATACTGGTCAATCGTCTCTGTGTACCCACCACAGATGCAGATGCTTCAAGTGTGGTTACAAGTGCCTGAGAGAACAGGTGGATTACAGGTACCGTCTCTCACTGAGGGTGGCCCGGGACGGACGTATATTCGGGATAACAGTATTTGGAAACAGCTTGAAACCATTCTTTGGCATTCATGCAAATGAATTACAAAGGTGAGTACAGAAAACACAATGCAAGTTCCTATTATCAAGACTGAATAACTGTTAAAATGTTTTCCCAGGTTTAGAAGGAGTATATATTGGGATAAAGCAGAGGCCATGGATACATATAAGTTGAGGTCATAGTATGTGATGGAGTTGGTGTACTGGTTGTTGTCACTTAGGGTTTACTACACCTCCCTCCGAATATAAGAGGGTGGAGAAAACATTAGAACACCAGTGAGTGCTTTGCAGTTCAGTACAACACCAGGACCACCATCCACAAAAATGCCAGAATTTAAAATTTTTGGCAAGTTTCTATTAACCCCCCCAAAAAGAAGGAAAGAAATGGCAGTCCTATTGTATTAAATTTAACAGGTGTACCTAATAATATGGATACATGCTATTTGTATTGTACCTCTTCTTTTTAAAGTGCAGATTTTAGTGGTTTTTTGTCAGTTTCAAATGACTACAACGTGTGAAGAGCATAACATCTTCTCTGATGGTTAAGTGAAGAGCTGTGTGGGCTTTGTGTCTTTTATAGATTGGTGGAAAACTTGGACAGACCCGTGGAACAATCTAGAAGACTCACATTGCTGGTGAAGGCAGTCGAGGACTGTTTCATTGGCAGACATTTCATTTTTGGTATAAAGGTACATTCGTAAATCACGTGTGTAAAAGTATTATGTGACATGCAAGATCAAAAGTTATTCAAATACATATGAAGACTTAAAAATAGGCATTCAACATTTTAGTCACTATTGCTGTTTGGAGGTTTTTTTGTTTTCTTTTTATATAACTTGAAATCAGTGACTTCCTGGTCACACAAAACAGCAGAAATTAACTCAAACTCAATTGTCCATATTTTTTTATTCCTGCTGTTACTTTGAACATAAAATGATTTAAAAAAAACATGAAAAGCAAGACAAACTATGCAACAATTAAATAATAAACGTCTCTCCACATTTCACAATTTTAGTTTCTCAGTTCACCATTAAAGAAAATAAAATAATAGGATCAATATATGTCCAAAATGTGTTCTAATTATGCTTACTTTATTTTTGCATTGTTTGAGCTTAGCTGTCTGTGGTATCATCTGTGTTGTTTAGGTGATGGAAGCAGAAAGTGCGCTTTGGTTTGGAGGACCTGTTCTAAGTGGCTCCAGCAGTAAAAATGCAGCACAGTTTGTTGCTACTCAGATGATTCTTCCCAAAGCAACGGGAATGGGAGGATGCACCGTGGTCAGTTATTATCGGGTTCTTCTTCAGAAAGCTTCTGAATCTGAACTTGTATCTGCTGATACCAGCAGAATCTCCAGTCTTCCAGCAACAACCCCGCTCCTCATTCATGATCATTCTCCAACTAGCAGCTTTAGTGATGCCACACTATCTGCCTCTCATCTTTTGCCCCGATCACTTCAAAGGTAATGAAATTAAGAAATGATACAATCTTCTGTATTTTCTGTCCAAAAAACCCCTACTAACTAGAGAGTCATGTACTCCTATGTACTATTTCTTTGTAGGGACTACAAAATAACAATAAATGGCTCTGAAAGCCAAAGTAAAAACCACACATATTCTCATAAGCTACTGATATTGACTTCTAAGCATGTGGGTGGAGGTGCTGTTACATTACATGCAAAAATGATAATTGATAATAGCTTTTGTTTCCTTCCTAGATCACGTTACATAGACTGCACCCTTACTCCCACAGCTCCATGGCAGCAATCACTTGGACTGGTTACATCATCAGCAGAGCAGGAAGAAGGCTGCAGTACCCAGGAATGTGGAGATGAAAACAGAAGTCAGGCTGACAAAAGTGTAACACCATATCTTGCACAGAGGGGTTGCCAGGAAAACCAAAAAGTGGAAAAGGACTTGGCTCCTTTTTTCTCATTGCAGCACAGTTTTTATGAGAGTCCATCATCTGAGAAGGGAGCTGGAAACAGCCTTAGCCTAAAGACTTGGTTAAGGCCGTCCCAGTATTGTCAGAATAGCCCCAAAGAAAAGGAGTTTTCTACTGGACAGCTCACCAGAACATTTTCATCAAGCTCATTGGCTTGGAACGATTTGCCTTTCTCTGAAAGTCTGACAGAGTTTTTATGTGAAGCCAATAAAGATTTTGACACTGATAGAGATACGAAACAAGTTCAGAATGTTCACTGGAAGGAAGTAAAGGCAAGAAATAACCTGGGAAACAGCAGCTTAATAAGTGAAACATCTTCCCAAAGAAATGCACAAATAACAGACAGGCATTTGCAAGCATTGTTGGATGCCACTAATACCCCTGCAACAAATGGATGTGGCTCACATGATTCAGCCAGCAAAGAATGTAAGAACCCTCTTCTGTTTGTCAAAAGGAGTCAAGATAGAAACATTTATTCCCATGGGTGTTATCAGGTGGATGGCACAGCTAGTTCACTGTCTTTTCAAAAGGAGGAAGAAGAGCAGCTTGAGGGGGATGCCTACAACTGTTCAGCAGATCTGTTTGGTAGCTCAGACACGATCAATCTTGAAACGGAGAGGCTCACCATGCATGCAGAAGCCGTCGGTGATGGCATGGAAGCTTGCTCACAGTTTTCCAAGGCAGATGAGCATCATCTGATTTATGAAAATGCGAATGTGACACAATCAACACCAGATAAAGGGAAATTTAAAAAAAGTAAATGCAGGGAGAGTTTGATTCCACAAGACACAAAAGGATTTGACTTTGTCCCTCCCTCTCAGTCCACACCCATTGTAAAACTAGGCGTCGTATCATACTCATGTGTTGACTTGTACAAAAGCGTGACAGGTGAATTCAGTTCACAGCCTGTCAATCAAAAAAGTTTTAATGCAAATTTACATGAAATGGAGAGTAAAAACAATTCTGTTCATAAACTGAACTGTGGTAATGCTGACCAGGCTTTGCAGAGTGAGATGGAATCTGTCAAAGAAAACTTTGTGTGGAGAACTACATCCAGCAGACACAGCCACAAACTTACCCCCAAAAGAAAATTCTTGAAACCAGTCGAGCATAAAAACAGTTTACATCCTCTGCAGCACCTTAGGGTGCAGGAAGAGGCTCTAAACCGCATGTCAATCAACTGTAAAGCAAGATTTATTGACGTGTCAGAGTGTGGCTATGACAATGAAGCAATTGTTCCTCCTACACCTGCGAGTAAAATCCAACAAAGTGTGCCAATCCGCAAAAGAAAGCTGACAGACAACCACAACAATTTTGGTTCCATCGAGTGTGTGCTGAGAAAGACAGAAAATTGTGACAGTGAAGAGGTTAGCGAAGGGATTCATGGGAGCCAGACATGTGACTGCTCTAGAGATCTGTTCTCTGACTCTTTCTGAGACATTGTGTTGCAGAGTGACTTGTAAGAAATCGTGCTCCATTGGAGTAATACTGCTGTTATTTTACTCTGTGTGAAACAGAAAAAGAGGGCTCATATATTAAACACTATAGATAGAAGAGAGATGCTGTCTTGACCTTCAAGTTTGCACTTTGACTGAAAGTGTAATGAATTCTCTTCCTCTGCCTTTTTCATCAAATGCTTAGTCTAACTCAATGTTTTTAATTTTTATGCACTGTTTAGAAAGCGCTTTTAATTAAATGAAATATATAAACATGTTACATTTACCACAATCATTGCCTGGTCTTATTACAACCTGAGCTTAGCAGCAGTTAAGGTGGGGCAAAATCTCATCAACGACTATGGTTTTTGAAACATGTATAGAATGTGTTTGTATGTCCACATACTTATAGATCCATATTTTTGAAAGTATTACTGTCTTCTTTGAACACATTAAGGCTTTTTTCTAAAGGCTCAAGTGACTAAAAGCTTGAGCTCACAAGCGTATGAAAAATTATAGCTATTTACTTTAAGATGTTTGTAAGGTTAATATGTAATTAAGTGGATATTTAATTGCTATCTATTCAAGGACAATAACATTTTTATTTTATGTTTTCATTTGTTTATATTAATGTCAATATAAATAAAGATTAAATACTATTACAAAAGATTATTTATGGAACAAAGGTCCCCTGATAGTTTAAGGCATGCTTTAGACCACAAAAGCCAACAACACTGTCACATCCTGAAAGCTCTCCAGTATAATTTGAATCACACCAGAGTCCTAAGCAGACCTACTGTTCTCCTGTGTTCACACTGCAGTTGTGCCTTTCGAGGGGTGTTTATGTTGGGATGAGTGTGTAAGGTGTCATGCCAGAGAGCCAAGAATAGCAGCAATGACTACAATGTTCTGGGGGTGTGATCAAAATAGAGAAATGAAGACGATGTTACATTGGTAAAACTGGAAGTGGAACAAGTGAACAGCTGGAGCCTTGTACTGCATGTGTTACAGAAACAAGATTGGCATGTAGTCAGCTGGGTACGGCATTATTGTGTCTGTGTGTGAATGCACGTGCCTCTTTGGTTGGTACTTGTATCTTAAAAATGCTTATGTGCACAGTTTAACTGATTTTGGAAAACTCATGTGAATACATGTGACATGTGAATTTGCTGTTCATTTGGTTTCGCAAATGATTATGCATGGGTGTATCACAAAGTCTTGGTTTGCCAGACAGGTGGTTGAGACCGAAATATCTCTAAATCCCATGTACCATGATGTTGGTAATGGCCATGTGACGATACCTATGATCCCACTATATGTTAATCTACTTGATGCAATGGCAGAAGATTGCTTTTGAGGATCCCCTGCTTTTATTATATATTTTTTTCCACTAGGAGCACAGGCCAAATGAGATTATTATTGGAAATAAGTCAAACGTTTTTGATTTACTTCCATGCTGCATGTGATAGTCATCAAAGACCATTATCAGATAAGAATGAAAAAGAACCTATTATACTAGCTTGGTTTTGATTGTTGTTTCTCTTCTGTTAACCTTGTCAAACGACATATTCAACATTATGCTTTGATGTCCTCCAGCAACCATGGTTAACAGCCAACTAATAATGCCCTAAAGGACATTTTCAGTCACGAATGGATTCCAGGATCTGTGCAGTGTATTTTTGCAAGGCTTCTTCTTGTGGAGAGATGAAAAACAGACCATGTATTTGGTGTCGAGAGTTTTATGAGTACTTGACAATTTCTTTGTGAAATTTTGCTTTGGTGCCTGTTTTTGGATTAGGTCACAGTGACATCCAGCTACTACTGCAATGTGGTTATTCTGCTATCTGTTGTTAGCTGCTTCATTAATAATAAAAAAAAATGTATCCTTTAGTTTCAGTAAGTTTAATTACATGATTTATGCAAATAGGAAACACAAAATGAATGTTTTCATATTCTGAATGAATGTGGAAATGCAAATGTGATGATTCAGGACTAGCAAGTATTGCAATTTGCAACTTACTGCACTAGTTTACATAAAATATAGGTGAATGGGATAAATGGGATTGTTTTTGTTTCTATGTAAATTAGTCCTTAGCCTTTTGAGGCTTTATGAGTGAAGCCCCATAACATCATATTGTTCCAAAACCTGCAGCTGTGTCTGTGAGCAAGGGAGACACTGCCTTTGCATGCAGCAGTACAGTACGTGAGTTATGTCACCAAGCACCCAGTGAATGGAAACATTCAAAGCCACGGTGTGCCAAGCTTAAAGTACGTGTGGTACTCTGAGAGAGAAAGGGGTGGGAGGGGCTGAGGGGCACGGTTACGTAATTCAAATAATTACTATATAGGGCAGATCGATTAACTATTAAAATTCTGTTTTTGTTCATACTATGTATATGCTTTCTTTGACATTCTTTTAAAATTCGGCTGCAGTGAGAGGCAGAAATCATGAGACACAGAGTCATGCATTAAGAGTCACCTGGCTGGAGTTGTACTATTAATCATACAGTGATGTCATGCACCTCAACCATTGGCCAGCTAAGAGATACAATTTTGTGATACTTTGCCTGTTTATTTTACCTACATTGCACTGTGGCACTCGATGACTTCACATTGCGTATACTAAAAGTACTAATGCTAAAGCGGACATTTTTAACACCTGGCAAAATATTCATTTTCCATTTTCTTGTACCTTTATAAACATGTTATAATGAAGCTGACTAAAAAAATACAGTATATATATATATATATATATATATATATATATATATATATATATTGGTTTATATGCATGGTATACTTTGAAAAACGAATATAATTTGTAGCATATGCAATAACTATGCACTTAATTCTGCCACTGGACTTATTTTTATTATTTACTTTGTGATGCAGTAGTAGTGCTACTGCACACTTTTTAGGTTAAATGTCCTGCTGCGTTGTGGACGGAGGTGTGGCTGTGACATTAGAGAGCTAAAGAGATTAGAAAGGCGTGACAGGCACATGGTGTGGAAGGGTGGAGAAATGGCTTAGTATGGCGTTGTCAACAAAACGTCAGCTGAGGGGGACTGGCTCGTAGTCCTGACACTGGAGAAGCTCCCCTCTGTAGAATCAAAGCAAATAGAAATACTTAAATACATCCCACTTTTCTTTTTTAGTGCTAATCATAATGCTTTTCTCTAACTTTACCATTTCAGCAGAAGACTGGTGGAGACTCAGAGCTAACAGAGTAATTAATGTTTTGATAAGATTAAAATCAGCTGTGCACTCTGAATGTCTATAGTTCACATTAATTGCAGACTATTTTATAACTGTCCATGACCTCTGACCTCTCAATAAAAATAAAAGCTCCTTAAAATAGTTCCTGCTTCTGTTTTATTATGGGTATGAGGGACTTAATAGGAGCTTGCACTGTCTTTTGTCTGATGTGAGTACAAATACTGGTTCTGATTGCTTTAGTTCTGTGGTATCTTGTTGGCTGGTCCGTGGGCTGGTCTCAGTCCTCTCCCCAAAAGAGGCTATGGAGATTCTGACGTTAGACGCTAGCACTCCTTATAAGCACCTGTCCATTCATGTCACGCCATGCTCCCAATAGGAAAAGCGTGTGATTGTTTTCCGAATGAGACAGTGTGCGTAGATAGTAAAGTGGTACTATATATCCTGCATATACAGTTCTTTTCTTCATTTCACTGCAAGCAAGACAGCCGAGGTTTGTTGTTTTTCTTCCAACATAATATGGAGGTAAGGGATCATTTTTCCTAATGTACATTTGAAATAGTATGTTTGATCAGTTTAATAGTCAGGTATAAGTTTGGAGTTCAGAGTAGATTTTTTAGCATTTTTGTTGTATATTAACAAGAAACAAAGACATTTATTGACAGCTGTGTGTATTTAAAATCTGATTTTTTCCCATGTGCTCAAAGTAGTTCTAGAAATTTAGAAAACCTCATAAAGAAATGTCTTATGATTTTAACAGCTTATATATTTAAGAGAAAGGCAGTCTGCTTTTATATTCTTCGTGTGTGCACATTTTCTTTAATTTGGCAGAAATGGGGACATAAAGCTCTAGAATACATGTCCTTACTAAGTTTTAACATCTGTTGGATAGTGCATTTTAGGACAAAATCTTTAAGCCTTAAAATATGCTTTAGATAGTGAAATGTTTAGGAAGCACGCAGAGCTTTTTCAGATTTGTTTTGATCACTTTAATTATTCCTTCTGTTCAAAGTAACCTAACCTTGCCACTGTTCAGTGATGGGTGATACAATCCAAATCCAATCGATACAAAAATGTAACCCCGCTTATCTGAAGGCAATAAGGCGCTTTGGCAGTGTGAGCAAAATTATCAGGTGTATTTACTCTTTGCAGTGACAAACTGCAAGTGATAAACTGACAAAATTTGGTAATTAAGGAAGTGTATTATTGAGATTCGCTGCCCTAGTTCATCAAACATGGACAGTGGAATCATCTCATTAGCTTCAATGCACTGATTTTGATTAATTTGATTTTGTCACCTGATTAATGCTGTGTCAAGTGTCTTTATGAACGTGTTCGTACTAGCACTTGATTATAATAAGCAAGAATCTATTTTTACTTACTGCTCTGTACTCTCCAGGTGGCACCTTGTGCCCAGGAAGTTGGTAGACATGCGGCATTACTGTTGGCTTATCTGAACTTGCAGAGAAAACAAGGCCACTTTTGTGACCTTGTGCTCAGACCGGGACAGAATGCAGGTCAACTTTACCCTGCACACAGGTGAGAAAAATAAGCTAATAGCAAACAAACACACCAACATATACATATCATCAAACTGCCCAATGATATCATGATTATACTAACAGTGTATGTCTTACACGATGTTCAGGATTTCAGACCTCACCACAAAACTGCTCTTTGTTCCCCCAGATGTGTGCTGGCAGCCTCTAGTCCAGTGTTGGCATCTGTCTTGTCCTCTGCTGGCGCTCTGGTGGAGCTGCAGGCCAAATGTCTCTCTGACTCTGTATTAACACCTCTTTTGGACTATATTTACACAGGGGATTTGCCCTACAGTTACGGCCAGCAACAGTATTATAGTCTGCTCACAGCTGCCTGCTACCTGCAGATGGATGAACTGCAAAAGGCTCTGAGGGCTCAACAGCAGACTGAGGTTTGCACTGCAAATGGCGCAGAGGCTTCTGCTGAAGCTGAAAAGAATTCTTATAGGACAACTGTGAATACCTCCCCTCATATGCCATCAACATCCAGCATTTTTACCTTTAGAAAACCTGACAAAACAAACATCTCCAGTGAACAAAGTATGACAACTTCACCAGACAGCGATATTCAGTATCAGGATTCAGACAATGTGGATCCGTTTAGTGAAAGTCAGATGCTCTCAGCTGCTATGGATTGCAGCACTGATGAAGTAGAAATAGATACAGGTAGAAATAGCAGAGACCACTGCAGTGGAAGGGATGCAAGGACTTTAAGCTATCCAAGTGCACCCTGTGGTATACTTGAAAGAACTGGAAGGAGCACAAATGCACGACATGCCAGACAAGCAACTTATCTAACGCCACAGCATTTGACTCTGAATGTCCCTAGCATTGCTGAAGTGTATCACACGTCTAAAGTGGACAAAGAGGCGGAAAAGGATCGGCTTAATCCAGCTGGCATCTGGCAAAGGTACACAGGTGACACTCTGGTGAGGACAGCTGAAAATAGGAGGAGCTCATCTTCATCCCCACATTCATATTGTGCGGCAGTACCTGTCATCTGTCACAGCAGCAGAGCAGCTATCCCCCAGCTAGCAGATGTGTCTCCTGTGTCTCCCTGCCATTCAGCCCTCCAGACTTCAAGCAACTCCAGCAGGTCTCCAGTCTCACGTTCAGCGAGCATAGAAAATGACAGCATTATTGAAGGTATTACATCTAAATGCAAACGTCAATATCAAGCACAGAGCCAGGAATATGGCCACAATAAAAAACACACTATTACACAAAATCTGAATAACAAGGATAATTTAGATCAATGTGCTTTACAAGATTTATATTACAAATCCAGTGGAGGTAGATCTCATTTTGACAGCAGCGATTCAGATCATTTTACAATGCAGGGCAATGAATGTGTTGACAGAGGATCATCTCACTTTACCAACAATAATGATCAGCATGCTTATTGTGATTCCTTTCAGAAAAATACATACAATCTTAGAGAAGATTCAGTGCTGCAGAGTAAGGACTGGAGTCAAGAATTGAAGCATAAAATTGATCTCAGGTTTGATGATTTCTCAACCAAAAAAAAGCAGCTGGATTTCTTTGAATCCTACAATGTCAGCAAATTGGCAACAGCAACAGCAGAACCAGGAGGTCTGAGAGCTGAAGTTCCACTTATTGCTCATCCTGTGGAGGACTTAAACACAGAACATCTAGGTCCAGAGGAAGAGGTGAAAGAGGAACACAGTTACTCTAATAGAGTTCCAGCTGAAAGTGATATACAGGACAGCCACTGCAACTATGAACCAAAGAAAGGGTACTCAAACATATACAGAGCTGACACAAGTGCAAACAATGCTCCTAACCATGATTCAAACTACAGTCCTACAGCGGTGGACACCAAAGAATACCATGCTGATAGCTTCCCGAAAGCTCTGCAAACTGAAAAGACCTCAGGCACTGACATCACAGAATCACATTCGATTTTTACAATGCCTGCGGACAGAAACATGTCTGACACCAGTGTTGACAGTGCTGTGAGACACTCTTATCATGGACATCTTCGTTATCATTGCCTACAGCATGATGATATGCAAGAGGATGTGCACTTATTGCAGGGTGGTTCTGATCACAAACGCTCCCACTCAAACCACTTTGATGATTCTGATGGTTCAAGTGAGGAGGAAGACTTTGGTGCCTTTGAGAGTCCCCTAAAGCAGCACTACAGCTCAACAGAGACTACAGACCAGTTTCTTCTTCTGGATATTAGCACAAGACCTGCAGAACTATTAGTATCCTGCAAACACCGATCTGGCATAGAAGAGAAAGGGGATATGTTTGAAACTGGAATCTGGGCATATGATGGAGCAGAGAGGTACGAAAAAACATCTGTAGCATCTGTTGAAATGAAAACAGTTACGGCTAGGGCTAAATTTGGAACTGGGAGACTTGATATGGGTGGCACACACTGGGCTGCAAAGACAAATGCTGAGGAAAGAAAGCCTGTTGTTCAAAGTAGTCCAGCTGTTGAGACTATTCAAAATTCTTGCATTGTGTCTGAAGTTTCCAACCTTAAAGAAGGTGAGAACCAAACCATTACCTCGACACACTGTTCACCTCCTGGAGTGTCAGACTCCATGCAACCCTCTGTGTCTTTTTGCATGGCATCTGGCCTTTCAACCAGCATGCCAACCAATAGATCAGCTCATCTGTCATCTCCTGTTCACCACCCATTCCAATGCTCTCTATGCGACCGTTCCTTTAGCCAGCGAGGTTCTCTAAATAGACATGTGCGGAGCCACCTTGGTGTAAGGCCCTTCCCCTGCCCCCGCTGCCCTATGACTTTTTCACGCCAATACCGTGTCACCGAGCACATGCGTGTTCATCAGCGATGTACCCCTGGGAATGATTTTCAAAAGCCTCCTGCTTCATCAACTTGAGACTTTGAGGAAAAGCTAGGAAACTGAAATGCATTTTTCATTATAATATAATGTGTGTTAGGATGACAGTTTCCTTTAGTGTCTTGCAAATATATGTAAGACAGGGAATTTTTTTACATGTTCGATTTTTAAAATCAGAACTTGCAGATGAAAGTTAGTGACTTTAATGCAATTAATATAGGCTATTCTAAATAAGCAAAAACAGTAGGAGGGCAAGAAAGTAAAGAAAAATAAATGTTGTGGATCTTAATCATTTTAATATGCAGCAGTAGGTAATCCTGTTGATTCACAGCTAGAGCATCCTGGATTCAAACCAGGGCAGGGCCCTCCTGTTTGGAGTCTGTGCATTTCATCCGACCTCTGGGATATCTGGTTTCTGTCACCAGCAAAAACAAGTGTTCTTGCGCCCTTGACAAAGGTAATAAAACTGGTGGGAGTTGTTTCCCATAATGTGTTCAGTATAGAGAATTTGTTTTCCTACAGCCATTAAATAAAATAATCTATTAACTGAACATAGTGCAAAGGCAACATATCAAATGCATAAACAGAGAATGAATCAAATGAAATGCTTTTTTGAATTTGATGCCAGCAACACATTAAGAACAGAGTGCGAGACAAGGCCATGTTGGCAGTGATGCATCATCTCTGATATCAGAAACCCTGTATAAGTATTTGGCAACTGAGGTAACTAAATGCTGAAGTTTTAAAGGCAATATGTTTCCCATTCTTACCTTAGTGGAAGATTTTAGCCTTTAAAGACTCTTTAATTGTTGCAATGTTATTTTGACATTCACTTGTTGAAATGAGCCTTTCCTTAAAAAGGTTTTCCTTTGGATGAAAGGACTTATTCCAAAACCTGTATACTAATCCACTAATATACCTCTATACCATGCAGTACTTTGAAATGTGCATTGATAACAAACCACATGGCCCCACTTCTCTTTACTGCAGATTTTGTTTTTCATATATACATGTGTGCATGTGAGGATGTTCATTTTTAATCTTTGCATTTTTTTTTTCCGCTAACATTTGTGAATGCAACAACAAATCTTGTGATTAAATATTCCTGAGCCTATGCAGTTATTTCCAGTACAGAACAAATTTGGTTTTAAATACAGTTCTGCTTAGCTGCCATGTCACCATTGGCCTTTGTGAATATCTCTGCATACACAGATTTCTCCAGATTTTCTGTATCTTTCAGTGATATTATGTAGCTGTGTCTTAAATTGGAAATATTGTTCTTAAATTGTCTCTTACAGAGTTGTGAATTCCTCCATTCCTCTGAAAGATGTGTCCTCTTTTTTCTGTTCCTTTTATAACCAGTCATGTTGTTTAGTCATTGTCTTCCTCCATGTCACCCTATCCTAGCATTCTCCTGTTAGCCCTAAATTTACATATCCTTCATTCTTCACCATTTTTTTTAATTGCCCCATTATAACATTTGCTTACATCAAATTCAAAAGTATACAATTTTTAACAGTTGATATATTCCCTTTTTACTATTTTAAGCTAAACATATGGTATGACTGATTTGCAAATCAGTACGAAACCCAGAAGCAACCTGGAAAACAAGGTGGCATTTCCCTGCAAACTAAGTGTAGAACAAATGAATATTTTATGTTTATATATTTGGTATTTCACAATAACAATGTGAAAATAATGGCCAAATCTACAGAAAATACCATTCTGCAGCTTCCCTCTACTTTATCTGTTCGGCTTGCAGTTTACCGTACTGGCAGCTATTGCGTTCGCATATCAGTGTAAAACACTCTAAAAGATTGCGGTATACTACTGGCACCAAACAACAGACAGATACCAGCTCATGCACAAAGTAGATCATTTAGTATCTAAACAGATAGAGTTTATTAGAGACCAAACCGAGTAAAACTCAATAATGACTTCACATTCACCAGGTAGCCAGAACCATGACATTTCCTCTCTGTGTGTGATTTAATTTAAAGATATTACCATGTCAACTAACTGGCTGGTACATTATATTCCAAAGTTGCTTTCACGGCCTTTCACTTCCACAGGTACCAGAGCTGTCTAGTCTAATGCAGAGAGGGAGACACACACATATTCTATGCTCTTATTAACTTTACATGTTTAGCCATTAAGTAGTGTAGTAGATCTTTGCCATAATATTGACTTCATTCCATTTTTAGTGTTGTGATTCTGAATGTCTCTATATGTAATAGTTATATGTCTCACATAGTGTTCCCTGTAAGAGAGGACAGCTTGTTGGGTGTCACAGTGTTTGTGCCAATGGTGTGAAACACGAGTCAAGGGCAGCTATGAGGTTCTGTGCATGTTCTGTCTGGTCTATTCCAAAATATTTCTGTTAGGGACAGAAGGGTGAAAAAGGATCATATTATTTGGTATCTTACACCTGGTATGAACTATTGGTACCTTTGATAGGTAAATACATATATAAATAAAAGGGCAATGCAATTTATGAGAGGTGCTTTAAGTTCCTAAGATTGTGTTTTCATGTTCTGAAGTTCCTGCCTATTTTAATTTTTTTTTTAAAGTTGGGTTATTAACTTGTGATGCTAAAAAAAACCCTTGTAGGACATTTACTTGTGTACTTATGATTAATAAGGACTGTTAATATTGTTTTGTTATACTAATGTAATAGTTTGGGCTCTATGGCTTTTGAAACATTAGCTGTGAGATGAGCAGTCTCCAGATAAAATCAACCAGCTGATCTAAGAACACTGGAACAGTCAAACTGCAAAGTGAGACAAAGACAAACATTTCTGATAAAAAAGATGTAATTAATTTTGAGATCATTTAACTTTAATATTATAAGAATGTAACATTGTACTTTAACTGCATTAAAAGGTTTCATGAAAAATGTTACGATACCTTAAAAATATTTGTGTGTGTGTCTTTCTTGCATCTCCTTTCTGTTTCTTTACTAACATACAAACACACATATATCAGCACACATTACAAACAAATACAATTAGTAGGGAAATATGAAAAAAGGTGCAACACATGCAATAATGCAATTAATTAATTGTATTAATTTTATAAGGAACCATCAGAATAGTTGCTAAAACTCAGTTGAGGAGGTGCCCCAACAGAATTAAATGGCAATATCTAATTAATTAAGGTAAATTGGACCAGTAAATACATTTGTACATAAATTTGGTTTATTAAGGATAATATTAGCATGTGACATGGAATATGAACCATACTTGTATGAAACAGATTATTAATTTGTTCCTTATTGATTTATCAAGTTTATGTTAGGTTATACACCATGCAATTTCAAAACGATGCATTGAATCTGCCGCTTCAGCAAACTAAAACTAAAGGGTTTGTTTATACAGTATATATATATTTCTTCTCTTAATTTTTCACACTTCAGACAGTCCTCTTGTGTTTGCTATTCAACTGACGAATCAGGCGATGCAGCAGTCATCACTACAATGGCCTAAAGGAGGAGAAAAAATTAGCGTAACTTGACCTTTTGCAACTTTTTAAAACAAATATTGGGTAATAAGTTCCTTGTAGGACATTCCCAACACTAAGCAATGACTGCAGTGTGCCCTCTTACCTGGCTTTTTGTGGATCGCAGGGCAATGCCAGCCAGAGCTGACATTACAATGAAAATAACCGCTACAACAAAAGTGTAGAACACCAAAACTGCTTCCAAAGCCAATCCCATGAGCTAAAAAAAAAAAGGTTGACATTAAAGAAATGAAATACACTGTTACATAGCATTTAACGCTATATTATATTTAATTTAATACATTTAAGAATTTAATTAGATAAATTTAAAGCTCCAGTCAAAATACATCATGCTGTCCAAAAGATAGGTAAATAACAATAACAATAACAGAGACATAAAACCTGAGGCTGAGAAATATGATAAAACAATTACCTGGCGATTTTCCATTGGTTCAGTAAATGAAAAGGTTCCATTATCATAGATGTAATCTAGGTGGTAGGAATATGCTTCTATGTCAGGCAGGATGTGTATTAAAGTCCAGCATGCGACCAGTATGGAGACAATGCTCAGAGATAACGAAATGGTTACCTGCAGACACCAACAGACAAAGATGGGGGTGATACACAGTCATTTAAAACAAATAAATTCCACTGGAGTCTATGCAGTTCTGTGAAAAACTGAGTACACATGAGAACCACTTTTAGCAGCAATAACTTCAACTAAAATGTGATAAAGAAATCACAACCTCAAGGGTTAGGGTTCTGAGCAACTTCTTAAGAAAAAATCCCATTATATTGAGGTTGGTAAGCATTTGTTTATGCACAGCTCTCTTAAGGTCCAGCCACAGAATTTCAGCTGGACTCAGCTGGACCATTTCAGCACCTCAAGTATTTTTATTCCCAGTTTCTTTCTTGTAGATTTGCTGGTGTCCAAGGTTTTGCTGTGAAAAGGCTTTCTAATGGAAACCCTTCCAAACAAACTATTCTCCTTCAGTCTTTTTCCAGTTGTACTGTCATAAAAGTTAACATTTAACATGCTAACAAAGACCTGTAGTATAGTTTGTTTGTCGCATGATCTGACTTTGGGGTGAATTATGTCCACATAGTGAAGATTGTTGTTAACATACAGTGGGGCAAAAAAGTATTTAGTCAGCCACCGATTGTGCAAGTTCCCCCACTTAAAATGATGACAGAGGTCAGTAATTTGCACCAGAGGTACACTTCAACTGTGAGAGACAGAATGTGAAAAACAAAATCCATGAATTCACATGGTAGGATTTGTAAAGAATTTATTCGTAAATCAGGGTGGAAAATAAGTATTTGGTCACCTCAAACAAGGAAAATCTCTGGCTCTCACAGACCTGTAACGTCTTCTGTAAGAAGCTTTTCTGTCCCCCACTCGTTACCTGTATGAATGGCACCTGTTTGAACTCATCATCTGTATAAAAGACACCTGTCCACAGCCTCAAACAGTCAGACTCCAAACTCCGCCATGGCCAAGACCAAAGAGCTTTCGAAGGACACCAGGAAAAGTATTGTAGACCTGCACCAGACTGGGAAGAGTGAATCTACAATAGGCAAGCAGCTTGGTGTGAAAAAAATCAACTGTGGGAGCAATCATCAGAGAATGGAAGACATACAAGACCACTGATAATCTCCCTCGATCTGGGGCTCCACGCAAGATCTCATCCCGTGGGGTCAAAATGATCATGAGAACGGTGAGCAAAGATCCCAGAACCACACGGGGGGACCTGGTGAATGACCTGCAGGGAGCTGGGACCAAAGTAACAAAGGTCACCATCAGTAACACACTACAACGGCAGGGAATCAAATCCCGCAGTGCCAGACGTGTTCCGCTGCTGAAGCCAGTGCATGTCCAGGCCCGTCTGAAGTTTGCCAGAGAGCACATGGATGATACAGCAGAGGATTGGGAGAATGTCATGTGGTCAGATGAAACCAAAGTAGAACTTTTTGGTATAAACTCAACTCGTCGTGTTTGGAGGAAGAAGAATATTGAGTTGCATCCCAAGAACACCATACCTACTGTGAAGCATGGGGGTGGAAACATCATGCTATGGGGCTGTTTTTCTGCCAAGGGGACAGGACGACTGATCCGTGTTAAGGACAGAATGAATGGGGCCATGTATCGTGAGATTTTGAGCCAAAACCTCCTTCCATCAGTGAGAACTTTGAAGATGAAACGAGGCTGGGTCTTCCAACATGACAATGATCCAAAACACACCGCCCGGGCAACAAAGGAGTGGCTCCGTAAGAAGCATTTGAAAGTCCTGGAGTGGCCTAGCCAGTCTCCAGACCTCAACCCCATAGAAAATCTGTGGCGGGAGTTGAAAGTCCGTGTTGCTCGGCGACAGCCCCAAAACATCACTGCTCTCGAGAAGATCTGCATGGAGGAATGGGCCAAAATACCAGCTACTGTGTGTGCAAACCTGGTAAAGACCTATAGTAAACGTTTGACCTCTATTATTGCCAACAAAGGTTATGTTACAAAGTATTGAGTTGTATTTTTGTTATTGACCAAATACTTATTTTCCACCCTGATTTACAAATAAATTCTTTACAAATCCTACCATGTGAATTCATGGATTTTTTTTTCACATTCTGTCTCTCACAGTTGAAGTGTACCTCTGGTGCAAATTACTGACCTCTGTCATCATTTTAAGTGGGGGAACTTGCACAATCGGTGGCTGACTAAATACTTTTTTGCCCCACTGTACATCTGAATGCTCCAGACCAGCAAACTGCCAAAAACATCTACTTTTACAGAGATGCTCTATTAATCAAGTGCATTTGCAGCACTACATACCCTGTTTATTTCTATGGAAGCAGTAAAGGTGTGATTTATCTTCACAGGTGTTAAGATATTAACAATGTTCAAATATAAGTCAAACTATAAATTAAACTATAAATCACTGACGATAATGCAATATTAAATTCTAAGGCATCCATAAACACTTTTATTTGAAGAAACCTCTTGTTCAATTTCTAGTTCTAGTATAATTTTGCTATAATATAACATTCATCATATTTCAGTAGAACTTACTGTTTTCTTGGTGGTGTTATGTTGTGCCAAAATGTATGTAATTCCACATATGATTAACTATGAGAAGACAGAGAGAAAGACAGATTTATTACATATCCCATGTGTTGGATGTTTGTAAGGTGACAGGAAAGCAAACACTGACACTAAAATAAAGTGCAATATAAATTCTGATTATTTAATACTTCTTAAGTTAATGTTAAGTTAATGTTAAGTTAAAAAATATTGAGTCACGTCAAACTTCCCAAGGCACTCTTTATTATTCCCTTGTTGAACTACCAACCAGTGTCCCCAGCAGGAAGCCTGGTGGGATGACTGTCCATACATACATCATCTGGGAGTCTGCCGTGATCGCAACGGATATGATAAAGAAGGATGCACCCAAGATCAGCACAATTGTCTAGGAGAAAACATAAACAACGTTTAGCATGATTTTGTTAGCTATGTTTTATTTTCTGTGGCAATATAAGCCTTAAGTTCTTCTCAAATGTGGAAAGATACTGAAATGAAACAAAACAACAAACATTCATGTGCATTTGTGTATGTGTCAGTGTCTTACACCAATAATTTTGGGTTGTCCCTTTAAGAAGCAGTGTAAAGGTTTTGTGCCCCCCACTGAGGTGCCTTGAGGATTTCCATTATTCCCACCTGGATCACTCACAGAGAGGAGCTCAGCAGACATCTAACCCATTAACACACAATGGTTCACAATCATTATTCTCAATCAATTCTTAACAAATGCATGTATCAAATGTCAGATTTATCATCTGAAAAACTCTGGCAGCATGTGTGTAGCTAATGGGATTTCTTCTTATGACAGCAAAATATTTTTTCACTTTTAATCATAATTATACACTACAGCATTAATTTTTAGTTGTATCTTAGGAGATAAAAGCTCCCGGAGTCCATTTAAGCTTGTTGAGAAGCCCAAAAGCCTGATGCTACAGATGCTGCTGAAATAGCATGGAGTCTGCAACAGATTAGCTACTAGCAACTGACCAACAATAGTCTAATAGACTGGCTGCCTGGTGCTTCAGCTTGTTGTCTGTAAGTAAACTGAGCAACTGTAGACAGTAAGCACATTCACAACATAAGCAGAAGTACTGTACTATAAAATATCTATTAAAAAAAGGAAAATCTGCTGTTCCACCAATCCACCGACACTCAAAAGCGTGTCTGCTTTAAGCTACAACTGTACTTCATTTTGAAGTGACTGACTACAAAATAAAGTTGTTTTTTTTTACCAAGCAAAAAGAAAGCTAGTAAACAAGAGAAAAAACAGACCGTAGGCAGCTGTGCAGTCAGAGCTGTAGTTCAGTGTGGAAGCTCCTCATATCAGGTTCATATCTGGAGCAGCTTATGGGTAATCTCTGGACGATCACATCATTTTGAACTCTGAGATTTTTGGGAGTGTTTTTCTCTTTTTCTCCCCATTCCTCCAAAGTGTTTACTCATTTCTGTGTAGCTGAAGGGTTTTACTTTTTACTGTGAATTACTGTGAACTATTCATTACAGTGTTTACTTACTAGTCAGTTTTATGTACTGAACAATCAGGTGGACATTATGATCATTGTTATTTTTTTCCATTTTAAGTACATTAATATTCAAATGTGTAAATAGGTGCACATGCATGAGAACAGACATACATCTTCCAACAAAAATCTTTTTCAACTAATTATAAACACTTTCACTCTGTGGAATGTGCTGAATCGAAATGATCGACTCCTTAAAATCGAGTGAAACTTTTCATCACTCCAGCCAAAGCAGCAGAGGGGAGGGATGAACTGTTTTTGTGTGGGGGCTAAAATGGGGCAGGGCTAAAATGAAGAAGTGGACTGTGGCAAAATATCCTGAGAGCAGAAAACACAGAAAGAGCTGATTTCCTGTTTAGCTATATGCTGTTTGGTGTCGTGCTAGATGGAAAAAAAAAATCAAATTGAACAGCAGAAGTTTGGGAAAGACAAAGTTTTAAAGTGATAAACTGGTAAGGAAGAAACGATTGGCTGGATTGAATTTTAAAATGTAAAACAGATGCGGTTTAATAACAAAACTACAAAGATTAAACACTTCCCGTCTGTGGTAGAATAACTTTTATTTTACTGCAGCACACTCATGAGCTCTGCCTCTCAAAATTAGTATATTATAATATAGAACCAAAAACAGTTCAATAAAAGAAAAAGTACAAATTTAAAGAAAGCATTATGAGGAGCCTATAGGCAAATTTCTGAGGTTAAAGGAAGAATTAGGAACTTACGCAAGAAAACAATCAAGCACTGCATGCAGAGTCAAAAAAGTGTAACACAAAATCAATATTAACTTTAAGTTTATTAAAGATGTGTCCATTGTACAGATTGAATTACAATGTTAACAATGGTTTGCACTGGATACTGGTGGCCTGTTGCTTAGAGCCAAAAACATAACATTTACATGGGAAGCAGCAAAGTAATCATCTAAATCAACACAGAGTCAGAGTGAAAACTAGTCAACAGTTTGAATGAATCTTTCACAGAAAGAAATTAGCAATCACCAAATGGGATTTTCTTTAAAAATGCTGAAAGCAAAATTTGAATTTTGACACAATGATCTCATCTCCTTTTTTTCTTCTTTTTCAGAGCAACATGCCTCCTCAAAAGATCAGGCAACAACACAACAGTCATTACTTAAGAGCATGCGTTCTGAGCATCTTTTTCCTCTGGCACAAATTACACTGGACTTCCCAAAGACAGTTTTTCATTAAATGAAAAATAAATTCCTGACTTTCTTTTAAGTTAATCACAATACACAGAGTATCTGTTATATGTACAAACAGTGACAGTATAACCAGGTGAATCACAATCAGTCAGATTTGTTTCTGGCATTCTGGTATTTCAGTACAAGACACATGAACAAATACTTGTGTACTAAAAATATACTTGTTAATTTCAAACTAAAAATCTAATGAAGTACTCTGGGAATAAATCTTTATGCGATTTAAAACCAGTTAGGCAGTGGAAACATATCTCTTTTTGTAAACAGTTGAGGTTTTATCTTGGTTGCCATTAACGCCTCAAACCACAGGCAGCACTAAAACAACTGGGTGTTGATTTATTGCTTCAGTGGTTGCGTGATGAAAATGGCACCTCTTAGTTGACTTAAAAAGAGATTTTCCTTGAGGCCTTAAAATGGGTGTGAATATTTGAATGAGCACCAGCATCAAGGTATTTTAGACAATATACTGATTCACAAGAACTTGTATCATAGTACGGTCACAAAAATTATGTTAACACCATACGCAGTGGTTTTCCCATTTTAAGTAATATAAATTAAAAGAGAGGTTTACATTAGGCATAAAAGTTGTTTAGTGGATGTTATTAGATAAGTGATGAAAATACAAACGTCTGATAACAGACAAAAAACCCCCGTATGTACAAACTACAAAAAATAGGCATGTTTCATACAAAAACTTTACAGAATCTGAATACTCTTCCTTTACTTTCCCTCTGCAGGACAGATAAGTGCTTTACATGAAGTACACTAACCTGTGCAATATATCATATTGCATTACAAAACTGAAAATATACTTAGTGTTAAATTAGCTTATGAAGCAATTGCATTGATGGGCATTAGTTATTCGAATGAGTAGAGAGATTTGTATATTACATTGTACGATATTACAGAATGTCCTTTTTTGTACATTTAAAAACAATAGATAGAAACAGACAGAATTTCATTGCATTGTCTTGCACTTGTCTTGAATATAGTCACTGAAGACTATAATATGTGCCATGGCCACATGTTTCACAGTAGCACGGTCAAAAGACCACACGCTTAGCTTTACTTTGCAAAGGAGTTTGGCACAGGAGATTTTTGCATACCCTATTTGTGCTATTTTTGCATGTTCTGGATGGTTTTACCATATATAGTCTGCATTTTCTGGTGCAAAATGTCCACTGTACTTGAGGTCAGAAGACAACCTTTAGCCACATAGCTAGGTAGAATCTTATTTAAAGTTGTAGTTTAAGTACAACTAATACTGCATGCTACGAGCAGAACAGAAACCGCAGCAAAGGGCCCATCTAGCATTTCAAAAGCTGAACTAAATTGGCAATTTATGTTTTATTGTCTGCTATTTAGGCAATAGTTGAAATAGTTGATTTACTAATTGTTATCCTTTGGAATATACATGATGGGTGTAGGTTAAAGGCAAGAATGGTAACCAGTCGAAGGAATCAGTTAGTTCTGTCTTGGTGCCTTTAGAGAACCAACAAACATGTTTTGAGAAACATTTTGTAGCATAACAAAAAATCTAAAGAAATATTATACTCATGCTGTTTGCAAGGTTTACTATGTGTATGCATTAGAGTCAGAACACTTGCAAATGTGAGTTAGTTTAATTCCCAACCAGCTGCTGAATTTCATCACAGAATTATTTTGGTTTTGCTTTTTTTGTTTGTTTGTTTTTTAAATCTCTTTTCTTGCTTTGTTTTTCACTCAGCAGTCTCATTAGCAATTGATCCTAAGGTTGCCATTTTTAGTCCTCTGCTTTTATCTCCGTCTCCCTGACTACTTTCGTTATCACTCCTAAATGTTAGCACAGCTTGTTTCTTTGTGTTTACTGTAGAAAAAAACATTCATTTCCTTTGAATTGGTACTCAGTTATTTTTTTAAGTATCACCTGTGAGTTAAGGAGCCATCTTGATTTACCATATTAGGAAAAGCTTGATGGCTTCATTCATCTTCACATTTATGCTAAAGCTGCTTCATGCTCGATTCAGCAGTTTCTTCAGCTCATCTTGGCTGGCTGTGGGTCTTCCTCTCCCTCAATAGTGCCTTCAGGAAGTACTTTGTTCCAGTAATTGCATTGGTCAAAATCATCAGAGTGAGGGAAGTCTGCTTCCTCACCTTGCATAAAGACCGGAAAGACATGATCCACCATATCACACAAACGGCCATAGCTGAGAAAGAAACACAAGACTTTTGTCATTTTTCCTGTTAGAAGGCAGAATGCAGACATCAAAACATGGCCATGCACACGAGACTGATGAAAATCAAAAAGCAACTAGGCATATAGCTTACGAGGAAATATTTGTTTTGGCATGCTCCTGCACCAGCTCCCCCTTAGGATTGACAGTGAAAATCCTGTTAAGTGGAACGCCCACCTCCTTATAGGAATAGACATCCTGAAATAACACAAACAACCAGCATGCTTTAAAAATCACTGAGGCCAAAATATGAGCGAGTAATCCACACTGCGGATGTCAGCGCAGTATTCTCACCGTAGCTCTGTTGCCAAAAGCAGCGTAGAATGGTTCAGTGTTTGGGTAGAAAAGGTGCTTGATGTCTGTGAGACACTCGATCTTAAACTTCTCGGGCTTCTTCTCAATCACCTCCCTAAACACAACATAATGTTGAACATTCTTTTTTTTTTTGTCCTCATTGTAAATCTGCCTCAGCTAACTTTTTTCAAAGGGTACATCTAAGTAATAACCACTAACTTGCCAGAGTAAATACTTTTGCCGTAGTTTAAATATGCAAAAACAATAAAGGTTACCTATTATTACCTGCAACTAAATATTTTAGGTTTTGTGTTAATGGCCAAAAATAATCTAGAGTAGAATTTTTCTACCCCTTGCTCTATATCTGACCTGTGCAAGGCAGAAAAAAGACTGCTTGGGCTGAGCAGCACTGGGCCCATTGGCAGCATGGTTCCCCTTTCATTGACCCAGTGGAGGTAACCTCTTGTCATGTCAGCCATGCCAATGGCCCTTGCAGAACAGTACATGAATTTATATCCATTTCTGTAACAAACAAAAGAAAATATGAGAGACAGAAACATAGCATTGTGCTTCACCCCAACATACTGTATTTTAGCTGGAGGACAATAAGCAGCACTCACAGGCTGACTCTGTGGTAGAGCCGTGCGATACCCTGGTGTGTCCAGTCTTTACCCAGCGTAGGGAGGATGTGGCCCAGAGTGTCTGATCTACAGCGTAATGTAAGACAGACAACGTCACAGAATAAAGCTGTCCCTTTGAACCCAAAAACTGTGTAAAGTCTGACTCCTGCTGGTAATATGATAGAACTGAACAGGATGTAGGCCACTAAGTGTTATTTCACACCTTGTAATGGTTCCATCTATATCGGAGATGACTATCTTGTCATCCCAGCTCCAAAGATAGATTGTGCCATGACATCGGCACGTGCCTTGATACTGAGTGGTCACGCTGAACACCACTTCATTAGGACCCTCCCTTAGCTGCAGGCTAGCCTGTAAACACACAGATGAGGAAGGTTGAGAAGTTTTCTTGAGGTTTTGGACGTATTTCTATTTTCACTTTGCCTCGACTGCTAAGTAATTTAAACTTTCAGATGGTCTTATTAAAGACAGTGTATTATTGTTTGTTACTGTACAGATTCTTCTATATGTAGTGAACCACATGAGCAAAATATCTTAAATAAGGTAATTTGTATTCCTGTTGATGTCAATAAAAGCAAGTGTAGAAACAAACACTGTACCAGTTGCTCTGACGTGAGCCGAAGAGTCTTCTTGTAACAAATGCCACCAGAACTCTCAAGGGGCTCTGACTGAAAGACTCCTGATATCTGACTGGATGATTTGTGGTCTTCATCACTTGAGGATGATTCATCCTTCAGCCTGAATTATACAAGACAAAAATGCTCATATAAGATTAAACAAGTAGGAAAAAATATGTCAATAGGTGCGGAGAGAAAAATACACAGTTTTAAATCTAACGTTACCTGTTTACTGGGGCCATTGTTATGGAAGTCTCGTCTTGGTCTCCAGCTGCTTCTGTCACTGATTCCTGAGGAACAAAAAGGTCAAAGGTCACATGTATGACCCAAGGAAGAAATTTGACTAATCCTTTCCCCGTTCTTCCTAATGTCCAGTAAATGATACGGTGAATCGTAGATAAACAAGTTCATCATCTGCATATCTATCTGTGCACTTACTGACTTATAGTCATTGTTCCTGCTTCTCCATGAGAACCACCAGCGTCCTCCTTTCTTTGGCATCTTGTCCTTCATAATGTTCTCCACCGATGCCTGGAGACAATCATGCATATACAACTCAAAACTGACCGAAAATGTAACTTAAAGCTGACAAAAAAGAGAGAGCACAAGAAAGCACAAAAAGAAAATCTAAAAGGCAAAGTAAAATATGACAAACCACACTAAACTCCTGCTAACTTGCTTGTAAAACAATTAGAATTGAAAACAATAAGACATGCAAATAGAAAAATAGCAGATGCTAGATTAAATGAAAAGGAAGATGATGTTCATGGTTGGACTCAAGTGAAAATATGGGGAAAAAGAGAGGCTGACGGAAAGGGTAACAATGATAAAGCAACAAAGCAGGCAGATAAAGTCATGCCCCGACCAACACATAAGCAAAGCCAGAAAACATCATACAGGCTGGGTAGGACTGGAGCCAAACAGACCAGGGAGGCAGTATGAGAAGAAGCCAAAAGCAGAAAACACATAACTCAAACACCAACACTTGGTAAATATAAACATCGGGTGGATGGTGAAAGAAAGAATGGATTTAAATAAAAGGGAAAAATAAGAAGGGGGACAAAGACATGACATTAATCAAGTGTTAGGTCAATGAATTTACCACAACAGTTCACTGTGATATAGGACTGGCAAATATGCTATAAGCTCTCCCATGTGTCGAGTAATTTTGATCGGTAGCATGTAAGTTTTGTTCACTTGGGATAAAGTGAAAACATTTAAATCTTCACTTAGTTTTGAAATATTGATTATTGAAACAAGGAATGAGTGTGAACACATTTCAGTTGGTGTTATTTTGTTGTATTAATGAGAGGTGGCTGGCAAACAACAATAGTGAACCAGAGTGGGGGAAAAAAACAGATTAAGGATAAATTGTAAAATGCCAGAAATGCTCTGGAGTAAAGGTGGTCCATAACATTGCAACACAACAAACACACCATATAACAAATAACAATATTGAATACAACAGTAGATAGTAGCCAAAGTAATGTATATTCATCAAAGCAAAATGTGGCTTTACACATTGTTTCAGACAAAAAACAAAACTCTTCATTTACACATTTTATTGATTAAATACAACAAAACGTAAAGGTCCGTCTTCACAGTTTTTGAGAGGGCAGAATTTGTGGCATTCATGTCGAATGGAAAGAATCAGGAGTAAATACTTGTGTATCACTGTGGTGGTCTTACCTGTGGCAGTGGTTTCTGGTAGACCTGCATGGCCAGCATGACAGGAGCAGCTGTGTTCCAGTTGTAGTACCTACAACAGGTGACAGAGGAAGCTATTATGCACCCGTTCATTCTTAAAGACATCTACTGGCAAAGGATAGCTTACATATTTGCAAAAAAAAAAAAAAAAAAGCTTGTATATGTCAGACGCTCAGTTCAAATAAAGAGCAGTAGAAGTACATACTTGCTTCCTATCTTGACCACAAGGTTAGGGTCATCAATAATAGAAGGGTTTTCAGAGAACTGTTGGTAGGAAACAGCCTTCTCCATGAATTGCTCTGTAGCAGGAACAGACAGAGGCAAGAACAAATGAGAAAAAAAGATCTGATTGATAAGATAGTTTTTTCATATAATAACTTATTTTTATCTAACTGTGTGAAATCTTAAAAATCAATTTATTTCTGTTTAAAATATGTAAAACGCGAACAGACCTGCAACATTATTTATGAATATTGTTAAAGTTTTCAAATTAAAAAATATAATATGTTGTTTTTAATTTCTTTCATATAAGCTTTATCTCGACAACTGCAAATATTTCATGCACATTATTTCACTATTATTATCCAACATCATCATTCCCTGTCCCACCTTTTGTAATCTCCCTGTTATCAGTGAGTCCTCCACACAAAGAGATAGCAACATGAGGTAGATCACACACTTGATCCACCAAACTGTCCACGCCACTGTCCACCCCGCTGCTGCCGACTGACTGTGGGGATTGGTTAGCGCTCCGCACACCCACCATCATCTCAGTGTCCCCCTTCATCGAGCTGCTGCCTCCGTCACTGTGGAGGGAAAAATACACACACATGGATCACACAGTAATTCTTCATACTATCATGCCATATACTATGTAAACAATGGTCTAAAATGTATTTAGTACACTTCAAGTTCTTCAAGGCTAAATTCAGTTTTGGAAATTGGAGTTTTCGAAGACCTTGAGAGGAGGAATATCTGTCTTCTCTTAGTTATAAAGAAGTTCAATGGCTGTTACCATGTGGTGACAAAAATACAACTGAAAGAAGGTCTCCTTCTTTCTCGTAACCTAGCTACCTCATTAATCTTCTTCATGCTATCAAGTTCAAATAATCTGCTATTATAAGCACTTACAGTGAAGCAAGTGCTTAGTTATTGAAAAAAAAAACCCTAATGTTATACAAAAATCATCCATAAAGTATTCTGTGCTCTGTGTGTCAGTGGAAAGAAATACTGTGATCCCTAATATGGCCACCAGAGGGTGCTACAACACATGCTGTACGTACGTTTTAGGAAAGTAAAGAGCAGCTACTTCAGGCTCCAGTTCTGTAATGTCATCCAGGTAAATACCATCAGCACCCAGGTGTTGACTTCTCTTTTCTAGAAGAGACATTTATCAGTGCATAAAAGAGGAAACAGAAATTTAGACACACTGAGATCAAGATATCCATTGTTTACGAGCAGAAAACTCAAACAGTACCTTTCCTCTTGGACGGTGAATCGGTCCTTTTGATGGGACTATTCCTGCTATCTTCCAAATGATCAGGAAGAATTCTTTGAGACACTGAGCATGTTGTCAAACTCTCCATCTGTACACATGACGGCCCAACACTTTTCACTTCTCTCTCTAAAGGAAAAAACACAGCATTTCTCAAAGCATTTTAATGTGACGCTGTGCAAATTTATCCTGCTTTTAGATATTTGTACATTCAGTGCAAAGTTTTATTCTACCTTGTTCTCTGACAATGTGTCCATTTCTGTTTTCCTCTGTGTCTTTGTCCAGTGGTGGCACTGGACTGCACAGAGTTCCCATGTCACTGATGGCTCGGAAGTGAGTGCTAGAAGACACCGGTATGGAGACAACAGCGGCAGAATCCTGCTTCTGGTGGGCGGTCAGGAAAGATGGCTGTAAAAGAAAAACAGACAGTCAGTTCAGACAATATTTGCTTTCTTACATACATTTTATTAACCCCACCCCTTAGTCATGTTTCATTTTCTCCACTCATACAGGCTGAAGTCTTAACATTACTTATAAAATAGATATGGCTTTGTTGGTTCTGATCAGCAGGTGGAATCAGTTCAGAATCAGCACATTTGTGTCCATTTGTTTGACTTTGGGTGTGCAACCTATGCAGACATACTTTAGTGTAGTCCTCCAAGAAACTAACAGTGTGCAGCCTAATGTTGATGAAGCTGTGTGTCGACTGATACACAAAGTGGATCAGCGTGAGTAGTAAAGGGAGCAACTGTGGAGCACAACCCAAAGGCGAGAAGCATGAAAAAACAAAAAAAGCAGCACGAGAAGTGCTAATAATGGGTGCGGTGGACAGTTTTCATTGTTTGCACACTTTATTTTACCTTCACACCTTAACACAGTAAACAGCTACAACATGCAGTTATATGTATATATTGTATTTTATGACCATGCAGTTGATTTAATGCTGCCATCCCCAAAAGGCAAAGCCAACAGACTCAATTCATGTGATGCCATGTGTGGTTATGTACCTGGGCAGCCTGTGGTAACTCCCCCCAGGTCCATAGCATCTCAGGGTTGTCCTTAGATGGATTTGTTAGCTCTGAGTCACTCTTTGGTGTTGATGACTGCGAATCGTCTGGGCTACTGGAAAAGTTAAAGTCAAACATTTGTTTTGGATTGTCTGGTACTTCACAGTTTCAAAGTTACAAAGTTACAAAATGTATCATTCTTTGTGCAAATTTTTATTGCATAAATAATGCACTAAAATTAGTGCATTATTTCATATTTAGTGTTCAGAGAGGGTGGAATCTAAGGTGATACCTAGTAGGAGAAGAGAAGTGAGAGGACTGCTGAGGACAGGAGATGGATAGACCACAGGGCTGAGGAATGGACAGAGTCTTCTTAATCAATTTACTACAGAAAGAATAAAAGAGAAAAAGAACACAAAAAAAGAGAAGGGAAGAAAAGAGAGAATGAAAGACAGTGAATTGTGATTCCATCTAATTATCATGAGGACAAAAAAACATATTAAAATGTGCAATATGCTATTTCATGAGAAGAGTTTATTAAAGAGTTCAAGTGTGTGTCTGTCAGTGTGACAGACACACACTTACATCCAAATACCTCTGTGAATGAGTCCAGTCAGTGCTGGGGAGAATGTGGGCATTGGCAGTCAATCCCTGATCACCATACACAGGTCTGATCACAAATACACACATCCAGTGAGATGTCAGTCATGTGCACAACCATTTTATTTCATCATTAGTGCAGACACTGGTATTTACTATGTAAACAGTGCGTCGATGCAAGTCGTATCACATCCAAGAAACTATGGTATGGTCTTTTTATTTGTTGAAAATTGAAATGTCGTGGGCTGTTTGACTGTGACCGCATATCATAAACCAGCCAAGGAAATACACTCATTAAGTACAATTTAGAGAATGACTTGAAGCACACACACTTTTTTTGCTTGTCTTTAAGGGTTTCAGGATCATGTGGCAAACTTCCTAAAAAAGGCTTGGAATGCCTCCAGTAAGGATGACCCCGTGAGCCATTCTTTCAAAGAGACAGTGCGCGCTGTGGGAAACGGACAAATCCTTGGAGCAAGTCCAACAAGCAGAGCTGGTTTCCAAGAGGGCTTCACACATGAACACAAACATGCACAAACCTGCACACACACATAAAACTGCTTCTCTTTAAACACTTAAGAAAATTATTTATTTATTAAACAGAAACTAACCTTAATTCCATTTAACACCGGTTAGAGAGAAAATTGATCCTGGTTTTCAACATAAACACACCACATTGATTTTTCTGATGCCTTCTCACTGTTTTGAGCTGTGCAGGACTTGCTTAGACAAATTAAAATCTAGCAATGTTTGAATATGAATCTGTTGAAAGCAGGTGGGCTGTTTGTTATTGCCATTCAAATCTGATCAAACTACACCGACACAGCAGTCCTCATGAAGCACGTGTTCTAAAGTTTTCAGTGTTATATTCTTCTCTCATTAAGTACTTTTTCAACACATATTTTAATTGGAGATAAAGTATTGGAATTTCAGGAGCGGGACCACACCTCCAAACATGCTCCTTCCGATTCTTATCTACAGTGGGGCAAAAAAGTATTTAGTCAGCCACCGATTGTGCAAGTTCCCCCACTTAAAATGATGACAGAGGTCAGTAATTTGCACCAGAGGTACACTTCAACTGTGAGAGACAGAATGTGAAAAAAAAAATCCATGAATTCACATGGTAGGATTTGTAAAGAATTTATTCGTAAATTAGGGTGGAAAATAAGTATTTGGTCACCTCAAACAAGGAAAATCTCTGGCCCTCACAGACCTGTAACGTCTTCTGTAAGAAGCTTTTCTGTCCCCCACTCGTTACCTGTATGAATGGCACCTGTTTGAACTCATCATCTGTATAAAAGACACCTGTCCACAGCCTCAAACAGTCAGACTCCAAACTCCGCCATGGCCAAGACCAAAGAGCTTTCGAAGGACACCAGGAAAAGTATTGTAGACCTGCACCAGACTGGGAAGAGTGAATCTACAATAGGCAAGCAGCTTGGTGTGAAAAAATCAACTGTGGGAGCAATCATCAGAAAATGGAAGACATACAAGACCACTGATAATCTCCCTCGATCTGGGGCTCCACGCAAGATCTCATCCCGTGGGGTCAAAATGATCATGAGAAGGGTGAGCAAAGATCCCAGAACCACACGGGGGGACCTGGTGAATGACCTGCAGAGAGCTGGGACCAAAGTAACAAAGGTCACCATCAGTAACACACTACAACGGCAGGGAATCAAATCCCGCAGTGCCAGACGTGTTCCGCTGCTGAAGCCAGTGCATGTCCAGGCCCGTCTGAAGTTTGCCAGAGAGCACATGGATGATACAGCAGAGGATTGGGAGAATGTCATGTGGTCAGATGAAACCAAAGTAGAACTTTTTGGTATAAACTCAACTCGTCGTGTTTGGAGGACGAAGAATACTGAGTTGCATCCCAAGAACACCATACCTACTGTGAAGCATGGGGGTGGAAACATCATGCTATGGGGCTGTTTTTCTGCCAAGGGGACAGGACGACTGATCCGTGTTAAGGACAGAATGAATGGGGCCATGTATCCTGAGATTTTGAGCCAAAACCTCCTTCCATCAGTGAGAACTTTGAAGATGAAACGAGGCTGGGTCTTCCAACATGACAATGATCCAAAACACACCGCCCGGGCAACAAAGGAGTGGCTCCGTAAGAAGCATTTGAAAGTCCTGGAGTGGCCTAGCCAGTCTCCAGACCTCAACCCCATAGAAAATCTGTGGTGGGAGTTGAAAGTCCGTGTTGCTCGGCGACAGCCCCAAAACATCACTGCTCTCGAGAAGATCTGCATGGAGGAATGGGCCAAAATACCAGCTACTGTGTGTGCAAACCTGGTAAAGACCTATAGTAAACGTTTGACCTCTGTTATTGCCAACAAAGGTTATGTTACAAAGTATTGAGTTGTATTTTTGTTATTGACCAAATACTTATTTTCCACCCTGATTTACGAATAAATTCTTTACAAATCCTACCATGTGGATTCATGGATTAATTTTTCACATTCTGTCTCTCACAGTTGAAGTGTACCTCTGGTGCAAATTACTGACCTCTGTCATCATTTTAAGTGGGGGAACTTGCACAATCGGTGGCTGACTAAATACTTTTTTGCCCCACTGTATATATGTTCCCCCAGTTCTACAAGCAGTTCCTTCTTGTTTACGTGCCCCACCCTCCATCCCCTCTTCAATTCTTTAACTTCTTCACTTCTATTTAGTACATGGGGATCTGCTTGGCCCGGGAGCCGCCACCAGGCCCCTTCGAGGTCTTCCCCAAATCGCAGTTCAATTCACATCCAAGCCATTCACCTTTATCTACTAAAACGCTGTGAAAGCTAAAATGAGGACATAGGCCCAGATATGAATATATATATATATATATATGTAATCTGTGATTTAAATGATATAAATACACACCCAGCTTTTAGACAGTTCAAACAGCCACTTAAACACATACCCATGCATGAAAAATGTAAGCACACACACACAAACACACACAGGTTTTCCACTTAACACAGTTAAGGAATTATTGGCAGTGGTTCATCGGCTTCGCAAACAACACTGTGACAACCAACAAATGTTTTTTTCCCCTGTTAAATACCAGGCTGGCAGGTATAATAACCTCTCTTTCTTTCTCCCTCTCTGTTTCATACACGCAAACATATTCAGACTTTCTCTTGCACACACACACCTGCTGCTGTCCCCCTCCATTTCCTCATCTGAGCTCAGGTCAATAGTGAACATGTCCTCATCATCTGAGAACTCTTCTCCACTTTCCTCTCTCCTCAGTCCTGCGCCTCCTCCACCTCCCTCTGGCCGTGCCTTCTTCTTTCTCTTTCTCCTCTTCTTGGTTAACCCTCCTTCACTTTGCTGCAGTCCCAGATTCTGAACAGGAAGCGGGCCGCATGGGATGGAGTCTATATGATGGGAAAGAGTATCATAAAAAACTGTTTAAGAAAATGCAAATTGTCACAAATTCTAACATCGCTGTTTCCAACGGCGCCTACCATGGTGACGAGAGTTGCCCCTGGCCAGATGTGACTTCATTAACTCCTGCCCTGTTGACATGATTGGTGATGTTGCCAGGTAGGATGGAACCACTTCCTGTTTCCAGGGAAAGTGAGATAAGGTCTGAAATTAGCAATACTTGACGCAAGTCTTTTCTGCTGTACCATCTCTTGTGTAGACCGCAGCATCTATAATAGCTGCTGATACTGACATGAAAAGTGCTTCTACTTTTGTTTTTTTAAATTATTATTATTGCGTTATTGAGAACTCTTTGTTCATACATTTAATGATGCAATTGTCTTCTTTGGTTTAAGCCATTAGCTTTGACATTTATATCTGGAGTTTTTAAGAATTATTACACAACAGCAAGTAAAAATTGCCCTCAGAACAGTTGTAATATAAAATAGATTGAGAATCCAATCATGTAGGACAAGATGCAAGAATAAAGTGGAGCATTTTAAGGTCCCATCACCCTCTCTACAGCTGGGGGTGATGAAAAAGCCTTGAGTATAGCAGGTAATGACCAGGCCAAATATGTTTGTTCTCTGTCAAAATGTCATAGCAGTCCATATTGCAGATTGCTGATTTTTCTATTCTAAAAGAAAATGAAATATTGCAACAACAGATATGGTCATTCCTACTGCCAAACAGCCAGCTAAATAATCTGGTGAAAATTTGAGCTCAGATTAGCAAAATCACAGAGATTTGCTCATCAGCGTTGCACTGCCAAGAGGCTGCTAGAAGAATAAAGAGAGACAGAGAGAGAGAGAGAGAGAGAGAGTGGGGGAGGCGGAGGCATGATAAAGGGATGATCCAAACAGAGCAGACTCACACATGCCTTGCAGTTCACGTGTCATTGCACAGTCCAACACAGCACAATTCATTTAGACTGGAGAGGAAAAGGGATAGTACTGAGTACAGATCTACTCTGAGCTCTATACTCAGAGGGAAATATCAGCTCTAAAGCCAGTTTCAGTTCCAGTATTTAAATTGTTTTTGTTTTTTTACTCCAGTCTGTTGATATTTCAGTTTCTCACTGAACAATAAGTGTTATTCCCACAATTTCCTTAGAAAAAGAGCATTTGTGCACAAATATAGAGTTCTTAAACCACACAAGATCAACTATAAAGCGATTTGTTTATATGCTGCAAAATGCAATGTAATAAATAAGATTACTTCAATTACTGAGTAAAAATCTTTCCAACACTTTGGTTTTACATCTGTGATATTTGCATTAAAGGGTTGTTAAATGCACATGCCATAAAGATAAAGAGAGTAATAATTCTCTTTATGTGTCACCCTTTAGGGCACAAAGTCATTAAGTTACATCATCGGAGATGTTTCTTTTATTAAAGCACTGGTATTGAAAGATTTCTAATGTTGTAGCATGAAGATGAGAATTTTGGGCTCAATTTTTGTGCATTTATTTGATCATGCACAAACCCCTGCAAACTTTGCACCTTGAGAAACACAGATGAAGAGTGTACAGAGTGTACATTAGGACTTGAGATGTGACAACTTAGACTGACACAGTCTGCAAGCTCCCATGATGCTTGTTCTTTTACCTCTTCATGTGAGTGGCAAACACACCGTGCTGTGCTACCAATGTGCTATTACCAGCTAGAGGTTTTATGTCCTTGTACTGCTCCTCTTTCATGACATGTACAGTATGTCTCAGTAATTTCCGAGGGCAGTCTGTGTGTAACAGACTATACAGTGTGTGAAATGGCAGACCTATAAATAGGTCTCCGGTGGTTTTCCACTCTCTGGAGAGAGAGTTATGTTAAGGGAAAGGATTCAAGTCGAGACCAAAACTATAAGACAAACATGGTCAAACCGAATTCGCAAATAACTCTATGTGGGACTGAAACTAAAAGCCATTATTTTCTTGTCTGTTGTGGAAAGAGGTATTATAGTATTGATTTATTAATAGCTTCTCTATAAGATGGACAGTAAGTAATGGATGCAGCATTAGATGGACGTAATCCTTCGGAAAAGGAATTAGAACCTCTCAGATTGCAACATATTCCTTTTCATTCTTGGCCAGGGGAAAGCGCGAGCTCCTGGTTACTCACCACTTCACGAGTAACATTGTGACTGCTGATAGATGTTGTTTACTACAATAGATCTTCCTTGAAGTACCTCTCAACCTCAAATACTCCCATACTCCCTCCTACCTCCCATGAGACGTTACCTATCGCGTTACAGAATCAGGTTTCAAAACAGAAGGGAATGTTCCCAGATTATGCCGTTTCCTGTGACGTGTATGTGCATGTGCGCTGCAAATACTTCTGTGTAATACGGCGTATTACAGATACATGAAAAGCTAAAATCTGACAGATAAATTCAGCTTCAGGGGATTGAGGCAAACCAGTGGGTAAAGTCTATGGTTGAATAATGTGAGCCGTTTCTATTACAGATGCCCCAATTTATCAGTTGAACATTGTATCTGTTGCCATTTGCCTGGAAGCAAATAAACTGGTGTCTGGCACTGGCAATAGTCAATGTCTGTCTGTCCTCGCATGACACTTTTGTACTGCGTAAATGTTCATAAGAGCTTTTAGACTTGAAAAACAAATGTCTTTGTTTCCCTGGCTGAAATGGGAAGAAAATGACAAAGTGTTGCCTGCTCCTGGCTAATTGTTGGAAGTAAGAAAACACCCTGTATAACATAGTTACAGGTCCAAAACAACACAAAACACCTTTAGGCAAATGTTGCTATGAATTGACACTATATGAATCAGTCATTCATTTCTATCAAATTTCTTTTTCTCCACCCACATATCAAAGTTAGACAATGACAGACTGTCGACTGTGTGTTTAGTGTCTGACTGACCAGTGTTTGTCTCTGCTTTCTGCTTGTCATGATGGTTTATTTCTGGGAAGCTAAACTCGTGTTTGCCAAGAAGATGCCACAGGAGGACAGAAGCACTTGTTGTGCCTTGTTATTGAGCCTAGTGTTTTGCTAAAATGTTTAGCTACTTATCTACAAACAAGTTGATAAGGTCTATGCTTGGATTTTTCCCCCAAGTATGACAACACTAGGATATTTTATATGCACGTGTAAATAAAAAAGGTACTCAATTCATAGAAAACCTCATAATATTAAGAAATTTTGAAGTATATTTTACACTCCTTAAAGCTGTGTGGTAAAACTGACGCCGCGAGTGAGTCAAGGTACATCTTTTTTCTTACTCTGGGCTTGTCAGGGCAGGACGAGAAGACATTTAAGTTTGGCAATTAAAGTTACAACAACGTGTAGTTGCAGATTAATCAGCGAGTGGTAAAACCAGTGAGAATCGCTACTACCTAAGAGGGCAAATAATAATTTAGCTCTGTTGGAGCACAGTGATAAATCAAGCACTTCTTGTATATTAGTTCAGGCTTTATGACCTTCATATCTGCGAGTAATGTTCTGTGCTATTCTCGTGTGTGTTTACTGATTCAGGAGTAATGACTCTGTCAATCACTACTCACCATTTTGTTCTCAGTCTCTTTAACAAAGAAAGCCTCTCCATTTTCTCCCAGCTTCATGTGTAAGCTCACTGGCTCTCCATTAATTTCTATGTCCACCTGCAGAACAGAACAGAAAAAGAATTGATTAAGACTAATGCCTTAGACTTCATTAGCATTCCCTGACAACCTCCAGACTGGAAGGTTGAGAAGACCAATGCAGTACCTTTAGGCTATAAAAAATAAATAATAATCTGTTATAACCTAATGTTATCATTAAGATACTGACTCATGAGTTTTACTGATTGTAGTCCTGTTTTAAATATACTGTTATAATGCACTGTTTTAGTTTCTTTTTTTCAAAAAATATACTATAGCGCTGCACAAATGAATGCAGATTAAATTTACATATATTAAAATTTACATTTAGCTGTCGTGAAATATAAAATAGATTTTAAACATGTGCAGGTTAGAGAGCGCTCTATGATCTCACCACTTTCTCACGTGACCGCAGCACACCCATCTTGCCAAAGCGGACGTGAAACGGAGAGCACTGTAAGGAACCATCTGGCTGCCGGACCACAATGACATCTATACACCCAGACAGTGTTGCAGGGTTGAGCCCTCTGTACAGCTCCTTGACCTGCACAAACACCTGCCCCGCCAGCTGACCCACATAATTCATGGTTTGCAACTGGGAGATAGAGAGTGAGAGAAGAAATATAGGAGATTATTCATCTGTTTTAGTCACGTTTCATGTCTTTAACGTCAAAACACAATGCAAGGCCATCTTGTTACATAATTACACATTAAGACACATTATTGATATACTGAGTCCAGTTTGTGCCCACTCATGCCAGCTAACTGCATAATCTCAAGTGGTTTCTGGCAGGTTGCTGATACCTCAAGCAAAGACAGCTTCATCATTCTTTTCTCTATTCTTGTGGTGCTTCTGAGTGCGGGGTATGTTTGTGGGTTTGACCAAAGTTGGTATATGAGAGCATTGTGCTTTTCAAAAAAGACAGAATGAGGGGGTGGGTTTACCCCCCACCAAAAAAGACAGCATTATAAACTCAGCGCATTTTCCTTTCTGTAGTGCAAATATACAGTCCATCAGGGATGTCTGGCATTACTCTAGTACGGCAAACATGCTCTTGTGAGCGCATCACAGACAGGGAAATGCCTCCAGTGTCCTCCAAGATTTATGGTTGTGAGTAATGGAGAAATGAACAGCAACCCATCTGTTATGAACTGAACAGCCTTATTAATTTTTTATGAATAAACAAGTTGATATTTCATAAGCCTTCTTCTGTTGTACTGTCTTTGCAATGTACAACCTAATGGCCCTACAGGTATGATGGCTTATTAATAGTAGCCACTATGTAATAGTCAATGTTAATTGTAACCAGATATTTTTAGAGAGAATGTTTAAAAATATATAAATCCCCTTTTGGTGAGAGGCATACAGAAACAAGAGGGAGAGCGGGAAAAGGTTACGAAAGGGCGGTGAGGCCACGTGTAACATGGGTTTAAACACATTCAAGAAAATTGTAACCACCTGTCACCTGCTTGTGCTGACTAAGATAGTGTCACATACACAAACATTACAGCACGCCCAGTCGGCAGATGGCTTCGTGCTTCAGCAAACTGTGCAAGAACGCTGATGATGAGGATGATTCATTAACACACATCAATTATTGAACATCACAGATTGGGGATCTTTTGTTCTAATGGCCTAGCTTTATTCCACTGCTCATCAAAGCCACATAAGTCAATCATCACACCCTTGGTCTAACCAGGCCACAACAATAATAACACAACACACCACAACACTGTTATTAGAATAACGACTACACGCTGTGCACCTTTCCTTCTTTTTTCTGCTTCTGCAGAGGAGTGTGGTAGAAAACGGCTTAAATTCAGTGATATCTGTATATCGTACAAAGTAACCCATAATGCTGTTCATGGAAATCAAAATGATTAATATGTGTTCTAAATGTTTATTCAACATTCTTTCTTTTAACATGGAAAGAAAATAATAGGATGGAATAGAAACTGTAGTGATAGCTATCGAACATACTTTGCAAATGAACAAATTTGCATATAACCTCATGGGAGAAAATATGTTCTTTTTCCTTTGGTAGTTTGTTTCAACATGTCAGTTTCTACACACACACACACACACACACACACACACACGGCCAAAGCCATGCCCAGTCCTCCAGGACGTTTCTGTTAAAGAGCCAATCACACTGCGCCTCAATTACGTAATAACCTATCACGAGTCCACCCAAGGGGTCATTATGTGTCATTAAATGGACATGCAGCACAAGAAACAAAACAGTTAGGCTACAAGAACCTGATCTCAGTCACTGCTGTTCTTTTTCGGATAAGTGAGCAACAACGCTGAGTTGCATTCACAGTGTGTGACATAGTGTGCTGAGGCTTATTTATAAACATAAAACATCAGTGGCCTCTCACCACAGGAAAGACAGTGTGCAAACACGGACAGGATAGCTGAGAGGTAAGAGAGAGATTGAGGGATTTACAGACAGATGATAATGTGAAGGATTATCCAATTAAATCAATTTAATGTGACTGGAGCAGCCAGACACACCGGGATGATTGTCTGTGACAAATGATAGCTAAATAAAACAAAAAAGGGAGGGGGGTTCTATATATTAGACAGCACTTTACTAAATCACTATACCGTCTGAAAACGCACACCACGAAATAAAACCATAGATGCATATATTATACATATATACAAATATATAAACAAATACTGTCACAAATATTGTGGATATTTCTCTTATGCAGGATGTGAAGAGAAGCTGCATCAGTACGGGATTGATAATTACGTCGTAGTGTGGCTCTGTGGCGACATGTAAACATCTGCACACGGGGTGAGGCTCTGCAGTCTGCATCAGGGCTCTGTCTTCATTCAAACAGCCCAAGCAATATATAACACCTGTACTTCAAAAATACCTAAACCCCATGACATGTTTCTCACAGCATGCTACAGAAGCAATGTAGTCTTTGCTTACATTATTTATGGACGTCGCTCTTCCCTCCAGAATATTTCTTCCTTCCGATTTTTCCACTAAGGGTCCTATACTGGTTTACGGCGTTAAGTGTCAGTGCTCAGCACAAACATCATCGGTAATATTCACACTCTTACAGCTTTGTTGACATCTGATCGTGGCTTCTGTGCTCGAGGATGATATGCGTTTTAAATCGTATGCCGCGTTCAGGTTACCTTGGAAATCGGACGCATGAATCGGGAGTGACGTCACTCCAGTATTAACGTCTGGAAAACAGGAAAAAACAGGATTTGTTTTTACTTCTTAGCAAACTACAGTCTTTTGTGCACCACTAATACTACTGGGAAATACTTTTACTGTTTTTAACACACACTTGTGCACAGAAGCTGCTCAGTTCTCCGCCTATGGTTTATTTAGCGAGCACGACAGTGCAGATTACAAGTTTTACAGTTTAATTTATGACATCTCGGATTGTTAACTCGATATTAATGGGGTTGCTCCGACTTCTCCGGTTGGAAGTCAGAGCTGACGGGTCGTTCCAGACGAAAAATAAGACTGCAAACTCGGAACTTTACACTTCCAAATTACTCTGGAACGCACCACGTGGATTAAATATTCCTCCCTCCACCACAGAGCTGCAACCTCGGACTGATCGATTGGCTGAGCACCGATGACGCCACACAATGTTTGCTGAACAGTTCCCTTAAAAAATCAGTTATGACTATATTATTGTTTTGTCTCTGCTTGTGTTTACTGTTCACACTTTCTAATTCCTGCATTATACTTTAATACTTCTTTAAAAAAAAGAAATTACATGCAACAACTTTATTAATAAAGTAATTTAAAATCTTATCATAAGCCCCTATAAAGGTAATTAATTATGTTGAAAAGGGACAATTTGACCTCAAAGCTCGTTGAAAATATTTCACAAATGCACAACCGAATTATACATTTCAATATTATATACTAATGTAATTAAATAATACCTCTAATAATTATATATAGATAGCGTACTATATCAATTACTATATCTATATATAGATAAATGAATATATAAAATATGTAAATGCTATATGTTAGTGTAAATTCACTTCTTGGTTCAGTGAGAAAAGGATTGTCTAAAAGCAATGCATACATAGCTTACAGTTTTTAACAACTTTATTTTAATAACTGACTAAATATCCTTAGAGTAAAATATAGGTTAAAAAGTTTGAAAATCATTACGTTTTATTAAAATTACATTAATTAAATATTACATGTGATACAGCATCCTTCTTTGGAAACAGGGAGGATTATCTGAGACATTTTCTGAGGACACATTGGGGTTAAATAAGAATTAAGTTCTTCAGCAGTGATGACATATTAATGTCTTTCATGTTTTAGTTGATTGAAACGTCACATTCTACATATAATACAGTACATAGCAGAGTATTGACTGTAACATCATTGGAAAACTCAAATTACTTAGATATGGCATCATTAAATCACACTGTATTCATTTCTACTGAAATCTACCCAAGAGAAAAGGAAAAGAACCTTGTTCTAATTCTGAAGACATGCAAGCCTGGTATGAGCAGCCAAGGAGACAAGAATAGCACTGACATTCAGAGAGCTTGAAGGCATCAGCATTGTGCAATGTACTGACTGTGTCTCAGTGGTCAAAAGTCTACCCATCTGTCCGGAGAAACTAAACCTGTAACTGCAGTTGGTAGTTTATCTATCTAATACATTGCTATAAAAATAAAAATGAAGGAACACTTTGAAAACACATCGACTGAATTTAAAAATCAAAGTGAAAAATTGATGCAGCAGTAGGCTAATCGATTTTGCCCAAATTTCTTAGCATCTATTTAAAATAGTCCTCAGGTTGTATGGGCTCCGCATGCCTGACAGCGTTGGGGCTTCTAACGAGACAATGGCTGGACCAGGGTATCACTGAGCTCCTAGTAAGTCTGAGGTGCAACCTAGCAGTGTAAGATGGACTGAAACAGGTCCCAGAGGTGTTTTATTGGATTTAGGCTGGGCGAGCATGGCGGCCAACCAATGGCATCAGTTCCTTCATCCTCCAGGAACTGCCTACTGTCCAAGGATTTCATCCAAATACCTAACGCTTGTCAGGGTGCTGTTGCCTAGCCTGTAGAGATCTGTGTGGCTCTCCATGGGTATGCCATCCTGGTCATGCTGAGGGATTTTGCATGCAGCATGATATTCTCTACATCTTCTCCAGACCCTCCAGACGTTTGTCATATGTGTTCAGGACGAACCTGCTCTTATCTGTGAAAAGCACAAGGTGCCAGTGGTGGACCTGCCATTTCTAGTATTCTATGGCAAACGCCAGTCAGGCCTCATGGTCCTGGCAGTGAGCACAGGGCCCACTGGAGAAAGTTGGGCCCTCAGGCCACTCACATTAAGTCTGTTTCTGATTGTTTGGTCAGAGACATTCACACCAGTGGTCATTTTGTAGCTCTGGTGGTGTTCATCTTGTTCCTCCTTGCACAAAGGTGCAAATACTGGTCCTGTTGATGGGTATCTTCTACAGCCCTACACAACTGACCTTACTGCCTGCCTCCTGGATTTTCCTCCATTCTCTTGACTATGTTTGGAGGCACAGCAAACCTTCTGGCAATGGCACATATTGGTGCACCATCCTAGAGGAGTGGGACTACCTATGCAAACTCTGTAGGGTCCAGGTATCACCTCATGCTAGCAATAGTTACACTGGCCCTAGCCAAATGCAAAACTATTCAAAAAACATTCAGAAAAGATATACAAGGCACCATACATCACAAACTGTGTTGCACTGTGTAATCTGACACATTTCTATCAGAACCAGCATTAATGATGATGATGAGATAATCAGTGTTATTTGCTTTACCTGTCAGTGGTCATAATGTTATGCTCGACTGGTGTATATACTTTATAGATGTATACAGTTCAACAACTGCAACCTTAAGCAAAATCATATCCTACGAGGAGGGTAATATAATCCTTTATTCCAACAATATAAAGCAGCAGATTTTAAATTGTGAATGAATGCTTGTAATGTTGTATTTTTTCTATTTCATCATTTTGGCGAAATGCTCTTATTCACTTTCTTGACTTGACTTGATGAGAAAACTGATAACTCCCATATCTATAGTCCTCTGTCAGATGTTCCTAACTATAATCCATAATCTGATAAAGTTACATTTATATATGGCGCCCTGAGTTGAGTCTGTACTCAGAGTTCTCATTTTAGAAAAACAAACAAAAAAGTTTCGACATAAAGTCTCCCCGAACTGGGTCTCATGGCTTTTTCTTGTTACTCAGTGTTTCTAAGAACCAGCCCAACTCCCATCCAACTGCCCCCACGCCTGCTTGTTCTAGACCTCTGTGTGTGTTTATGTGTATATGCGGTCCGCATGAAACTGCAATCCCATGTGATACAGTTCATGACTGTGGATCAAATTCTGCTGTCATTACAAATATACTTTGCACCGCCTTGCTGTGGAGCACTTTATCATGGTGTCACACACACATACATTGCGCCAGGCGGGGGGGAGAAAGGAAACACGTGTTGGGTTTTCTAAGAACTGGAGCATTCAACATGCAGGAAAACATAGCCAACTAGAGTGGGAGAAGGAGAGGAGAGAAAGAGACTGGAAGAATACGGAGCAGACAACAGCGAATCTGGAGAATGCTAATACTTGTTACTGCTGTGTGTGAATATATGACAGAAAGAAATAAGTGTAGAGATGTGATGGTTTATTTACTGCAGTGTGTGAGGTCATCAGTGGGTCAGGTGCTCAACAAGGTTAAATGTATAAAAATAATGATTTGCAATAAAAATAAGTACCATAATATCTTGTGTGAAAGATACACATTTGCATTTTTATGTGTGAAGGGAATAAAAGTGAAAGCTGAGGCAGGTTTTAGTGTAATCTCAGGAATTTCATTAATTAGACTGTGGCCATGTGGTTTTCGTGCATATGTGTGCAGGTTAATATTTGCCTTGTTCAGCCTCAAACTATATGTGACTGTGCATGTATGTACATGCTAAGTGTTTCATCTCAGTGTGTTTACAGTGCATGTGTGTGCGTGTGGGGGTGGGTGGTTGCTGGCCGGTAAGCTTTCAATTGCTCCAGTGATTGCCTTGCAGTGTTACTACATATCAGACACGTGAGAGTGCTTGCAAACGACTGGAGGGAGGTGGGTCGTTTCCTGAGGCAGGGGTTGCCTGATCTCTCACAGGCACTCCCCCTTTGGGCCACAATGCAATCTTTTCATCACCACGGAGATGGGGGTGGTGTTTGGGGGGGTTGGCCTGGTTGAGCCAATGGTAAAGCTGCCTGGGCCACACACTACAGACCTGCTGAGTCTGTCCCCACTGCAGTACTGCAGTGCGTGCTACAGGGCTTTAGAGAAATCTGATTAGAGTGGATTCCAAGGCCAGACGTGAATGGTTAAAGCCACTGCTGCCAATCCTGTATAAACAACACTAACGTACAGCATGTTGGAGCAGCATGTGCATGAAACACTGATTGCTTTTGAAATTCTATATTCCAAACTGCGTCTATATTTGAATGAATCTTGCCCTATAGATCAAGTTCAGGAAGATGTTAAAGGTGCAAAAGAAAAATGTGGGGTCAAAGCACTGCTGTGGAACAGCATCACTGACTGATGTGTTATATACCTTTATAACACATGTGGGCTTGAGGTAATGTGTGGAGATATCAGCTGTTAATCCAACACGTGATTTGACTGCACACAGACAAGAGTTCATCAACTCTAACTACAAAACCAGCAGACATGCAGAAAATGCTGTGTAAAGTATACACATCCTACACTTCCTCCATCTGCACACAGTGCTCCTCTTTTAGCAATTTTCTATAGTCCCTCTGAAATCTTTCTGTCTTTACATTTGATTATACTAGCAATTTCTGTCCCATATGTGGACACTCCAGACCTATTTCCTCACTGGTTGTAGTGTTTTGGGTTCCTTTTTATTTTATTGATTTAATGTCAATTAAGTTTATAGTACAAGCCTGAACTTATGTTATTCTGCCTGCCTCATGCATCCGTGCAGTATATATTTAGTTCTGTTACCCAGGACCAGCTGCCATTGGGGCTTTCATCCTCACTGTGGCTGGTGAAGTCTTCCTCTTCCATGTCATAAATGGCTGCTTCTTAATGAAATGTTCTTCAAGGAGTCTCCAGAAATCTGGCAGGAAATCAGGAAATATTCCTTACATGTAACAGACAAAAAAAAAAATCAACAAAGAAGCAGTTCAGTCCTTTTAGATGGTCGATATGTCAAAAAGCTGTGTAGTAGTTACTGATTTATTTAAAGCTATATTTTATGAAAACTTTGTCTTCTGGTATGAAAAAACTATCTTCATGACAGTGAAAAAGCAGTTCTTAGTGTATCTGGATGAGTCCTTAGACTGTAATGTGTACTGTTGTTTTGACTGAGCTGCTAATGCTTGGGCAGCAAGTGTTTTGGACTAAATTTATCAACAAGCGTTTTCTGAGAATGGAGTACTTGGGAGGAAATCTGAGAGCATCCACTGCTGCTGTACTATCCTGCTGCTTCAGGTGCTGATCTGACACCACATGACAGCAAAATTATATAGGACTGAAATGTTACCTAGATAGGCTATAAAATCTTTGTACTTAAAGTATGCACTGGACCAGTAATAGACATAATGTAGCTATTAAAGTTTGCTTTTTGTATAGAGTGAGCCTTTATGATGTCTCAGGTTTTACATTTAAACAAACACAAGTTATTTAAAATGTCTGTACATTTATACAGTTAAAAGCATACAAAATTGTACATACAAAATACAGTCAATTAATGTTTCTTATACACGTACAAACAAAATAATCACACAGCCTTCTGGAGCACAAAAAATGCCCTGCATCTGATATAAACAGCTCAGAATTCTTATTCTTGCACACACTGAAACAAATTTATTTTTTACATGATAACAATCTGATGAAATATAATTGAAAATATTTGACATGTAAGAACATACATGCAAAACAAGCATCTACAAAAATAACCCTACAAAAATATCGACAGAAGCCAGCTACCATGTCACACAAATGATTGCCTCCACGTTCCTTAAAGCTCTCCGTGTTGCCTGCACCTGCAAAGAAATCTAAACACTGAGTAATTCTAAACAACTGAATCTGCAAACAGATATCACAAAAATCAAAAGTAGCACTGTGAGTTACGGAGCCTAGCAACTTTGTTTCAAGGATAAAAATGCCTCTTTCCTGTGCACGTACAGTCCCCAGACATCTCAGACAATCAGTATATCTCGCTGAGAACATAAATGTATTTCCAAAACACGAACATTAACCTATTTCATGGAGCAGCACATAAAGCTTAAAAAAAAAAAAAAAAAAAAAAAAACAGAACAAAAAAAAAAATCCCTTTCCTGTTTTTGTTCTGTTTGACAATTAGTAATTTCAGTCCTGTCTACGACAAGCCAAAAGTGCACATCTGCTTCAGTTATATGTGTTTTCCAGTCAGGAAGAAGAGCGGCCGGTCCTCTTTGGCATTGGCAGTCTGGAACTCATCACTGAGCCTAAACCTCCACTCTTCTTCCAGCTCCAACCTGCCCACCGTCTCCCTCAGCGAGCTACGATCTGCGCTGATGACACACAGAGTTGCACCTAAAGCAAGCAGACAGGAGGGAGAGCGACACTCTTTAACAACAGTGACACAGAGCAAGAAATAATTACAACAACGAGAGCATGGCTTCACCTTTTTGAAGTACTTTCCTGATCTTTATTCCCTTTTTTTCTTTGATCAATATAAAGTGATAACTACTGACTAATTTGCTCTTATTTTGTGGGACTTAATGTAAATTATAACTGTTCTAGCTTTACTGGTATTTGTTTACTTAAGTAGAAGTGAAGAAGATTGCTGGTCTGATATTCAGAATGATATCAATCCGCTCCAAATTCTACACTGCACACTGCTTTGACTTCTTCTTAAATGAGTCACCTGTAACAGACATGCTTATTGTCTACATTTGGTCTGCTGCTGCACCTTTAAGGAAGGTGAACTTCTTGAGGAACCCGGGAGTCACAAAGGAGTCTGCAAAACAAAGGAGGAGGCCGCTGAACAGCAACCCTGCTGTACTGATGTTCACAGAATCAGGTCTGGAACTCACAAAACACACAGTCACCTACAGGAAGCAAGAAGATTAGAGTCTTTATGAAGTGTATGTTGAAATATAATATTAGATATTATGATATTATGATATTAGAATTTCTTATTTGTGTAATTTCTTTTTAAAACCATGTCTACATGTATGTGTAGATGTGGAGTGTGTGTGTCTGTATACCTCAGGTCCCAGGTTAAGGTAGCAGTCCACAGACAGTACAGGGTGCGTGTAGTTCTTGGTGCTGAGTGGAAACAGTTTATGGCTGTTGTGCTGGAGATATTTTTCCAGAAGGAGCTGAGCTGGTGTAGCCAAGAAAAGGTGCTTACTGTCTGGGGCACAGATGTACTGTGAGGGGCTCACAGAGGTGGGAACATCTGTCATCTGGAGACAAAATTCTTTGCTTATTAACAATAGCTTGTGAAAGTAATACGTTTTTTTTTTTTATGTAATTGCAGAATGACAAGGAAAAAAATATCAATGACTATCTGTTGCCCAGTTTATGATTGCTAGTTTATGTTTTGATTTTGCTGACTGTGGACGATACCTTTGTCTTGATAATAAATGTTCTGTATCCTCCAATGGCGATCTGCTTCTTCATGACACTGAAGTTGTTGAACCTGCAGACAAGCAGCCCGGCACTGTGCAGCCTCAGAGTGAAATCGACGTCATGACAGGTGAAGCGGTTCTGGTCATACTGGACATTCTGACTCCGGTCAACATTGAGGAGGAAGAAGTCATGAAGATGACCTCGAGAGAAGGGTTCCCGCAGTACATTACCTGGTTTAATACAAAGGGAAAAAAGTTACCATAAATATTATTTGAAGGCACAAACAACTTATTTTAAATAGTTGCTTTTTTATGTGAAAAAAATAATCTCTGATCAGTAAGTTTGTTTGCCGGATTAAGTTAGAAAAATGCGGGGAAATAATGGAAGCAACTGTGATTTGTTTTCTTATAAACAATCTGCTACACCTGCTTTTGGTGAGGTAAAATACATCAAGTAAAGTTGGGTGCACCCATTGACCTTTACCCCTTCTTCTCTTTTTACTTTATTTTCAGTTGTTTAAGAGAGACCAAGAACCTGTAATGTACTGCAAATTGGCAGATATTATAAAGTTTAATTATTTATTATGAAAATAATATTTTTCAATGAAGAAAAATTGATTTTTGCATGTATATAATATCAGTTATAGCGCTTAGAAAAAAAAAAAAAGAAATTGCCAAAAATCAGTATCAGCTGGTCATAGGAAAAAAAATCAGAAAAAAGAAAATATTGCAGTCGGTGCATCTCTACTGCTATGGTCACCACTGACCTGTCAGCGCACGGCTGCTCCACTTCCTGATGCCACATAGACCATAGTAAGATAGGTCTGGACAGGCCTCCATGTGCTGTAGCACCTGTTTCAGTGACACAGCGTGCTCTAGTGGGCCACTAAGTAAAACAGAAATCAAACACTGGTTGTGTTAAATCAAACCAGAAAATAAAACAACAAACAACAAGTCCTTTAACTCATACAATGAATTATGTTGTAAATAATCTGTCACTATGTACTTGCGTGCTTCTAGGTCTACTGTGTTCCACATAACACAGGAGTCATCAGCCAGGATGATGAAAGGCCAGACATCACCTGCTGGACCCCCTCCCTCCAAACGTCGGCTGCGTTCCAGCTCCAAGTTGTGATAGGAAAGCTCTTTAATCAGGAAGTGAGCAGCACCTGCGAGTTGGTTAAAAAAACTTTAAAACTTGGGTTGACTGTCGCTGAGAATACTTGGAGGCTTGGTGGTTCAATCCCTGGCTGCTCCAGTCTGCATGCTAAGGTATTCTTGGGTAAGATAGCAACCCCAAGTTGCTCGCCATGCATCCGTATGAATGCTATAGATTAAGAGCACTTAGGCCTAGAAAAAAGGGCTTGTGTGAAGCTGTGTCAATGGGTGAATGAGGCAAGTCGCATAAAGTGCTTTAAGTGCTCAAGCTGAGTAGAAAGCAGCTATATAAGAATAAGTCCACCAAAATGGTGATGAAGAAGATACTTTTGACTACAGCCTTATTCCATAAGAAGTCCCCACAGTTGATTGATCTGCATCATAGATTTTACACAGCATGGGCTTCATCATCCAGGATAAAATCCTCCCATTTATTGGGGGTAAACTAACTGTCGACCCTCCAGATTATGGAAGACTATGGATAACAGTTTACTTATTACTAACATGAGTAAAATACCTATTCCAGCACCATTGAAGACAGTGGGCAGCACCAGCATGATGTGGTTGGGCCAGTACTTTTTGTAGACGGCCATCTCATATTCTTTGACCACCAGGATATGCAGATGAGAGGCTCCATCCATGGCGTGGTACAGGTTAAACAGACCGTGCTCGTGACGGCCGGTGGTTGGGGTGAAGATTGGACTCTTGATGCAGTCTGGGCTCTGGGAAAGAAGGGGGAAAATAAATAAAATTAAAGCTGCAAGCAGCGTTATGAGGGCCCTCGCACCCCATCGCGTCGAGCTACGCCCAACACCTACAACCAGCACCTCCGATCTGATGTCACATTAATGACATTCATGCATTCAACCACCAGCTAACATTTCATCTCATTCAATCATGATTATAGTCGTCCCACTAGGTGGCGCTCTAACCATTACTGACAAATGGCATAACAAACATTTCCGAGCTCGAGTCTCATCACGCCTGCGACCTTTGGGACATATTGGACATTTTGATTTTGAGTGACAGCAGATTACTGCTTTTTGGCGAGTGACTGAAACTCCACATGCCGCTATGACCACCCCGTTTCCCTGAACGTAAAAACCTTCGCAATTTAACATCACAAAGGTCTTTAGATTCCACACACTGGAGATTGGTTCAATATGATGAAATCCCTTGGAGGAGTTCGTCAAAGAACGGTGCCTGGAAAGAGGGGAAAATGTCACAAAAATTACACATTAATTTTAAAATGGCTGACTTCCTGTTGGATTTGGGATATTGCTCCAAGAGACTTTTTTGTACATCTTGATATCTCCTATAAGCTTACCAGGTTTCAGACTCCTACATAAAACACAGAGCTGGGGCTGATGTTTTGAAATTTTGTAGGGGGCGCTGTGGAGCCATTTTGTGCTATTCAATGAAAATGATCACATAACAACAAAGCCTTAAGCACAATGGAGGTGTGCGCCAAATTTCAAGCCTCTATAAACTTTCCAAGCCCCTCAAAAGCCACTTCATTTTTCATGGTGAACAGCGTTGCCACCAGGGTGCGCCGTTCAGTTTAAAGTCACAATTTTTGCACTAAAGCATCACGAGGGACTGATGGTGATATTCACCGCTTTTGAGGTGGCCACTATGAACCTGTGAAAATCAGTACAACAAAGTGTAAGACATGACATTTCCTGTTCCCACTAGGTGGCGCTCTTCATATTCCTGACAATGGGCACATCAATCTGTTCAGGGCGGGTGTGACATCATGCCTGTAAAGTCTGGTACTAATCAGACTGGATTTCATGGAGTTATACTAATTTGTTTCTTCATGGCGAGATATCAAAGTTCGCCATGCTGCTGAGGTCACACCCTTTCGTGAAAAGCCACAGTTTTCACTGTACCCCAAGACCAACTCCTTAAGGCTTTCCTGGAGAAATTTGAGGCTGCAGATGTCACCCATCACTATACTGTACCCCAAAGTGTAAAACATGACATTTCCTGTTCCCACTAGGTGGCGCTGTCCTTGATGTCAAATATGGCAGTTGAAATATGTTCAGGGGTGGAGCCTTATCATATGTGTTCACTTTGGTCAAGGTCAGAAAATGTATGACAAAATGAGAGGCAATAAGATTTTCATGGCGAGTCATCGAAATTCGCCGTGGCGTCACGGCCTCATAGTATTGTGAAAACTCAAAAGCTCCGCAATTTAACATGGCACAAGGGTGTAGTTGGCACTGACCAAATATGAAGGTTATGAAATCAAACCCCAAGGAGGAGTTCGTTAAAGTTCGAGGCATGGAAACGGTAAAATCAGAGCCAAAATGTCACCTTCAATCCAAAATGGCGGACTTCCTGTTGGGTTTAGGACATTGCCATAATAGACTTTTTTGTTCGACTCTGAACGTTATATAGGTGTACCGACTTTCAAACATGTAGGTCATACCCATATCGGGGGCTCGCGTTTTTCATTTTTCTAGGTGGCGCTACTGAGCTAATTTTCCCTGGCCATGTCTGAGAACATTAAAATACGTAAATTTTCACCAGACCTGACGCGTGTGCAAAATTTCATGAGTTTTCGAGCATGTTTAGGCCCTCAAACGGCCAATTCATTTGCCGAAATAATAATAATAATAAACAGAGCAATTACAATAGGGCCTTCGCACTGTCAGTGCTCGGGCCCTAATAAAAATAATGCTAATAAAAAGAAAATTGTTATTTTTAACGTGAATTTCATTAATAAAATTCTGTATTACTATGTGGAAAAATAAATTAAAATAATGCATGCAGGCTATACTAACAGCGTCCTCAGGATACCCCAGGATTTTATTAAAAATATATATAGATTATGTTGAATTTAAACTCTATTTAAAGTCCAGGAAATAGTCACAGATCAGAGCATTTCTGACTGATGCATGAAACAAATCTTGTAATTTCAAACAATACTTTCTCAAACCCGAATCTTTTGTTTGCATAATTTTGTGAAAACAAATAAGAACTGCTGGGCTGGTGGGACAATTTTAGCAATTGCTAAGCTAATTGCACCACCTAGTGGAACCACCTGGGTGTTGCACTGTGGCAAACCCCACAAATCTGTTCACAGAAATAGTCAACAAAAACAGCGGATGAAAATGGAAGCAGATAAGGCAAAGAATTCCTTTTAAATCTTGACACACAAAACTTCTTCTTCTAAATTCTACTTCTCTATTATAATTACCACCTTTTTCTTGATGTGAGGTGAACAGAAAGGGGAACATTTATTTTCAATGATCAAGTTAAATGATCAAGAACACACCCAGTCAGAAGTGAGCGGCAGCCGCATGCTCTCCAGTTGGCCTCCGGGTTGGCTGAAGCTGAAGTATTGCTCTTTAGACTTTGGGATGATGAAGTAGAGCTGGATCTCTTCCCCAAGCAGTAGATGAGTGAATGTGAAAGCATGCAGTGTTGACTCGCACATCTAAATTATGAGTAGAGACAACTGTCATGTTCACATGTCAAAGACAGTTTGAGTGCGATTTTTTAACTCTGTCTGCTTGCATGTACTGTCCTGACCTGGTATCTAGAGTTGAAGCCCAGGTATTGATGACACTGTTCGCAGTGATGATATGTGTTGTAGGCTGCATACTTAGACAACTTTATCCTAGCTGTCCGCCGACGTAGGTACACATCTTCCTGTCGCACAGGATTTCCTGGAGAACAAACAACCAAAGGCAGATAAGGACCAAAAAACAAAATACAAAAGTAACAGGTAGCACAGCTACAGGTAATATTCATACTATGCACATATAGTTTTGGCTTTGTGTTAATATATTGATAAATAGATCAAGTTTTTTCCAGCTTTACTTACCTTCAGAGTTCGGTTTATATCCAGGGCAGTATATGGTGCTGATGTCATCATATTTGGAGTCGTGGATGGTGTAGTCGAAAGGCATCGTCCTCGCAATCTCTGGGTTGGGCCAGGGAGCACTGGCTGGATGGTACTGCACTTCCTCTGTCTGGGAATCTGAAGATACAAAACATTTACAAATGAATACATTGAAAACAGGTTTATGTACAATCTGTACTGACAGATATGATTTTATGATCCAAGCAGCGGCAAAAACAGTAACATAAGAATCTAAAAACTGGTGAAAGCTACAGGAAATGCACAGACTGCAGTTGATGTCTTCTTCATCGTAGATATCCACCTCCATCAGTCTGATCAGCATGCGCGACAGAATGCCCAGGAAGTGCAGGTATGCTCCTGTCTTACCCACCTGATGTCGGAAAACAACAAAGATAAAATAATGTGAATATAAAGTACAACATATGCTCGAGTTTGAATAAAACGAATAAAAACAGAAATCACCTGTGGGGGGCCACTGAGCAGCAACCTGCGAGGGTGGAAGTTGTCACTTCGGCCTTCTGTGCGATTGCTGCTGTCCATGTGGTACGAGCGAGGGACCGTCCACTGACGATAATAAAGTGACTGCTCTGTACATGTCATCATTTTACTCAGTAAAGGCCTGCACACAAAATACAAGATTGGTTGTATATATTTTGACTCACAAAATATTACTGTGGAATATTTTTTAGACTCTTTCACTTTCAGTATCGCTGTTCTATATGCTCAATGTTCATATGAAAAACATGGAAATATACGCACATATGTGTTATAAATTGTTGTATATGTCCCCTACCTGAAACTGCTTGCCCATGCAACAGACATGTGTGGCAGGAATGAAGTACATCGTGGAAGCCCGCTGCTGTCACTTGCAGTGATGACGTTGTAGAGGGCACGAGGCAGGAGCACAGAAGGTGGCCGACTCGCTCCCCGTGCCCAGGAGCAGCTCGGATCAGGCGAGGAGGCTCGCGGAGAGGACGAGCCCGATGATGTTGATTTAGAGCGTATTTGCATCTGGGAAAGTAACGGTTGTTGTGGGGGCATTTGAAGGTAAGGTTGAGAATTTGTTTGAGATAACAGCTGAATTTGAGTCTGGGACTGCAGCTGGGAGATCTGCTGAGACTGCGAATAACATGGAGCATAAGGTTGCGTTTGGGATTCTGGTGCAGTTTGGGGACATGGAAAAGACTGAGAGGAGCACTGTGGCTGAAGATGAGTCTGTGACTGTGAGGAAGACTGTGGGGCATCCAAGGCCACCTTCTCAACATTTGGAGAGGTGGCGCTTTGAGCAGGGTTAAGATCCAGAGCTCCACTATCTGGGCATGCCTGGAGTGGCTGGCTGGGCTCCCCTGAAAATACCAGGAAGAAGAAAATATATAGCATGTTTTCTTTAAAAAAAAAAGAAGAAGCATTTATCATTTTCCCAAACAAAATGAGTTTATCTATCTCTTTAGATATGAAATATAGTTTTTGTGAAATCTTACCATTATCTTGTCCTTCCTCCTCTTCATTGTCAGTACTACTGAGTTTTTCAGCATCGCTTTCGAGCAGGTCACTTCCTGATCCAAGGTTTTGTGGTGGTCGTGACTCTTTCTTCACTAGATAAGCAGCCAGTCCCAACTCTTGTTCAAGCGTGGTACGCTGCAGGTATGAGCAGCTTATCACTCGAAGGTCACAGTACTTTAGGGACCTGTTGAAAGAACGACCCCTTTGTTTAAACTCAAAATTACAACTATGACAGCTTTTTTGACTGTGATGCAAGAAAATGTGGGGTTATACCTTTTTAATCTGTTAAGGCCAAAACAGAAAGTAACACTAACACTAGAACAAAGGTAAATACTGTCATGTGAAAAATCAGGGAGGGATGAATAAAATTCAAGTAAGCATACCTGGGAAGTGACTCTCCTAATGGCTCAGCCCCTGAAAGGATCAGGATGCAAGGGAGGGCTTCCAGCTCCAAGTAGGTACAAGGAACCCAGTCAGCATCCTGGATCTTCAACCATTTCTACATGAAACAGAAGGACAAATCAGACTACATGCAGCTTTCAAAGTATCTGAGAATCTTTTGTAGTTCTCTGCAGGTGAAATCATATATAACATATTTCTGAAGAATTACTACCCCACCTTGATCTGATCTGTAAAGGACTGTCCAATACTCAGAGCTTGCTTGGGATTCCCCAGTATGATTTCGAAATTCTCCTCCAAACCCAGCTGCTTCCTCACTCTGGACAGCCGTTGGTGGGCCCACGCTGCCAGAGCCAAAGAGGGGATTCGCACTAGTACCATGTGACCATGATGGGCCGGACACTGCTGTGCAGCATTGACCAGTGACTGTACAATTTCCATGGTCTCCACTGAAGTGTGTTTTTGGAGATTGTGGGAACGGTTGAACCTTCCAGACACAGCCATCAGAGCAACACAGTAGTGCTGGATCAAAACTGTGGTCCGGATCACAGCACTGTGCAGCTTTGGAAACCTGGAAATCAGAGACAGAAAGATCATAAAGCCTTCTTGCTGTGTTCTTGATATCATTTTAAACTCCTTTTTTAATCATACAGTGTTTATGTTGATTTAACACATGTGAGTGCACAACCTTTCTTCCAAGGTAGCTGCCATGCTTTCAAATGAGGAATCATAACGCATCAGAGGCAGGCTGTTCCCTGAATGAGTCGACTCCAAAAGCTCTGACACACCAAAGTACCGTGTCCTCTCATGATACAGGTCCACATCCTGTATACACACAGCCAACAGATTTAGCCACTTGTGTGAACATATAGGCATTGCTAGTCTAAAAATGTTACACTAAAAGAGAGTACCAATCACATAGAAAATTAAATCTTACATTACTAAATGCAGACGGCCAGTGGATCTCGTTGTAGGGACTGATGCGGGTGCATTGTGTCTGAAGAGCAAAGGGAAACGAAGTGACGTGCAGAATCAGGATGTTTGTAGCATCTCTGACTTGTCGGGAGTTTAACAGTTGGTCCACAAGACCCAAACCACTATCTGAGCTGCTGTAGGTTGCACTGAGAGTGTTAAAGAGGGACAAAAGGGAAGAGATCCAAAGAGACTGAGTAAACACACTCGATTTGCTCTTGTTGTACCAGTTCTGATACTGTTAAAACAATGACAACTGAAAACAATAATCATTACATTTTTCTTTTTACTTTGCACACAAACCTGCTAATATCCCAGTGGGCATGGTCGTGGACCAGGATGTAAAGTGTGTACGAGTTACTGTGTGCTTCCCGGATCAGGCTGTCAATACGTGCCTGAGCGCTGTGGTCCATCTTGACCACATAACGTTCAGCCTCTCTGTGAGAAACACATGCCTGGTCTAAACTGCCAAGCTCCTGCAGAACACCTGACAAATACAGAGGAAAACACAATATATATAGGAATAAACACATTAATTCAGATTCTTTTGATTAATGAAGAACCATGAACACGATTGCTGGCAAAAGACTTATGTGACTAACCAGAACTCCAGAGGTGGAGAATAGTCTGCTGAAATGTAACCTCAGAGGGCGGTACAAGGATGAGGAAGCTGACCCTGTCAAAGGAGCCAAGGTCCAGGTTCTGTGTGCTGGAGTCGGCTATAGCACAAACATGGGACAACAGCTTTCTAGCCACTGCCAGCTGGATGGGACGCACCTCTCGCCAATCAACAGAGTATTCTACACAAATACAAAAACAAATTTTAGGCCATGTCACTTGACTCTGATGTATCCACTTACTGTATCCACTAAGTCATGTGTGCTTTACCTGAATAGGTGTCTTTGGGACCTGAAGCTGTGTCTTTTGGGCTGTCTTTTGAAAGGTGTGCATGTGAGTCCTTTGGACTGTGTGTGACTATGGGACTTTTATTACTCCTCTCCTCAGCTGATTCTTGGCAGCTAGATAAAGGAGATGGCTCACTGCTGTCCAGAATGGCATTGTCCAGAAGGGAATCTATATCACCATCTGCAAAACAAAGCCGCACAACAAGTTAGGAAACAATCACTAAAACAGAGCAACAGGTCACAGATAGAGAGACACACCTTGTCCGAGGGAATTGCAGTAGTGGATGAGTTCTTGTGCAACACCAGTGGAGAGCTGATGGGCAATTTCTTTCAGACCCTGACTGGGAGAGAACATACTCTCTGCCAAGGCACGACACTGGTGCTTACCTACAATACAATACAATACAATAAAATACACAAAGACGATAAAGACCACATTTTTCACATACAGTATAAAAGGCATACATTAAAAATACAGATCCCACCTGTAACTACCACACAGGACTGTGTTTCCTGTCCTGGAGCAGTGACAATGATGACCACATAGTTGGTGTTTTCAAGCCGTCCTTCCATTAACCTGCTGAAAGTTAGGTGGAGGCCTTGAGTCAAAGATCCTACATCCTTCCCCAACACTACCACGCCCTCACCATAAGATGATGCAGCCAGCTGGGCAAGCCAGGGAAGCTGGCTGGGGGTCAAGGGTTGTGGGCTTTGTGAGGGCAAAGACAGATACTGGGGGAGCCCAGGCAATACAGGGGGGATCTGGAGACAGAGTAAGACGAAAACTTTGTTAATTTATTGTCATTATGTTTTCTCTCTTTTTTCTCAAATATTTTGCATGAAAAAGTTATTAATATTTGCTTCACTGTACTAAACAGCTGAAAAGAAAGCTGTGGTGTTATGAAGTGTTTAAAAAGCCCTGTAGATATGTACCTTAAAGTCTCCTAAATTCAAATATAGATGTATAAAAAAATTTTTATTTTTTATTTTATTTCTTGCAGCATCTGACCTCTATGCCATAGTGCCTCCCTGGGGTTCCAGTTGTTTGAGGTTGCTGGTACTGTCTGATCTCACTGAGGTGGGACTCCCTCCAGGATCTCATGAATATTTGTTCCAAGTCCTCAACCAGAGGCACCTGGTCAGACCCTTGGAAATAGAGGTGAGAAACAAAACTTAACATTTATTCATTTAAAACAGTTTAGCGAGTAAAAAAGCCACAGTTTTGATGAACTGTTTACTACAACAGCGTGTTTCTGAAATAAAGATTGCATACTTACCAAGCTGAACAAGGTAATAGACAGTGAGCAGAATCTGCATCTCAGTGGACAGTGGTTGAATGGGTGATGGCCCATAGTGCTGGTAGACTCTGGGTAGTGTTTGTGAGCTCAGATAACAGCTCTGAAGTAGAGAACTGACAAGTACATCACTTACATTGCCAGTCAGCTGAGGAAGAGGGCCATGACCTGCACACATTAAAAGCAGTGCACAGATAAAATAAAGAAAAATATAGACATAACGGGGAATGAGGGAGAATGAAACTCAGCTGGAAATAGGATGGAAAAAAATGTAATTCAGTTTTATTTAGATACAATTCACAACAGTTGTCTCAGGTTGCTTGATATTGTAGTGAAAAACCCAACAATATTAGAAAGAAACTTCAAAAACAAATCCCCCTATGAGCAATCACAGGAAGGAAAAACTCCTTTTTAACAGGAAGTAAACTCCAGCAGAAAAAGTCTCAGGGAGGGGCAGCTGTCCAGAGAAGAGCTCAGACAGAGACAGGACAAAAGACAGAGCCAGAGTATAATCTCTGAATGGTTTAATACAGTAGTGGTGTATAAACACAAAGAGGGTTTATGATGAGTGAAGTGCTGGGAAGTCCCCCAGTACCCAAAGCTTATTGCAGCATAACTAAGGGATGGTTCAGGGTCACAACTATAAGTTTTATCAAAAAGGAAAGTTTTAAGACTCATCTTAAAAGTAGAGAGGGTATCTGGATCAACTGAAGATGTTTCAGGGTGTTTTTAGAGCAACCTGATAATCATGAATTACAATAGCCCTACACAGAAGTAATGAATGCATGAAGAAAGATTTTTAGGGTCGAGTACAATAACCTCAGTTTTGTAATAATTTATAATTAGTAAAATAAAGGTCTTATGAGTCTTTATGTCTTAAAGGCTTGTATGTATGTAAAAAAGTAAGCATTTTCTGAAGTAATACATTAACAGACAAATGCAAATGAATAAAGTTGTTGGTGCAGAAAAGGCAAAAACTGAATGCAAGAAAAAAGGAAAAAAGAGACATAGGTGACCTATGTATTTGTATTTTTCTTCAGTTAACACAGTGAAGTCTGTAAGCTGGTTTAGGCAGGCACCTCGTACTCTTTGGCCTCACACAGACTAAACTGGACCAATTTATCTATTTACATAGCAGACTCTCTCACCTCTACCTCGGGCATGTCAATACTGGTGTTGTCCTGCATCACCGCCTGTTATTTCAACTAATTTACTGCTCCAGCACCCACAAGAAGGCTCCAGCTGTTGATTCATCATACTTAACTCACAACCTCAGTCTTACTTTTTGGCAGACTGGAAGACTTGGATGGAAATACTGTGACGGAAGGAACCAAATATTTAAAAAACACAACAGGTGGTAAGATGTTGGCTGGCGTGGTGAAGGGCAGATAGGTTAGGAAAATTTAGTGAAAACACAAAGTTAAGTTTACAGAAAACAGAAAGGGGCTAAAAGGGTGGAGGGGAGGCTGACCAACACCATCAGGTGTTGGCTGGGCTCTGATCCACGAGGAGGGGCAAGCTAAACTAGCCTTTGACTAAAAAAAACTCACCCGTAAGAAAAGCTGAGTTCAGCTGAATGGAAAATTATGATGAAATACAAGCTGGATGTGGACTGTCACAAATCCAAATAATCTTGTGAAACCTAACAGCATGTTCTCTTACTCAAGTGCAACACATTCCTAATCCATGAGTCCGCGAGGACCTGCTTGGGTCTGAGTGACATTGATTGCATGTCCTCCAGTTTATTGTGACACTGCAGTACCTACACTACAAGGACACCAGCATATCATTTTATCCAGGCAGACTAAAATAAATAATATAGGAACTACCACACATTCATGGCATCCACAGTTGACCAAGTGTGAGCACAATTCCAGCCTTAGTAAGGTAGAGTAGCTCTCACTCAAATTTCTAACCTTTGAAAATGACAGGTTGCAGTCTGCAGGTTTGCAGCAGCTGATCCGGAACTATTACTGGCACCTCTGGAGGAGAAAGCGGTGTTGAGATCCACTGTGATGAACCCTGTTGGGCTGTAGTCTCTGCATACAGAAGGAAAATACAAATATTTAGACAGAAAAACACACAAGAAGATCATACAACACACAACTGTCTTGTTGATACGTTTATAGAGTCATAGTAGAAGTAAAATATAGTCTTTTTTTCCTGATTGTACCTGCTCTGGAGCCGTTGGTGGCGACAGAGGACACTGATAAAGTTGATGAGGCCAATGAAGATGGTGGCGTTTTCGCTGTGCTCTCAGGCAGACTGCTGGTAGACGATTCAGGTGACCAGCCCTTGTGCCTCTTTTTGGGAGGCCCAGTATTTACATGTACCCCTGAAAGATGAATAAAAAGAAAAAGAAAAAGCTTATTGAGCTTGACACACTCAACTGGAATATAATTAGATTTAAATCTTTAAATTGCACCATTTCTCATTTTTTCCAGATGCGCAAACTCTACTTCTCCTGCATGTTTTGACAGTTAATTTGTTAAATTAGATTTTTTTCTACAACTCAGGTTGTTTTAGGATTGATTTTCTGTAAAACATTGAGTAATCTTGGTCAACAAACCAACAGAACATCTGTGATTTTGGTTAATCCAACAAAAAAAAGAAAAGAAAAAAGAATTGCATCTTAGTCATGCATCAACCTGTCTTTTCCTCTTCAGTTTCTGTTGTAATACTGTAATATGGGGGACACATAAAAGGCCCACTTGTTAAAAGGACCATGAAAAAACAACACTGACAGGAAGGAAGCTTTTCAATAAGAGAGAAAGCAGGAAAAAGAAGATGAGACGGGGTATTTTACAACCTTGGTTTATAGAGGTGACAGACTGAAGCAGAGGGCGGGAGAAAGACAGACAGAAAAAGGGGATGTAGAAATTTAGTGCCTGAAGTGCTGGCAAATGAAAGCAGGGAAAACAAAAGACATCCCTCTGCAGACAATGCAGCTGGCTGGCGTCTGTATAGCAGGGGTGTTATAACACACACACACACACACACACACTCACACACAGTGTTTTGACTAATGGAGGCAGGAGCTCTGCTTTGAGAGGTGAGAGGACCCTTGGGAGGGGGTCAGTGACAATAGACACAAAACTCACTGTGTTTACATGCACACAGAAGCCAAGAGATCAGGTTAAAACAGCAAATTAAAAAAATTCTGCAACACATTACATAAGCTGTGTATGCAACTACTTTATGAGATATTAGATTTGTAGCATAACCAAAACCCCTTTAAACAAAATATCATCTGTAAGCCTTTAAACCAACTGGAATAAACTGCAGAAGTCACCGGAGTGCACAGTGTACCTGTAGCTGAGGGTCTTCCAGGCCCTGACTGATTTAAAGGTGGCTGAGTGTTGGAGGGAACAGCCTGGTTGTCATTTATCAGAGTGTGGGACACGTCAGCTGTTTGTGCCTCCGTATGTGAAGCTGCCATTAGCAGAGACAAACAACAAAGTTGAGTCAAAATAATCAACAGTAATGAATGAAACTTTTCATTGAAACTATTTCTGTAATAATTGCATTCACTCTTCACTTTTGCTCATTTAAGCAAAATACAGATTGTCTGTTTACAAATTTTTGACGTGCCAATAACCCTGAGCAGCCTTGTGTTTAAATAAGACTTGCACCCTGAAAATGATTCAATTAAATCTTTTTTAATACAAACAAAAAATGATGACAAAAAACCAAAAAGGAACCCAAGAATCAACTTGTCTTTCCTGGAGCTTATCTCTGTATTGTTTGTTACCTGATGGCTGGCTCAATGCTTGATTTGGCGGCTGTTCATCTGGTGTCGATTGGCCTTCTGAGAGGGTGGGTCCCAACTGTCTCATCCTGCCATCTGATATGGAAAAAAATATCACCACTGAGACAGAAACGCAGCAACAAGCTGCTGTAACGGCTAGCTTTAAATGTGTGTATGCATCAATGTGCAGGTGTGCGAGGTTCATGGGAAGACAAAGTGTTCCAGTCATGGTCTGAAAGTTCAGCAAAGTTATCCAGACGGCATAATAATAATGGCATCCTTCTTAAAACTGGGCTCAGGGAGGAAGGCATACTAATAAGCAGTCAGTGAGAGTTACAAGCGCATCAGAAAACCATGTAGCAGAAAAGATTAAAAACAGTATCGAGTAAAAACGCGACGGTCCTGGAGACGTTTGTGGGGAACGATGACGATAACTTACTTAACCAGCCAAACACATGAACTTCCGTCACTGGGTTTAACCTAGTTTGGTTTATTATTAAACAATAAGCAAATAGGAAAAGAGCTTCATCCATGAGAACAACATATATATTCCACACTTCTTAATATCAACACTCCTTCGTGCTTTGAAAACGAGCATTAAGAGATTTCTTGACTGGTAATATTGCAGCAATACATACCCCGAGCTCCGATTTTTGTTTTTAAAATAAGTCTCACATTTTACTCCTAAACTTCAGGATTAACAAATCATGAAAAAACACAAGCGCTTTCACTTCATAAAAGTTCATCAGTAAACTATTATGCCTCTGTCTACAGTCTACGCTCTCCAGTATGACCTCTCACTTGCACTTATGGCTTTACTACTTATTCACTTGGTTGGGAATACATGAGCCAAAGATTCTACACAATGGATAATTATTTTGAATATGATTTGCTTTTGGATGTTAAATGAATAAAAAAAAAAAAAAAACACAATGCTGTATATGTACATGACTAAGCTACAGCATTAGCTGTGAGAGTTTGGTCATTGTTTACACTAAAACAAGCATTGGGTGTTTTGTTTTTTTTGTCCTAACAATGCTAACTGAAATATACAGAGAAGGATTTTCAAAATAAAATCAGACCTTGAGACCTTCTCATAAAGTTAATTAATCTGTCAATGAAACCATCATTTAGTGGCAATGTTTTTCATTCCCTGTCTTTAATTTGAGCGGAGTAGTAAAAAAAAAAAAAAAAAAAACATATCAAGAGCAATTTATTTTATTCAATGGACTACTACCTGTTTAAAAATAAATACAAAAGACCACAAATTAAAACAGCAGAGAGCACCTTTTATCTTTACTGCATCATGATGCTTTTAACAGTCCACTTTTTATTCTGAGCACTTATGTTTAAGAGGGGATAGGGCTCATCTATAAACTGCTGGAAAATGGTAAACTATATTTCAAGGCAGATCTAGGTTCTGCCCCGTGCTTTATGTTTTTCTTTATGTGAATCCTATTTAATGCAGAAGATGGACACCAGTAATTGCTGAATCTAAATCTGATCAAAGACAAATGTTTCTTGAAAAAAGACGTTTATGCACATCTGTGACCTACAGTGTTTAGTCACTACAATTGAATAAATCGGTGTTTGTGCTACAATCAGGAAGTCAACTTAACTGTCTGACTACATTAACATGTGTGCACCTCTTACCATTTCCCCTCCAACAGATGGGAGCTCCTCTGACGAGCAAGCCCTGGCTGTTTCGGTACAGATAGTACTTCAAGTGCTTCTGTTTCTTGGGCTGGGTGTTGAGCTTCAGGTTAATGTGATTGGAGAACTCTGTGAAATAGCGGAAACCTTTCTCTCCACAGCCCATACAGTTTCCTGAGAAACCTGTTGGGGGTACCAAAATGAAAAAAAATTATTACAATAAAAAGTATAGAAAATAAAAAGTATTTTTTGCGTATCCCTACATTCACACAACTGAATGGCACAAATGCACTCTTTATTTTCCTCTTTCAGCTGATTTTTTGTTAACAACAATTTCCTGTTTCAGTCTTCTCCCTCACCCAACAGTGCGTAACGACCCCGTTCGTCTGGCAGGAAGCGGCGGTCCACAGCGCAGACCAGCAGGTTCTCAGGAAGAGAAGGAGACTTTACTCCAACCAACATGAACCCAGGGGGTACATCCAAGGGATCAGAAGCAAGGGAGGACAAGCGAAGGTCCTTGCCTGCTTGACAAAAGCCTGTGGAGTGGAAAATCAGGACAGAAAAGTGCTTTTCAGTAAATGAAAGGGCAGTGTGCCTTGTGATTGACAGTCCAGGGTGTAACCTGCGCTTCATCCGATGACAGCTGGAACAGATTCTGCACACACACATCCCTTAATTGGATAAGTGGTCAAGAAAATTAATTAATGAGTAGTACATTTTTATTGTATTTATTTTTATTAAAGAGTGAATACAAAATTAGACACAGAAGACAGCTCAACTCAAGAGTAGGTACAAATCCTGATTTTTTCTCCATTACTTCACCCATCATGTACAACGCATTCACAGAGGACGTAACGCCTAAAAGGTACATCTCCTTGTCACTGTTCCAGCTCCGAATCCTATTTATAGTCACTATCTTGCACATGTATTCCTGAGAGTGTATGTTTATTGGTTTTATATGGTGTTTATGTGTATGTATACAAACCGTCAGTGGTGCAGCATCCCTCAGGTGGGGGCTTCATCTGGTAGGGTATCGGAGGACTATTAGACTCTGAGCCATCTTCATCTGTTTAGCATGTTTGAAGCACAACCAAAATCTTTACATTTTCAGCATAAAAAACGTGACAGGAAAATAAAAACTAAAGAAACTGAGATTCAGCTGAACATCAGAAAGTCATCAAACCCTTGTGTTGTTCAAAATATCATTTCTCATGACCATCCATAAAACCCACCGTCACGTGCCAGTGGCTGCTCTGTCTCAAGGTATAACTGTGAGAAGACAGGTCGGGGTATTATCGTGTCCGACCTCAGTGAAGCCTCAATGGAGTTATGGAGGACCTCCTCAAAACGTGTGGTCCGCAGCTGGCCTGCATAAGAGTTCCCCATTGATGTCCTGTAAAAACAAAGTGACCTTATCTTGTGATGGACAGTACAGGACAATTTGTCCATGCTAATGGTATTTTTTTTAGTTACTTTAGAAAAAGAAACTGCAAGATGGGAAAAAGACCACATAGAAGTTCTGTGATGTTTGTGGTTTCTATGGAAGATGATTTCAGAGGAAGAGGATTTCAGGACTTCTTAAAAAAATAGCTACCGGTATGTTATATTTTTTTTATCTTTGGTCCAGGTGCATGTTTCAAGCACACACAAAGCCTACAAAGGTGACATTCAAGTCTTATTTATCATAAATAGTTAAAAGGCCTCCTTTTAAGGTAGAATTGATTTTGAAGTAGCACACACACACACACACACACACACACACACACACACACACACACACACACACACACACACACACGTCTAAACAGTGGTTACTGGTGGATGGAATCTGTCCAGACAGCATGATATAAAATCAGCTGCTCTGACAGTGTCAGGGCACCCTGACCTAGACGCTACTCCCTCCCTCTGTTTTTCTCCTTTCTGCTCTAGTACATCTCTCTCTCGCTCTCTCTCCGCTCTCTCCCTGCTTCGTTTCGCTTCTCTACTCTAAAACAGATGAGTCTGTTTTTCTTTTTTTTTTTTTTTAAAAAAAAGTCAATTACATAATAATACAAAATGTAATAAAACACTGAGTATTTTCATAAAAGACTTCTGTCAGAACCAAATGTGCTGCAGAGAGAACAAACTGATTCAACACAGGGGGAGAAAAAAAAAAAAAACAAGAAAAAAACAAGGCTGAACAGTAAACACCAACTTAATCCCCCTCCTCCAAACCTCTGAGTGCTCATATACTAGCTGCTACAAGCACAGACCCACACAAGCTGCACATTACTGACTGGCAAACCTGGGTACACGAACCAAATAGTCAGAAACCTGAAGGGTAGATTAATTTCTTTTTAAAGGCTTGCATGTCAGATTACAGCCTTAAAGCTGAGTAAGTACCTTACACTATGGTTCTCTAAACCATGAGGCTCATGTACAAAATCTTTAAAAGCCAAAATATGACATCCAGTTTTAAATATCGTGGTATATGGATTAATGAGTAACAGATGTTAGTTTTCGGTCTCAGTTTTCTGTAATTTCAGCTTAAACAAATCGTCTTTAACTTAAACTGACATGAACTGCCATTTATAATAAAAACTGCTGTATTCATTTACTTAACTGACCTTTAAAGAGTTTAATATCTTTACAAAAGTTAAACCTGGTTAAACTTTTCCCTAAACATCTATCTAGCTATCTATCTATTACTGGGACAAGTCTTCTCTTGATTTCAGTTTTATTTTCTCATCTTGAAACACTTGTTGGAAAGAGACACACGTCCTCTCTCTCACATTTCCCATACACATACCTTACCAGTCAACCTTCTGCTTCCACACTTTCATATGTAAAGAAGCAGAGCTGGCTTTTAATGCCTTGCACCGTCTTGTAGAGAGCAGAAGACAAAAAGCCCTGTCATAACACAGTCGGGACTGAGAGGAAGTAATCACACCTTCTACCAAAGCGCAGTCTGATCTTTTTACAACCACAGAAAGAGACTGTGGGGAGGGAAATGGAAGGGAAAGCAGATTAAAGCAGAGAGGTGTACTCCACCTTTTACTGAATCTTAACCAAAATCCTAAACTTCAAATAGGCAAATGCTGTCAATCTAAGGAAACAGAATTGGCTTTCCCTTGAGCTGTGTGGTGTGGTTTTGTAGCTACTTGTTAATAAAAAGTGGTTCCTTGTGCTATCACTTCAAAGAGAGATTTTCTTCACATATTGTTATGGGACACTCTCAAAGCATACAAAGCACTGACAGTAATCTTCTTCTGGGACTTGTATTGTTCAATAAAAATGCCCTCATCTTTAATCTCTAGCTGCACAACTAAGGAGGAAGACATGATGCAGATTCTTTACTTAAGTAAAAGTGCCAACACAATGCAAAATCTTGCTAAGAATTAGCAGGAACATTACTGCAGCATTAATGCATTTTACTGTTGTAGATGCTTTTGTTTCAGCCACTTTTGATCAAGCTGCATACTTTTCAGTATAGCAATGCATCACATGCTAGAAGATCATTGAATGTTTGTAAAAAGAGTACCAAATATCTCTAAACAGTCCCCTTTTTATTAGCTCAGAAACATTTTGTTGTCACGATTTTGTGACAATGCAGTTTACAGTTGCAAAAGGGAGTTTATCGTAGTTTCTATATAAAAAAGAATAAATACATTTCTTAATGGGATGAGGAAACCTCATCTTTGAAGCTGTTTCTGAAATGTACTCGAGTATGAGTGTAAAATACCTAGGTAAAGGACAAATAGTCTAGTGCTATTTATTCAGTTACATTCTATTATATTACTTCTGTACTCTTACTGTTATAGGTCCTAAATTAATTCTTTTTACTACATGTTCCAAGCAAAACAGAGATCACTTACACATGAAGGAAGACATGCAGCCGAGATGACAGAAATTATCTCTGAACTAAAACTTTTAAGGAAGCTTTGTTGATCTTTTCTCCTCCCATCTCCCCCACCTTCCTCTCTCCTTGGCATGGAAGTGGGAGATCCTTTCAAGTCACCACCACCCCCCACCACCCTTCCCTTCTTCTCTTTCTGCCTCTGTTTCACCCTGGGGAGAGAGGCACTATTGTGGTGGTTTATGACCTCTTGGACCCTGTTCCCACTGCTGGCTTCAAACACAGCACCTCACACATACAAACCTGCAGTTAGGATCCTCCCAAAGCTCTGAGCACCACGCAATCCACACACTGCACTTTGCCACCAGTACATTTATATTGAGAACTTCAACACTTTTAAATAAATGGATGTAGCTGCCTTTAAATAACAAATGAAGAAGATGAGCTCGATTTGTTTATTTTCTTTTTTTAATGAAAAAAAAAAACAACAACAACACACAGCACACATCTCGTGAGTCCCTACTTGCTAATATATGCAAACTTTCATGCACATGCTGACTTTTGAGGGCATGGATGAATTTGATTGAGAGACGTCTCATGACCGTGAGGTCAAAGGGGGGTTTAGATAACAATGTTTAGCTAAGGCTTTGATGTGGCTTATACTTCTTATACACATATGCACAAACATGCACAGTCACACACACACGCACATGTAGGCACTCGCGCATGCTCTCTCATAGGCTCTAGCTCAGCTGACACAAAAGGCTTGTCTTGAGGGGTGAAAGGTCATCCCGGGGAGGTCAGATAAGAACCCCAGGCTCTTTCTCCGTTGGCCAGGCACACATACCAGCCACACACAAACACATGCAGTAGCTTTTCTTTCTTTATGTTCAGTCAGACATGAAGGGTTGCAGTCTCCACACACCGCAAATATACAGCCATAAATCTTTGACTTCAGAGGACATTATATTAATTTACATTACCTTTCTGAAGACTAACTCTAAATTCAACTTTTAATTGCCTAACTGGAACCTAACCTTGAAACATGTCCTCAGCTTTATATTTAATTATTTACCTCATGGATTTAAAAAAAAATGTGTTCCTAGAAGTAAGACATAGCCAAACACATACGATACCATTACATAACAGTTCCTGTTAATGATCCTGTTAACACTGTTGGTCATATACATATATTCAGCTAATTGTGCATGTGACTGTGTGAGAGAGATAAGACGATAAGGCAAAGGAATGTCGAGCACGGTCAGCTGGTCAGTACAGCATGTCTTTCGGCACCAAACAGCAGAAATGGAAAAGAAAAAAAAGCCTCCAGCTTTGCAGATGCTCTGTGAGCACTGAGCCAAAGCCTGCCACATATGTAAGGGGAAGTCAATAATACACACACAAAAACACACAAGCGGACCTTTTGATAGGTCCATAACTGACCACTGACCCACAGTAAATGCTTTCATTCACACTTTGCTCAGCTGACACTGAATCGATGGTAAGGGAGCCAACTGGCCAACTGGTAAAGGCAACTCTTCAGCCAGCCATCCACACATTGCACTGGGAAGCCACTCAGCCAACCACTCGCCTTTGCCAACACAAAGATATCCAATCACTGAAACTCAGCGATTTTTCACTGATGTTTCTTTCTGAGCATGCCTACATGTACATCAATTTTATAATAAAACACAACATTGCATCTGACAACATACAGTACACAATACATCTGTTGGAGTTTGTGCACAAAAATAAATAGCTGGAAGGGACTACAAAGCTCCAACTCCCTGAATTTTCAGTGTCTGCTACGCCTGCTGCTTCGCTATCTCACTCAGCGTCCTTCAGCAGTTTTTGTTTCTTCTGTTCTCTCTATCATGCATGACTCCAGGGAAACTTGTGTTGTCTACATGCATGCAAAATCAGTATGAACCTGCACCTTACGATGTAAAACAGTTTAGCTGCAGGATGGCTTACAACGTGACTAAAAAGGGTCTCATTACCCAAATATTATTTGTGTTATTTACTCTGTATCAAAAATTGAGTTTAGCTACACATTACACCTAACATGAAATAAATTTTCATGACACAAAAAGATTGATGTACAGGCTGTAACCACTGTGTTTAAGGACCTAATAGAAGAGAAAAATAGGCAATTTTCAAGACAACACATGATCTGTTGACACATCTACATAGATAATAAACAAAGTAACATAACAGGAGTATAAATGTCTCAACAAGTAGGCATCATTATTAGTTCATCTTACAAACTGCAGCCCAAATTAAACTTTATTTAATTAGTCAAACTGACCTTATGAGAAACTTTTTCATTACGTTGGTACAGTAGGAGATGGGGACAAACTAACAAACTATCTGCACTAGCAAACATAACTAATCCTGTAAAATAGTCAGATGTCTATTCATATTAATGTACAGAATTCACCTGCTTGCTGCTACTACTGCACATTCACCCAATGTATATACTATATATATATATATATATATATATATATATATATGTTCTTCCGCTGCCAACCTAAATCCTATGTTACATAGACAGCTGTCCCTCACTATTAAATAAATACAAACGTAAAAGGTTAAAGGCACATACACCACGGGGGTTTCAAGCAAACAGTCAAGACACAGCGCCACAGCTCATACCCACTCTGCTCGCAGTGATCACTACAACATCATCTACAACCGAGCTGGCAGAGAATGTTTTTCATCAGCAAGAAACCCAAAAAGATAATGTGTCATGCCTACAGAAATTACACCAAAAAATGAACTGGCTACTGGGCGCACTTACCTCTACGATTCAGCGAGAAAAATCGAGCAACTACTCTTCAAGAAAAGCCTGCAAGCTGATCTGGTGTTGTGTCACCATGTCTCCGGTGCGAGAGACTACAGCGGGACTGATCGCGCGTGTCATCACCTCTGATCCTCCGCGTGGAAAGGTCCCCCCTCCCCCTCTCTCCTCAACAATGGTACAGTCCGACTGCGAGCGCTTGCCTTTTTTTTTTTTAAACCCTAATTCATGTATCTTTTTCTTCAAAAGCAACAAGATACCATAGCTCTGTTACTGTATTATTATTATTATTATTATTATTTTTGCAAAAGTTATTTGTCACACAATGAGCTCCCCTGAAAAAAAAGAAAATGGTTCAAAATGTTTAGATGGGAATTTTTTCCCCCTCGTTCTCTCTTTCTCCTAGCTAGCGATTAAATAATTAGTCAGCCTTGTAAACATTTCGACAACCAATGAATCATCTCTGAAGTTTCAAAGAAAAAAAACAAACAACCCAAATTTACACTAAAAAAAAATAGAATCGTGGTGATAAAGAAAATACTCCAATGGTACAGCCATGCAAAGTGAACAAGGAAGAGACTGAATGGTTTTTACCTCAATTAACCCCCTTTCGCCTCAAAGTTTTTACCCGCTTTTGAGAGAATCAGACCTCAAGGGAAAGAAAATTATGAAACAGGATAAAACGGTTGAGAAAATGGATTCAGTTGAGCACGAAAAATCGTCTCTCCTGTATTAGGAAGAATTTAGTGGACCAATGACTGTGCCAACGAAAACACAAAAAGCAAGTAGATGCATATCTATTATAGGTACTGCTATTTATTTGATGCTTCAAGACTCTTTAATTCACCAACAATATCAACGTTTGACATCTCAATGAATCACATTACTTTGATTATTAACGTCAGTTTTCACGACATGGTGCTGCAATTGGTCACTAGGACATAGTCAAAATTACATTTTCTCAAGAATATGTATGCTGGTTCTAGAGCAGGGGTGCCCAATCCCGGTCCTCGAGAGCTACCGTCCTGCAGCTTTTAGATGCATCCTTCTTCCCACACACCCGAATCAAATGAATGGCTTGTTATCAGGCCTTTGCCAAACATGATGGCATGCTGAAGAGGTAATCAAACCATTTGATTCAGCTGTGTTGGAGTAGGGATGCATCTAAAAGCTGCAGGATAGTAGCTCTCGAGGACTGGGCAGCCCTGTTCTAGAGGTTAGAATAAAAAACGACATTAGGCTCCAAAAAATTACTGCATTTTTGAGATTCACTGTCATTCGCATATAATTTTACACTAAACACTCCGCAAAACCCTTAACCGTGTCTCAGATAAATTCACTAAAAGAAGTCTACCTTTTAGGCGTTCAGCATCTTGCTCCTCAAAACTTTAATGTGGAGGCCTGGGGATCGAACCACCTACCTTCTGATTAGTAATTTAATCGCTCCTGAGCCACTGCAAAAAATAAGCTTCCCCGATAAATAACGTTCCTTTATTAGTTTGAAAAAAAAAATGCGCAAATGCAAAAGTGTACTACTTACACCTAACTTTCTTCTCTTACAGTTCGGCTATTGAACGTTAACGTTTGAGGCTCACACAGCAGTCATTTGATAGATCTCTGTCGCCCTCCAGTGGAATAAAAATGAGCTTATAGTGTGAAGCATGAGAGGACCCAGGAATACTGCTAATAATGCACGTTAATCAAAGATGATTGGAACTGTGTTTTTTAAACATACTCATATTTATCTCAAAATAAATAATAAAATAAAAACCACATCGTACAGCCAGTGAATGAAACAAATGCTCCAGATTTTAAATTTCCTGCAGTTGAATATTGCTTGTTTCCTTTAAACAAGTGAAGTAAGTGAGTATGATGTGCAGGAAAAAAAAAAGAACTCTGTTCTGAGAGTAAAAAAAGAAAACTGTGCATCAGGTGACCACTCTCTTTGCTTTCATCAACATGGGTAGTAGTGTCCATGTGGGAAAAGAGCATGCCAAACAAAAGAAAACCCACCTACACAGCAGCACAAATACTCATTTCTCATTCATCATTATTCCCCCACCATATTCCCCTATGACACATTAAGTCTCGGCGCTTAAGAAGTAAAACTTCATGTGACAGAAGTAATATTTTTATTTGTCTCATAAGGATAGCTTTGTTGGTCCCATAGAACCCATTTAGGGAGCACAGTCACAGCAAATGCAGCTGTGGCTGTGTTATGCTGTAGATAGGAGCTTGAATCAGTCCTTTGGGTGCTGCTGCATTGGGGAGTCATTTTTGTTTCTAAGTTTTGCACAGAATTTCTATCAGTAACAGGTTAGAGGCAGGTCTTATGTAAATAATTCTAAAAACAATATCAAATCTAAAAATGTACAAATATTTGTATATCTCAGGTGCAAATGCAAACGTTATGCATTCTTCATGTGACAAATAAATCTAGATCATATCATACCTCAATCACTTTTGTGAAATATTAATTTATCATTTGGTATAACAGATGAAATAAATGCCATATTACACACCAACCTCAAAATGAAAGTCAGTGGTGTGATTCATTTGCTAAAATAATGTGCAGGGATACTTAAAAAAATCCAGATATTTGTAAAAGACATAAAAATTTTCCCATGTTATCCTCCCTGCTGATTACAGTTTATATTTTGTCACAGGGATTCTCATACTTCATCGTTCTACTACCCCAACTGGGCAGTGCCAATCTGTACAGTGGCATAACCATGCCACGCCAACACAACATCCCCTGATGGGAGAACAGGTGTTGGACAGGGTCCAGTGGAGCAGAGCGAAGTGGGCTGCCATGATATATCAGATGAACCGGCCAGCACCGACTCCTCTGGCCCCAGGGAGGGGGACCCGGCCATTTATTAAGTGTGTGTCTGTGTGTTTGTGTGTGTAGAGGTCCTGTGAGGGCAGCAGCGGTACAACAATGAAACCCAACAAAAATGATTGGGACCCAAAGCTGCTACAGGGAACCAGGCTGAGCTGGGAAAGCCCTTAAGAAAAACTATAAAGGCTTCCTTGAAGCAATTAATAATTTTATAAGACAAAAAGGAGACATTTTATTGATAGTAAAAGAGAAGAAGTCACATTAAAAGGCTCTAGACTTTCTGTCAGCACTGTCTGACAGATACACGACAAATTATGCTTTAACATTAACTCAGTAAATGAAACATCCAAATTTAATTGATTTTGTTTTCTTTTTAAATTTTGGGTGGCCTTAAAACAGACTCCCCACTAACTTGTACTTTGTGACTCAGACCTTAAGAAACTGGTTTATTGGATTTTTGAGATCAGTTTCTCAAGTCCCTTTACTGCTAATTTTACAGCCAAAATGACACTAGGTATGATGATTTGCTAAGTCGCTGTGGAGCCATATTGGCCTAGGCAAGGCTTGTAGTTCCTGTTAATGGGTTGAATATAATATTTTATGTCCCGTTGCTATAGCCACGGTGCTTAACTTGTGATGTAAAAATAGTCAGGCCCATTCATTTTAGTATAAATACTTCACTTCGCTTCACAGACTGAGCTGTATGTAAAACATGTCTATTTGAATGTGCCCTAGCAGAGGGAAAAGGTATTGCTACTTTACACATAATGACGGCCCAGGTCGTTTGGTTGAGAATAATGGTGGTTTCGCTGTAAAGCATATCACTCTCATTAGGTTTTTACACACTGGTCGTGCCTAACTGGAGATGCACTTGTCTGGATACACACACACACACACACACATACATGCTTGCATGCACACATAGACTACACCCTCACAAACACACACACACACACACACTCATATCCATCTCTAAAGTCATTAAATCCCTTTGAAAAGAGGCCTCATTTGAGAGAAGCAATAAAATTTTTAATCATTTTATTACCAAAAGAGTATTTAACAAGTGGGTAATGAAACGCCAAAGGCAGGTTAGCTGAGTTTAACCTTCATAGAGGAAGCCATGTATCACATGCTGCCCCCAGGCATGGTGGGACAGAAATGTCATCCTCCATTATCCACCATACCTGAAGTGTGGCTTTGCGCGGCTGGCAGGCAGGCGTCTCGCTCTGCAAGGCAAGGCTGACGGGAAATTAGGGGGAATTCAATTAATGGACGTTTTTTACGCACCAGGGAGAGGGCACAGCTGCACACACACCTTAATGCGTGATGCACACACAGTGTAAGAAAGGTAACACATCTGCGAATGCACATACACATATCTCCAAGCATATCCTACATGTCCCGCACAGCGAGGGGCAGCTGATGGGACAGGAGGAGCAGGTGAAAAGCATGTTCTTTCCCCAGTTACCGGTCACCATCTCTCTTTGGTGCTCTCCTCACTTTGTCACATCTACTCTCTTAACTTTTTGTCTTCTTTTTTCTGGATGTATGAAGTCAGCTGTGTTGAGTCTTGCATTCTCTCAGTCTTCTTCAGGATAGTATAGCAGGGTCGCTCCATCGCTTTCCCTCAGTGGGTCAGTTAAGGAGAAAATGAGGCAGAGGGGGACACTTACTGTCTGTCACCATAAAAGAACCATACCTACTTACCTGCTCCCAGTAGCTCATATAAAACACTGTTAAACTGCGGTGCAGGGTAAATTGTGGCTTTGTGTGCACGCCCACTTCCAAGAGCGCATGTGAAAGAGGATGAGAGTATGGCAGGAGAACAAAAAAGGGAGGGACACATCATTCAGTAAATGCACCTGTTCAAGAATCGTAGTTATTTATTTATTATTTTCCTGAAAAGCAATCATCAAACAAGTTTTTAAGGGAGGGGAAACACACCAGCCACCACTGGAAGAACCAAATATAGCTCCTTACATTACATCTTCCAATTCATTTGACATGCAGGAATAATTTATGGTTGATAACAAAAATACTCTATTTTCAATAACAAGCTTCTGTGGTACTTAGAGGGACTGGCCCCCAAAGTTAATTGAAAAGTGTCCTGGCCCTCATTTGCATAAGAAACACATTTAAAGGTGAAAAATTATAAATAAATATGCGGCCACCTGTGAAATATGGCTTTTGGCCTGCTGGTCATTTATAATTTTGCCTTTAATTACGTGACAGGCTGGGGTTCTGCAGCTGTAATGAGAGGCTGGAGTGATGGAGAGGAGTGTGGGAGAGACAGAGGGCTATAGGTCATTTAGTGTATGAACAGACAAACACGCATGCAGAAGCACACAGATGGACAGACAAGCATGCATGTTGAAAGATATAAATATATAGACACACTCTCACATGACTTTCGATACACATAGGTAAACAAAGAATATACATAGAAATGGAGTCAAAATGCAATTTTAATAATATCGGGATTCCCATGCATTATATTTTGAAGACTTGTAATCAAAATCAGTATGTAGCACAACTTACACCTTTTGACGACTAGTCAGCCGATGCAGTATAGCATCCTGATCAGTGGAGATGCTATCCATCCCAGTAATCAGGATGCACCAGCTCCTTAATGCTCCCTAATGCTTGATATTTTGACATTTGCCATCCTGGGAAACAAAGTTGAAACTGGCTGCTGATCATTTTCCTCACACCTCCACAGTAAGGGCTGCATTACGGTGCAGTGTTTGGCGCTGTTGCCTCATAGGAAGAAGGTCCTGGGTTCAAATTCACCAGCCAGCTGGCTCCTGCTTATGTGAAGTGCGCATATTCTCATGTTTTTGTGTGGAGTTTGCTTGCTGTCTCTCTGCCTGTGTCTCCGTGTATCAACACAGTAAGACACACAAAAACAAAACCTGTGACAAGTACCTGTGGCATTTCTGCATACTCAACAAAAAGCAAAAAAGATCAAATACATGAAATCCAAGTAAGAAACCGAGATGTAAATAGAACACATCTGTACACAAGTAATGCTAAAATTCCTTTTTTTGAAAATTTAATACATTCTTTTTATTTTTTTCTTTAATATGTATTTATGTTTGGGGTTTTTTTTTTTCATTTCTTGGAATGTAGTGCAGTAAGTGTAATGATTTTCTAATTCACTACCTGGTGAAGGCCCTTTAACAAAGCGTTAGAATTCTGGACAGGCTGTATTTGCAGACTCTAGCAAATTTCAGACAAACATATTGAATGACCAGTTAAAACTAGCTATGACAGAAGTGAGGCAGGGAGAGACAGACATGCATTGCAGATCATCATTCGATATGTAGACAAAAGACTGGGTGGTGGCTATGCAGTGTGTGGCACTTCTGTCAGTCTCTTCTCACTCCCTCACCTCCTCTCTCCCTCCCTCCTTGTCCTTTATGCATAAAGAAAACAGCTTGCATTGCCCTGCAGGTACTACCAGAGCGTCGCGCCGCCGCGCACTGCCTTCACTTTCACCTTCACTCCTTCTCTGCGGTCACTTCCCGGTAGAGCTTGTGCTGCAGCAGCAGCACTTTCTGGGGTGTTCTTTCTCTCGCTCCCCTTATCTCATTTTTTTTATACCCCCAATCTCTGAATAGCAGTAGAGAGAGGAGGGATGAGGGAGGGAGTCATAAGCATGCCCCGCCCCAGCCCAGTAAGTCCTATTATAATTAGAAGAAGGCGATATTTCACCATTTCACCCTCCAGAAATATTACAAGATAGACAAGCAAGCAGGGGCTAATCCCTGGGATGAAATTAGCGGTGGAGGGGTTAGCAGCAGGATGGACGGATGATAGAGGAGGGGGGAGGGTTCTGGGGTGGGTAGCTGAGCCCAGCTAGAGGCAACTCGTCCATAGGGATAATTACAAGATGCTCCTGGGGTCTGTCTGTCTGTCTGTGGGCTCTATTGGGCTGGCCTTCATTTTTGATGGCTCTATTTTCAACACAGGGGGTGCGGGGGACTCGCTCTCTCTCCCTCACTCTGTGCGCGTGGGTTGCCCTTTCTTTCTGTGTCTCCAGTGCTTCAAATACATAGTAAAAGCTATTAAGATTGAAATTGTTCTAGGGGCAGTGAGCGAAGGAGGGAGAGAGGGGACACACTCAAACCCCACAATGGACTGTTTAATAATGGTGTGTATGTGTGTGTGTGTGTGTGTGTGTGTGTGTGTGTGTGTGTAGAGATGGCAGGTCCTGTGGTATTTTCTTTTATTCCAAACTACATTTCTCTTAAATTTATAATAGCAAGCTTGAAATTGTGACCATAACGCCTCATTTAAAACTTAGGATCAGATTTATTCCTCAACTTCAGTTTATCTGACTTTTCTAGTTTTTATTTAGTTATCGACCAGTCTAGTGGAAGAATACCTTGTATTTTTAAACCTTTATTTATTACTGATCTTTTTTTTCCCCCAATCATAGTTCTAAATAGAATTTAGAACACCAATGAGAAAAAAAGTGGTCACAATTTTCCTACATTGCAGGTAAAAGTGAGCAGATCTCCCTCGCTCCCTCTTTGGTCAGTGGTTGGGAGGTGAGTGTGGCAGCAGAAAGCTTTGACCAGCACACTGACCTCTCTCTAGGGAAACAATGACTTTGAAAATGCTGGAACACACATGTATGCTTTCTCTCTCTTTCTCTCTCTCGCACACACACATACACACAGTCACGCACACACACAATGAAGAATGGAATGGGCAAACTCATTCATCACTTTCGCAAATATAACAGGCTATTGTAAGAGCTTGCAAAACAGGAGACAAAAGCCAAAACAATTGCACTTTAATCTGACACATTACCCACCTACTGTGCACACATTTGCAGGCACAGATCTGCATGGACATACATTTCAGTGCATTTAGTAAAAATTAAAAAGTTTTATCTGAATTTTTGTCATAATACAGCTGAGCAACTTTAAAATAAATACAATTTTATCACTTTCACATGTACTTAATGTACCACTACTTTACCAACACCTCATAAAAAACACTTTCAGTATTTTCTTCTCCTAGCAACCCAACCTGGGACTGACTGACTATTTGACTATTTGAGTATAATTCTCTGAAGAAAAATGGCCTTTTATTGTATTCATTTTAAAAATATTAATAAATGCTGGCTGTCATTTCTCAGCGGATAGTCCTCTCGAGCATGTTGCTGAGTCTAAAAAAATGTTTGTCTCTAAAAAACTGGTGACTGAGACTTGCGCAGCAGCTGAGGTGTACAGTGTTGGACCTGTAGATGGAGCTCTGCACCAGGAAATGATACAGAACTGTGGTGGAATGTGGACCATAGCGCAGAATAAGAGTGTGTGTGCGCGTGTGTGTGAGGGAGAGAGAGGGAGAGCTGGAGAAAAGGGAAAATAGAACAAGAAAGATGGAAAGCGTGTATGTATCTGGGTGTGTGTGTTATAAAAAGAAGAAGAAGGAGGGAGTAGAAAGAGAGAAGTGTACACTACCTGATGTTACAGAATAGTCTAATGACCGTCCTTCTTTGTCTTTGAGCCCGCAGACAGAGTCATCCAGCACATTCAGCACCAGAATAGCTACAGAACAACCACGCATAAAGTGAAGTTATAAACAAAAAAGAGCACACTAGATTACTGAGAGAGACAGGGCCAGGATGACATTTCCTTCTGATAACTGCATCCTCTCACATAATTCACAGAATCGCCTGCATACCTGGACTGGAAACTCCTCTGGGTTCAATTAGTTATGAAAACTATTGTTTCGTGCCTAAACTTCTATTAAGAAAATGAAAAAAGCTGATTATTTAATGCTTGAACAGGTTTACATCTTAAATGACAGAAAACGGGCTTACAAATAAAAGCATAACAGGAAAAAAAAAGAAGAAACATACATTCCATCACACATGTAAATTATAATTGAGGGTAAATGTAATTGTAATTACAATTAGGGTTTTGTTTTACCGTTCTAGCAGAAGTTGTTATTTCTCAAACAATAAGAAAAAAATATTTTATTTAAACAACAACATAATGGGATTTTTTCCTCTCGGTGAGCAGAGTGTAATAAAATAGAGTGAAATAAAATGGTTAGTGATATGTCGCAGTAAGGAAGACATACAGAATAGACTGTGCATATTTGTTATATTATCATCACATCTATGTGAAGAGAATCATTTATTCAAGGTCAGGTGAATAACTGACCCAGTGGTTAAGCAGCTGCCACATTTTGTTACATACAGTTACACAGTAATTACACTGTAATTACAGAATCTAAGCAGCAACAAACACAGACATAGAGCGTTTTGATTCTTTGTCGAGTTGAGACACGAGCAGTAAGTGCATTTTTTTTCCAGATCACCTGCAAAAAAATTACATATCTTAAGCTAGTTCCTCTTTATAATAACGTGCACCTTGTGGATAAGAGCTTGAATAATTCCTGCCTCAATCTAAGAGCCACTGAGTGACACATATGTCATATTGTTTCCATCCACCTTTTGCATGAAGGCGTTTCAGGGTAAAATCTGTTTATTCGGTGTTACTGGGAATGACATTAATCTGACAGGGATTCCAGTCTAAAAATAGAAAGACAGATGTGACCAAAAGACACATTCAGTGCTGCGGTCTTCACTGCGCGTCGCAAAAGCGTGTATGTATAGCCAAGTGAAAAGTGGTGATTTACAACAAAGTGACAAAATCCATATTATTATTATTAACTGGAGAAGTATTTAATAAATCAATTTAAAATAGTAAAAATATATTCAAGTAAATTTAAAATAAGTTTGCCTAGTTTTTAGATTTTTTATTTTTTAATCCTCTATTTTGTTTGTTGGTTTGTTGTTTAAACAATTATTATTACTACTATTATTAGTAGTAGTGCTTTACCTTGCATTTTTCTTCAAATGATTTGAAGGCTCAGATGTCAGGCTGACTATCCATGTGCAAATCGCAGGGAAAAAACAAAATTAAATGCTAACTCTAAATCAAACTGACTTTTAAAATATTCTTCAGAATTTGGTTTCAATAAAATATCCTGGAAATGATCAATGTCACATATTTTGCCTTTTCAGCATTTAGTCACTGATTAAATATTGCAGAAGATTTTTGGGCCATATGCTGTGATTTAACAGAAACTGCAGATGCACGTTTACATATGTTGGCTCCTGCTCTGAATATAAAAAAGGTGTCCTTGACAGTGACTCAGGCCCTCTGTATTGATGCTTTCTATCATTATTTAATTGAACTTTTCTAAGATATAGTGTTGCTGTAACCCAGATGAGGTTTCAGATAGGGAGAGAGGTAAAAGTCAAACTCTTGTTTTCTATCGCAGCTTTTCATAAGCTGTTGATTAAACACGGGACAATATTCCAGCTTTTCTTTAGACCATCCAGATTGTTTTTAATATATTTCTTAGACTTTATATGATGTGGATAACAGCATTTAATTTTGTGATGTTGTGTGCGTTGACCAAACAGACGTGTACCTTTTAAAGGAATCGGGGAACTTTTGCATTTTAATCTCTCTTGTAGTGTTACTTCTTTTATTTGCAGCCACAGGGGAGGTCAGAGAGAAAGGGTAACTATATACTGACATGTATGGGAACCACTCAGCGTCCAGTATACTGCATATGCTATCAATTTAGCTTTAATCATTTTTCCTAAACAGTGTTTTCCCTAAACATACACACTTTATATTCAACAAAGTGTGATGGCTTTTTGGAGTGCAATGAAAAGGTCACAAAGGTGTTGATGTCATTTATTAATAAAGCATTCGATTTAGACATGCCAACAAAAATGTGCTGTAATTTGTTTCATCGTTTTTTTATAGTTCAGACAGGCTTTGACTTAGCCATCATCACCTTTATACACCCTCAAGGTGTCTCTCACATATAAGGACACGCACGCACGCACACACACGCACACACACACACACTAGTGCCTCTTTAGCGCTCACCATTTCACTGTTCCGCATGTCCCACTCAGCAGTGTATGAAAATAAAGACAGCGTCCTTGCCAAAGACACACCAGCGTTGCGAGTCAGCCTTGTTTTTTCTTTCAAGTTTCCTGATTGGATTTTCGTCACTGCATGAGGAGTTTGTCAAATGAGTCGTGACAGAACTCGCAAAAACAATTCATAAGCGTACGTTTTTAAAACCACATTTAATGCTAAACTGTTAATATTGAAAATATACTGAAATTATTATTAGTATCTATCAACGTAACTACTTTAAATGCTGATATATACATTTAAAAGAAAAAAGAAAATTACAAATAATAATAAAGAAGACATTATACAATTTTTTCTTTAAATTGCCCAACATTATTTTTATGTTACATTTATTTCTATCAAGTGTCTTTTAATTATTGTCTTAAATAAAACACATAACGTGTTTCACCACAAATGCCAGTTTTGCTTAGATTTCCATGTTTCTAAATTCAATGTTCCCATAAACAATGCCATAAATGACATGTCTCAAGAATACAATAGGGCAAGGGAGGGACACACTCTTTCTCGCTCTTCCTGTCTGTCCAAGTGCACTGACTTTGGTTTTTGCATGATAGTTCCTAACGGTTAAAACTAATGAATTGACCAGCCTCGGGGAGGTATATATAAACCTATTAGCTTTAATAAAGTCCGAAGGTATAAAATTACTCTCTGAGGTATTTCACTATACACTTAGTACTCTCTTCAACCTAATAATATCAGCTTCTCTTTCAAGTACATTGTCGTGGTCTTTGATTGCATTCTGGGGGTCTGTCTGCACAATTATTTTCAATTTAACCACTTAGATGACAGAGACGGGAGCAGAAAAGTGTGTGGGGAGATGTGTTGTCTATATTTATCCTCAGAGACAACGCCAGAGTGTTGAGAGACAGAGGTGGATATGAGAGATTGAAAAGCAGAAATTAGAAGGAAATGGAGAATAAGAGAGTATAAAACGATCAATGAAGAGAGACGACGAGAAAAACAGAAGCAGAGAGAAAGACATAGACATTAGTTGAGTATGTGGCACCTAATCCCTGATTCAATTTCTACCCTTTACACATGACGAATTACACTCCTGTCCTTACCTAATGCTTTTAACACATCCCTATAAGAGGTCTTAATCATGTGAGATGGGCCCCGATGTTACTGGCTGTACATACGCACATGCATAAACGTCAAATACACATTCACAGACATGCAAAGTGTGTTGGCTGCACATACATACAGCACATAAACAGGAACACACATGCACACCTTCAAATACACACAGATAGGCTGATTAGCCTAGCCCTAGTGCTAGCCACCCCGGATAAGCCACCAGGTGGATAATGTGCTGCTTTAGCGCCTTAATTACGCTATAATCTGTTCAGCGCCTCAACCCCCTGCACAGAAGGACAGAGACATAGTGGGGGAGGTGGGGGTGACTGAGGTGTGGGTTGGTGGGAGGTAGAGGGGGACTAAAAGACAGGACAAGAGAAGAGTGGGTGGAGGGAGAGAGGGAGCAGAGAGAATGAAAGGAAAAGGAGCCCTAAGGCACTCCTCTTCTTAACCTACCCCCCCCCCCCCCCGCACCTCATCTCTAAACTCTCTGTGGTCCTCCTGTGTTCACCCTGCATGTTTCTCTCAATCCTTCCTTTCCTTTCCCCCCCCTTATATGCTTACTTGTGTCCTAAATTCCTTCAAACACCCCCTCGACACACCCGTTTTGTTCCCTACAACACTTCAGCTCTCAGATTTAGTCTTTCTGGCTACCAACACTCATGCTGTTCTCCATGCATCTTGAGCCTCTAGTTTCTCCTCACCTTCCTCAACCACTCACCCTTCCCTCTTCTGGCTGTTCTCCCTCCATCCACCTCTCTCCTTTGGTTTGTGTGTTTCAGTATCTCAGGTCCTCCTGTACCCTGTACCTGTCACTGTGCACGGCCCTTTGACAAATCACGTGAAGGGCAGGCTGAGTTTTGTAGGACGAGACAAAGCTTAAACATATGGCTGCAGTGTCCCCAGGTGCTATGCTGTGTGCTCTAGCAAGTCCCTGTGAGTCCTTATATATAACATTAGCTACCTGTATGTGTACCAGAATAGTACCCTTTCTGTCTGTCCACTTCAGAGTGTTTATCTGCCTCAAAAGTTCTGACTGGCTTTCCAAGATGCACACGTGATATTAGTAATGTAACTAAATACTAATGGACCACAACCCCCCCCCCTTCAATATATATACAACAACAGGAAGCAATAAATCTCCATATAGAGTTAAACAACTCACCATAAAGCTTTGGGCCTGTCTTTACATGTAGTTTGTCACAGTGTGGAATGATTGATATCAGAAAAAAATGACTTTTACATAAAGTCTATTCTGCATTTTACTTTTGCGGTGGAGTATTCAGTATGTGAAACTGACGCATACCTTATCCAACCACTTATGTCACATATGTTATACACTGAATTTATTCACAAGTTATGGTCAGTTGCACATACTACATAAATTTAAAACTACTGATCTTATTTTTCTTTAGCCAATGGAAAATCAGCATGAAGACTAAAAGCATTGCAAACCAATGCAATGTAGTTGTATTACTGTTGTTAGTCATATGCTGAAAAAAAAGAGTGATTCAAAATCACTGGGTCATATGCATTTGACCTCGTAATATTGTTTTTTTTTTTATCATTGTCGGCTGGTTACTGTTCCTTTTGAAGTGTACACACACACACACACACACACACACACACACACACACACACACACACACACACACACACACACACACACACAATCACATCAGTTTTGCTAATGAAGATGAAGTGAGATATGAGTGTTTTCTCACCGCTCTCGATGCCAATTAAGTGCCCCATTTAATGCTAATTGGCCACTGAACCTCAATTTGCAGAGTTATTTATTCTTTTGAGCTTTTCTTTCTTCTCATAATGTAAGTCAACACAGGAGAATTACTATCTTTCCTCTGCTCAACCACTGTAAAGTTGCTCAACCACTGTAAAGTTTGCTAAACCTAAATACATAGGATACGCATTCAAGTTTACGGCAGCACTTCACACTTCAGCACACGCTTTAAAGCTCTGCAGCTTTTTCAGAGGTGTGCTGCATGAGTGGTTTAAAAAGTTATAAGGATCCTTTACTACATTTTAATGCTGTAAAAACATGTCAAGACTGAAATTCAAGCTTAAAGCCGAAACAATTTTTCACAGTCTATTTAATGCATAGTCTGAAATGTTCACCCACTATGCACTGGTACCAAATATATGAAAGTACAGTCACTATGGTAGAGGGCTGTTATTTGTATTTGCTGATGCTTACATTTTAGACATGTGAGACTGTCAGCTAATTTTACAGTTTCTTGTAAATAATAATTGCTTATGAGTGAGCTCTAATATTCTGAATATGCATACTTTCTTTGTCAAGATGAAATAAAGTCAGTGGATCTTACAACGAATGCCATCACTATCACTGTATAACAGCATATCTTTATTTATTAAATGAGAAGAGAGGAAATGTTTGGGCATGTCCTACAAAGTTTTGAAGTTCTTTCCTTTTTAAACTTTACATGCATTTGCTGGCATGCAGAATAATTTTGGGCTTTGCTCGTCTCTGGGGCAATGGCCTCAGGAGCAGGCAGACCCCCACGGGGTACAGGTGTCAGGCAGGTGTGCACTGTATGTGTGCGAGTTTTAAATGTGTGTGTGTGTCAGTGAGTAATGGCGCTATCAACTGGCCTCCACGATCCATCATGCACGTCCCTGGCCTAGCACCTTTAGGCCCACAGTGCACATGCGCACTCTGATTTAAATGAGCACACACACACTCACGCACCTAAACAAGCAGATGTATTTAAGCATGAAAATATTTAGCAAACGGTTCTTTTGCTCTGAATCCCCCCCCCCCCCCCCCCCCCCCCCCCCCCATGGACAAATGTACACACTGTAAAAAATACTGAATACACAGTTGCTCTCAAATCAACATTACCTTTTAAGACTACTGTTAAATGAGAAAGTTGTGAAATTGTATCACAACTGTTTTACAAAAGGTTTGTGGGCCTTTTGCTTTGCAGTTCCTCACACAAAGCTACTGCAAAAAGGCAAACAAGAGGTTATAGATTTAAATCAGACACTTGCTGCTTTAAAAGGAACTGCTATTAAAAACTCAATTATACTCCAATCATGAAATGCATCGTATTGTTTGAGTATGAAAAAGGGGCCCATTTTAAATTCTAACAACCCTCCACTTTCTATTATTTATTTTCTGCCTCTTTGGTGTTCTGTCTTTCCATCTAGTTTCTTCTCTTTGTCCAAGCAGTTCATCTGTCGTCTTTCTTCATGTAGCAGAAAATCCTTCTGAACAAATTGCTCTGTTCAGTTATTATCTCAACAGGGGAGGTTGATATTATAATTAACAAAACAATAAAAGTTTATTAATGAACATTAAAATGCAAAATAGCAGGAAGGGAAGACAGTGGGTGCTATCAATCAAAAAGAAGTGACTCCCTCGCTTTTTTGAGTCTTAATTAGCCGTCCATACATTAATGTGTTGAGTGTGTTTGTGCGTGTGTGTTCGGGGGAGGTTACAAAATGACTTTAATTGATCAGTGACCCCAAAGTGGGCTATCATCAAGTTGGAGCCTGAAAAATAATTTATAAAAAAGGTGTCAGATTTTCTTTTCACAACAACTAATTATGAAACCAAATGAATGCAGCTTTTACTTGGTTAAAAGCTTCATCTTGTCAAATGACCACTTTACAATATGATACTCCAAGTAACCATAGAAACAATACTAATGCTTTATTCTGTTGGTTAAACCAAGTAGTCTGCCTAGTAAGTGATGGTGATCAGGATTACACATGATGGATAACATTTTTTTCAGTAATCCCAAAAGGTTGATTCTGTTCATCTGGATGTAGCGTGTTCAGTGGGAGAAACATTTCGTCACTTCTTCAGTCACTTTATATAAATCACTTGAATGAGTGACAAAACGTTTCTTCTTCCCTTCTCTCATAGTTAGGATCCTCTATGTTAGTCTTTCATTTCAGCCTGTTGTCGATGCGGACACTACTTCTACTCTGCTACTTCTAAGTACTTCTACTCCTCCTGTCACTGGATCATCAACTAATCCTCCTGCTTAACACTAACACATCAACCACTGCAGAGTATTTCTATAGGCAAGATAACATGGAATTATACTGATGCTACAAGATGGAAAAGAAAAGAAAAATCTGTTGATAGAGTAATATTTAGCCACAGTAGGAGAAGTGTTTTGGAAAAAATGTGATGTAGCAAAAAAAAAAAATGCAATAAAATTGTACATAAACACAGAATAAATGTTGAAGTACATTGGCTGGAAAAGTTTCCACAAGCTGCATGTCTTTGGACGGTGGGAGGAAGCCGGAGTACCCGGAGGGAACCCACGCAAACACGGGGAGAACATGCAAACCACTGTGCCATGAAAAAATATTAATTCATGTAAACTTTATGAACAACCAGTGAACCACTAACTAATGTGTGTGAAAATGTCACCTGTTAGCACTCAAATATAGTATAACCATATCTCCATCCAGACTTCATCTCATCTTATGACTTAGTGACATACATCTACCACCTAGAATTCCAGCTTACCAATAAGAATTATTTCATTTGAACAGAAAGCAATATAAACTAAAGGTTCTGAGACCGCCACGGAGTCGGCCGTAGGAATTCAAACTTCCCTCCTAAACCTAAACTAATAAAAAAAAAATAAAAAAACAAACAACCAAAAACAAAAAAAACAAAGGAAAAGGAAAAGGAAAAAAGGAAAGAAAACACATCCCCACAGAGAAGCAGGTATCACTGGATGCTGAAGAGGTTCTTGGTCTGGAGAAAGAGCCTCATTTAAATAGGTGCAGGTCAATCATTAATTACATCAACCTGAGAAAGAGAAATGAGAGAGTGGAGCAGAAAAGAGGACGCAAACACAAGGGAAGGTGTGTAACATGCTCCTTCAGGTAACATGGTTATGGAGGTAATATTAGAAGAAAAGTAAATGCATGGCTGGAATGGCTGAGAATACTAAATACAGAGCATTTACACATGTTAAACAACAACATTATACAGTATTTTGTCTTCACAAAAACCAAAAATAAACAAACATTAAGGAAGTCCAGAAGTATTATTTAGTTTACATTACCTATTAGCACATAAATGTCTGTAGACCTGAAATTGCTTGTTAAAAATATATCGTGATACATGATATATGACACATCTCAGCTTGTTCATAATGTTTCCATGCATATGATATTTTGAAATAAAATCCATGGCAAATACAGTTAGAGTTATTCAATACTTCTTAATATTAAAACTGAGCACATGCAAATTAAAGTTTTTGCCGGTGGTCCCCAGGATGCCAATACATTCATATTTTTTAAAAGCATTGATAAAAACTGAAACAGGACATAATGAAGTCGTAAAGTACAAATTGATTGATAAAATCACAAAAAGCATTTATATAATAATGCATCTTTGAAATATGACAAAACACATACCTCATCTGTACCACACTGGTAGGATGACGGGTGAGGAAACATTCGTATGGACACAGTATTATTAATATTTTGGGGCTTTACTGACTCGTGACATTGCCATTTGGTTTAAAGAAGTCTTTAAAAAAAAAAAAAAAAAAAAAGCTGTGAGGGTGTAGTTTAACATCACACATCAGTTCTGGGTTGAATTTACAGTATATTAAAAAGCCAACCAAATTAAACCAGTGACAAATTAGGTTGCCCTCCTGAAGCTATATTTAACATACTTTAAACCAATCAGAAGCTATCTCTTTTCTTCCTTCTATATCTTTTATGCATACACATACAGAAATTACTGAGGCACACACTACTACACCCACGTGAACACATACAGTATACAACCCAGCTCGATTTATAATAGTTGGCATGACCATGTGCCCCCTCTCAGGGAGGAACTAAGAGAGTTCAAATCGTGGCCTAATTACACCCCGCTCCGCTTCGCTCCCTCCGCCCTGTGCTCTCAGAAAGTAGAGCGCACAGCTACGGCGCACACAAAAGCCCAAACACGCACACATGCTCTGCTTTCAGAACAGACAGCGTGTTTCACACCAAACTCCCCTGTTTCAACAATATGTGTACAGTTCTGCACACAGTACTGAAACTATTCCTTTGCTACCTCTGACAAATCTTGCCACATGTGTATAGTCAACCTACATTTTTCTTTTAGTAAGACTCAGTCCATAAAGTGGAAAGTCAGGTGGTTCAGACCTGGATACCCCCAACCCTGCCAAAAAAAAAGAAAAGAAAAAAAAAGGTGCGAGTAACTCTATATATGTATATATTTCAAATATATATAAGAAAACGCAAGATAGATAAGGAAGTTATCTTCAGTTTAATAATAAATAATTTAATAATAAATGTTGAGCCGCTGGGGTAGTGACACTTTAATCTGACTTTTTGATAGTTCAGTAATCAGGGTATGGGGGACAACATACAGAATATGCAAATCAAATGAAGAGGGCCATGTACATTACACATAAACTCACAGCTCTGCTTGCTATGATGACACACTGATTAATCATAGTTAATAATGGTGAAGGTCACACAAATACCTGACGACCAGAGATCGTATGTAATACCTGGTTATACATCACACAAATGTGGAGAAGGTCAAGATGTAATACCAACAAAGTCACACACTGATAAAAGCCTGGCATCTAGCAGTCATCTCTATATCCTCTTCTCACCTAAACACATAGACCTACTGTTGACTGAACCTAATGCCAGTTTATGCAAACTGCTTCATTATGTTATTGGATGGAGGAATAGTTTATCTTCAGGATAGCCACATGTCCTGCAGGACTTCTGCTGAAACTCTGACTCCGAAGCTTGGTTCAAGATAAATAGCCGCCTATTTTTCTTCAGTAGTGCTCTTCAGCAGTGCTCTCCAAACTCCTCTGAGAAATGCAGGTTAGTGATCTAGGAATGACCACACAGGCTTCAAGCAGGGAACATCATGATGGTGACAATGATCTGGTGGAGGGCAGCGAGTCTTTAAATACCAAGTGCTGATTAGTCAGGGTGCAGGAGAGACAGAATGGGAAAAAACAAACCCCCGAGGAAATCTCCCTGGATATGTTCTCCCACGTGTCCAGGAATATGAGCGGCAAACACTTAATGGAAAAAGTTACTGAATTTAAAGTAACGTAAGGAATTGCAATCAATTCAAACATTATTGTCAAGTGAATCCTCTTTGAGTTTGACCATAAATTCAAATAAAACACAGAGACTCACACATTGAGCTGAAATTCAACCAGTGCCCTAAGATTGTCATCTCTCACCGGCTACAGACCACTGATTGAGAGAAAGCTGCAGCTAGTACATAGAAACAGATGTCACACAGTCATCACTCTGGAAAAGTCTTCATGACAACCAAGAAGTGGAGATGTTTCCATTTGTGGGCCTCTGTGGACTGGGTTTATGTTCTATGTTCCTTCATGAGTATCTGGAAAACATGAACGTGACTGGGGGCAACTGGTTGCAGAGGCACATTGAGGCTCCAGGCAAGCGGCTGAAGGATAGGGAGGGCAATAATTTGCACACCCATAGATCTATATATAGCATATTAGGAACCCAGTCCACATTAGGTGATGCAATTAATATTTTCATTGGAAAATAAATGCTTCTAAGTAGGGCATTTTGATGAAAGGGGATGAGTATCAGAGTTTTAATTGATGCCCAAAGAGGAATTCATACAGTATATATATCGAAATTATAAACATTAGCAAATTTTAGTTGATAAACTTCCACCAGCAGCTTAAGGAAATGGAAATCTACACTGATATACTTTTTAAGGTTTGCTTTTTTTAAGTCTCTTCTGAGAACATTTAAAAATAATTATTTAGTTTTTAATACTGATTGTACCACAGATGTCTGAATTGCCTTCCTACCTTCCAGCTTTCTGACAAGCGCCCATGTAAAAAAAAAAATCGGGTTCTGACTAATGTTCTTAACCAAAGAAAAAGTCGTCAAAAAATGGAATCATTTGAAGCGTAAAATGTTCCAGACCTCTTTTAAGACGCAAAGCTTTAGTTCAGATCAACTGACTTTGTCTGAAGATTGACAACTTGAAAGTTGGGAAATCTGCCAGCAGGTCTCTAATAACATTCTCTCTCTCACACACACACACACACACACACACACACACACACACACACACACACACACACACACACACACACACACACACACACACACACACACACACAGGTAATGTCTGACAAAGAACAGACTTTATGAAAAGAAATGGAAATAAATTGGATGGTTACAGTTTAATAACTAACATTTCTTTCTGCATTTCTGCCATATGCTCAGTCTTTCTACACCCAGGTTGCCCAGTAATATCCTGCATTTCTTACCACGAGTCTTAGTTCAAACGAAGATTACCAAAATAATTTGCTTCATTAGCAAAACTCATGTGATTTATGTGTGTGTGTGTGTGCTAAAGGTGGATAGTGGATTTGGGGGGGGGGGGGGGGGGGGGGGGGTGTCTCCTCACAAGTAAGTTGTAGACAAATGATTTGGCCCTGTGTATCCACTCTGGGTTTTTTATTCTTCATTTCATCCATGTAAATTAATCTGTCCAACATCACTCTCCTTATTATAGCCCTCCTATAATATGTACATTGTGTTTATCTTTCTAGTCTTAAAATGTGAAAGTTAATGTGTTAACCTTATCTTTAAAATAATGTTTTATCTTATGAGATCAATATTTTGTGTACTTACAAGTAAAGTCTAAAACATAACATTATTATTATTGTTTTTTCTAAAAAAACAAACAAAAACCCTTCTCATTTTTATCTCAATGACTTTCTGTAACTCTTTGTAAACAGTTCACTAGATAGTTTTCAGAACAATGCCCCTTTATCAGAGTGGCGTTAACAAGGGCCTGCAGTGCAATTTGTCCCTGTCCTGTTTCACTGCTCTATACGGCTTCATTATGTGGTAGTTGTTTCAGTAGCACACGCTTGCACATACTGTACATACAAAAGTGTTGTATATACACACACACATTTTGTACATAAACAGGGTCACAACAATCTCTTTGATGAGAACATGACAGGACAGGTAAATGTGATTTGATTCTCTTTACCAGGCTGCCTGCGAAGACAAATGCAACAATGACTGCAAGCAGAGCTGGTAATATGGCATATGACTCCCACAGACATGACACGCAGGTCTGCTCAGTGTGGACACCTCAAATCAACGGGCAAAACCAGTGAGACTGAGAGTAATGAACAGAAGACAAACACATATATGGAGAAAATGGGAGTTAAAGAGAGGAGGGAAAATTTTTTTGTAGCAGTTAAGCAGGAAGTTTGATATTACACTACCCCACTCAAAGGTTCTAGAAAAACTCAACATTTGTTTTTACAACTTTTTCTAGTTTTCACTTCTTGATTGATATTTTTATTAGAAATACCAGGTAAATTCCACTTAAATTTATGGACTATTAAAACCAGACAATATTTAACACCTTTCTTACATTTTCCATCATTGTCATTATTATTATTGGTAAACTTCAATTAATATTATTCTTTTTAAAATATATATGCAAAATGTGATCTTTAAAAGACCTTAAAGATGCAAAAAAGCAGTTATGTGAATTCTGTATGATATCAGTTCAAGCATTTTTAAAGATATAATTGTATTTAAGATATATCTTTTAAATGTTCTCTTTGGGGTGTAACTTCAGTAATCCAGTAACCATAGGATGTTTCAAATTTTTCAACATCAGACACCCTCATCAAAGTTACCTAATGGAAGTTGATCAAGCTCAGATTTGAGTCCCAGGAGACACCACCAATGGATCCCCGCTTTTAATCTAAAGCCACCTAGTGGCTTGCGCTGAAGCTGTTTAAACTAATACTGATTTGTTTCTTTGTGTATCAGTTTAGCGTTAAGGATATAGCTTTGCATAAATTTACAGAATTTTCATTAACGTATCAGTGTAATGTAGAATGATCTATCAATATTACGTAGCAACTGGAATCTTCTGGTGTGACTTCAGGTGTGCAGACTAACGCATATAACATGGCAATTATTAACTTTTGCCTGAACACTTTATTAGTGACTATCCTAATAACAGCTCACTAACATCAACCAACAAACAAAGAATTGAAATACTGCATGAGATAGTAAAATGCACAAAATGCACGCTTAGCTACAACCCGTTTAGTGGAGATGAGTCTAAAACTAAATGGAAAAGTTGGCATACCACACACAGTCCAAATACATTTCCTTTACGGTTGGATTGCATGGTATGCTTTTTCTTTTCTTTCTAGGCTGTCCTTGCAAGTATTTATTCTTTTGTATATAATGAGCTATTCACTTGCAAGTTCTGTTAAAAAACATAGCATACCGGATTAAAAAAATCTTAAATTACTTCAATAACTTTATTTATACACCCTTTAAGTTGTCAAATAAAATCAAGTGCAACACATTTTATCAGCAATCACGCACACATGGATATATACACATACACGGACGCACACATATATACCTGTGTGTATAAAAGGGGCATCTATAATGAACGCACCTTAAATATCTTTTTTAGATGTCAGGGGTAATTACTGTGTGTCAACCTCCAGAAGGATAACGTAACATGTGTGTATGGTAAGGCCGGTGTGTATATGTGTGTGTCTTTCAAAGAGAAGTTCTTATCCTGAAAATCAAAATCTCTTCAGTAACCTGCCAATATTTTATTTTATCTTGTATAATTAATAATTTCTTTAATATACTGTGTGTGTGTATGCAGGTGTGTATCCAGAAAGGGAAGGTCTCATGCCGTTATTGTATGATGTGCTTCAGCCTTAATGCTTCTCTCTGTCCCTTTGAGACACAAAATGTACCTGAAGCAAAGGTGTAATGGAACACACACACACACGCACGCACGCACGCACGCACACACGCACGCATGCACGCACGCGCACACACACACACACACACACACACACACCTAGCTTCAGGTGGCTGCTTCTTTGCATCATGTCAACCTTTGTTTTCACTCATGACAATGGTTTCTTTTTTCCCCTTGATGGAATATAACATGATGGCTTCAATATGACACCAGTGCTGATGGGCTGGAATTGAGGAACTCAATTTCCAGATGCCACGTAAACAGATATCACAGAAATAGTAAACTATAGTTATCTAAGCTCCTTGAGGCGAGTGTTGTTGTGATTTGGTGCTGTGTAAATAAATATGTACATAAATATATATAACTTCAGAGCTTACTTTGAGTCTATACATATTGTCAGAGCTATAAAAGCAAGAAAAGCACAAGTGTAAAGCACAAGAATATAAGTTGGTGCATTAGCGTAATGAGCAAGCGGGACACGGTTCTAGCTTATTATGAACATGTTATTATGAACACATAAATATTCCGAACTCCAATCTTACTCTTTGTTCAATGTAATTATAATAATATACCAGAATATATGAGAAACTATGTGCAAATTTGTAGAATATATAATATATGTAGGATGATAAAGGCCATACACTGTGCTGTGCACTTGTTCTTGTATTTTGATAAAACTGTAGCATCTGTGTGGAGTTATTTACACATTTATGTGATGTGATCTGATGTTATTCTACCATAATTCCCAACTACAAAAAACCTAAACACAGACACAAAAACACAAAAAAACAGGTGATTAGCTTTTTTCCACCATTGGTTTCCCTTTTTTCCTGTTTGTTTCATTTGTGCAGAAGAGGTGCACAAATCTGTCTCTGATAGTGTTTGTGATCAGTCACTTCCAATGTAAGTGGAGCATGTGCTCTAAACCACTGACCCAATGTAGCAAATACCTCAACACTCAGTTGTATGTTATGGAAGAGACATGATTTGAAAAAAGGAATGAAAATAGTTTGGCCTGGTACGAGTATTTTTTGGTGTTTGTGTGTGTTAGGGGAGGCAGATGTAGCTCACTACATGAGGTCTGCTGAGAAGAGAACATCTGATCTCAACTGCCACAAAAGTGACATGTCTGTCTATGTGAGTGTCTGTGTGTGTGTGTGCAAGTTAAGATGAGGCCCTGAATCACACTGCTGATGATCTGTCTAGTCTAGTCAGACCCCTGCGAGTATGTGGTTGTGATTGGGGGTGGGTCGGGGTTGAGAGGGACTCTTAAAATGTCACTTGGCACTCTCGCCTACAGCTGCATTTTTAACTTGACAGTGACCTCAGCGCACACACCCAAACACACATTAATACTATAGTTTTTCTTGCTTTCCTGTTTTCTAAATAGTAGAAAATTGATAAATAAAAAACACTGAAAAAAGTAAAGACTGTAATTTTTACTGTTGAGATATGACGGATACAGTGAGAGGTATGTGTTTTCACAGTCATTGTTACATTATTGATACAGGTTTAAAGTCTGGGTATTGATCTTGTAAGGGTAGTAGTGGCCTAATTGATTAACCACTTGCTTAATGCTGTGCTGACAACATTAAGAACATGTTGGAACTCCATCACCAGGGCACTTGAAGGAGCTCAGTGGAAAACATACATGCGTACACACACAAGGCCCTACCTTTGTCATATGTTAGCTAAATCAGCTTACCAAAAGAATTCCACCGAGGAATGATAGCGAGAACATGCTTTGGTAAGACTTCACACATGTCCAACCGTTCCTCTTTGCTTTCATGTTAAAAGTGTTGCATCTCTCTGTTACCAGTCTCCTCCTTATCTCTAGTTCTCTTTCTCTCTCTCACTCTCTCTTATAGATGCCAGCCATAATGGCAGTGCCAGGCAGGTGATGGTGATGCCAAGCTGGAATGACACACACATACACATACACAAGTATACACAAACGTCTCCCTACAGACATTCTTAATTAGACTCCACCCGTCCCCCATGGTCCCTGTGGCAGGCGAGACAAAGGGAGGTTCACTCGTTTGGACGTGTGAGTGTGTCTGCTTTTGCCTGTGTGTGTCTGTGGTGTGTGTGTGGCTGTATACTGTGTGTTTGTGTCTGAGGGGCCTATCTTTAGCAGATGCTCATACCTCTCCCATCTCTCTGTGTGCTGAGCAGCGGTGCTATCATTAAAGTGTCATTGAGAAGTGGCACCACTTAATTTTAGCTGCTCTCACTGGGGGCACTGCTGGGAGACGCTGGAGACTGAGAGGGAGAGAGGGAGGAGGAAAAGGAGAGAGGGACAAGAGATGGAGACAGAGAGGCGAGCTAGAAGAAAGACACAAATATTCAGTGGAAAGAGTTAGGAGGGAAAAGGCGTGTAAGATTTGAAAGAAAAGCAAAAGAACTTTAATAAGACAAGTTACTGCAGTCACAGGCTCAACTTTCCCCACATGTGCAAGAAAGCAAGAAGTGTTGCTTACCTTGATCAAATGTGATACGATTTGCTAAAGCAGCAGTCCCTCAAAAAACATCTTGTATAAATTTGTGTTTTTCTATTTTAAACTACTACAATTCAGAACAGAATTCATCTTTCTGATTTAAGTCCGTCTTAATTTCTCAGATTTTCAAATAAAGACAGTGGCCATGGAACTCATACCTCAGGGTTATGAGTCTAGATTTGAGGGCACGCACTTGGTACAGTAGTTAGCCTCACAGCAACAAGGTCCTGGGCTTGAGCCATTTGGGATGCTGTGGAGTTCATGTCTTTCCCTGTGTCTGTGTGTGTTCTCTCTGGGTAATCTGGCTTCATCCTATAGTTCAAAAGCATGTGTGTTAGGTTACTGGGGAATGTAAATTGGCCATAGGTATGAATGTCAGCATGAACTCTGCAGTAAGCCTGTGAGAGAACTGACAACTGAGAACTGACAACCTGTGACCGTTAGGAAAGGCTCCAGCACCCCCCACAACTGTGAATAGAGAAGAAAGGATGGATGACGATAGGGTTCAATGCGCTGCAACTCAACAGAAAAAGAAAATGAACACAAACACTTGACTACTTTGTACTTAGGAAAAATTCCTGTAGCTGCTTCACAGCGAATGCCCCTCAGTTAATTCAGAAGATGTCAACTAAGTATCCAAAACTGGCTACTCCATGAAAGAAGCTGTACTTTATTGATTCTACACTTTGGATAACAAAACAGAACAAAAACAAAAACAAAAAACAGGAACAGTAGGAATAGGAGGAAACAGATGAAAATTTAGAGGGAGGGAGTATATTACACTACTCTCAGCAATTTCCCAAACAACTTAATTGCTCTGAGATGAGTTCCATGAGACACACACACGCACACACAGAGCATCCCATTGGCGTCGGGCTCAGTAATGAATCCATGTCTCAGGGACGTCAGGTGAGAAGCAGCACTTCCTATGGCGAACCCAAAATAACCAAGTGTTCAAGTGTTTGAAAGAGAGAGCAGACAGATGGATGAACAGACAGGCAGACAGATAGAGTACGTGTAGAGGGATAGATAAGTGAGTGCACTGTCAGCCATAAGAGAATGCCAAGCAGAGGTGGCAAGAGTACAGACATTCTTCACCTAAGCAGAAGTACATATGTAAGTGTGAAAAAGTTGAAAAAGTGAAAAAGTACAGGGCCTAAAATTTAATCCAAGCATAGAAGTAAAAAGTAACTATGTGGAGGGCACATCTTCTAGTTATTTGCTTGTAAATGAAACTGAAACTTGTGCCATATTAACATAATGAAATATTATTAATGCACACGAATGAAATCTTTATTTCAATCTAAATTCTAATACGAAGAATGAACTCAGGTTGAACATGTGTTGTATAGAACACATGCATAGAAAAGGGTAATACTATACAGTATAAAGCTAGCATAAAGGTGGGATTCAGTGAGTGGATATAACCAGTATCATCACCTTAAATTTAATTTGCTGTCTGCAAACCTTAATGTAACCTAACAGTGACCATGAACACCACAACTGCTTTGCACTAGTCCAACACAGTGCTATACTGTAAATTCACAACAGTACAACAAACTAACCTGTTTAACCTGCACTTAACTGCTCAGTATTTTCATTCAACCTTTGAATATAATTTGTTTTACACAACATGAAAAAACAGAACTTCACCAACACATCACATATAAATACAAACTTTACTAAAAAATACAACAAGCTTTCAGTTTATCAAATGTCACTGAGCAATACCTAAAAATAACCACCTTTCTTTCTCTCCTGTTCTGTCTGTGCTGTTACTGGATACACTAATAAAATTATTTTAATGTGATATTTTTGGGAAGTTGTGCAGTGAAGGGAAATAACTAAACCTAAAGCAACAAGCATGTTTTAAAATGTAAAAGGTATAAAGTAGAGATATGCTAAAATGTAGGAAGTAAAAGTAAATAGTTTTCAGAAAAATAAATACTCAAGTATAGATACCTGAAAATTCTACTTAAGTACAGTAGCAAAGTACTTGTACTTGCCACCTCTGATGCAATGTCAAGAACATGCAGAAGTTTGTGGCAAGGCTGGAAATGTATATCTGACTAATATAGGTCTTCCAGACTTTTTCTATTTATTTATTGACCTTGACCTTGATATCATCACTCTTTCGCTCCCTCCTTCCCATTTGTCTGCCCAATGTGTCAGTAAAATGTTAGCACATTGTCGTTGTCTTCAAGAGCAGGTATAGACTTGCTAATCTTGCCCCCACTGCTTTCTGCTATTTAGATTTTGTCTTCAAGGCTAATGCATTTTCATAAGGCAGTTGCCAACACATACAGAACATTTTCCACAGTCTCGCCAAACTGTTACTTTTACTGGAGGGATTTTAAAAACTTTTTTTTGTAGACTTTCCATTATTATCCACATATTATTTTCTTTCTCACCTCTCCAGCCTACCATCACCACTCAAGGTCTTTCAGCTTTTCAGGCTTTGTACTTTTGTAAAGTTTTACACAGTTGCTGTGGCATATCAGTGTGAGTTATTTTAAAAAATGTTTTAGTGGTGCATTTTCTTAATATTTAGCAATCAAAAATCAAAGTGGCAGTAACCATAAGAAGAAATCATTTCTGACAGGAATCTTAACAGAGATATGAAAAAAACAAACTCCTTAATATTCTCTTTGGTTGCATTCTATATAATTTCAGGCAGAAGCGCAGAAAAAGTTATTGTTTTTGTGTTTGTATGTCATAGTCAATGCAACAGTGTTACAATCCCTAAAATTATCAGCACAATTCTTGAGTGGGTTGGAGGTGGGGGAAGCAGTCAAACTAATTTGGTGTTTCAACTAGCCTTAAGCGTTACAAGCCCTGATGGGACACTGTAACTCTTCAGTAAGTTGTATAAAATGTGAAATAAAATATAGATGTGACTTCCAGAAAAACAAAACCAATACAGAAGTGCCTGAAAACCTAAATTCTATTACAAGGACACCAGATGGCGATAGCTGAGGTCGCAAAAAGATTTTCAGTCTATGGGAAAAAGGTTTTCTTTCTTGACCTCTGTAAACAAAACTGCTGCTGAGTTCACTGTCTTAGCCACTTATTCTCGCTCATACTAAATAAAACTTTAAATTGATTTTTTGAGTCATGGTAATACCATGTTTCAAAAAGGATTATTAGCAGTGTTTTTTTCCCACTGTGTAAAACAATATCAGCATCTGTGACACATCCTTTAGGGTCAGAATCAGATTAAGCATACACCACTATGAATGCAAAGCAGTGCCTTCTCAATAGAACGTTGTCCTTCTATCTTTTTTAATATACGCTTCTCATAGTCTCCTCTCTCTAACCTTACCTTACAGCCACCTACCGCTCCCTCCACCCTCACTCTCTTCTTGTTTAACACTCACTGTCATACGTTCTTGGCATCTGCTCCCTGCTTACTTCCCACATGTGTTCCTACCTTGTCCTACCCAAGACACTCCATATATCCTTTTACTCAGCTTTCATCTCTGTCCTTCTCCCTTTTCTGTTCTCCGTCTACATGCTGTGTCTCTGTCTCGTCTCATACCATGTGGTGTACCTGATAGGGCAGCTCACTCCTCATGGATCTTTTTGCGTTGTTGGCTGGGAATTGATTGTGGCACTTTTAGTGTTGGAGCCCATCATTGCATTTTCGTCTCACAGCATGGTATCCCTCTCTGTCTGTAACCCTCTCTTTTAACTTTTCTCAGTCCTGCAACCGCCTGCATCTAGCCCTACTTTTAACGCTGGGATAATGGTAGTTTCATCTTTTTCTGTAATATAGCATGTTTGGTATAGTTTACATCAAAATAGAAATGCTTTACTTACAGACTGAAAAACATAGTTATCGCTGTCGTCTTTGCATTAAAATCAAGCATGCTGTGGTTTGAATCCGCTTTGAAACATCCAATTTTCAAGCTGGTTACTGTAATGACAGGAACATATGATGATGATATTATAGAAATGTGATGTTAGTTGGTATCTGCTCTGCTGGGACTCCACATTAATTGTCCAAAGTGTTTCAACTGTACTGAGAACAAAGTAGCTTTTAATCACAAAGAGTGATTTGTCTTGACTGCAACATTACAAGTATTACTACAGCCCACATCGGCTATGTGTGTGTCATTTGCAAAGTGGGGGATGGTAAACAGGTTTGCATTATGCATAGATCATGATGGTTTACCAGAAGATATGGCAGGAAAAGGAGTGAAAACTCAAACATGAGATTTATATACTACAAGGGGATGATTAAAAATGAGGCCAAAATCGTTAAAATTCACAAAAAGGATAAACAGTGAGTAGAAGTCCGGATATGAGAAAGCAGGATAACGGTGAGGAAAAAAAAAAAACGGAGAAGAATGTGGTGGGAGGTGAGAAAGTAGGCGAGCGGGGGGACCTGAAGAAGGGATGAGAAAGGAGAGGATGAGGAGGAAAAAGGAGTGAGGCCCTCTTCATTTATTGCTCCAGTGGAGAAGAACGTAGAGCTCTCTAATGGTGCTGCCATGGTAATAACAATAAAAACCAGGAGAACAAGAGAAAACGAGACGCAGCGAAAGAAAGGGAAGAAGACAGAGGTTAGGACAGAGCGGGAAACATAAAGTATGACTGTTTTCTTTCTACATTTCCATATTTTCCCATTTAACTCTCCCTCTCTCTCCCTCTCTCTGTATCCTCCACCCAGCACAACGGCACTTTTCCTCTCTTCTTCTTTTCTGTCTTTCCACTGTTGGCACTGTGTGTCCTTGCTCTATGCTTTGTTAGGCAGGGCAGTGGTACTGCTGTAGCTGCTGTGTCAGGGCTTTCTATTGGTGGTGATTAATGTATGGAGATGGACTGATCGTCACCAGCTACCAACAATATTCTCACCGCCGGCACAGTGGAGGTGCACGCAGGGGGTAGGGGACACAGAGACGGGCTGCACATTGGTGTCAGTAGCAGTGAATCATAAATGCTTGTTATATTTGGACACATAAGAGACTACGGCACAAATACATAGGAGAAAAAACTTTTTTGCTAAGTAATAATAAATAAAGCCAATATTTGCACAACACAGCATTTAATATATCACAGAATTATAAACTAATGGTCTTTGACATTCATATGTGGTAATGACAAAAGTCATGAACTAAAGTGATTAATCAATAAATAATAATAATAACAATTTTGATTACCATTTGAGCATTTGACTCTAAAATAGTCAAATCTGTGGTCTTCTTTAAAAAACAAACAAACAAACAAAAAAAACTTCACCTTTGGTTCAATGTAACTGAGATAAGCACTTTACAGACAAAACCAGTGCACTAACAGAAGAACATTTTTAAAACGTTGGGCACCCCTCATATTCATGTTTCTAAATCCTGAAGTCTTTAACTGATGATTGTGATAAATCATCAGTAAATTATGATTATTGTACAGCCCAATCTTGGTTTTGGTGAATTCAATACATTTGAATACGAACACATTCAGAGATTGCTGTGCGCTGCTTCCCGATCACTTTGGTTCACTGAGCATTCAGTTCAGAGTTGGACTAGTTGCTTCAATGACAAACTGAAAAACTTCTGTCTGTCTAGTAGTAATCCTGTTGGATGAAGCAAGACACCAAATTAAAACATGATAAATTTCCAAAATCTTTTTCAAAATCAGTGGAAATAGCATTGAGCTTCTTATCCTTCTTGAGATATACGTGTTGATAGCACAGTTCACTCTAAACTAACATAAATTACCAGGCCAAGGTGGAATCATTAAATGAGAATACATAGATCTCTACCAAGAATTTCAATATCTCTGTAGTGGTGAAGAAGAGAGCTAAGATGAAACATCCAACACTGTTGTTATTTAATGAGCATAATTAACAAGCAAAATTTGTGCAGTATACGAGTACCAAATGGTGAGCCAGCCTGGCATTTCTGCCCACACTGCATATGTGTGTGTTATGATTAGGCCAAGGAGACAGTAGATAAATTAGCTTTGGGTAGAAAATGAAAATGGAAGATATACTGGATGGCCCTGCGAGAGTTCATGTAGTAAGTAGTGATACAAGCACGCGCGCACACACACTCACACACACACTAAACCTTTCCTCTGTCTCTTCCTCCCTATCCACCTTCCCATCCATCAGGCCATCTCAGGGAGCTGCCCGCAGTTCCACTGGCTGGTTTAATTGTTAATGCTAATTGCTACTTATTGGCTCAGATGCAAATGATAGGCTGGCCAAAGTGAAATTTTATGAGGAGTGAACTCCCCCTCTCACACAAATTGAAAAAGTGAAACAAGAGGAAGAGGGAAATGAGGCGAGAAGAGAAGAGCTTAATGGCGGCTCTTTAATAGCAGAGAGCAAAAATTAAGACTGATTTAAGACACGGAGCTAAATCCCCCCAAAATCCTCTGTGATCCCCACTCAGGGAGACACCCATTTGGCACAGGCAGAGAGGAAAGGAGAGGACGGAAGAGGAGAGGATATTAAGGAAAAATCTGAAATTCATTTAGTCTTGAAAGCTAGTCAGTATTACATGAAATGTAACGTTGTGCCTGGCTATAAACCTTGAAACTTATTTAGAATAAAAAGAGAAAAAGATAGATAGATAGATAGATAGATAGATAGATAGATAGATAGATAGATAGATAGATAGATAGATAGATAGATAGATAGATAGATAGATAGATAGATAGATAGATAGATAGATAGATAGATAGATAGATAGATAGATAGATAGATAGAAACACCTTCTCAGTGGAATAATTGTATTAGTGGAAAGCATATGGAGAATGACAGTAGACTGAGGTCAAACTTAGCCAGCGGCAGCCTCTCATTGACTCCCTATATACCAACTGAGCGCGCACTTGAACATCTTCCACTTTCTAATACACTCTAAAAGGCAAAGCAGTATTTGGACGGCACATTATCTTAATGTAAGCCTGACAATATGTGTGTATGTGTGTGCGCGCTTTGCCACAGTCCAGGCACAGGACGAGCTTTGCGGCATTGTTTGACACAGCAGTGTCCTCTTTTTAGGTTCACTCATTTGCTTTTCTGTCCATCCATTACTGCCTTCCTCACTCCTGTCTATCCCTCGCTCCATCACTCCATCTGATTGAAGGATCTTCTATCCATCCTCAAGGTGTGATCGCCCTGCCAATTAAAGACCAATCCAATCACATCTGAGCTTCTGTGTGTGTTTGCGTGTGAGGGTGCAGTGTGTCTGCATGTATACACATGCATGAGAATGGATGTGTGTGCATGTGTGTGTGCATCTATGTGTGTGTTAGATGTGAGATCTGGCAGCTTAATGCAGTTAGGGTTATTTCACAGTCCATTAAGAAGCTTATGTTGACCTCCTGACCCTAAAGCCAACAACACAGAAGCCATTATCATGACAATAGGACTCTGTGTGCACATTTGTGAGTGCGTGTGACTGTGGACTCTATTTGACATGATCATGCTTTGTGGAAAATCTAAATGCTTGGACTTCTGCTTTCCTGAGACTTAAGGTTTGGTCAAAAGATTTTGTGTTGTAGAATTTGTATGATTATAGTTAACAGAGTAGCAGAAAAAGGACAAATAAAAATAAAAATGCAAATAAAAGAGAAGATGCTGATGTTAGCACTTTTTGGGGGTGCTGTAAAATTTGATTGAATTACGTAATAAGCAAAACCTGGTAGCCTCCGTAGGTGCTGGACCACATGTGTATTTGTAGGTTTATGTGGGAAGTTTATGTCGATCAAAGTCCACCTTTTTTTTTAACATTTATTATGATTATTTTATTTCTTTTTCTCTCGTTGTCTCTTCTAATATTCATTTATCTCAATCTCTGTTGGTTGCTTTCTCATCTGTTTATCCACTTTTTTCCCTAACACTGGGCGGCTAACCCTGACCCTCACCTTGCCGCTCTGTATCCAAACCTCTAGGATGGCTATTGATCCGCACCTCCTCAGACTCGCACAAAGACCCGGCTGCTGTGTTCATGGTTAATGAGACAGACACGGCCAGTCTAGGTCTGGATGGGTTACAGTGCGAGGACCTATAAATAAACTTACAATGCCTGAGGGAACCACAAGATTGAATTTATTACATTTTTGTTCAAAGCCTGAAAAAACTGTGTAAAGAACAGGACTGACATTTAGCAGAAGGAAAGCTAGACAAATGTTTGTACACACTAGAGTGAGGACCAAAACTTAAACGAAGGATATAATATAAAACAAATGTACAAAGTAAAATAAATAAATAAAATAAAGCATCTTTTTTGTTCTTTAATCAAACACCACTGTAGATATGTGCAACAGTACAGATTGACAAAAAAAATTTCATTTCTGTGATCACACACACAAACAAACACACACACGCACACACACTCCTATCTACCTTCACCTCTGTTCTGTATACAGTGTGTGTGCTGAAATGTACCTGGAATAACAGTATGTGTTAAACTAGGCAGTGTTTGCCCACTATGTGCACCTGACAATAGTACTGTAGATCTGTGAAACAGCTAAAATCTGATAACTCTGGCCATGTCCCCAGCAATATGTTGCCTGTTTGGGGACTTTTCAAACTGATGGATTGGTGTGTGTGTGTGTGTGTGTGGAGGGGGTTTTGGTGCATGATCCCATGGGAGCCCTGCCTTAATCAACCACACTTGTACACAAACACACTCACTCGCTTCAACAATATGGCCAACTTAAGACAGCGCGATACTGCATTAATTAACAGTCACAGAACTCTGTGTGAATTTGATCTTTACACACACATCAAACACACTGTACACACACATCCTTAGACAGAAACAGAGCTTTGTGAATTATAAAGCAAGCTAGTGTGGGTTGTCTTTGACAAAAACAAGTGTTTTCTTTCTCCCTTTTTTGCAAGTGCTGTCACTTTAAATTATAGGTGAAAAATGCATATTGAAACTTAAAAAAAGCATTTTTTTTTTTTTTAGCTCTATCAACAATATAATTATCAATATTTAGTATTGTTCATGTTAACAGCAGCATTACTGGTAAAGAATTTAACAGTTAAAAAGTTAGCTAAGCAAGATGTGTGAGGTTATTTCTCTTAAAATGGAGACTAAATACTGAGTGGTCCAGTCCACATCCATTCGCAAACATAAGGTATTTAATAATATACAGTTAGTACTTTCATTATTTCACTATTATTGTACAATCCGAGTAAATCCATCCCTCAATTTAACTTGACATAAAAAATTGAATTTCAGCTGTACATTAAGGTGTGATTAATGTTGCTTTTGAAATATTTGTCTTTGGTGTCCTGTAGTTTCACCGCACTATGTCTTAGTGGGTTTATATGTGTGTGTGTGTGTGTATGTGCGCGCAAGACTGTGCCTGCACACACTAAATTTGTTTTAACGATTCCGAGAGCTGTTTATCGGTGAAGAGTATACAATGCTCTATTGTCAGTACTGTCCAAAAACACAGCAGGACAAAGAACACACACACTCATACATTCCCATATAGATGATGGCGCTCTCTAAATTGTCCTTCACACAGCTCTCCCTGTATATTGACCGTGTGTCTTTTTTCTCAAGCTGACATTATTGTCAAATTGTTTCTCAAACAGGACACAATTGAAAAGGCGGACAGTTGTTCAATGGCTCGAGTTTTACCATTGATTCCCAATAGGGCCGTCTATTCATCTGTCGACAGGAGGAGCGGAGAGAAACTCTGCTCTGCACTCGTACCATGACCGTTCTTTTAAAAAAAAAAAATCTACACCGGTACACATACATACATACGCACAAGCACAAGTGGATGTTTACATCTATTCATGTACACACACACGCACTTTCATTTAAATATTGCTCCTGTCCCAATGCATTCTGTTACTTGATACAGTGCGATACCCACAGATCAATGGAAGCCAAGGAGACACCACACACACTTGTGTAACCACACACACACACACACACACTAGGCTGTGTGTTGCCCGCAGGCAGATGGTATCTGCAGTAGACGCTTGTTATTCTCAACAACTCTGATATGGACATCATTAGCACAAGGAAAACACTAAAATACGTAGAAACACCTGAAGCTGTACACAAGATAAAACTTTTTACTTTACCGATCACCATATTAAAGCAGCAGTGTGAGCGGTTTATCTCTTTAATACACTGCTGTTAAATCACTAAGTAGTCATACAACAGCCAAAAAACAACAGATATGGAGATTATTAGGAAGTAAGAAACGTGGATCGAATACAGACGGCACCTACGCCGTTATACAAAAAAATGGGAATCTGAGTTATAACAGGGAATAATTAATTATAGCTAGGGTGTACTATATGCCTTTCAGGATGAAGGATCGCTACAGAGCAGGAACCAGCTGAAGAGGTGCCCTTGTAAAAGAAATTTGAAGAGTTTTCCATAACTGATAATACACTTTAGTTTCGTGACTGCAAAAATGCTAAACAAGTCCGAGTCAATTTATTAAAACATTTTTTTAAATTTATTGTGTTTTTTTGGCTGCCTTACAACAAAATTAATTCCCTCTTGTGTGATGTCAAAGATATAAATTGAAAGAAAAAAAACATGCAATGGACAGACACAATCAATCAGACTAGTGTGCATCTATAAAAATGTAACTAATAGTTTTGAATGAATATTTAACAATCATGGCATACATTTTCATAAACACATACTTTGTAGAAGTTGGATTTGAGCAAGTAAAACTGTAGAAGAGGAGAGAAGAGAAGAGAAGAGAAGAGAAGAGAAGAGAAGAGGAGAAAAGAGACTGATAGAAAAAAGAAAGCATTGACAAGAACAATGAGGATGAAAAGGATGAGCATAATTTTTCTCCTTCTCTGTCCCTTTCTCCTTGGCAACACTTTTCAACAGTAAATAAATTAGAAAAAGTGTGTGTGTGTGTGTGTGTGTGTGTGTGTGTGTGTTTGTGTGACTGAGTGACAGAGAAGGAAACACAGACCGAGGGAGATAGTGCAGATACATTAGTAGGCCCATGGTGTATGTGGGTATATGTTTGTACTTGTACAAAAACCCTTACTGCTCTGCGCTGCTCCTTCCTCTCGCTGTTTGTGTGTATGTGTGTGTGTGAGAGAGAGAGAATGAGAGAGAGAGAAAGAGACAGTATCTGAGGGAGCGTGCGGCACGAGATTGATGTGTACCGCCAGCGTGGCCGTTTCTGCTGAGAACGGCCACACTCCTCTGCCTAATGATGCCACATCCATCCTGCAGCGCCAAGTGCTACGCGATTAGGAGTGTGTGTGCTGCGTGTGTCCACAAGGCGTCTATCCTGGGGGCTACAACGCAGAACCTTACACAGCCTCTGATCACTCTTTATTTGGCACTGAGCATGTGTGTCCATTTGTGTGTGTGAGTGTGAGAGTGAAGGGTCCTATGTGCCCATTAATATTAAATATAGATACCCTTGTCAGTGAATTACATCCACTGATCCCGTATTCTCCTCTCAGGGAGGAGAGGTGAGCAGGGAGGAGTCATGGGAGGTGAAAGAAGGGAGAGATAAAGCGAAAAGAAGAAAGGAAGCATACAAGCGATGAAATGGGGAGAGAGTGGAAGGTAGCAAGGGTCGAGAAGTGACGAAGGGTGAGCATGGAGAATGCGGTGTTGAAAGCGAAGGGAAAAAGGGTCCAATAGGGAAAGAGGAGTTTAAGTAGGAGGAGGAGAGTTAGAGGAGAGCATACTGGTGGAAAGGAAAGGATAGGTATAGAAGACTAGAGAGAACTTCTTGTTAACAGTTCCTAATAAATGTTTAACATGATCAGAAAAAGAGACATAAAGGAAGACTGAGAAAGGGCAAAGATGAGGAGAGAAGGAGACAAAGAAAAGAAAAGAGTTTAATGATATGCAGGAAGCATCACATTAGAAAGGGCGGAAGTAGATAGGAACGTAGAGAGTAGGAGAGAGAGAGAGAGAAAGGTGAATAAATCTGTGGAAAGAGGAACCACCACAGAGGGGACTAAGGGGTTTAGGGATGGATAGATTGAGGGAGGAGGGGCCAGCTGATTGATTGTGCAGAGTGTTGGAGACTTGAGAAAAGAGGGATGACAAGAGGTGGAAAGGGAAAAGGAAAGGAGAGGACTGAATCCATCACTTCGAGGGAGAAGACGGAGGAAGGCGCAGGCACGCTTAGACAGAAAAAGAAAAAGAGACATAAGAATAAACATTAAAATGTGGAGGAGTTACAGGATAGAAAGCCAACATAAAGAAAAATAGATCAGACTGAAAGAGATTAAGAAAGACTTTGAGAGAAACAGATTTACCGGATGCTGATGTTAGAAAACAAGCAGAGATTGAGTGATGAAGGGTGGAGAAAAAACAACAGAGTGAATAGTAGCAGCTTTGACCTGTCATCTGTCTGTAATGAAAGAGAGAAGGGAGGAAGAGAGGAAAGGAGGAGTGACAGTTTGATTTTCCCAGCCTGGCGTTCATTCCCATATTCCCTGGCAAGCTCTCACCTGATGGAAAGATGGCAGAAAATCAATAGTCCATGTGCGTAATGGAGTAATGACTCTGAGTGTATGTGTATGTGTGGATAATGATAAGTGTGTGTGTGTGTCCGATCCCTAAGCAATCACACACAGCTTAAGCCAGTCCCATGGGGTGGGGGCCACTTTAACTAACAACTTCATTACTGCAGCCACACACACGCAAGCTCATGCACACACACAAACCATGCCTTCATACAAACACTGTTGATAACGGACATCTTACGAGTTTTAGAGAAAATTTTTACAGAGCAGCTTTAATTTTCATTTTGAAATAGCTTATATGTTTACTTAATTTGAACCCACACATGCCAAAATTCACCCATGAATACAGTCATGTGACACCACTGCTGTCAGTAACTTCCACATTTCCAACAGCCCTACCTATCTGCCAGTGTGATTTGGATATGCCTGAGCAGTTTGGTGGTATAAAAACTACTTTAACTGAGTTTAGTTTTCTTCAAAGGGTTAAACCAGAGTCCAAGTGTATCAGCATGGCGTCCTTAAGTGTGTTTATCCAAGCAGCTCTCAAAGTATTTTCAGCCTCTGCCAAGTTGTTCTGAAGCTGTGAAAACATTCCCAGCTCTGGGAATGCTGAGGCCCTGCCCTGGCACGCACACACACACACAAACAGAAACACACAGAGATGCACCTCAATCAACCAATTAGGTCATCAAGGGGCTCTCTCATCACAATAACAGGCTCACTGCCATGTCCAAATGATGGGGTGCTGACGTGCAAACGCACGCGTGCAGACACAAACCATTCTCTACTGACACCGACACACAGAATAAACACATGCGCACACAGTTACATACACACCGCTCCCATGTAAACACCAAGCGCACACATGCACTACTCAAACTCACACGTGGCCCCGACTCATTATGGGTCCACTGATCAAAAAGAATGATGCTCCCTGTAACTATTTACCAGAGGAGGATGGGACAAGAGGAATTTGGACTAAAGGCGGCCCATTGCGGCTTAGCGTCGGCACAGACCAGCAGCTCATGGCGGCAGCCCCCTCTGTTTACTAGTGGCTAATTAATTCGCCACATATGCTGAGAACATCTGTCGCTAGTGACCTGCCGGGAGAGCAGAGGACGCACTGCTGCGACAGCCCGCTCCCCCCAACTCTCATTAGCACACACATACAACTTCATATACACACACACACAATCATACAGCCACACTAAGAGGGAAACACACACACACACACACTCAAAGACGTGTATGAATGTATGCACATGTATGTGAAGACACATCGAGTGTAACTAGGGGCATTTTGAAACAAACATACACTTCGATCTATTTATAGTTTGGGACTAATAGTTACTCTGCAACATATTAAAGCTCCAACGAGCTGAACACTTCAAACAGATGCCAGTCACATCTCTAAGAGTCTGCACTGCAGTTACTACAATCAAAAGCTCAATTACTTAACTCAACAGGCTTTTTTTTCTTATAGATATTCACCAGAAATGGCATGCTGATACTGAACACAAAATATGAACTTATTGTTCTACAATAAATTAAGTTGTACTTGAATAATGGAATTCTGCATTTATATGCAACAGCTGAAAGGTGGTCATCTTTTCAAAGCTCTGATTTGTGTAGCAAGCGCCTTTCTGAACTAATAAAGTATTAATTCATCAAGCAAAGAAAAAAACTTTCTGGTCAAAATTATCATCAGTTTTTCTTTTTGCCATTATTTGGCAATAAGTTTCTGTTTTTCTGCGTGTAATTAAAAAGTTGTATCATCACAGCAGGATGGAAACAGTGATTATTAGGAATGAGACACTCATATGAGCTATGTGAGCGTTTTGTCGTACTACTATGTTTAATGGGTTCAGTGGTTTCAATACTTTAAATCTACATTAAATATACAATGAAAATATCATGAAAGAGAATTCTACATGGGAAATTATCACTAAAATGCCATTGTGATTTCTTTTTGAAACTGCAGTATTTCATTAATAAAACAAAAATATTGTTGTTTTTGGGGTTTTTTGCCTTTTACCTGTGCCGTAACTTTGAGCTTACTACTACCCAGGTGTGCATGCATTTTAAAATGTAAATATGAGCATCTTTAATTTTGTGCTTCAGCGATGTTAAACACAAGTTTCATCATATTCCACAGACTCAGTAACATTTAGCACTTTTTGTTTGCCACACTGTCCTTCATGCTGCACTGTGTCTAAGCCAAACTTGGCGAAATAAAAAAGTGAAGCGAGTGTGCAAACCGCAGCACCAGCAGAAAAACTCCCACCAGCCAATCAGATTCATTAACCTCCACTATCCCACAATACCCCAGGGGGACCTACAGAGACAAAGACAAACTCTCTTCCCCTTGTGTCCTGTGTTCTCCCTCTTTCTCCCCCTCATCCCTCCACCTACACCCCATTACACCGATCCAGTCTTCCTACCCTCCCTCACATGCCACACAATTAACAAAGTGCAGGGATCTGACTTCTTGCTGCAATGAAAAAAACAAGCTCAATTTTTTTTGAGGTGTTTATTGCCACTAAAGACTGTCATTACTGCAAGGTTCACTTGCACCTACAATTAATTTTAAAGCTTTAATTAATGATTTTAACCAATGATTTTTAGTGGCTCCTGTGATTATGAAGCAAATGAAGCATACTGAGTTGTTTGTTTTTGCAGGAGTCTTCAGAACTGCACTTTTTATCTTTATGAAATTCAATTTTTTTTGATAAAAAACTAAAGATAAACGTATAGACTGATTAGACTAATTGGCTCTTCCAAAAAATTGTAGCTGTAAGCCAGACTATCGTTGTTGTTATTGTTTTCAAATAAACCTACTGCTAAACAGTTACTATCAAGTGACCCAGTCAGCCATTTAACAATCACTCAGTCAGGCAGGCAGTGGATCACTTGGGGTCTCACCTCAACTGTCCCTGAAAATCTACTGACGGATCAATTAAAACATTAAAGAGTTTGATAAGTTCTCCTCACATTCAGCTCAACAAAATTCACTGGTAAACTCAGTTAGTCAGTCAACTCCTCTCGTTGTAACTCAGTCAATCGACCGCCAAACAAGTCAACAAGTCAGCCACTCAGTGAAGCAGCCAACCAAGCATCCAGTCAGTCAAGCAGCCACCCAGCCAGTGAGCCCCCCACCTGTCCCCGCTAATTTGGTGAGGAATCAATTAAGGCTGTGTTTGCTGAGTTCTCCTTGCCTTCAGCTCATCTGCTCCTCTCTAATGCAATTGTCCTGTGTGCTGCGTGCAGAGCGGCATAATAAAGTGATAAGGCTAATCAGGTTGGCTGCTCCTCTCCTCTCCCCATACGCACACTACACTTATTCTATTAGATGTGTAATGAGATTCTGCACTCCATCAACACGATGCCGCTATGTGTGTGCATTTGAAAAAGCGTGTCTTTAGGAGTGTGTGTCTGTGTTCGCGTGTGTGTGAAAGTATGAAGGTGTGTGTGGTTGTGTGTCTGAGCGAGAGAGCTTCTGTTCTTGCAGAGGAAATTTGCTCCATTTACATTCTATCATTAGCTTGAAACAAATGTGCCCTTGAGCTTAGCGCCCCTGTCTCTCTCAGCTGCAAACACTTTACTTTGGCTAGTGATCACAGCAACATACACACACTGACACACTCTTGAGTAAGAGACTCGGGCATGTAATCGTATGCACACATGCACAAACACACGCTTAAATGAAACTCCCAGCAAAAAAGTATTGAAACCGATGTGTAACGCTGCACGTGTGGATGAGATCATTAGCTGACGACTCATCTAACTTTTCATTATGTATAACACCCAGTAAGAAAATACACACACTCTCTCACACAAATTTCTATTTATACCCATCCACTCATCTCTTCATATATCCACCCATCCAACAATCACGTCTCACCTCTCATATACACACAAACCTTCAACCAACCACCAACTGACACACGCAAGCACAAATGTATTACACCCCCACCCAGACAAGAGAATGATGGTCGAATAGATGTAGAGGACACGGGGCTCTATGATGTGTAGAACAGTTCTGGTCAATGGGCCAGATAATGAGTTGCCATAAACAGCAGCAGTCTTCCACTGTCCAGCTCAGCTCATTACCATAGCTAGCATATGTAATCAGTGTGTTGCTGGGGCGTGTCTTAATGTACTCTACTCTGCTGTTTCTCAAAGACAGGGTTGGGCCCACAGGGTGGGTCACGAGAAGGTAAGAATGGATCAGTGCATCATCCTCAGGAAACCTTGGTGATTAGTATTCAAAGCTGTAAAAGCCAAATAATGACACTGAAGTCTTCTTGGTTTCAATTTACGCTAAATAAGCAACTACAGAGACAATTATGTGGTACAAAATACTGTTATGTATATATCAGTATACTTATCAAATAAAATATAAACAACTACTTTGAAGTATGATGGCAATTTAATCTCAAACACTACATAAAGCAGTGAATTTCCTCTTCTGTGATTGACTTCATTAACATAAATCAGTGGGAAAACAAAACAACAGAGGGTATACAGTATATGGATACTTTGGAGGCCAGAAAGCTGTCACTGAGACGTAATTAGAAAACACGCACACACCCTCACACACATACAAACACAATATCAAGCTGTGCACATCCTCATTAACTCCATGAGTATGATAAAACACGATTCTCTCTCATCCCACCCAAGATTCCATAAAGAGGAGATAGTAATTCAAGCTGCAGACACCAAATCTCTAATTATAACTTTATTTGAAGAAAACAAGGGAGCACTTAATAAGCAAATGAGAGTGATAATAACTTGGAATATGGATTGGACCTAACAGACTAGATTATAGGGGCGAACCCCTGCCGAGAGAGAGAGGGGGAGAGAGAGAGCAAGAGAAAAAGAGAGAATTGTAAATAATGTGACAGAACGAGTAAATTATGAGGCTAAAGACTCAAAGCTGTAATTATGTCTTTCTTTGAATAGAGAGAGATGAGTGGGTGTGAGGATGATCGGATTGAAAAAAGTTAACTGCTGTCCTCATTTTTCCTTTCTTCTTCCCTCATTTGTTCACATTCACTGACAACGCAGACACTTTTAGTCTTTCTTTCTTGGTTTTCCATTGTTAAGTGCATTAAATATTTGGATGGTGTTTTTGGTTTATTTAAAACCATAAAAGGATCCCTGTAATAATTTCATGCATTTGATCAGTTCACAAATCAAGATGAAGTGCAACCTGGACTGTAAAAATGGTGGCACTGGAAGGACTTTAAAGTCAGAGGAAAATAACACTAGTGACACCATGATGGGTCATAATTGCTTGGAAATTGAGACATTTTTTTAGCCATAAGTTTGGAAAAGCATAGACTTAATGAAGGACTAAAACATAATGCTAAATTGTGAAATAAGAAGATGGATTACTTGTTTTTAGAGCTTGACAGGTAGAAAGGACTAGAAAACCAACTTTAGGGCCTTTATAGATCTCTTGCAATGTATGTGGATCTCTAAATTCCAGAGTATTAGATGTGATCATATAGTCCCAGGAATCAAAAACTGGCTAATGTACCCTTCAAGGTCATCTTCTTTTTCGCCTCTTCACTGCTTCTAGCACTCCAGATGTTTTTTTTTTTTAGATTTGTTTGTCAAGTCCCATTCAATCTCTTTGCTGGATATCCTCCAGTCTGTTAATCTGATGATCTGTCAACATGAACTTTATTTTGGCGAAGAGGCCAGAGTCAACACATCACAGTTTAGGTAGTTTCTGCCAAATGTTCTCCCCAGATCCCTCAGGAAATTGTAGCAAAACTCTTTGTTGCAAGTCTGAATTTGGCAGACCTTCTCACTGCACTACTCACAATTCAGGTTGCATTCCTTGTCTGAATGTTACTTTGAGGCCTGGACACCATTAACTGGAAACTCTTTGGTGTCTAAGTCATAGCAACCGGTTAGCTCAAAAACAGTAGTTGTAACATTTTAGCACAAAGTTTCTTAATACAACATTACAACAGTGAGAACTTTATTGTGGTAAACTTTTCACTCACATGAGAAAGGAACATAAAATACAAAGTCAGCTTTAGGTGGAGAAAGGTACAGCATTGGAGTGGGTCAAGATTTTTCACTCATGAAATTGGGTTTCTTCTGTTTTAATAATTAAAATAAAAATATTACAATTATTTTTATAGGCACGATTTAGTGTTTTTTTATTAAAATGATTTTTGATTGATTTAGGCAACTGAACTACTTGATTATCTAAAATACAATGGTATAGGCACTTGACCCAAATGACTCGGACTTACATTTGTCACCTCTTAGTTGTGTGATTAAAAACCCCTGGAGGGTCTTAGAAAAATGCATACACTATCGGTCTTAGAGCCACAAATCGACCACGCCCAAAAAAGTGCTATAAAAAATTTATATATTAATATTTTATTCCACTTTAAATTAGCCAATCTTTTAGACCTACTTCTCCTTGAAATATTCATGTCAAGTTTTAATTACATTTCGCGGATTTTAACCCTTTATATCCCGGTTTCGTCACATGAGCGCACTGCTTTTTTGCCCCCAAAAACATAAAACTTGAATATTTTCCAAAAAAAACATTTGAGGTAATATTCAATTGTTATTATAATTAGGCCTTTAGATGGACTAAAGATTGGCACCAACAGTCATTTCGATCGCCTTTTATTTATTTTTTTCAGGACCAGAAAATGGTCTCCAGGCAGCAAATGCTCCTCCTCTAGGCCGAAATAAGTGCATGTTGCCGGGGTAAGTCGCGACGATCACCGGGGCACGATCACCGGGGACTGCTTTTTCCAGCCCACACGTCCGATACCACGTGACAACAAATACGTCATTTCCTGTTGACTAAAAAAAAAAAAGCACCCTCTAACGGTCCTAGGGACCGAAAAATGGTCCCGCCCGATCAGCGGGCGAAGCCGCTGCTGCACGCCGGAAATGAGGCTTCGTTTCCCGCAGGTCTATCCAAGCAGCCTGCTGTTTTCCAGCAGGGATCAAATGTGGAGCAAGGGCGCCACCCGGTGGACAAATAAAAAAATTACAACTCTAAGGCCAGTACTGCAAGCGGAAGCGGAAACATAACCGATCACGATCGATTTGACCGTAATTTTTTTGCTGTGAAAAATAGCGTTTATAATGGGTTTCAATGGGGCACAAATCGACCACTAGGACCGATAGTGTAAGTTTATCGCTAGCTTAGCCACTGAAGCTAATTTCCGGAAGTCATACTGAAATTTTAACAGTAAATGTGACCGAACTTTTTTTTGCAGACTTTCGCTATATTCCATTCAACACTGTGCAAATGGCATGTAATCGAAATTTGAAAATAGCCACAAATCGACCCAAGACCCTCCAGGGGTATGTAAAATCCCTGCCCATTTCAGAGAGCCAATACCACCCATAATTAAAAAAAGAAAAAAGAGGAGAAGCATAATGCTTTCCATGATCCCAGCAAATAATCTGAACTCATTACAAGTCATCATGTATTAAACGCTCTTAAAAGAATAACAGTTTCATCAGATCTGCTGAATACATCATGGACATTGCACTTGTAAATGGTAAGTTATAATTTTTCAACCCCCATTTAACCTATGATCCTGGCTCTCACCAAGGTCTCCTCTCCCTCTTTTCTTCCCTTTCTCTCTATAACCCATTTTTCCCCTCCACCCTCTGTCTGTTTCTACATCAATTTCAAATCTCTTTAGGTTTGTCTTGAGCTACAGGATATGAAATTGACTTGTAAAGAAGAGACAAGTATTCACAGAGGATTTTGCTATTCAAGGTTGATTTCATTTTATTTGCTATCAGAGCTGTCTGTCTGTTTGCATGTTAAAGATACGAGCTGAGTGTTCGTGTGTATGTGTTACTCTATGATTTGTGTCTGCCATTCAGCCAGCTGTACATATGTCACACAATCTCGCTTTCTATACATGGTTATATTTGACATATGCTTAACAGGGGCCAGGGGGATCGCTTGCAGCACTGCACACTTAGGTAGATGTGTGTGTGTGTGTGTCTCCCTGAGCAGCAGTCTGTGGTCCTGTACCAATCCAGTGAAGTTGTCTGAGAATGACAGCTTCATTATCTTCTATGAAAGTGGGACAAATTGAAACATGTCTCTCTATCACTCTGAGTGTAAGTATGAAAAGCTGAGAAAATACAAACATTAACACACATCCACATATTGACACACACATATACGCTTCGCTTTTCTTTTTTTCATCACCAACTTGTCTGCAGTTCAATCTCTCCACTAGCCCATAACTCTATTTATTTATTTATTTCTCCTGAGGAGTGTGTGTGTTGTGTGTGTGGCAGCTGGGACCAGTAAGTGATGACTGTATCTAAATGTTGATCATTGGGAGATGCTCTGTTGTTCTGAAATGAGGTGGTGGGGGATATGTGCATGCATGCATGTTTTGGGAGTTTTCTGGCAGATGTCAAACAGTTGAGGCTTCCCACAGACCTGCTGACAACTCTCTTAGTAACTGGGCACCTTAGGGGCAAGACAGGTGTGTGTCTGTGAGTGTATGTGCTCGTGTGAGAGAAAAAAGGAAACAGACGTGACCTACCCCCCTCTATTTCATCCCATCTGCAGCCTGACATCTGACAGGGACATCACACCAGGCCAATCCACCTTTCTGTGTGTGTGAGTGTGTGTAATTCCTCATATCCAGTAGAAAGGTAATAGTATGTAAATGACCCCACGTATGTCATCTATGAGAAGACGGGGATGGACACACACACATACACACACACTATTATACGCACACACTTTAATGCCCTCAGGGTTGGGGGGTCTCGGCCTCTGTCTGATGTCTTTGGGTCAGTTTCTCACACTTCTGACAGGGTCACACACCTCTCCTCTCATTATTAACCTGCAGTAAAATGCCACATAGCCAAACAGAGTGCATATATAGGTGTGTGTGAAAGATTAAGTCACAGGGAGAGTATATGTGAAGAGAAAAGCTGGAAAGCTGTCCGTGTGTGGGAAGGAAAATGAAAGACAGCGACGTAAAGAAATTCAGGTACATGTAGGAGTGTTTAGAGAGACTGATAGGGAAAGGCTGATAGAAAGGGAGTCACTTTCTTGTTTGTGCGTATGTGCACGTCCTTGGGGTATTACCTATCATATTAACAATTTGACAGACTGCCCAGACTCCTCTCCAATTTCCCGTCAATCAAGCACATTCAGCCAACGATATCTCACACTAAACAGTGAAACCACCCTGGTACAGTTTAAACATGCTGCCCCTGTTTAGGACAGTTTAATGTATATATATGAGCATTCAGCGCCATTTAGTAGTTTCAACCCTCATGGCTCCCATCTGCAGCTATTTCCCTACAGACGCTTCCAGCTGCACACTGGTGGTGTTCACTTTAATTTGATTACATTATGTAAAACTGCCACAAGAGAGTAAAGAAATCATAAATATTTTATTTTATTTTAGCATTTTTTGTGTGAAAACTAATGGATGAAGTGAATATATATGTTTTTTAAAAGAGACCTAAAATGAATATACTGGAACAGCAGAATAAAAGACTGAGATGTAAAAAACACATTGCACCAAAAGACAGAGATGTGTATGTGCTTACACAGATATTCTGGACTTTACTTTTTGCTCCCATGATTCACAGTATGCTGGTAGAATTATAAAAATTAAATCCTCTCTAAATTCCATCACAGTTACTGACAGGATTATACTCCATCACTGTGTGTGTGTATGTGAGAGGGGGAGAGGAGACAGGTGATGAGACTCCCACACTCTGGTCACTGCTACACAATAGGATTAAGACCAACACATACCTGTGTGTATGTATGTGTGCTAGCTGAGCAGTGACCATTGGGGAGAGTCTCCTGAATGATAAACAGTGTGTTCTTCTGCCTTTCCTTTGTTCCCTCTTTCTTTGTCTTTATCTATCTCTACATCTATCTTTCCAACCATCTGGACCCTTAGTCTACCCCCCACCCCCTACCCATTAGCCCCAAGTGCCAATACATACAAACATACAAACACACGTAGAGTACTTCACATATGTACAAGATGTATTTTGAATATGTTATGTGTGAGTAATACAGACTTCAGGCAGCCCGGTAAAGTTTGGTGTTGTAAGCAAAAATACATGGAAAAAGCCTGACTTACAGAGCCTGTATTTCTTACTTTCGCTATACGTAAGTGCTTGTGTGCTTATATCTATCAATCCTCTTTGTATTTTTGATATAAATAGCTGCTGCATGTAATGGACCTGATGAGTAAAGATAGCTGCTTTGGTGTCATTGGAGGTCTTTGTACTTTTAACTCAACCACATCTTTTTTGTTGTGTGTGCTAATGACCTTTGCTCTAAATTTACTGAGTTTACAAACTGTTACTTTTTCCCACTAAAGATTTTTATTGGGGTGGATTACATTTCAGTGACGCTCCGATGTGCATAGTGGAAAAGTCAGGGAACAATTAGGGGAGAACGCAGTTGCAATTGATTAAACTGGGTTTTGTCTTTGGTGTCGTTTTCATTGACAAGCATAATACCTTGTGATGCAAAGAGCATTTTTTATGTGCAGTTGAATCCCTGGGTAATGTCTTCATCCACTGGGTAAAACTGTAAGAGAAAATAATGTAATAAGATATTACATTTATTTAAAAAGGTGTCATGAGCACACATGAATTTATTATCTTTACAAAAGCAGAGCATATGCACTTTTCTACCTTTGTGCATGCACACAATTTTACTTACAGCCATTATATCTAAAAAAGTTTAATGTAACAGACTGTGTTGGGTGGGTAATATAAAGTAAAACCATGAGTGCACATATTGAGTTGAAGAAAATACAGTTGTAAATTGTATATGCATATAGACATAATCCCTCCTACTGCTACAGTTCCCTGCATACTGCCTACTATATTATATACTGTAACGTAAAATAAAAGCAAATATGTCACAACCCCCCTAAAGCATGTGTGATGACTCTGTGTAACCATGAATGCATGGCCTTTAAGACTAATAATCTGGCATGTTTCCAAGGCATACACATAAAATAAGTTCAGTTGGGTCTCCTTATATTTTTAAGGAAAAAAAGATATACGTATGTGAAGTGTAGTGCTGTGCATGTGAGTTCGTGAGTGGGTGTGTGTCTGCGCCTCCCCACTCCCCCCAGGCTTACTCCATCAACCTCCCTTCACTAACAGCTGTCTCCCCTCATTTACATGCTCTCTCCACCCACTAATGGAATTAGCCACAAGTTTCCTGAGGTGAGGCAACACGCACAGACACAAAGACATATAGACACAACTGTGTGCATTGTATTTGTATCCATATACAAGATGTTTTTGCTTGTTCTATTTTTGTGTGTATGTTAGAGATGGACTGCAAAGGTCAAACAGAAGACACAGCTAAATTCAAAACTACTCTGTCAATATTCTGAAGAAAAATAAAAAAAAACAGGGGTTTCTTCCGCATCAAAGGCCAGCCACCAGAAAGTTAAGCAGCAAAAAGAATAACCTAGGACAAAAGAGGAATGTCTAACAGAAACTGGTGAAGTCACCTCACCTGTTGTTTAGCCCATGCTTGATTTAGTGGCTCACACTCACATTTCTATGAATTTCATTACATTACATGTAGTGTCTCAGCTCCAATCTGAGGTGGTGGCATTTAGGACAGTAAGTAATAGTAATGGCCACTTTCCATTCAATTATACAGCAAGTTAAAAGTAAAGAAAACTAGTGAGAACTAGTGGTTACTAGTGGCGTTGCTGGTGTCTGGGTACTATGCACTGTATAACTGCAGTGATGTCTCATGATAGAGTTAAAGGTGAACTGATCCAGATCCAAAACTTTTCCTTCCTATTCTTACCATAACCTTCAAAAAGTTTCAAAGCTCCTGCTAGTGTACACCTTTTTTTCCCTCTTTTTTTTTAACTGTCTCCTCTGGCCCTCTCCACCAATAGGGCTCTGTTTCCTATTGTTTCGTCCTTCATCTCTCTGTCAGCAGATCCCGTCCATCAATAGAGAACTGTCACTCACTAGAGCGACAATTGGCAGCTGTCGATAGTTTAGAGGGTCGCCAGTCTGTATATAGGCTTCAGCTCCTAAAATGCTATCAGCTGCCAATACAAACTCACACATGCACAGTGTGACATGCACAAGAGAGCAAAGACTCACACACGCGCGTACATGCCTTTTTCTCTTTGCATCCTCATCTCGCTTGATCATCGCTGACACAGGAAAATTTGGTTTGGTAGTAACGATATCAGATCAGATGAGGAAACAAAGAGCCACCTTCTGACTATTCAGTGTTTAGCAGTGTGTATGTGTGCGTGCGCACACACACACACACACACACACACACACACACACACACACACACACACACACTTTATTGCACTGATAAAGGTCTTTGACACAGACAAGAGTCACTGACACATGGCTCCCCCTTCTGGAGACCTATAAGACCCTTGGCAATGACATTGCAATCCCCAGTTACACTGTAGCACATTAACATTCATTAATTGATTCCATCATCCATCTATTAATTTAATCACTCCTCCCTCTTTCTGCTATCCATTTCCCCTCACTTTATCATAATCTTTTTTCTTTTAGTTCCCCAGTCCTTTTCCCCCCACATAGTTTCTAAACTTGTATTGTTCCATCACACCATTTCCATCTTTGTATTTCTGTTAGATTTGAAAATCAACCAACAGAAGGTGGCAGATGATTACCGGTTGAGTTTTTCACTGATTTGGCTTCATTTTGATTTATTATGATATTATCCTCATTCAATACAGATATTTGGTGAGAGTCAAAATGCTACAAGTCACACATACAATGTGTCATAAAAATTCAGAATGTAAGACACTGCAGTTATTTAGACCATGTAGTATTTATGTAGTATATCCTAGTACCGTATTATCTCGACAGAGCACTTCAATCTCAGACTGCAGGCTTACTTGTGGTTCTTAGAGCTTCCAAAAGTAGGATAGGAGGCAGCACCTCAGCTATCAGGTCTTTCCTTTTTGGAATGTGCTCTCTTTTGATTCAGGACACTGACACTCTCTTATTTTACAGTTTTTCTGAATTGCTAAAACACATTTCCTAAAATATCATCTCTTTGTCTCAAAACACTAAACACAAACTGTAAAAATCAAGCTACACACACAAAACCTTCAACTTGTCTTGCAAAACCAAACATTTGACCCAAAACTACTTTAACTTTACTCAAAATCAACCACTACTGTCAAAAGCCACACAAAACCAGCCAATGTGCAAACACAACTTAGCAACTATTACACACTACAGAAATAAATACAAAACACTGTGAGATAGCGGGAAAATAATATTCATCTATTCATTCATTTATTCTTGTACTCACATTTTAACAAAAAAGAACTGCAAGAAAAAAGTTACATATACATAAAAAAAATTACATATTTTTTACAGCATATTCAGATAATTTAATCTGCCTCAGCATCAAGCCTCTGTGCTGGGTCAGGCCACAGGACTTCATCCACATTATATGTTATGGTCTCCCTTGCAATGCAATGAGATGCCAAATCCAGCCCTAGCAAGATTCCAGTCCCATCTCACCATGCCCCAGTCATTGCTTGAAGTAGATTTGCCTGTGTGTAAGGGTTTCGGTTTATACTTTCCATCTCCATGCTGAGAAAAACTCCTCGATAGGGTTCATAAGGAAGAGTATGGTGGAAGAAACACACTGATAAAATGCTGCTCATTGTGAAACCAGTTGCATATTTTTGGACCATGATGAAAGCTTACATTGTCCTAAATGACATGGGATGGATGCTCTGCCTTCTCACGATCTCTCTACTCAAGCAAAGCATCCCGTAGACCATCCAGGAATGTTGCTAGAAGTTCGGTGTTGTATGGCCCAACAGTAACATGACTGTGGAGAACCCCATAGCTGCTGATGGCAGCACAGATAGTTACATTTCCACTACGCTGGCCAGGCAGTTCATTAATAGCACGTTGACCTATGACATTGCAACCTTTTTTCCTCCTTTTTGCTAGATTCAATATGTATGTTGTCTTCTATAATCCACTGCTGTATTTCATGCAGTCGAATTGCATTATTCTGATGGACCATATCCACAATAAGTGTCTCCTGGTGTTGTGAGCGCATGCGTGTTCTCCCACACTCATGCGGCTATCCTTCAATTCTAAACAAAATACCATTTAGTTATAAGTATACTTGTATACATAGCACATGTATACATCATACTATTCATTCTTTTAGAGAACTAAAATTAGTTTGTTGTGTACAGAGAATCTTTGAGCTTGACTCAATGGTTAGGTCTCATGAATACATCTTCGTGGATGAAGCTGTATTCAATCTAGCAAAAAGCAGAAGAAGAGGTTGTAACATGTGTTTTCAATTTTGAGTGGTAGTGTGTTAATGATGAAAACAGTGTGTTTTGTGTAAATGTGTTTTGTGTTTGAGAATGTGTTTAGAGTTTTGGTAAATGGGTGATTCAGATTTGCAAATGAATAGTGTTTAAGATTTTGGCAACTGTGAGATTGATTTGATGAAAGAGTTTTCATAGTTGATGGTTTCGTTTTTACAATGGGATTTGGTGTTTTAGCAATTCAGAAAAACTGTAAGACTAGACTTAAAACTTTCCTGTTTAATAATGGATGTAGTTAGGACTGGATTTCATGTAAAAGATGGACTTAGCAACCATGATGTCATCCATTGCCTATATAGTAAAGGTCCATTGTGATGTGTGAAGACTGTTTTCACCTTTGTCATTTTGGTGTTTTCAAATCAGATGTGAGGCAGATCAAACCGAGAAATATATGGACAATGCACCTTAATAGGCTAGATACTTGCCAGTGACACAGTAAAGAAAACTCTTCATTACTGTTCTTTTTAACTTGAATCTTAATCTAAAATATGAGCTGCTATATTCAATAAGACTAGACAGATTTCTGAAGCCATAAACCCCTCAGGAGAGTGAGGTCACAACAGAGTTGAAGCTTTTTTTCTACTTCTTTACTATCTCAGTGTTTTGCAACCACAGTAGTTGATCCCTTCTACCCATCAGAGAAAAAAAATGTAGTCAATTCCACATTACTTTTAAGACACGGACATTAAGTCCATCTTGTACAATTTGTGTCACCTCTCACAAGTCTATGGCATATATTAGAGCCTAATCAATAAGCGTACCAGTATTATTGTTCCAAAAACATCTTTTATATTTCTTAGACTCTCCCAATCAATGACAGACTAATTGTGATAGTAAAGAAATGCAAATATACACAAGTTTAGTTTAAAAAGGAACTACAGTTAGGTCAAAATTAGACCAGGTTGCACCATAAGCTCATGCCAGTTTATAGAATAATACTGTTTTGTTTATCTTCTGACTACACATTCCTTGGATTTTGATTATTTTTTACGACCTCCTGCTTTTTTCAAAATGTTAAAGTTTCCTTTTTAAGAACACAGAAAAGGAAAAGTGACAGTGATGTGCCTGTCTGCTGTTCTTTACGCACATGGCGTCCATCCGTATGAGAAATGTGATTACAAATGAGAGCGTGAGTGAGAAAGCGGAGTGTCACAGCTGGCATGGCATCTGGCTTGGCATATCGTTGCCCGGCCTCGCTCGCTGCCTGTGCGTTCTAATGTGGCTGTCGACAAGCCCATTAAGAAGCTATTACTAAATGCTCTGTCTCTGCTCCTCTTCCACGCCTTACAGCACAGGCCCGAGGGAATGCCAGCAACATGAAGGAGAGAAAAAGGGGAAGAGAGACAGAAAGAAAGGGGAAAAACAGGTTGGGGACAGACAATGGTGCCACATCAATACGGACAACGTACGTGTGACAATACGGTTTCTGACTTAATAACTTTATTTAAAGATAAAACTTGTGTTATATTGTTATGCTACTGTCTATAATAGATAGTAAAGGCTCTTAAATAATGTTATAGGAATTTATCCATAGGAAGAAGTGTTGTGAAGCCATGTAAACCCTGTAGGATTAAACTAAACAATCCAGAAAAATGTGTTTCTCAAAGCAGCTGATGCAACAAACAAGCCAATAATAGCCTCAAAGATGAAGTTCATGGATCCTGTGGACACATACCATTAAAATAGGTCATTACATTAGAATCTTTTATATCACACATTCCCACCTAGTGACCTAATTTACTGGAGAAAAGCTACCTCTTGGCCTGCTAGAAGACACACTTATGGTGTCATTTGATAAATCCTATGTCGCCTCGTGCTGAAGTTATTGCATTCACAGGATTTTCACTAAACTTACTCTGATCTTGAGGTCAAGGTCACTGACAGTCATTCAAGGTATTTTGTAGATGCACCTGCGCTATTAAATTGAAGCCCCTATGCCACCTTGTTCTCGAGTTATCGCATTCACAAGATTTTCAGAAAACTTGACCTCCATTGACCTTTAGTTTGAGGTCACTGAGATTCAAACTTGTCTGAGATTTTTTTCGTGCTTTAAAAAAACCATTCATGGATAGAGCCTAATCTGTGCTCTTCATATAGTTTATTTAATGAGTCAAAAATACACAGCTGTGGCAGTACAGATTAAATTTTACACTTTCACAACTGTTTATGTTCAGTACCATCATCTTGGATTGCTAACTAGGTATGTCGGTCTGCTATGACTTTCCACTTGAAACTCCTGGTTGAGGAGTTTTTCAAAATTAAAATCTGTTGGTCTGTTTCAGACTTTCCTTTTTTTATTGTGACTACTTTGGCATGCAAGAGAATCGAGCAAGTTGATTTTAACTAAAACTGACAGATGAATTGTAACTTTACAAGTGATTTTAACCTCCTAGAGCCTGGTGTCCACATATGTGGACATCACATTTTAGGTTGTCTAGACCAAAATACAAAATTAAAGACCTGTAAAGACCTGATATCCACTTACGGGACATTATACTGCCACTGTTCTATCGAAATTTAAAGAGAATATCCTCATATGTGGATCTCATCTTCTCAGAAACAAAAATCAGGTTAAAAAAACCCCAACAACACATAATCCTTTGTTTTTACATTCGTCAGGTCCCAATCAGCCCAAATAGCAAAGAGAAATTAAAAATGCATGCCATGAAAGAGTTCGGGTCTTAGGAGGTTAAGTTTTGAAGACCTGCTCTCACAAAAAAGTTTTAAAAATATAGCATCTTATTCATGTTGTTATTATTATTATTAATGTTATTCCCATTTCCTGGATTTTGCAAGGTGTACATATCCCATTATGATTCCAATACTCACAAGAGACTGTGTGCAATTTCCTGCTGTGTGTGTGTGTGTGTGTGTGTGTGTGTGTGTGTGTGTGTGTGTGTGTGTGTGTGTGTGTGTGTGTGTGTGTGTAAGAGAGGGAGAAAGTGTGTTTGGAGCGATGAACTGCTCTTTTCATGAGTGACTGTGACAGGTTTCTCATCAGGCCCTGAAGCCTCCTCGCAGTTAGAGACCATGTACAGCTCAGTCCCCAAACAACAAGCACACATGAACACATACTGAAACGGGTGATGATTTGAAAGACTTTTCCCATTAAAAAAACAGCATATCGGAGCAGTAGTTGGTACCACATGTGTGTGTGTGTGTGTGTGTGTGTTTGTGCATCTGAGCCGACTACTGGAACTAAGCGGGGCTCTTAATCACGGCTGTAACGGGCAACATTACCAGCAGCGGCAGCAGGCTAATGATGAATGCCCGAGTCTCTGTGCAAACCCTGACCTCCTTTTCTGCTGTGATGCACAAAAAGCTCTAGTCCTCTCATCAAAAATTACACACACACACACACACACACACACACACACACACACACACACACACACACACACACACACACACACACACACACAGGTATTAGATTACACCAACGCATACATCTTAAACAACCGAAGCAAACAACCATGTGTTGAACAAAAAATTGCTTGTGCACGCACACACACAAATACAACTTACTGCTCCATAGAAGGTGATTTACCTCCAGCCAGCCTGCTCAGGAAATGTGTGTGTGTGTGTTTGCAGGTGTGAAAGAATACAACTTCCATTGCTAAGAGAATCTAAAAAGTTGTGTCAAGTCCAGATATATTAAATCTGGAACTGAAACGGTAAGAGAATGTTTGAGAGGTAAACACAAGAAAGAAAGAAGTGGAAAGAAATATCAGTAGAGGTAGCATGAAATGTAAATGAGAGAGGAAGAGAAATTGAAATAAAAGAGGGGAAAAAAGATCAGCAGATGAAAGAGACAGATGGTAAAAAAAAAGATGTAAACAAGAAAGATTTTGCAACGCAGAGAGTGAGTAGTTATAAACGAATGTAAAGTTTTGATGAAGGACAAACTAATGTCAGGGAGTTGGGCGGTTTGGGCTTCCTGCTCCCCGGCTAGCACATGTGATCCCGCCTGTCACTCACACTCCATCGCCATGACAATCATCATAATGCCGACGCCTGGAGGGAGGGACAAGCCTGTCCTTGTAACAAACAGAAGCCCTCCGCAATCTGACGCCGACAACTGTTAAGAACACACACACACACGAACATGACAACCGTCATGTAGTGCTGCCACATAAATAGACAAATATAAAACAAACTCCACTGTAGATTTATAATGAAAGCTCTTTTCAGTAACAATGATGTGATTTGATATGTTACTGTCACCCATTCTGGACCATGCTGCATACATTGTCAAACTCATTCATTGCATAATATGCAGCATGTGGTCATCCGTGCATTTGGACAGGTGTGTGTGAGTGTGTGTGTGTGTCACATGTGTGCCTATACATTTATTTAGCCTAAGCATTCAAACAATACATGTGAGTGCATGACTGGTGTGTTCACATATCATATGTGTGTGTGACAGACAAGTGAGACAGAGACAGAGAGACAGTGCGTATGTGTGTGCATGTTGGCCACAGGGTGGGAAACAGGGACTTGTCAAACTGAGGAAGAGATGGCAAACTGGATGGTGATGCCAGCTCAGTGTGACAGCTTCTTCACATACACACACACTCACACATACACACATGCTCTAGCCCCCCAAACCTGCCCTTGCCCATACTATAGAGCTGTGAAAGCTGGGATACAGAAAGAAAACGAGACTGGTGGAACCTCCCTTTAACTGGAGGCTGATTAGTGTGTGTATGTGTATGTGTGTGTGTGTCTGTTTGCGCGCGCACGTGTGCGTCTCTGTGAGTGTGTGTTTGTGGTGGGATGGGGTTCAAAATGTCACATCAATTTGTGGCTCCACTGTTTCTGAAAGAGGCTAACCCCACTGCCACTTAAGTTTAGCACATCAGTGAACGGCATAGCGGCAGACAGGACACATACATGCGTCAGTACACACACGTGAAACCATTCTAATCCAGTAATTACCTACTTAGAACTGCAAGCACACACATTTATATTGGGTTATATAGATATAATTTAACTTGATAGACAATTTCCAACTGCTTCAGATGGTGACTCTGGAACATGTTTTAAACTGCTGCTGCTGCAAAACTATTCTTTTTGAAAAACAATGTTAAAATGCTCAGTTGATCAACATCCCATGCAGTAATATTATATAATTACACATGCTGACATATGTGTTAATTTTAAATACTAGATGACAGTTCAATACAGCTTGAGAAATTCACCATGTGAATTATAATAATAGCAATATTGATAATATACTGATAAGCTTGCATCACTATCTCCACATATACACAAAGATTAGTTGAAATCAGTCTTTTGGTAGGATGCTTCACTCCACGTTACAGTGGAAAGAGTCAGCAGAGGTAGAGTTGTTGGTTAGAAACCCCCAAGAGTGACCTGGGCAGGGCGTCAGACTACTTTAACCACTCATCTCCATTAACAGACTCGCAGATATTATTATGTTCCCAGGGGAGCAGGCGTGCTCTAACCAACCGTTTAGCCTCTCCCTCTCTCCACTCTGATGTCTCCTTCTCTCTGCTGTGATGTTATACTATGAAAGAAGACAGCAGAGAGAAAAATATGAGATTGATTTATTTGCTTCAGTGTTCTTTGGGATGGAGTCCTCTCCCACACTTTCTCTCCTGTTTCTCTCTCTCTTTCTCTGGAAACTGAAACCAATTAGTGGGCAGAGCACTTGTAGTGGGGAATGTAGGGCAAGCGAGGAGTAATAAAAAAGTATTGACTTTTCTGTGACTGTATGCGGCGTGAAAGGGGTGCCGCGGCCTTGTCCGACATGAAAGGAGCTCCATTAATTTCACTTATTTCTCCCAGGCCCCTGTCAGGAGGCCCTAATGCGTCCCAGGCGCACTTCTCACATGCAGGCACTCAGACAGCACGACACAGCTTCAGCCTGGTTACTAAATGAGTTTACATTATATATCAGTGAGGGAGAGAGAAGTGCAAAAGAAAAGAGTCATTTCTAATTCTGTGGTTGAGACACAAAGCGGGGCCTTTCATACATGGCTTATTTGCCCTAACCTCACCTCCCCATCCTGCTGAACTCTTGCTTTCTTTCACTTGTTCTGCATCATGCAAACACACAGTCCCAGAAAAGAATGACCTACAGTATCAAAACAGGACCACAGCAAAGACCATTTTGATTTAACTAATCATGCTTCTCCTTTGGGACATCATAAAATACAACACAAGGTCTTTGCATTGAGGACTTGTGCAAGATATCTTACACATAGGTCAAAAATTTAACACGAATAGTAAAAAAAAGTTAAAAAGAAAGAAAGCATATACATTTTTACTGTACGCAAAGATAGCTACTTCGAAGCCCAACAGTTTTAAGAGGTGTTCCTGCATTTTTACAGCTTTATCACATTTATCAAAAAGATTATCCCAGATCCTCCTTAATTTAAAAAAAAAGCAAAAAAAACCCCCAGCAAAGACAGGATTTTTGAACTTTTCTCATTTTGCACTTAATGATGACCTAATGCCACCAGCTAAATTACATTTATCTGGAATTCCAACAGTACCGGGTAAGTGCATGTAACCTTGTGTCTGCATGCTTGCATACACTGTGTGTGTATGCTTGAGGTACACACACCACATGAGTATCTGTGTGTGTGTGTGTGTGTGTGTGTGTGTGTGTGTGTGTGTGTGTGTGTGTGTGTGAGAGAGAGAGAGAGAGAGAAAGAGCGAAGAGTGAGAGGCTATCTGCAGACAGAAACTAATCAGTGTGTGTGAGATAAGAAAGCAGCCTTTATGGTGTATGGTAATCAGCCCCCCTCGGCCTGCCACCGCCATGCATAATCACCACGACTTATTCACATGATTGATGAAATATGCGTCTGTGAAATCTGAGCCGCTTTTGTTATCATCCTGTTTTTCCCCGCTCCCTTCTCTCTTTCCTTTTCTCTCAATCTTTTTTTTGTCTGATTCAACCTCTCCATCCCTCTCTATATCTATCCCCTACTCTGCAGTAGCCAAAGATGTTTGGAACAATGCACAAACAAGAAATTACACCCACAGTATGGGGTCCCTCTTACTAATAAACACCCCCCCCCCCACACACACACACACACACATGCACACACTCACTCTACACATACTTTCTTCTCATGCGGTAGTTATGTGATACACAGGGCATATATACAATATTTTTGTAAAGAATAAGACAATAACTAAATGAGAAGTACTAATTATTCAGTCTTGCAAAGAGTGTGAATGGGTGAGCCGGATTAGAGGGGGTTGCTGAGAGCAGAGAGAGAGGGAGAGAGATGACATGATAGATGAAATTAGATACATGCTTCAGAGAACTCATCACTGACATGCAATCACATTAATCTGGAAACAAATGCAGAATTCAAAACTAACATATCAAGAAGAAACAAAACAAAAACAAAAAAACAATATAAACAAAAACGACTGCAGCAAATCCTTATGAAAATGCAGTTACCAGAATGAGTGGCTATGGTTGTGACGTGTCTGGTCATGGTGATAAAATATTGTTTATAATGAGGGTGTTAGTTCTATACAAATAGGTTTACCATAAAAATACAACTAGAATGGAAATTAATTAGCATAACTTTTTGTCTTTAGTTACCTCATATTTTCCATGCTACCATGGTTCAAATGTGACAATCTTCCTGCAATTTCTCCATTATTCTTTATCTTCATATTGCTATTGGTCATTTCATGATTCTAACAACACATAATACAAAGGTTTAATGAATCTTGTGTAATCCTAGTTTTCTATTAGCCACTGCAAATGCCCTGTGGGACAAAACAGTGAAATTCTGGTTATCTCCCAAAGGCATTCACAGTGCAAAAGTTCGCAAAAATGAAAAGTATCTGATTTTTGCCAATTTTCGTCAATTCCAATGTCAGAAGGCGGTTACAGACACTGTTTGACCGTCTGACAAGTATACTAGCACCCTAAGGCTTAGAATAGGAAAGAACTAGGAGAGAGAAAGCCTAGGAGGAGGGCTGCAACTAGGACTTTGATTTGGGTTGAAAGTAGGCACTGGGGGAAGGTGGGGGCTGAGACTGAGGGTAAGATTAAGACTTGGGCTGGGGCTGGTGAATTAAGGGCCTCAGCCTCGGGGTGCTATTACACATCTATAATGAGAAACGGAGAAGAGGGAGGCTTGTCTTTGCACCTCGGCACACCTTAGATTAAATATGCACAATTCCCATGCAAAATGGGCCACGAACAGCCGGGACCAGCATTGCTGTCTAATCCCCTGTGCTGGAGTTGTTTCAGCCAGGGTTAACAGGCTCATCAGTCAACAAGGGCTGCTTTGCACAGGACATCAAGGCCATTTGCTGGTTTAAGTGTTTGTGATTGCTTCTCTTTCCAGGTCCCATCACCACCCCCAACACATATTCCCACACTGGCTAAGGAACATATGAGACTTTAATAGCACACACATACATGTGCATATACCCAAGTGTGCACATCTTGTATAGTTACAACTGATAAAGGGGTGGTTTTTATACATACACTAGGCAGCTTAGAAAGTTACAAAAGCCATAACACAAAAAAACCAAACATAACCTGAAAAAATAGGACTCACACACAGTGATACATACACACCTTATACCTCCAATAGATAGATACAGAATGTGGGTGCTGGATTCTCTGTGCCCATCCAATAAGACAAGCTCCTGGCCTAGAAAAATGAAGCCACTGTGAAAGTGCCCAAAACAGCAGTACATTTGAGGGTAGCCCCAACAGTCAATCAATCCAAATAGACTTAAAAAGATAAAAAAAAAAAAAAAAAAACGCATCTGAAGAGAATGAATGTTCAGAGCCTGTTTTTTCTAGACCAAAAATAGCCTGGGTCTTCATGTCTAATCTATAATTGCTATAAATTTAACCATTACATTTGAGTTTACTTAAAGTTAACTGACTGATGGATGCCAACAAATGACTATAGTGGGCCACTGTCTAGCATTGACCTCTTAGAATTTCAGTCATGGAACTGGACCTCTTTACTTTCTGTGTAGTGTTGGTGCCATTTGGAATATGTGAAAAGCACAATTGCTTGTGGTGTGTGTACATCCACGTCTATCCAAGAAGTCTGAGGTTCATTTTTTATAATTGTTGGTCTGCTCCTGGTTTGCTTGTTTTTTCTTAGCACTAAATAACAGGTACTGTATCTATCTTATGTAATAAAGCAGTCAATGGACGCTGCTCCTTAGTTAATGGATATCTGAGGAGTCTACCCTTTTTTGGGTGGGCTCCTAAGCTACCCAAATACCCAATGGTCACTTCTGGCTTTTAAAACTAAAATAGTGACACCAAAAATTATATTGTTTCAAAAACCAAGACATGACCTGTTACAGCTGATGCCTGCCCCTTGCTGAGTCTGATTCTGCTGAAGGTTAAGAGGGAGTTGTTCCTTCCCACATTCGCAAAGTGCTTGCTTATAAGGGGTCATTTGTTTGTTGGGGTTTTCTTTCTAAAACTGCAATCTTTACCTTACTGTATAAAACAACTTGAGGCAACTTTTTTGTGATTTGAAACTATATAAATAAAACTATATAAATAAACAGAATAATGCCATGGGTAATATGTCCATTTTTTATATACAGTCTTTGATCTACATTTTAGCTTCATCACAATCCATTTATATTTCTCTCTCTCTATATATATATATATGCACTCAGATATTTTTTACAAGAATGGGGAAAGGGGTGTAGAAAAAGCTACTGGTTGGTAGTACAGATGAAGAAGTCAGAAAAAGAGAACATATGCAAATAAAGAAGATAGCAAAGATGAGCAAAGAAAAAGTGATGGAAGGAGAAAGACATCGACAGTGATTATACTACACTATATACAGCATGGTTCAGTGGAGCATATCCTTACAGGGACAGGCAGTCCATTAAAGTACAGACACCCCTATCCAGCTTGTCTGCCTCCTTTCTCTGACACCTATGTACACATGGAGAAGAAAACATCTACTCAGACTTAAAAACACTTCCATCTTGATTTTGGAATAACTATGATGACATAGCGTTTTATATTGCAGTTAACTTATATTTTCACACCAATACTGCCAATCTGTTAGTGGTTGTGGTGTTTTGTTGGGTGTATTAAGGCAACCTTATTATTTTATAGAAAGAAAGTTCTACAAAGTCACTCAATCTGGTAAAGTTTGGTCCAGAATCTTTTAACGAAAATATCTAAAGTCATTCATTCTTTCAAATCTTACCAAAATATATCTGCTACTTAGCAGATGCTGTCCATTTAACATCATGCTGTGTGAACTTGACCCTCACTGTTACTCTGTATACAGTCCTAAATGTCACCATAATGTAAATGAATTGGTGGGTTAACTGATAAGCCTGAGGTCTCAAGTAGGAAGCGGTGTGGCGGGAAATGCTTTATGGTTGAGCAAATGGCAGGGCTTCAGAGTTTTACACAGGCTGTAAAATGGTTAGTAGTAATGGTTAGTAACATGGACCCTAATGCAGCAGAGTCGGATAGATCACTTGAATCAATATCACAGTAAATCATAAATGCATCTTGTTAACCAATCTAGCTAGTTAGAGCTGGAGTTATCTGACAGTGTCCTAGGTTATCTTTGTTATTCAAGCACAGTGGTTAAAAAAATGAGATTGCAAAGCCTAAAGTGTCATAACAGCTTTTGGATAACCAATGAGGGTTGACACAGAGACTACATCTATCTTTTAGATACAGTCTGTGGAAACAAGAACAGATAAATCAGAACATATTCTGGTGTATATCAATCTGTATTTGTTCTGATAATCCATTTGATTTTGACTTTCACCCTTAGACGAGTTTTTTCGCGTTTTAATACCCACATGGCAGCATTATTATTGGTAAATTCAAATTAAAAGGTTGTGAATACCAGGGTCTTCCGTGATATCATGGTAATTTCAAGAAAACATTTGATCAGTTTCATTATTATTTACAAATTGTCTTTCTTCCTTTACTGTAAAACCACACATATTGACTATAAGTTAGGAAAACAATTTATCTTTAAATCTAGGCTCAGTTTACACCTGAGCCTAGATTTAAAGATAAATTATTAAATAATGACTTTTGGGTTCACTGTTATGAGTCTGGTAAAATAATCACACTATATGATTTTTTGAACTATAATTTTCATACTAGTCTCAGCTTAAATACATTATTAGTTTCAGGAGTAATTTGCAACATTAGCTGCTTCAACTGCTGCAATGAAAACTATTATTAAAAAATAGTTTAGACCAAATTTGGCCAACGTTCTTTTCAGATATATGATCACTTGAAAGGGCCAGAATTAAGAAAGATGGACATTGTATAGTGGTCCACTGATCCAAAGCCGTTGCTACAGCTAACACAATCTTTAGCCTTGCCTCCACTTTGTTATTACTATCTTGGTATTACTTTTAGCCATTGATACATAATTTATGTTTATTTTTTTATGACTGATGTTATATATGCTTTTGGTTTTTTTTGCCTCCACTGCTGTTCTGGTTGCTTATTAGTATTTATATTCTATTATGTGTCGATGCATTTCCTTCTTCGTCTGCCTGTCCAGTTTGATTTGTATTTGTTTTCATTTATTTATGCCCTTTAACTTTTCATCCCTGTGCATTAACTTCTGTTCTGAAAATGATTTTTTCTCTATGTCTGGACCTCATATTTGGTATTATTTCAATAAACAATTACCAGAAACAAACAAACAAGCAAAATTTTAAAAAGACCTGGACCTAGGGAAGAGTGCTTGTGTTTTAGTGTGTATCAGGGAGTTTCTCCTGATGCTCTGAAAGTTATGATGGACATCAGTCTAATGAAAAGAGAAGGAAAGGCTTGGAGCACAGATAAACACAGACGTGACCACTCACTGTAGTGTACTTTATTAGCACGTAGCCTCCTAATTAGCTATCTTCTATGGTTATAGGCAGAACCACTGGTGACATGGCTAATAACGACCACAAAATTAGCATGAACACAGAGGGCTTTCCCATATCTGCATTTGAAATTAGTCTTTGCTGGAGCATGTAACTGGTTCACAAGCTTTTATAGCATTTTATCTTACAGTACTTACAGGCAATGTGTTGCTTACCAATAACCTACATTTTGCTCTTTATCACTTTATTTCTCCTGAAATAACAATGATAATAACAATGATAATATAACATGAACTAACGAGTAAAATAACCATCATTGTTGTGTTGGCATAACAGGATTACCAGGAACATAGGCAAAAAGGGTAAGCAGACATATGGGCAAGAAAAGGGGCAACCTTTACACAGCGCTCTTTGGCCTGAGACAGGGAACTCAGCTTTTCAAGAGGCAGGGACTGGCATTTTTGTGAATTTGTGTGGATGCATGTGGATATGTGTGTGTGTACACTGACAGACTTTCATATTGTGACCCAGATGGCTAAGGTAAATAAAGGTCCAGGAGTCACAGGCTATTTTTAGGGCTTGGTTTGGTCTGAGGATGCTGTGTACATACTGCCAAGAGCTGTGATGGTCAAGCCAAAGAAAACAGAAAAAAAAAACTGGGGTATGTTAATGATGAGGCTTCAGGCTGTGTGGAGAAGCTAAAGCAACGCTTAAGGTGATGATTACAAGCAAGGCTAGGTAATGTGGCAGAGACTGGGTGAGAGGGCTATGGCTAGGATTTGAAAATAATTAGGAGCATGGCTGGATAACATAGCTAAATAATGTGGCTGGGGGGAGGCTGGCTAGGCACGGTATGAAGATGATGAGTACCAGGGTTGAGCTGTCCACTCCACTGGCCCTGTGAGATGTGACAAGAAGCTCCGCTGGCTGCTGCTATAGCTCACGGTGATGCCAATGATAGGACTAATGCACTAATTATCACAGAGTGAGAGGAGAGAGAGAGTAAACAGAGGTAGAGAGATACAAAGACACAGAATCTCTGAGAGAAAGATGTGAGGTTTGATGAGTTCTGAGTGACAGCAGTATGACAGGACTGGGCCGAGGACAGGCAACTACTGTCTTTATCATCTTCCTCAACAACATCCTGCATGGCAAAGTTATACTATACAGAGAATACGTTTAGCAAATATTTGATTTGAGATAAAATAAAATAATAGAAAATAGCTAAACGTGTCAGCAAACACACACACACATACTTATCTAAGAAATGAATCAACTTAATAAATGAATCCTGGCTCATCCCACCATTTAAATGACCAAATCTCATTCTAATTCACACTTATACTTACCGACATATTATTTGATAATCAGTGGGTATGCCCGTTAACACACAGTTAAAACTGCCATGCAGCTTTGCTGTGAACCTGCGTTAGTTCAACAGCATATTTGGGACATTTGTTTCCTGTTTTGTCTAGACAGGTACTTTTCACCCAAACGGGGCTAGGGCGATAGGCAAAGTCAAAATACTACCACCAATGCAGATCTACAACCTTCCTAAAATTGTATTTGACAAACATGATACAGTGAAATATGGATCGTACTCCCTCAATTTCTCTTGTCAGTTTGAGGAGACCCCGTTCACCCACTCACTCTCTCCTCATACTTATTTATCTCCACTTCCTGGGGCCGTGTTAGTTCATTCCCCTGTCGCTGCTCTCTCCTTTTTCCCTTGCTCCTCTCTCTCTCTCTCTTGTTTCACTCCTTGTTTCCGGGCAATTGGGTCTGGTTGCTGGTGGGGAGTAAGGGGCTGGGGTGGAGCTGCTGGGAACTTTGTGTATGTGTGTGTGGATGTGCACGTATGCGAGTGTGTGTGCTGGGAAGTGAGCTAATAAAGGACGGTGATCCATGAAAGGCCTTGAGCAAAGACACAGTCAATTACCTAATGCCTGGACCAGACCGCAGGGCCCACGCTCACACATTCTCTCACTAACATACCCACACATACACATCAATGCATACACCTCATTTACGTATACATGGAGAAGGGGCAGTGGAGGGCATAGCTGGGAATTGTGTGTATGGGTGTGGGTGGGTGTAGATATGCGTGTGATGGAGAGTGGCGATTTATTAAATTGCTGTCACTTTTGACAAATTTGTGCAACACAAGTTGAAAGGTTTAGGTTGTGCTGCTCTGTTTTTTCATGTCTTTCTTAGAAGAAGAATTATACCTTAGGATCAAACTAATTCAACCATATAAACCCTTTACAACAGCTTTTAGCCCATTCAGACCATTCCCTCTACATGGGATAATTAAATAAATAAACAAACAAATGATTTTTTTTCTTTTTGTTTAGTCTTTTTAGTTTTCATCATACCTCCTCTGATAACCAGTGTATATTAATCATCTGAAGCTCTTGCCGGTATGGGCTGGATGAGGAAATGAACTACTGCTGTGGCTCAAATGGTGAAGTGTACTTCCTGTTCCTCTGGGTGTCAGACAACAAGAAACAGCAAAGTTATACAATATAGTGCACACAGGTTTTCAGATTGGTTTTATTAAAACTGTTGTTTGCTAAGCATGTCTTTCACTTTTATAGGGCTAGATTCACTGGTGTAAAACCCTCCATGGATATAAAACTACTGTCAGGATTTACTAGAGATGGTGCAGTGTCAGTTTTGAAACTAAGAGTTTGCGGGAAGCAATTTACTGCAAATAGTGGCATATTTAATTATGAAAGCATGTCTTATTTTGCACCAGAATAGCTGAAAGTTGCAGCTGGGAGCTTTGCTATATTAGGGATGCCAGCAAGCAACTTTATCAGAATTAGCGCGTAATTGGCACAGATGGACAGCACAAAGCTGTGAGTTTAGTGCCAAAGCTTTGTTCTTTTGTCCTGTAGGGCTTCACTGAATCTTGATCCCACATGTTTAGAGTGGAGCTCCACATATTTCAGTAACACCAGTATTTTGATAAAATACAGCTTAAACTGAACTCAATTTAACATAGAGCATCAAAAGGAGGAGGCGAATACCAACACAAGACACATGCAAGGATATAGCTTACACTGGATTATTATGTTATTATAACTTTTTAGTAACATTTCTGTACAGACCCCACAATGAAAAATTGTGTCTATCTCTTTCAGCAGTGCTCACTCAAAGAACAGCTTCTTGCTAGTATCGAGTTAATACAGACACTATTTGCAGTAAATAATATCTGTTAAAACGCACCAAACAATGGACTTGGACATACCTGTAGCTGAATTATGTTAGATTAATGTATGAATGTTCTAATATATTGTATCCAATCTAAAAGAATTATCCAGACAGGTCGGACAGAGAACTCCTGTACAAACCTAAGTCTCACTGGCTCGAGTTCACGTAGCTGATTCTGGGCCTCCTCTAGGTGCATGTAAGAGGTCTGCAGACATAACATCAATTCACGACAATGCAAGCGCTGCTCCCAAGCCTCTCCTGCTTCTCTGTAAAGACCCTGGAATAAGGACAGACAAAATAGACAGTACATTAGTCGAAAACTGATCGCAAAATCACTCTTTTGCAGAATTAAAAAAAGACAGAGGTCAGTCCTCTGCATCTCTTCTCTTGTGACAGGAGAAAGGCTAAGTGTAGAGAAAGAATAAAAAAGATCAAGTGGCAGGAGAAGTAAAACCAAGCATGTTAGTTCAATTTTGGAGAGAGGGGGATGGGAGGGGTATCAGTTAAAAAGAAGACAGTTTTGGAGCAATGAGGACACTGTCTGCAATGGGTTAAAATCATGATTTGGGCTTTTGTGGTGATTTGTTAATTGAAATCTAAATGAATATGATAGTGGATCTTTTTCCCTGTTCTCTTCTTTTCCCCTCACCCCCAATTAGTTCCAGCATATGGGTGCCCCTCCCTGAGCCTGATTCTGCCAGAGTTTTCTTCCTGTTAAAAGTGCAACAATTGTGCAGGAAATATAAATAGTAAGAAGACTGGAATAACCAACAAACAAGAAGAACATATATATAAAAACAAAGGCACACAGTAACAATGACAAGTTGAAAAGTGCTTGAATGTTGTGCAAAAGACTTTGGAGTATAGAGTCTTTGCGTAAGTGGCCAGAGGGATGAGGGTTACTCAGACCATGGCTGAGATTAGTGGGTAAGTGGTTGGGTGTGGGGTGTGGAATGGTTTTCTGTAAATATAGCAGTGATTTCAACGGAAAAGACTAAATTATGAATTGTCTGGCTTCTTAAATAAGCTGAGTTTATTTAAACTCAGTTTATTTAAGAAGTCAACTTACATAATATCTGTGTTAATGTTGTTAAATTGTTAAGGTAAACTGAAGAAACACACACACAATTAAAAAGTCTTGAGCCACCCCTCATTTCTTTTTATTTTTCTTCCATGGAGACTGACTTTCTCATGATTTTTTACAAATGGTCTTGAACAATAGTTCTTCAGGCTCTCTTTTTGTTTGTTCGTTAAGCCACATTACATTTACCTATGATTCACTCAATCATAAAAAAGGCGTAACTCAAGGGATAAACCAGACAACTTTTCGAAGAACCTATTTTAATTGGTATCTTTAGGCACTTTGTCACTTATTATCAATTCATTAGTTAAATTTAGAGAACATGCGGAAGATAACACAGTGATTCCCATGGAGCTAATAAGCTGAAAACTTGGCACATCTCAGTATGGTGTGCAGTTTGTCCTTAAAATATTTGAGGAGTCAAACAAGAAGAAGAGATCATCATGGCAATGGATCCAAAAACACTGCCAATGCACAAAAAACTACATCTGGATTAAAAAAGAAAACACAAAAAACCCACAACAAAAAAACAAAAACACACCATGGAAGACTATCAGTCATGGATTGGCTTCCCGAGAGCCCGGACCTCAACATTACTGAAGAAGTACATCCAGCTAACATCTAAGGTAGAGCTCTGGATTTATATCCAAGAAGGCTGGAGAAATAGACTGCTTACAGAAATTACAAGAAAGCTGCCTAAGAGAGTTCAGGCTAAGTGCAAGAACAAAGGTGAACAAGCTTGTTGGAATATATATGTGTGTATGTGTGTGTGTGTGTGTGTGTGTGTGTGTGCGTGTGTGTGAGTTGTCCGTGTGTCCAGCGAAGTCAAATCTCAAAGTGGATGCTCTAAGACTACATTACTTAAGAACTTGTGCGAATAACGGCTAAACTTTTGGGAATGCAGATTAACTTAAATGTTTTCGCTATGTTTAAGGTGACCTTCAGTTGTTGTTTGGTGTTAAAAAAAGGAGGGAGAATGAGGAGGAGAGAGACAGAGACCCTGTCCTTGCTCCTATCACCACGGGATCATTGGCCTGGCCTGACCACTTCCACAGCCAGCACCTCAACCTTATCCATCACCACTAGATAGTTATCACACCAGAGATGGAGGGGGTGTGGGATGTAGGGGTGAGTGCAAAAGAAAAGGGGACTTCCTGCACTAATGACACGAGCTGAACACACACAAAAAAGACACACTATGAGGCACACATGTATAAATATAGACAATTATTCTTCATATCAACCATAGAGACTTTCCTAGGACACCATTAATAAACCTATTCCCATTTCGGCCAGCTGGAGACATGCCTGCATGTGTATGTAAGTGTATGAACTGCAGCTAATAAAAGGAGACAAATATACGCCTCATTTCTGCTCACTTATGTTTTACATTACTAGAAACTAATACTAGGGAAAGCAATTTGCCATAAAGAGCCACAGAGTGGAAAATATTGCTCTTCAATAGCACTCAAATCATCATCATACACACAAATGCAAACACAGACACATGACACATACAGTCACAAACACACCACTGGATTATCCTTTACTGAACCAAGACAAATTCTCAGTTGAGAACAACCAAAGTAAATATTCAAATAGTGGCAACTCAGGGTTCGTCTATTTTTATCAGCCACTGGATTAATATAGTACACATTTTGACTGGTAACTGTCATAATTATGTGATAGTTCAATATGAAACAGTGGCAAATCTGTTCTTTTCTCTCTATGATATGTCCAAAGGTCTTTGATGAAAATTTACTCTTTAAAATGAACACTTATTCTTGATCATTTTGGACAAAGCAATATATTGTTAAAACAATTTCTGTAAAAAAAAAGAAGAAAATGTGTTCACAACATATAAGATCAGAAAAATACTAATTTATTAAATTTATTATTTATCAAATTAAATTTTAATTTCTGTTGAATGTATATATGTCGCTTATTTGCTTAATGGAAATATAATGCATGTTTCCATGGAATTTAACAAAATTATCCATATATATCTGTAATATACAGAAACAAATACATACATCTAAACTTCAAATTCAAGTGGAATGTGTATGTGAATGTGTATTAGTTTACATTTAGAACAGAAGAGCCCTTTATTGTCATTGTACCTGGACAACAAAATTGTGGATAATTGTACAGTTAAATCGTTACCTGACACAGCACATATCATGTTGTTGTGGTCCACTAGTCAGAGCTGTGCATGCAATTTTAAAACACACACACACACACACACACACACACACACACACACACACACACACACACACACACTGTGGTGCACAAATATAGTAACACATAACTACATAGTCCCACAGAGTACTCATTGAAATAAAGGCACTAAACGACTCTATGCAGTAGCCCCCAGGAGAGCTGTCTGCCATGCTAATGATGTCATTCTTCTTTAAAAGGAGTTTTAAAGGATCTCTGCTTTCATCAAGAACCATCCCCCATGAGGAAGGAAGGTGATGTTGAAGGCTTTAATAATTAGTATGATACTTTGTTAAACTAACAGTCTGTTTCACCTCTTGAACATGCTTAAATCCAGTTTTTTACACCATCACATCTCATCTCTTGTATATCTGCTTTTATACTACTGTATTTATCTGTTTTCTACTTGTTTATGTCTTTTATAGGCAACGTTTTGACCACCGTCACCTGCTGTGTCTTGTTGGCAATGGGAGGCAGTATGGGCCTGGAGCTGTAAGTTCTAGAGGTTTTGATCAATGGGGATCCAAGAGTCACAGGGAAACTAGAGCTTGTTGAGCTTGGGATGCCCAAGAGACAAGCCTTGCCCCTGGAGGCCAGCCTGGTGGGGGCCTGGTACTTGACCTGCTGCCTCAGCAGCAGCTCCATCTCATGAGGAGCTGGCCTGAATGGAGAGTTGAAGACCCCTGGGCACTGAGGAAACAGAAAAAAAGAGAGAGAGGGTAAAAGCGTGAAAACATTAAATTAGGATTTTAAAGTCATTAGATTAAAATGTATTTCTTACTAGTAATTAAATTTTTTTAAATTAATGAATCAAAATCAAATCAAATTTATTTCTATAGCACATTTAAAAGCAATTTAGTTGACCAAAGTGCTTCACAATTAGTTAAGACCATGAGAAAACAATAGAAAAACAAATACAGATAAATGAGATGAGGCAATGACAATGTATAACATGAAAACAAAAAACCCCCATAACAAACGTAAAACAAGCCTGATGGTACTCAAACTGAACTAAAAGCCAACATAAACAGTGCGTTTTAAGATGTGATTTGAAAGACTGAATAGACTCTGAAGTGGCTAAGTTATTCCAGAGTCTAGGTGCTGCGACTGCGTAGGCCCGATCTCCTCTATGCTTCAATCGAGACCTCGGTTGTACTAAGAGCATCTGGCTGGACGATCTCAGTGCTCTTTTGGGGTTACACATGTTGAAGAGTTTGCTTAAATAATTGGGCGCCATACCATTTAAAACTAGTAAGCAAAAGAATCTCAAAATGAATACGATAATCAACAGGGAGCCAGTGTAAATTTCCTAAAACTGGAGTGATATGTTCATACATTCTAGCACCTGTTAAAAGACATGCAGCAGCATTTAATAAGAATGTACTAGACCTAAAAATATGAAATAAAAAAAACAGGCTCTATGGAGTGACATAGACATAAAGCGAAAATGATTTTGGGGCACTGATTTTTAAGCACCTGGCTGTCCACATGGATGCTTCAGTACTAAATAAATATATATATAACTTAATTTAGATTTTGGAGAAAAAAAGAATTCAGTTTATGAAGAGGAACATCAAATCTCAGAATGGGCACCTACTGGGACAGGGACTAAACTAACAATTGTTAGCTACTAAACATCAATTGTGTTAAAATTTTCCATCAGCCTTCTTCCCTATCAATGGTCATGTAATCCATATTAACCTCCCCCAAATATCCCCACTTTAAAAAGGTGTTATCTTAAATGAATACAGAATAGAAGAATGGATAGATGAAAATCCTAAACACACACACAAGTACACATACTTAAAACTGTGCCTCTCCGATTCTGAACTGGGGTACAGATTTGCCACAGACAGCCTTGATGATAATTATTCAAACCACAGTTATTCTTTTGCCTGTGTCTTAATTACCAGACCAAAGCTTTGAGTTGTTCTATATGCTAATAACACTGCTTTCCACTCTAAAAGACTGCAACAAGAAGGAAAGGGAGAGAGAGAAACACATACAGCTTTAACTACATCCTCCCAAACCTCGCTCTTTCTAAAATAACATATTAACAAATTAGTAAAATAGCAAATGTGTCACTATTAGATCATAAGCACTTTTGGTCTAAATATCATCCATTGCGTTATAAGAAAAAATAAAGAAATTCCACTTTATTCACTGCAATTTTTTTGACCCTGGGTTGTAGGTACAGCTTGATAATAGCACAATACGTACCTATTTAAAAAATAGTGGTGTTGATACAAATAACTTGGGGGATTGTGTCAGGAAGGACATCCAATGTGAAAATCTACCAAATCAAAACTCCTTGTGACTAAGGGAGTAGTTGAAAGTAGTTATTATACAACGTCATAGTTTCCCATAGGTTTAGATCCTATATGTAACGGCAGAATATGTGCATGCGCATATATGTAATCATGTATATATGCATACACGTGTGCTTTCTTAGATTAATCTTACACTTTAATGTAACATTTAAAAGGTTGTGTTCTGCAAATATTTTACTTGTCAAGTACACTATGAGAAAAAAATAATGAAGCAATATAATTACATGCACCTCTAGTGAATCTCATCCCAAGCTAGGACTTGGGATGAGGACAACTACACCATCATGGATTTTAGTTGTTAAGAGCAGTACTTGCTCATTCTTCTCATTAGAGACCTCCTCTAGATTGCAGGGGACATTCAAAGCAAAGGAAGTACCACTGTTAGACTGCCAGTTGCAGTTAAAAACAGTGGTGACCGATAAACAGGTCCCAGGCTAGCTGCTAAGCAGTGACTAAAATTTCAAAGTGACAGTGGGGCAACTTTTCACTAATAATCAAAATCAGTAATCAATCATGCATAGGGTCCCTCTTGAGAACAAAAATATCTTGAAGCAGTTGTCAAATATATTTCTACAACCAATAATAAGTTATATTAAATGGTTCTTACTTATAGATAAAAAACTAAATTAGTAAATGTTATGCCTCACCCCAATAGAGTAGTAAACTAATTAAAAGTATGGACTGAGTAGTCATAAGAATAGTTTATATGATCAACACCAATCAGTATCTTGGAAATTGCTTGAAACTACAGGAGAAATGTTCTGCTTTAGGGATGACAGTACACAAGTCAAATAGGAAGTGACAGAAAGCCAGCAAAATACACAGATACACACAACGCATAAACAAAAGTAAATCTCACCACCCCTAAAGACACACACGAATACACAAACACAACACATAAGCCCAAAAAGTACCAAGTACCAACCTAGCTACGGGAAGAGCAATGATGTTGACCCCAGGAACACAGCATCTCTGTCTCTGTCAGAGGGACTTGGGGCCTTTTGGTAAGCTGGATGTGAGTCTGTGTATTTTGGTGTGTGTGTGTGTGTGTGGGCTGGGGTCTGAGAAGTGAGAAAGGATGAACTGTGTGGGAGAGCCATCTATTCACTGCTGACAAGGTCAGAGCTACGAAGGGAAAGAGTCCCCTGCCATATGCAGGGAAAGAGAGGGAAGTATATAGAGAAAGATGGACAGAGGGCAGAGAAGAGCACATAAACTTTCATTCTTTCTAGCGTGTACTTAAAAATAACGATAACAGAGTTACAGAAACGTAACACAAATTATGTGGATACCCACGAGTTAAAGTATTTTAAGAATCAAGCCTGATGTGTAAAAACTGCGAACTTAACCTCATTCCAGCTTACATCAACTTCATGCAATTGTGTGAAAATTTTGTGTATGTATGCGTCTTCGGTGAACATGGGATGTCTGAGGACAGTAGACAGCAAGACAGGCAATGATGATGCTAGTTGTAAAGACGAGAGAGAGAGAGAGAGAGAGAGAGAGAGCAAGCAGAATGCTAGTGCTGAATCAACAGTGACCACTGTGCTTTGTCTTCATTATTATCACAGTGAGGAGTCACAAAGATGCGTAGATGCCACACACATATGAACACAAGGATAGCTGTGGCTCGCCCGCTAACTGGTGGTTTGATCCCCAGATTCTCTAGTCTGTTGCTGTATCCTCGGGCATGATACTAAACAACGAGTTATTTCCAATGCATCCACTGGACTAAGAGTGTGTGGCTGCCACGCTAAAAATGCTTAGGCATAGAGAAAAGCATGATGTGTGTGTGTGAATAGTTGAATGATGCATACGGTAAAAAAAAAGTGCTCTGAGCGCTCAAATAGAGTATAAAAGCACTACATAAGTACTAGTCCATTTACCATTTACAAATGTGCACACTTTTGCCATGGGAAGCATCAGACTGAGCACATCAGAACAACCGTGAGGACTCACACTTATGTTTGCACATGCGCAACTGAACTCCACACGGCCCACTTCTGTTGACTAATAGAAAGGAAAAGGTCTGTGGTATTTCTCTGTGTAGCCCGTTTCTGTAGGAATCCACCTCTTTGTAATGTTGAGCTCAATGCCCATGTGTGTGCCTGCATATGTATCTGAGCATGCACATAATTGTGCATAGCTGTATGGGTGAGTGCTACACAAATGTGAAGTCAATCCACAGGGATGCGTTTCTCGTGTCATCTGAAGTGACTTTGCATCCATACATAACCGCAGTTAAGGTCACTTTGGAATTACAAAGTCAATACGTGTTACTGTCACTAGTCCAACAATTTTTTATTCATTACAGTATTTTTATTAAACTGCGCTATTTTCATGTAGCTCTGGTTAACATAAAATTAATATGTACATTTCCCTCTGGTTAAATATTAGTCTAATCATTATAACATTGTTGTAAAATGTGTGCAAAATTGAATGTGTTTGTGTTTCCATAAGCCCACCTGCTTTGTACTAAGGAGATGATGTAACCGATGAGCTTGATAGACTTTGGCAGTGTGCTCTTTCACCATATCCAGACAGTCTCTCTCCCTTTTCTGGAGATCTTCCAGCTGATCAAGCTCCCTCCTGCAGGGAACATAAACGACACACAAAGATTCTTGCACTTCGGATTCATTAGGCTTTACAATAGGTATGCATTAGTTAGACATGTATAATAAATGTAAATCATTTTACACAATAATAATAATAATAATACATTTTATTTATAGGCACCTTTCAGACCCTCAAGGTCACCTTACAATAACACGTGAACAATAGCATAATTTTTTTTTTTTTAAATATAACAGTTAAGACATAATTTCTCCAATTCCTAAGTTGTCAATCATTATAATTCATATAGTAGAAATAACTCATCATATTTATATACTCATGTACAGTATGTTTTGTGAATGACAATGACTAAATGCACATTACTCTGTATTTTGATTACATTTAACTCTATACCACTTGGTTTAACAAGTAAGCCTAATGTTTTTTTAATACTACATTAATGTGTTATATTACACATTTTCTGAGGATTCACCTTACGAAGTACTATATCTTAACACCAAATAAATCAATAACTTGTTAACGGTGTAAACTTCAGACAAGTACATCTGTGCATGTGTTATTATGTATTTGGGAAACAGTTGTTGGTCGTAAAGCTGACAATTCCCTAAAGTGTCCTTCAGATGAAGGAAAAAAAACTACCTAATCACACTGAGGCATACATGGAAAGACAGAGGAGCTCTGGGGCAAAAACAACAGAATGACACTGCATAGAAGAAAAAAAGGCAAAATAAGAGCGTAAGAGGCTATAAGTGGGAGGATGATTGATATATTTCATCATGGCAGCCAGGACAGGTCTGTCTATGACATCTGTTAAGCGAAGCTGGCTAAATGGGATGCATTAAAACCCCATACACACAGCAATTTAATTCCACAACCACACAGCAATGTTGTTACAAAGTGGTGATAACTTAAAAGGGGAATTGGAAACAATTACTAAATACACACATGTCGTCATAATATAAACACACACACACAAAGCAGGAGTAAAACCAATTTAATTCCAAGAGCACAATACCAATAAGAGTTTAACCATAGCTCATCAAGAATCCCGTGTCTGTTTCCCTCCTTTTTTCCTTACTTCTTCTCCGCTGTTTTTTTCCCCCTCTACCCAACTTCTGTTTTCAATTACAATCCTCCATAGAAGAATCAGGGTATTCAAAGTGTGTCAGTAATCTGAGGTTAACACATTCTGTGGCTACTGACATTTAAAAACAAATCACAACAAATTCCCATTGCCTGTGCATTCTCATTCATTCTTCAGCACCAGACTCAATTACAAAATAAATGAAAAATGCTTGCGGGTGTGTAAAGAAGAAGAGTGAATCTAAATATGTGCATTTGTGTAATATTAAATACAGTAATTTAATATAGTGTAGGTGTGTGGGGAGTAAATATTGAGGTTGCTTGGCCTCTATTTGTCCACCTAGCTAACAGGGATATTACTTATTAATGTAACATTTAAAGTCCTGGTTTAGGGACGGTGTTCTCCACGATATGTGCATGTCTGTATATATGTCGTCATTTCTGTTTGCTCAATTCTTAATAGCACCTTAAAAAGCTTGTAGTAATGTTTCAGGGGATCAGGACCTTTGTTCATATGTTCATATTTTCATACATATGTCTCTGGGCTGAAACAGTTTAACTGAGAATGTAGCAGTTTGTGCATTTATCATAAATATGCAAATGTGTATCTGTTTTTATACTAAATGTATGTACACTTTGCTTGTATGTGTATATGTATCTATATATGTGTGTGTTGGGGGGGTGGGGGTGCTCAATGAGTGACCTTTGCTTCCCTACCCCCAGCCCCAGTGTTATTAATTGCTCTGTAGTGGACAAAAGCCAAACAGATTTGTAACGGCTGAAGGCACCTCGATCTGTGTCGACCCAACCAGCCGCCACAACATACAACCCTCGTTAGCCCTGTTCAGCAAGCAGCACATGCCCTCGCGCCTGTGTGTGCGCGCGTGTGTGTCTGTGTTTATAAATGTGTGTGCGACTGACTGAGTAAAATTGAAAAGAAAGAAACACTATGTTTAACTCTGGAACAGCTCTGGAACATGTGCTACGTCTGGTTTATCAGCCTAAACTAATTTCTTGTAAAGAAAAAAAAATTATTGCTAGTTTTAACTAAAATTCTACACATATGTATAGATTTACTATAATACATTAAAAATAAATAAAGTTATAGGTGACAGATTATAGGAAAAATCTGAACAATCTGAACCAGCATAGTAAAGGAAGTATGAGAGAAGGGTCACCACAAAACCAAGTTTTTCTCAGCTATCACATTAAATTTTTAAGAAAACATTAAAGAGCCACTCAAAGGCACTTTCAGCTGCTCCCTTACCCCCCCCCCCCCCCCCCCCCAAAAAAAACCCCAAAACAAAGCAAAAAACAAAAAAAAACAAAAAACAAAAAAAACAAACAAAACATAGGTCCCAAAACTTTCAGAAAAACGGTTGGGCAATATATAGAGTAACCTCTGTGTCCGAAGGACAAGGCCAGTTCAGTTTTCTGGATCTAAGGCAACACTGCTTTAAAATAGTGACAATTTTGCTGACACGGTACAGAGCTCAGTAACTCTTCCATAAATTGTGGTCACTGAACATTATTCTTTCAAGCATCCAAAAATTCAAGTAAAAAAATGTAATTTGGAGCTATTTAAAAAAAGAAATGCACATCCTCCAGGCTAAATCAGAGAGACACGCTTGCTTTTGACTGTATGCTTGTTTTCAACATACAGTCAAAGGCCAGCAATACTGATGGTACAGGAGTGCATTAGTGTGCAAAATGAGTAACTTGTATATCTGAAAAGGCATAAGAATGCTGAAATTACATACATAGATTTTGAAGTCAAATATGTTCCCATTTACACTGTCTTTTTTTTAGAGAAGTTCTTGCTTTAGTTTCTTAAAGAAAAGTCACATTATGAAAATTTAAAAAGGCAATAAAGAGAAAACATTTCACTTTTAAAGTCACAGCAATCGATCTCCTTAGTTCCTCAGAGGATTACAGGGCATTTTCAGGCCTTAAACTGATCCCAAGCCAGGTCCAACTATGGGGAATTTTTTGTGCATTTATTTTTATAACAACAGAAACAAAAATTGAGCTAATGTATTGATTATTATCAGTTAACAGTTCATGTTAACAGTATGTGATGTAATGTATTATGCATATTAAATATTTTACACACACAAAAAAAGGTAAAAGTCAAAAAGAACACTTTTACCTATAATAAGGAGATAAAAAAGCAGGCAAGTGTTAAATTATTTTACCTTTACAGCTGATACCTAATTACAACAGGATAAATCATTAATTGCTCTATGTGAACCTTGATTTGTCCCCTATAAAACCACCTTTTCATGTTGAAGAAATTAAATAAACTCCCTGGTGCCTCTCTGTCTCTCTCCAGCTGTTTGTGCAAAGCTGCATCTACGCTCTTCTTCGTGCCACACAATTAGCAGTGAGCCGGATAAAAATCACTGCATTAATCCCAGTAACATTAAACTATACTGTACCACTGCTGGAGGTGCAACAAAGGGCTAAACATAATCATGCATGAACAATTTTGAAATGCGATGATGTGCAATTAAATAATAAATAATGTCACAACTTTCATTCCTTAATTGGAGTTGAAACACCAATTATATAAATATATTAATACATATATTTATGATTCATGAATCATGATATTCTGCCATTTAGATTATGTGATAATAAAATAGATATATGACATAAAATAAAAACTGAATAACAATTATTAACATTAGGCACATATAATGCGCTAAGCCTGTCATGTTGTATTCCTGAAGCACTGTGGCTAGAGATTATGTTTAATGGCTGCTGAACCGCTGGACAAGTTAATCAAACATACCTGAAGTACTTTTAAATGACTGAAACCCTTACTGACATTTTCACCCTGGATTTCTAACTTATTTAAATGTCTAATATAATAAAGCCACATTTCTCACTTCTTCCTCAATAATTTAAGCTCTGGTTCAAAACAGGGGATCAAGGAGTAATGGAACATCAGAGAGTGAGGCATTGTGGGACAGCAGGCCACACCTTCGGTCATCCAGGCCAGCACCAGAGCAGCTAATTGGCCAGGTTCTAAATATTTAATGGAGGCTTGACCTGATTGGCTGTTTTAATTGCTCCAATTGAATGATTCAATAGCTGGCAATGAGAGGGTAGTCAGCCAGTCAATTTAGACAGTGGCCAGCTCAATGTATTGAGCCTTGAACACCCTCATAACATAGCCTTTCCATTTAAGTGACTGACCGATTGATTAACTAATTCACTAAAGTAGTAAAACTAATGCCACCCAAAGGTGTTTAAGAAAACAATTAACCCCAGCTTTGATAATATTGCTAATCCACATTCAATAAACTGAGAGGAAAAAAACAAATAATTTCAAATATATTACAGACTTTTGTCCACTGTTCACTCTCAAAGTAATTTTCTTAAGAGACAAGTAGCAGTGCATCCACATTAAACTTCAACAGACACACACATAGCGAATATATAAATCCAATCAGACTGAAGAGAGAACTTGTCTGCATCCAAACTGGATCAGAAGGGAAGAGCAGTAAAAGAAAGACTGACGCATAGAAGGGGAGAGTGATCGCAGGGCAGACCCACACTCTCTCCGACATAGCAGCTCTCCTTTCATGAATGTCCTTGAGAGGGACACAAGAGATGGAGGAATGAAGAAGGCTGGAATGAAGGGAGACAGGAAAAAAGTAGACAGACGAAGAGACACAGCACAGCACAAAAGAAAAGAAGAGAAGAAAACACTTGTGCTTTTCAGCCTAGTGACAGTCCATAAATTCTCTCTGAGCCTCCTTTTTTAGCACTCTTTAGGATAAGTTAAAAGATTTCACTATGTTGTTGCAACATCACAGGGAGAATTATTTATCTGATTATGGCAGTAATAATTACCCCGCTGTTTATTGCAGATAGAGGAATAATTCATGCAGTCAACAGGCCGTGCTAGTGGCAGCAACGATGACACCAGCACATTTAGTAAATATGCAAAGCGGACTTGCTCCGCTTTCCTAATTGCCCCCATCGTCCCACAGCATGCCCTTATTAAAGCCCAGGAACTTTAAGTGTCTCCCTGACAAAGTGATAAATTGTTGGGGTATCAAGGAAAACTGTGGCAGAGTGGGGACTGCACTGGGGTCCTGACTTCATTAGGCTATGCAGAAGGAGAGGAAGGATGAATGAGGATGGACACTAAAGCATAGTGAACCTGTGGCAAGGAGAGCAAGAGAGAAAGATATCGAACAAAATAGATTGAGAAAGAGAGAGGCGAGAGGCAGAGATTAAGAAAGGGAGGCGGAGAGAGGGCGGTGGATAAAAGAGGATGGTGTAAGTGGCGTGGATTAGTTGTACCTAATGAAATGATACAGATGGTTTTGAACTGGGGAGCTCTGTCATGAGAAAGAGATTGGAATGGAGAATCAGAATGAAAAAGGACAAAGACAGTGAAGGGAAAATATGCAATACTCCTACATCATTACCATGCACAGCTGATCAGCCTTCAATAAATGGAGATCATTCATCTGACTTTGAATTTATTAATTTATGCAGTGGTTGGACAGACGGATGGACACACTTGCGGAGGCAGGGAGCATGGTGATGGATTAAAAAGCAGACCTTTGCAGGGTTAGTGATCAGGCAGTGTGCAATCCGAGGGCTTAGCAGCTAACAGAGAAAGGATATTTTAAATAAATGCCGGCACGGCGTTAATTGATCGTGACCCCAGTAGCACTAAATAAACATGTGATTAAGTGAAGTGAAAGTGACCTCGTACCCCAAACCACTGTGGAGGAGGGGCTGCATGTGCATGTGTGTATGTGTGTTTTTGCATAAATGTGTGTATGAGTAAGAGTGTGAATGTACCACGGCTGATAACAAAAGCATAAGACCAGAATCCTAAAATGAAATAGCATCACATAGCTGGTCACTTTATCCTTATAGCTCCTTGTTTCTAAATTTCAATTCCTATGATTTTTGTTAACTGTTGTAAGTTGTGCAAAAGGTGCAAAGAGACAGGAGCCACAGTATATGCATATACTGTTTAGGCAAGGTCCTTGCAAACTAAAAGCTATAGCTTGCATACTTCTGAATTAATCTAATCTAGTCCTATGAAGTGATGTTCAGTTCAGATCAATGGTCTGATTGTTTCCTTATTGTAGCTTTATTACAGTGTGGTTAAAATTTGGCCTGATTATGAATACTTTTTACTATGAATCATTTTTTGTACTTTTGTAATGTCTTAAATTTCATTAAGACATTACAAGCAAAATAATCCCAGTGACTGGTCAGAATACTTAACGTAGTTGACATGTCTTTGTGTGTGCTCATTTTTGTGTTATATTATAGCAGCAACTCTTCCATGATGGACTTTAACAGCCTAGTCACTCCTATTTCTAAAAGGGGCAAAGAGCGTGGAGGAAAGGTAAAACGCTGCTGGGGAAGTGAGGGGGGGAGAGTCGGTGATCCAAGGAGCACTTTAACAAATTTACATTTAATTTTAGCAGGAAGCCTAAAGATATTTTCCTGTAAAATATATTAGCAACATTAAAAATGTGACTATTAGCTAAACGTGATGGTTTTTTTTGTCAAAAATAAAAGATGGTGTATCTCTAGCAGTAAGCCCTGAAGCGCAGGATGTTTTATTAATACACGAGCTGCGGTTCAAATCAGAGGCTAATTTTTAATTTCTTCACATCGTTCACTTCTCTCTTAGCCTCAAGCGCTTTAGAGGACTTCTCTCTCTCTCTTCTGTCTTTCTCTTCTCTTTGTCTCTCAGTCTCTTTCATATCCTCACTTTTCCTTTCGCGTTACTCCAGTCATGTGTTTTGTTTAAGCATACACAATACACCTTTCAGACAACTGTCTTTACATTAATCAAATCAATTCATTTTGATTGATAGGCTATATAGTAGGCCATAGTCAGTGGGCAAAGATACACCATGTTCTAACAGAACATATTAAGGCTAAGTTTTTTATCCTTTCCAGTTTGCATTCCTTTGTGCAAAAAAGGTACCCCATATTTGCTTCCTTTAATTGAAGATATTGTATTATATCGGTTATAATCTATCTAGAAGAATGCTGACACATGTACTGGCCATGTGAGAAAGACAAAAGCAACACAACTTCAAGTGAGTTTCAGGAAAATAAAACGAAATAAAAAGATAAAAATTAATTCAGGTCTCTTAAGGTCTCATAAATGAAACTATTTTTTCTCACCTGACTAGTTCATTTTTCATGACAAGTCCTTCCATATACTTTTTTCGTGCATAGAAGTTATGGATATACTTCCTCACAAAGAATCCTCTCCATGTCCGCTGGATCTGTGTGGGATTACAGAAGTTTTTATGAAGTTTAAATGTAACATTTAAGTAGGACACTTTTTAAACCATTGTTAATAAACTATACAATCCCTACTTTCAGAGGGACAATCCAGCACGAGAGAGACAGACTGTCAAACTGTCACATAACCATGTATTTAACGGCATCATCCACACTGATTGAGGAGGCTGCAGATTAGCCAGAACACACCCACACACAACAGTTGACCATTTTAAAGCATAGGGGCGGATGTCCTTCAGACTAATTAGGAGATTAAAACAATGGCAGGTAAAAGAATAATCACGGTATGAGAAGAGGGAAGAAGAAAGAAGAGGAGAAGTAAAGGATAGGGAAAAACAACAAAGAGCAAAATGAGAATTAGCATTGATCTGCCAGTCAATAGATAATTTTAAATAAAGTAATTGCCGCCTCCCGAGTTCTTGCTGACCTTTGTTGACTAGTGAAATCGATGCTGTTGAATCTAATACAAATACGAGGTGCGGCATGTAAACACTGGTTTCTATTACGGCCTTAATACATTATCCTCTGTTAGCTACCACACCAAGATAAAGACATCAGGAGGGGAGAGAAAAAGAAATAGAGTTAAAATTGATTTAAAGAAAATGTCACAAGGGGATTCTCAGATGATTGTATGTGTTGGGTGTGCTTTGTGGGTTTCTTTTTTTTCATTTATACAATATATACTTATTTGGCAAAAAAGTACAAATGTCAGGTCATATTGAAACAGCACAAACACTGAAGTCGAGAAAGTACAGAGTATGTGTCAGAAGACGTGGGATCAAGATTTATATTGCAGGTATTAAGTACTATATCTGTATGTCTGGTGTAAATAGTAGAAAAGTTTCAACAGGTGGCATCATAAAAAAGGCCAGATACTGCATGTATTTCCCTTATTGTCCTTTAATTTATTATTTCTAAAGTCTAAAGTCACATGTAATCAATCTGTTTTGAGAATTTTTGTCTTTGGATTTGCCCCATGACTTCTCTTTAGGCGCTGTGGGCAGTACACAGTCCAACACCAAGGGACCAATTTCACATATGAGGCTAAAGCCTTGGTCAAGGGCAGTGGGAGAAAACTGGAGCACCCGGAAAAACCCCAGACAGACACAGAGGATACACTCAGCGCAGAAAAGGCTCACTTGGCCCTTCTGGGGTTTAAACCCAGTACTTTCTCGCATTGGTAACCTCTAAGCACCAGTCATTTTAACACAGTTCTCCATTAAAATTCCTATTGTCTCCTATAGGAAATTGTGGCTATTTTCATAGATAACATAGGTCTCTTATTTCAGTAGCTTCTCTTTTGGACTACATGTCGACATCACCTCTGAACTTTCACCCTGTGACCTAAACAGCTGGGTCAAACATTATTTGTGAATCTATGTCTCTCCTATAATGTGAAATTTATTGTAAAAGCAGGGGGTGAGCTTTATTTGTTTGGGTTCCTATTATGTGTAAAACGTAAAGCCCTCAGTTCCCCAGCTTTTCCACCAATACGAAAATATTATAAACATCTCTTTCCAGCTGGACAGTGAATCTCTCTCTTCAATAAACACTGGCAAATTCTTTTGTTGGTCTATAAAACCCTTTAACGGTTTAGGCATGAAACTATTCACCAAAAGAGAAGGCCTATATGGAATTGTTAAAATATAAGATTTCTAGGCAATATCCTTGTGTAAAAGTGCCAAAGCATCACTCACAGCCACAGAGCTATGATTTATGAGTTGAACAGTAGTAGGTGTTCAGGGATAAAGACAGTATTTCAGGGCCTTGAGCATTTAAGCAAAGTGAAAAAAAAGTTTTTAACGTTATATATAAAATATTTGCTGTGGTTTGACATATAAATATGATAGGTCATTCTGATATAGAAATCTGTCCATTTTTATAGGGTTTTTAATAATAATAAATTATACTGGATTACCAACATGATGCTGCACTTAAAAAGGGAGAAAAATGGCCAACAAAAGATTAAAGAAATTTAGAGATATGATGCTTATGGGCTGCTACTCACAGGGGCTCCCACCACGACACTCCATTTGCTAAAACAAGACAGTGTAGTGATATTTACCCTGACCGCCATCTCCTCGTAGAAATTCATCTTCATGATAAAATATGCCGCCTGTGAACACAAAGGAAACGATGGTGTTACATCTTGTCTCCCAACCCTCTGATCTGTCCACAGCAGGCGTCAAAGATAAAGAGCTCTTTATACATAATACATTGCACAGGCAGCATAGATAGGGCCACTGTAGAGTGGAGGGAGGAGGGAAGGGGGCAGAAAAGGAGAGTGGGAAAGCAAGAGAGACAAGAGGAACGAGAAAAAGTCAGAGAGATGGAGAGAGAGCAGAAGAGAGACAGAGACAAAGAGAGAAAAAAGGAGAGAGAGAGAGTGGTTAGTGGGACTTTCTATCAAGGGGAGGACAGTACTCTCTTAATACACTAACACAGACAAGGGCCAAGAAAATCTATGGTAGTCAAGCAGCGCGCTAATGGAGATGTATGACGGCCAAACGCTCTCCTCTGGATTTCATAATCAATGACAGGACTGCCACAGAACAGACTAACAAAAGGCCAGAGAATATTCAGCAACATACTCAACGAGCCATCGCACTCCAAACATGCCAGGCAACCACTGGGAGCACATTTCAGGAGCAAACTGGAGTGTGGGCCATAAAAGGGATTCATATCTCAACACGTCTTTTTTAATAACGACAAGGAAGAGAGGAAAAAGAGGAAGGAGATGGAAGACAAAGACTTGAAAGGAGGTTGTAAATTCAGCTTGATGTTTTGAGAAGAGGCTTTGTGCACATCACATTATACACGATAAGGTCCGCAAGAGAGAAAAAGACAGAGAGAGATAAAGGAGGTGAAGAGTAGAATCTCTCAGGGCTAATTTCAAAACAGTGCACTGTGGCAATTTTGAGTGATTCAAATTAGCGCTTGTCTGTTTCCAAATGAGACCAAACAGCCTCTTTTTAGCCCATATGTGTGATGTGACACATCCTTCATTGTTTATTTCAACACCCCCCCGCCACCACCACCCTTCCATTTCTTGAACGCCTCCCAAACGGCGGCTGGCAGTTATGCTTTAGCAAACAGTCAATTTACAGGCATGATAAATAGCTTGTTGTGATACGTTTACAAAACTCAATCCAGGGGAAAATTATACGTGAGAGCGCTGGGTATTGGATCCGGTATCAACAATCTGTTCAATTAAGAAGCAGTTGGAGGCAATATGCTGAAAATGGGGCCTTGTTTTACTAAAGCATACACATACACACATAGATACACAACTCTTTTCTTTTTTCTATATGCATCCCAAGAATTGTGAAATAGATGGAATTCCTTATCATAATGCATCATTTTTCCAAAGTGCTAATTTCCTAATGTGTAATGGGTGAATTATATTTCTTAAGGTCAGACGCAGGGACTTTAGGAATATAGCAATTGAATTCTAATGCGTGCTATCATAGCATAATCAATATATCTATAGTCGTTCCAGGCACTGGCTTACCTTCACCATTTGTCTGACACGTGCCCTTGCTGTGAAGCCCCGCCATATCTTCTGTATAATGACTGCCTTCTTGTGCAGATGGCTGTAATAAAATCAAATTGAGGAGAGGATTGGGTGGATGTTTTTTTAGTAGTTAAACTGAAGGAAACCCTGGAAAAAGTTATTCAGAAACACGTAAGGGAAGTAAAAGGCAAATATCACTGGTCATTAACAAGGTTGTTTAAGCTGAGAAATTAAGCAATTCTGCAACCCTCCCCCAGAAAGCTCAATCCTAACAAAGCATGAAATGGAAAGTTTCCATAGTTATGAATAAGCTAAAAAATACCTTTATCTAGAATTAATTTATTAATTATTCAATTAATTTAACTTCCTAACATAAACTCTTTTTTAGGGAAAACAATAAAAAGAAAGTGATTTTCTGCATACAAATTTAAGGTTGTGAAAAGGCTCAAATGAAAGGTCAGGGAAACATTATGCTTATAAATACAAGCTGTCACAAACACACATGCACACACATATAGACCATTCGTGCTCTCCCAGGCTTTTCGATCATGTCCGATGAGCCTTCCACCTCCTATAGTCAGCGGTACACATTTGTATTCATTTTCAAACATACTCTAAATGCAAGTCCACTGCGATTCTCTGCCTCCAATGAGGCCATCAATTTCCAAAAGGCCATTTATATGCCCAGAAAATCAATGCTTATAGTGCGGCTAGCACAACCCCGGAGTTGCACTTAGGCAGCTAAAACTGTTGCTAATTATCCACTTAACGCATTGATCAATTAACTAAAGTAATCTGAATTAACCTACTGTCTGGAAGTTTGTCTGCTGACCCTGCAGAATGGTGCTAGGGTCACAGTATGGGAACAAGCACAGAGATAGAGACATTTATTTCTCTGTGTGAGAAAAGAGCATAGAGTGCAAGCGACATTTATTCCTCCAGGCCATTTGCAAACTTCTGGAAGTGGGATAATTATGGTAGTGAGCTAATATCAGGGTTTCCCTTGATATGAACTCTTACAGCCTGTCTGAGTGTTTTACAACTCCAAAGGAACTACACTTACATTGATAAATAAAATGAATGTCTGCTTTGTTTTTGCATGAGCACCAAAAGTCTTTTTTTATGGATTACAGATACAAATCGGATCACAGAGATATACCATACCTGAGGTAAGCCCGCACCTTGCAGCCTCTGAACCAGCTCTGGATCTGGGTGACGGCCTGGTTCTCCTTCTCTCTGTTCTCATCAGCTTCTCTGAAATACATAAACACAAAAATATATCACTCTTCGCCTGGCTCAAAACGAGCCATTGGAGTTTACTACGCATGGCAGCATGCACGATATACAGTAAAGAGAATACATTGTTATCATAGCTGACTTAAGAATTTTCTGAAAAGTGCATATTAAGCTTCATTATAACACCAATTATTAAAACTGGCTGAAAAATCTTTCAACATTTGGAGACTAAACGCCACTTTCCTTTGACTTTAGCTAAACCCTTTTGGAGAAGCGATAATAAGTCCTTCATACGTAAACAAACAAACAAAAAACAACAACAACACATTTTTACTGGCAAGTTACACAGCTAAACTTTGCCCCATTTGTGTGGCTTACTCGTAGGGTGCTTCTGAGCATTACTGTCATTCTTAGGGAACCAAAAACTTGCATTGTAACGCCAAAACAGGACCGCAAAAGCTTATTAGCATACACAGTAGACGCATGACGCTAGCCTTAGTTCTGGGTGATGTTAGCTAAATGCTGACTGCTAAACTGCTAACAAGAACTCATAAAGCAATTAAACGTATCCATATATAGTTATGTAAATCATTAATCCATACCTGTTTGTATAGTAGTATTCCTTTTGGAACTCTTCAAATTCGCGTTTTATTTTCAACAGCTCCGCCATGTCGGTGTACTCAAGCGAGAGTTTACATGTTGTCTTGACAACACAGGTGTTTCCCAGGGTGCTGCAGATGCGTTCAAAACTCACAGGAAAAGGGAAAGTTCCTCCTAACGTGTCTATTTCCTTTCATTTCGACTATTGTAAAGCGTTTAAACAGATTCCAGTAACCGAATTGGGTTAATATCATGCGCTGTATGCAAACAAGTTTACATTATAATTTAACCATAAATTCCAAAAGTAATCCATGATAGAAATAAAAACTTCACGAAAAAATGTTCTTTTTCGTCCTGCAAACCACTTCCCACTTACTATACCAAAGCAAAAACATTTTGTAAGTAATAAGAATAGTAGGCATTAAAAAAAACTAAAAGAGATTTTAAAAAGCGCCCGTTTCATAGATGCAGATTGTGGATCTGTGTATTGATCTGCCAGCTGCCTCACTTCTTCCATCCATCCCTTCATCTACTTCCCTCCTCTCCTGACGTTATCACCCTTCATCATACAGTTATCAGTTTATTTCTCCCCACTCTTCCTTCCACATTTTCCCCCATCTTCACTCCACTCTCCTTCAGTCATATTGCCCTGTCAAAATGATCGCCTAAGCAGGGTGTATATGTGTGTCTGTGTGTGTATTTCTGTACTTGTGCAAGGAAATATATCTGTCTGGCCAGTGGTCAGAGCAAAAGACTGTCTGTATTATAGATTACTCCTTGGAGACAGGGAAACCACAAATAGTGAAAGTGAATGAGTATATGTCTGTCTCATTGCTCTTACATGTGTTTTTGTACTGGCATGCCTCGGCTTGTTTCTCTGTGAACTAGGCAGTGTGCTTGTTTGAGAATCCCTTTCAGTCTCTCTGTCTTTCTCTGAGGCCAATTTGCTGTCTGAGGGCCACCACAGTAGTGAAGAGCAGTAGGCAGACGTCCTAGGTAGAGTTATGGCTGGAGGGTTGAACCCATGGTGGCTCAGCTCATCCATCGAAGGGCGATAGGAGGGCGACCACCCTAGTAATTACTGGAGAAATGTTGTTGTGACAAGAGGGTATGAACAGCGCATGTGAGGAAAAAGAGAGCGAGTGAATGAGCGAGAGAGAAAAGAGAGATTTTTGGGGGGGGCAAGCTTTGTTTTTGACAAGACTGTAAAAATGCTGCAGGCTATTCGTCCTGCCACAGCACTGATTAGGTGTCACCAGGAGTGTATCTGTGAGAGAACAGCACAAAAAGGAGAGTGAGACCACTTCATAAAAAGACATCCTGTTTACACTCTTTCTAATGACACACTTACAGACTCAGCCTAACATCTTTTCCACATTCCTCTATACAACACACCCTTCCAACAACTTAGGTGTACTTTCATCCTCCAGGTATTGTTCTGAGCAGTTCTGTCTTCTATCTCTACTTTTCCATTTTCTTTCTACTTTCCTCATCTCCTGTCTGTTCTCAATCAAAACATTTCCCTTGCTCACTGAGGCGATAAGTTCTTATCCAGGATTACCCATGTATATACTCTCTCCATCTCTTTCTCCATCTCTCCATATGGGGCATGTCATTTAACACGCCTAGAGTCACCTCTCACAGTTAGGAAGCTCTTCCCGCCAGTCATTGTCCATGCCCATTGTTGCTAAATGAGGGCCATATGCACTGTGGCCAGCACTGGTCATAAAGATACACACACACACACACACACACACACACACACACACACACACACACACACACACACACACACACACACACACACACACAGATACCAGTGTCTGTAGCTATGTGACTGCCGCACATGTCTTCACACAGTGCATGTGTATGAATCATTATTGTATGTGTCAGTGTGTGACTGATTATACGTGAGCGTCTGTGTATGCAAGGCCGTCTGTGTGTCTTTCGATGCATGTGTGTTCCTTCCACCACAGTAGGGTGCGGCGGATGGAATGTGTGTTTCTCGGCAGGGCCAGTCCGGCCATTATTATTAAACATCTGTCCGCAGCACATTAATTCCCCCACTCTGACGCATCCCTCTCTGCCCAGGGATCACTTAATTGAAATCCATAATGACTCTTTCTTCTCTTCTATCCCACACTGAGCAAAGTGAAGCAGGGAAATATCTTTTAGACAAAAAGATATTTGTATCAGCTGTTATCTAATCATTAACCCACTGGTATGCTTTTTTTTTTTTTTTTTTTAATAAAAGAATTATAAGGTATTCCTTGAAAGTTTAAATACTGGAAAACTTTAAGAAAAATCAAAATTATGTTCTACTAAGGAAAAAGATTTTTAATGAAGTTACAATCAGCAATTTATTATTAATTTTGAATTCATTCACATTAACTCACGTTTCAAATATTTTTTTAGACCTGCATTAAACACTTAAAGAGTAGTTAATTTAGGTTTTAAATAAACACAAATGCTAAAAAAAATTCCAAATGGCACCATATTTGAAGAGAAAATTCAGGGTTTGATTTCATATTTCATATCAAGTACTGTAAACTTAGTAGCATCCAAGTAAACTGCGCATAATTTCCAAGATGAGTTTTGTGATGAATAAACCACTGGTATCATTTTCATCAGTGGTGATTTTCCCATTATGTTCCATAAAAAAGTAATGGAATTACTCATCACACACAAGCTCAGACTTTAAAACATGGTTTAAACATTTTCAGTTTGAGCCATGCTACAGTGTGGGAAGTTGTTCCTGTTCTTCTTTGCAAAACTATGCAAATTGTTCCTTCATATTTTCCACCTGGGGCTGCTGTTACTTTTTATAGTGGCAATGCTTTTAAACCATTTTTAAAGTCATCTATTTTTCCCTCTCCATCCCATCCCCTCCCTTCCACCTTTCCTCATTCCTAATATCCTACTAATGGATAAAAACTACAATTCTGCTGGTAAAGGAGAAATATCATACTGTTATTAGCTCACCTATACCCGGAGAGAGAGCGAGAGGGAGAGCAGAGAGAAAGAGAGCAAGAGAGAGAGCGCGCAAAGTAATGAATTGAGCATTGTGTAAAATAGTTTAATGCAGGGGTGGTTCATCATTATTTGTGGCGGATTGCGTGCAGACAGGGGTGATCCATTAGTGTGGTCGTTTCCATCTGTGTATGCCTGTATCTCTGTATGTGTGTGTGTCTGCGTGTTCATGTGTGAGTGTATGTCCCACCCAGAAGGACATTCGCTGCTGCCGGCCCCACTGTCACAATGAGAGATTCATCACCACACACACACACACACACACACATACACATGCACGCACGCGCACGAATACAAGCACATACACACAGGCTACCATACACATATGGTATTATTGTTCCATCATTACGCCTCTCATTCTTCTTTTCAACAATATGTCATTTTGCTCTCTCTCTTGACACACACACACACACACACACACACACACACACACACACACACACAGCAGAAGACAAATGTAAATGTGTTGTTGTCAGACTAGAAAAAATGATACAATTAAATCACATCTTTTAAAAACTTTAATTGTTTTCAGTTTGCAACTAAATGCTGAGTTAAAATTTTAAATACAGTTTAATTTCATTTAAAAAACGAATTAAGTAAAAGTTTTTGTTATTACATCCAGTATTCTCCCACCGCGACCTGATTTTTTCCAGGAGTTTCCAACACTTTACAATGTACCCTTACAAACTGTGTGACCCTTAGCTCCAGCAAGTTTTAATATCTTTGTTTTGTGCACAATCTGTATTTTAAGAAAAGCCTAATAAAGAAAAGCCTGTCTTAGTCCCCAAAGAGTAAAACCATGGTTCAGATCAAACACTTTCTATTTGCATGTTTGTGCATAACATCTACAAGTCTAGGTTCAGTATGCATTAGAAATAGAAGAAAGGAGAATGGACAGAATGGCAATCAAAGACCAGAAGAATAGAGTAAGATGAGTAAGACTTTTTTGTTGCATGATTGCCACATCTGATGACCATTCCTTTACTTCCACACATCCACGCCCACAATCACATTCTCCTTTCAAAATAAAACCCTCAGTAGTTTAATTGAATGTAGATCTTTTTTTTTTTCATGAACTCAATATTGGAGAAGGAAAATAAATCATCCAGTCTACACTCTGATCATGGTAGGGTGTAGTGTTGCATCTTAGACATCTGCCAATCTAAGGCACTTCAGTCCTTACACTTCACTTGTTCTTTTCATCTGCCCCTACCCATCTGCTGTCGCGTTCATCCCTTGTTCTCTTGTTCTAGCTTTGCTTTGCTTGCTCTATCAGATTGGCATTGCTTACTAGCTTTGCCACTGGCTTTTCCATTTGTCGAACATTACAGTCTTTCTCTGCTTTTCTCCTGTCAAATTTTTCATTTACGTTAACCTTCGTTCTGTTTCTTTGTTGGTTTTTGTGTTCTCCCTTCTTGCATCTACTTATTCATCTTTTTTTAACCTCCAAGCTGATTTTGACACACAAAATAATAGTAATGTAGAGAATGAATGTAACAGTTTTTGTACCTGGGCTTATAAGAGGACCAAATATGAGTGTTAATTTCAGGGTTTTATTAAAGTCATGTGATCACTGCAGACCTTAGAATCACTTGTTCCTCATATACTAAGCCAATTAATTTTTCAAGCTACTAGAACCAACTGGGCATTGCAACACCTTGTTCCGCTCCAACTTTGCACACATTTCCAAACTGTAGAGTTGGTTTTTCGCTGTAGATATGACACACAGAGACTTCGTCTCTTCTGTCTGAAATATCACAGACCTTTTTCAAGTATGTGTATGTGCGTATGCCCAGTGACCACAGGAGCTAGTCTATTTCTCTTTACTGCAGCTAATTGGTTGGACCGTGAGAGAAACAGGCTGGAGAGGTGGCCAGACCTGACAGTGAGTGTGTGAGCTTGTGTGTCAGATGTCCTCTGGCATGCCTCAGAGAGCTAATCATAACCACACTGCAGAGATTAATGAAGTCAAGAGCAATCAGCCCCGACACACAAACAGGGACACGCACACACACACATGAATACAGACACGCACACTCACTTTTGTATATGCACACGCACAGGAACATATAGTGGTTCTGGCTCAGATACACTGGACCTTATTTAGCTGAGGCAGTGACATGTGGAGTGACTTAATGATTAATTGAATCTCTTCTTGTGTGAACATCTGTACCTACATATGTTGCTATTATCAAAGTTCCTTTTTGACTGCTTGCTTAACTTGTGCTCAGCCCCTCTGGAAAAGTTTTCTCCCTTTCTTTTTTAAAACTAATACACATTATACTATAAAGGAACTGCTTTGGTTATTGTCTCTACATTATACTGTAAAATGCTGACTAGGTGCACTGTTGTGGAATTTCTGATGAGATTAAAAAGCAGGGTGTATTTGTGTCTATTTTTTCCACAGTAACCTTTATTGTAATATATATGAAATGTTTGGAATGCAAGAAAGACAAGATACTTACTGAAAGCTTGGAGCAGACTGGTTATTGGTGAATTAACCTACAATAAATATGAGAAGTCTGGTGCTGACCGTGATAATTCTCTTAGAACCAACAATGTGAGTGGTTGATTCAATAAAACCTGTAAGGTCATCATGAGTCAGAAAGAGCTGCAGTGGTGGCACCACCCTGCCACCATGTGACTAGGTAAAGGGGTACTTCAACATCAGTGCAGGCAAGCATGATAATTACAATTAATGACACTTTTCTCTATCTCCAACTTTTGCCTTCTGCTCAGACTAACCCAGAAAATTACTCTTCCTTTCCCTATGACAGTCCTCTTCATTTAGAGCATTAGGGAGCTTTTACGGGAAATCATGTGACCTGGAAATTAAAGGCTATGATTCATTTGTCTCTAATATGGAAACGTAAAAGTAATCTGGTTCAAGCCTGCTGGGCTCACCTATCCAGGCCAGATCAGTCAACACAAAAAAGGCTGAGAATGTAGCTCAGACACCCAGTAGCCTGCTATCCACCCTCATGAACTACCTTACATCATTTTTTAAGTCTGGGCTTCTGGAAGGCAGTAATGGCAGTAGACTAGCTAGAGGCACACCTGCCTTTGGGTCAGAAGATTCCCTAGACAGTGACTCTCCCCCTGCCCAATTACACACTTTTTAGGGGCTGGCCATGAGTCCTGCCTTTGGGGATTTCAGAGCCACAGCCACCATCTGCAGATGGTGCTCCCAGTTGTCTTTCTCAATGATAACATCATCCACATAAACACCGTTGCTAAATTATTACACACATGCAGACATTTTCATTACTTTGTAATTGCTTGGCTCTTATCTAACTGCAAAGAAAGACATATATGAGAAAAGCAGGGGTCAGTGTTTTTAGCACCTCAAATACCTTGACCTTTGCCCCTTTAGGGCCTCTGTGCCTGATTCGGGAGTTTTGTTTGTGCTGACTTAAAATAACTCTTACCTCGTGTACATAATTTTTTATGAACAAGAAACACTATGAAAGGAAACATGTAAGGGGAAAGAAACATATCGCTTGCAGAAAAGAAGCAAATAAAAATAAGTGATGCAACCTTTTACTCTTGGTTGTGTTTTATGACTGATGCAGTTTTAAGTCTTAATTGTTAGGCATGCCTTGCAAGTCTTTCAGTGTATTTATCTTATAAAGCAATGCATAGTGGACTTCACTGCTTTTGCACAGTAGGCACTTTGGAATATGTAGCTGTTCATGGTAGCTAGTGACCACCCTAGAACATGCATCAGCACACTTGCATTTGTGGTTAGTGAGTGTGTCCAAGAAACTTTAACCAGCTTTGGCCTTTTGGCCATAATGCCCATTGATTGATTTGTTTTCACATTCACTAGCTGACTGCCATGGCTGGGCTGGAACTTTAAAACATGTTTTTTTTATGTTATATAAAAATAAGGGAAATTCATTTATTATATTCTACATGAAAAACTATAGAACATTGCAAAAACAAACAGAATCCTTACTTACTTTTTGGTTCATTTTTAGACTCTTTGCTGAATTTGTTACATGGTATGTCTGTAATTACTCAACATTTAAGACTGAGATTTTTTACCAGTGTATTATATTTTATATATATATATATATATATATATATATATATATATATATATATATATATATATAGCATTTATATAGTGCTTTCTGAGACCCTCAAAGCGTTTTACAATTCATTCACTCTCACATTCACACACTGGTGGAGGCAAACCACAGTTGTAGCCACAGCTGCCCTTGGGCAGACTGACAGAAGCGAGGCTGCCATATCGCTCCATCAGTCCCCCTGGTCAACACCAGTAGGCGGTAGGTGAAGTGTCTTGCCCAAGGACACAACGACCAGGACAGACAGAGCTGGGGATCGAACCAACAACGTTCCGGTTACAAGATGAGCTTCCAACCCCCTGAACCATTTGTCTCAATACTAGAAACAAATGAATATATTTGTGTGTGTGTGTGTGTGTGTGTGTGTGTGTGTGTGTGTGTGTGTGTGTGTATATATATATATATGAACTAGACTGAGCAGACAAAAGCAGCTAGTACAAAGGCAAACAGTACATCATTTACCAAGTGATAGTAGACTGAATGCATAAACTTGATGATGATGGGCTTGTCTCTTTGCATGTCAGAGGCAGCAGCAAAGGTCACTGAGCGCTAAGGAAGCTTTTAAGAAGGAGGAAAACACTAAATACTCCTAATCCCCAGTTTATTTGCCGCATGGATGGTTAAAAGCTACTCTCAGCCTCATAAAATTAAAACCAAGTGTGCACCGAACTGTGGAGAAGAGGCATGGATAGGGAAGGATACCAAGAGAGAAAGGGGAGAGAAAAGGCTTAGATGATGAGGTGAGAAAGATAGTTAGATGGAGAGCGAAAGGAAGAGGGAGGTGGGGAATAGTGTGGTGAAGAAAGGGGATTGAGAAGCGATGATGTGCAGCTCCAAAACATTCTTTTGCAGAATGAGCTGTCACCTGTGCCTCTTTTGCTTGGCGATCTATGGTTCACACCGACTGCCTTTGATTAATACATCCCACCTAAATCATTGAAAGTTCCCCTTTCCTTCTTACCCATAAAATGCAATACACAACACAAATCAGCCCCTTAAACAGCAAAGCCAGATAACAATCGGAAAATAATGCATCTTACCTGGGCCATCCCGATAAATTGTTCTTTATAACACCCTCCCTTAAACCAAAATCAATTCATCCACCTCCAATTTTTATTAAAATCTCCAGTAATAAATCTTCCCACAATGTTTGTTCATCTGTTTTTTGATACATTTATATCACTTTCAGTTCTGCTCCAGTGTTTCCCCTGCCTCTACAGCGTAAAATGGGAAAATCTATTTGGGGCCAATAGAATAGTTAAAGGGGTGTTATGGGCGCCTGTTCTTCTGGTGAAACTGGTTGTCAGTTTGTGTGTGTGTGTAAATGGAATCGATAAATGTGGCAGTTTGGTGAGTAGATAGCACCCTTCCAGTTGCTTTTCCGATTAACCCAAGCCACTGAAAACCTGACAGCCATATAACAATATTAGAGGTGCATGTGAGCATGTGAATGTGTCTGCAGTTGTGTGCAGGTGTGCCCCAGTTCCATGTGAAAAAGCCTTTGTCTTTTTATAAAAATCTCCAGGATGTTTACACAGTCATGTTTAGGTTATAAGTGTGGCTTCAGCTTGTGAGTGAATAGAGATGATCTTACTCTATTGTTTTCAAAGAGGCACAAATACACATTATCATGTCTCTCTGCTTACTGGTTACAGTTTTAAGCAGCTGCATGAATCTTTATTCTGCTTTTTTTTTGTAATATTTAGAAGCTGTTCACCTCTCTCACTTGTCAGCTAAATAAAAAAGAGACAAGATACATCCCGCCTAAATCAGTTTGTAAAAGATTATGAGGGTTAAGAATGAGGAAACAGTACTTTCCCTTAGTTTGAACTATATATCACAACATTAGTCAGTGAAAATATAGCCACTTAATTCCCACTTGACAAAAAACACTCAAACATAGATTTTCTCATGGATTTAGAGTAATCATAAACATTCTGAAATATTATGACTACATTTTGTAAAATGTCCTTAAATTGTAAAATTTATATTTTGAACACACTCTACAGATTTCTGTCTGACACGGTTCCTGCACTGATCAAAACCTGACAGTTATCTTACCTAACAAAGAGAAAATTACTTTCTGTAGTAGTTTATCAGCACGTTTATCAGTGTCATGTTGCACATTTTGCAAAATACTTTGCTGGGTATTGTGGTTATCTATATACGAACTGACACCCTCAAGGGATCTAACAGCACCAGACTCTTAATACAATAGTACAACTACTGATGTTCAGAAAATCACTGAAAAACAAAGGCACTGCTATTTCTTTAACTACTGAAGCACAACAATGATGTTTCTGCTGCTTCCAGTAGGTGTGTCCTCTCTATCTATGTCCCCACTCTATCTCTGAGTCCTTCTCTCTCCCTCACTTTTTTTTTCTATTGAGGTAGAATGACACTGAATTAGAAACCAACTTCCAGAAAGCATATGTCATAACCATGAGTGTTCATATGTACAATATTTATTCAACCAATAGTAGTCTGAGTTTTACAAAATACATTCAAGTGCTTAATCATAAATATCAGTGGGGAAAAAATAAAAAGGAAAACTAATTCAAATTAATTAAATTCAAACCAAATGAAATCAGTTCAATTAAATTCAGTGGTATTTATATAGTGCCAAATCAAAACAACATTTGCCTCAGCATGCTTTATTTTGTAAGGTAAAGACCCTACAATTATACAGAGACAGCCCGAACAATCAGACGATCCACCCAGTGAGCAAGCACTTGGAGACAGTGGGAAGGAAAAGCTCCCTTTTAACAGGAAGAACCAGCAGAACCAGACTACCATGGCCAGTTGGGGCTGAGGGGAGGAAGACTAGACAAAATACACACTGTGGAAGAGATCCAGTAGTTAGTAATAACTTATAATTAAATGGTCTAACACACGATGAGTGAAAACATGTGAGACAAGGAGAACCGCTCAGTACATGTGAAGCCCCCAGCAGCCTAAGCTTATTGCAGTGTAACTAAGGGAGGATTCAGGGTCACCTGACAGAGTCCTAAATCTATTCTTTATCAAAAAGGAAAGTTTTCAGCTTAATCTTAAAAGTAGAGAGGGTGTCTCTCTCCCAAATCCAAACTGGGAGCTGGTTCCACAGAGGAAGGGCCTGAAAGCTGAAAGCTCCCATTCTACCTTAAATATGCTAGGAACCACAAGTAAGTCAGCAGTATGAGAGTAAAGTGCTCTTTGATATGGTAATATGAGTTCTTCAAGATAAGATGAGGCTGATTTTTCAAGACCTTGTATGTAAAGAGAGGGATTTTAAATTTAACTGGATTTAACAGGGAACCGATGAAAAGAAGCCAACAGTCGTGCTGCTTCATTTCTTTTAATCTGAGAACTGGTAGAGTATCTCTCCCATTGTGGGAGTGTGAATGTGTGTGAAAGCTAGACACAGAACACTTAGATATAGGGAAAATAAAAAGTGCATGCATAAATGTGTGTGCATGATAGTCCATCTCACTCTTTCTTGAGGTTAAATCTAAAGTTGAATATAACATAATGTTGAATTTATATGTGTATAAATATTTGTTCATTAATTTTAATGTTCTTTAACATTCTCTGAAGGATTTGTATTTACCACTTACCCACTTTAAAGTTATAAGTAAAAGTCATCTTTTTTCACTTTACCAAGTTTTAACCACAACCTGTTTTGCATGTAAAGGTAATGACGGACGATAAAAGAATTCAAACTGAGGTATACAATAGGAATACAATACAATAAGCCTCATTGCCCAGCATTGTCTCATTTGTTAGGCGATCAATGAATGCTTTGCAGAGTGCTAAGGAATGGAGAGATGTTGTGTGATTTATTCTAGGTGTTAAAAAATAATTTGTTTGGATCGATTAGCATTAATTAATTATGCTAATTGAGCAGGATGAAAACAGATGTCGAAAGTGCCCTCCTACTCATCTCTTGGTAAACCTGGCCTTTTAATTAGAGATCCTATTGGTTTATCTAAAAATAACTCATAAGAGATGCAAATGTTTGCTGGACACACAGAGAACAACCCCGACCAAGGTGTATACTTAGGGACTGATGCAAACAAGCACAGGGCACATGATAAATTTGGAGATGATTTGATCATTTATAGCATTGTTTTTAAAAATGGTAAATGGCCTGTATTTGTATAGCGCTCTACTTAGTCCCTAAGGACCCCAAAGCACTTTACACTACATTTAGTCGTTCACCCATGGGTGATGGATAAGCTACATTGTAGCCACAGTTGCCCTGGGGCACACTGACAGAGGCAAGGCTGCCGGACACTGGCGCCACCGGGCCCTCTGATCACCACCAGTAGGCAACGGGTGAAGTGTCTTGCCCAAGGACACAACGACCGAGACTATGGGAGCCGAGGCTCAAACCGGCAACGTTCTGATTACAAGACGAACTGCTAACTCTTGAGCCACGATCACCACGAGAAACCTTACCTACAACTGAAGACAAAAACAACAGCTTCACATGATGATCATGATAACGAGGGTTTACTTTGAACAGGTTAATATAATACAAGAGGGCATGAACATAAGCATATTCAACCCCACAACCTTTCCACTATTTAGTAACCATTAATCCTGTCCTATCACAAATCCTTATTGTCAATTAATACATGTCTCTGGCCTAAAATTTCCTGTACATCTCAGATTCTTTTGGTGTTTTTATGTCTCCCTCTTTTAATTTTATCTATATTTCATACAAAGTTTATCGATGTAAGTCGGCAATATCATTCTTATGTTTTGCAAAAACAAACCCTTCTGCAGTATTTGATCACTTTTTTGCTTTGCAGCATCCTTTATGCATCCTTCTCTGTTAGGAAAGATTACAATGGTAAACTTGGCTCTTTCTATTAGACATCAATGCTTAAAATCTATGCAGAATTTTCCTTTTAGACAGCAAAACTTGTATATGCTACAACTAGTTTTACATTTTAAATAAAATAAGGGGAGGAGTTTATCCAGTGTGACTTTGTTTAGCCAGCAAGAGCCATGTCCTCATGATGATAACAAGCCGAGTTTACGTTTAGGTTTAGTTAAGGTTATAGTTTTTTGGTGAGTTCAGTTTAGTTTAGTTAGATGTTTAATTGATAATCATATTTAGCTTTTTGAAGTAATAGAAACACAACTATGCGTATGTCATTTTATCAGGAAGTTTGAAGTTGCTGTCTTTCTCAGCCAATGCTTTTGTGGATGTGTGTGCATGCACACATGTGCATCTGTCTCTGTGTTAGTTTCTGTGTGTTCCAATGAAGGAGGAGGCTGCACTGAGCCGCATGGATTTGCTGCTAAAGTTTGAACAGTTTTAAATTAAAATGTATTGCCCGTTCTCAATGTATTGATCCCAGACCCAGCTGTGTCAATACGCCGCCCCGGCTATTTTTCCAATAACTTATAAAGATCTGCCAGCCAGGCATAAATTCATTACATAGCTCTGAGTTTATAGTCTCTCTCTTTTTCTATCTTTCTCTCCCATCACTTCTTCTCATACTCTTTACTCTGTCTTTTCACCATCAATTTATTTCTTTATTTCTTTACATTTCACTTCTTTAAATTATAGGCTTTTATTCCTCTGTTTAAAGGTTAACTCAGGAAGTTGCTCTGTTGGTTTTGGTTTTGTTAAAAAAATTTTTTTCAGTACCAGTACTCCCTGCTGGGATGAAACTACACAACTACACAACAATACATGATGAGGCCCAAGGTGCTGTTTGAAACCATTTAAAGCATTATGTATTCTGAGATCTAAGGGAAAAAGCAGTGTGATATTTTAATGTGTCAATAACTTTTGGAGACTTACCTTCCGCAGCATCAAGTTAGAGAAAAATGTGGAAACCCTAAAAAAGTCAAATGCATTATATATACCTAAATATCTTTTCTCTGCATCAAAATGATGTTTTTAATCAAATATTATATTTCTAAATGTGTGCTTTTCTCCTACTAGCCTGCTTCAGCCACTGATTAGATCCCTTCTTGTCTCACTCTCTCCTCTCCTTTCCTTCATTTTTTCTTCTTCCCTTCCACTTTCTTTTTCCTCCAATTTCTCCGCTTTATCTTGTCGTTCTTCTGCTCCTCTTCCATCGTGTCTTCTCATGGTTTCATCTCTTCCTTTCCCTTCTCCCGCCTCCATTTTCCTCGACTTTTTCCATCTCTCTTGCTAATCTCCCTCCACCTCCTCTTATTGTCAATACCTATCTAATTCCACTTTAGCACCAGTAATTGGCTGATGGATAGAAGCTATGGATTGGCCTCTTCCTGATGACTGCATGACATTTTTCTCCCTCCCCTACATCTGGTAATACTAATAGAATTCCAAATCCGCAGCACTGGGATCCTGTCATGAGTAGGTCAACCGCTGTGTCAAGGTCCTATTGGAAAGCCAGCATCCAACATCTTAATTTAGACTTAGCTTTTTTTCTCTCTTTCTCTCTGCTTTGCTCAATGATCAGTGTGTATGACACTCTCTCTGTTTCTGTAGCCGCTGCCTTGTTGTACAAATCTAATGCTTGCTGTTTATCTTATGTCTTTTTGCCTTTCTGTGTAAATATGTGTTTATATTACTAAGTTTCAAGTATTTTTTTTAATTTAATCCAATGAACCAGAGTGAAATGTCAAATATGCTGATTTGCTTGTTTTCACATGTTAATACTTTTTCTTTTAGAGAAAGTGGATATAAAAATACTACGCTGAAAACCTTTAGTTGTTGATAATGATATTTTAACCTTTAACAGAATTAAGACTTTTATATGCAGAGTAGATGTTTCTGTGTGTCTGGAATCACATACTGCACATACTACGTTTGTGTAGTATAAAAGCCCCTGTGTGTGTGTGTGTGTGTGTGTGTGTGTGTGTGTGTGTGTGTGTGTGTGTGTGTGTGTGTGTGCGTGTGTGTGTGTGTGTGTGTGTGTGTGTGTGTGTGTGTGTGTGTGTATTATAGTTGTGAACTGGGAAAAAGAGGTTTGTTAAATTGGGTTGTCATGCTAATTCAGTCAGCTGACTGCATAATGCAATGCAGCAGGGAGATGGACTGAACTTGACCCTGTTAAACCTGACCTTGTCCTCCCTCTTTTTCTCCTTCCTTTTACTCACATATACAGGTACAGGGGTCAGCAATAAGCTAATAAATCTGTTTTGAGTGTTTGGTTTTTCTACAGTACTGCCATACAAACAGCCATTTAATATTGTTGTGCGGGATTTTTTAAACTGCCACTTTGTTGCATCTACATATACAGAAATGTTTTAATATACTACTTTTTTCTATTAAACATTATCCTCCTGAGAACCAGGGATACACTGGATCAGATAAGTTTATAAACTCTTTAAAAACTCATCCTTTAACACAAATTTGTGTGTATGTGTGCATACGCGCTCGTGTGTGTGTGTCCGCATGTGAGAATAGTGGGTTTATTTAATAGAATTTCACAGAATTACACAATAATGCCATTGCAATGTTTAACAAACAAAATATATATAACTGAGCAGAGTGAAGTATAGTGAAGTGTCATGGTCTCCGTGCCTGCCCGGTCGGCCCCACAAGGCTACAATTGCTGTTGCTGTTTTCTCCCTCTCTGCCTGGGCGGAGCTCACTGTGGGCTCCCGCCCTTGGCCCACACACACACCTGACAACACTCACCCATCATCACCGGGAGCACTATTTGAGGCTGGAACACAGATCCTCTCGTCGCTGGATGATTGTACCCCTAACGTTAGTGTTCTCACAGCTCTTGTGCTTCATATCCGTGACTTGTGATTTGTTGGTGACCTGCCTTCTCGTCTGCTTCAGATCTCCCCCCCCCCCCCGGACCTGCGACCTCCCTGCTACGGGAAAGTGTGTGAGTGTGAGCGGAGAAGACGTGAGCGAGTTACCCTGTGATTCCCCCCGGAGTTTTTGGATCCCTTCACTGTACATATATTGCACTGCACTGTAAATAAACCACACCTTGGAGATACCTTACCGCTCTGCGTTGAATCCCTGTACCAGATCGTGACAGAATCATCCAGCCACGGAAATGGATTCAGCAGACCCAGCGGTCTCGACTCCCACCCTCGCCACTTTGGCCGCGATGCTGGCACGCCACGAGCAGATGTTCATTCACCTTCGAGCAGAGCTCGCGAACCTCACACAGGCCGTGGCTCAGCTAACACCGCTACCGGCCGCTCCTCTGGTCGCCGCTCCTCCGTTGGAGGCGCCAGTTCCAGCTGTAAGTGTCGCGCCACCTGTTCCCTCACCTGTTCACGTTGACAGATTCCTCCCTACTCCCAGGGCTTTCACGGGAGAGATTGATAAATGTGCTGGTTTTCTCACTCAGTGTACCCTTCAGTTTCGCCAGCAACCGCAAGCCTTTTCTACTGATGGTGCTAAAATCGCTTATATCGTCCAGTTACTCCAGGACCGTGCTCTAACCTGGGCTCAAGCTGCGCTTCAGGCGGAGCCGGACATCACCTTTTCTGACTTTCTGACTAAGTTTAAAGGTGTGTTTGACAGGAAAGCCACAACTGCCACCGCCGGCCAGCGCTTGCTTGCGCTTAAACAAGGTAAACGCAGCATGGCTGATTTTTCTATTGACTTTTCTACCTTGGCTGAACAGGCGAAATGGGGGGAAGAGGCCCTTAAAAGTGCATTGCTCACTAATATTAATGAGGAAATAAGGAATGAACTTATGCTCCGAGAACTACCTTCCTCCCTGGATGCGCTTTTGGTTTTGTGTATGCGGGTGGACGATCAGGTGCGCGCACATCGGAGCGCACGCGCGCGTTCGGGGCATGCCCCGCTGGACTTTTGTGGGACCCCTACTGCGGCCCATGGGTTGTGTGACGCCGACGCCGGGGATGGGGAAGAGCCCATGCAGCTTGGGCGCTCGCGGCTGTCGCCCGCGGAGCGCCAGCGCCGCCTTGCCTCCGGTGAGTGCGTTTACTGCAGCCGTAAAGGCCACTCTGTCTCCTCCTGCCCAACGCTGGCAAAAGGGCGCGCTCACCAGTGATCGTGAGGGTGCTGGTGGGCGATCTGTCGAGTGAAAGCCCTCTCCCCAGACTTCTTTTACCGGCTACTCTGCGTGTTCGGACTGTTTCTCATTCTCTCTCCGTTCTCATTGACTCTGGGGCTGAGCAGAACTTTATTGACACCTCACTCGCCGCCAAACTGAACATCGCCTTGGAGCCTCTGTCACGCCCCCTCCGCGTTCACGCACTGTCGGGCCAGCGCCTGCCTGACATCACTCATGTTTCTGAATTCCTTTCATTATCTCTCTCTGGCAATCACACAGAAAGGATTTGTTTTTTTTCGTTTAAGGCTCCTCTCACTCCGCTGGTTCTGGGTCACCCCTGGCTTGTCCTCCACAACCCGCATATCGACTGGGAGAAGGGTGCCGTACTAGGTTGGAGTGTGGCCTGCCATATGAACTGCCTCCGGGCTGCGGCTTCCCCCGTTTCGCTCCCACCCACGGCCTCGCCGTCGGACGCCCCGGACCTCTCGATGGTTCCGCGGGTTTATCATGATCTGCGGGATGTTTTTTGTAAGGATCGGGCGCGGTCCCTTCCCCCGCACCGCCCGTACGATTGTGCCGTCGATCTTCTTCCTGGAGCTCCGCTGCCGTCTAGCCGCCTGTACAGCCTCTCCCGGCTTGAGAGGGATGCTATGGAGCGCTACATCTCGGAGTCGCTGGCAGCGGGGTTGATTCGCCCCTCCTCTTCCCCTGTCGCGGCTGGGTTTTTTTTTGTGGATAAGAAGGATGGTTCGCTGCGGCCGTGTATTGACTTTCGGGGCCTTAATCAGATCACTGTTAAGAACAAATACCCTTTGCCGTTGCTTTTCTCCGCCTTTGAACTGCTTCAGGGCATGACCGTCTTTACCAAGCTGGATCTGCGCAACGCTTACCACCTGGTGCGCATCAGGGAGGGGGATGAGTGGAAGACCGCGTTCAATACGCATCGGGGCCACTTTGAGTATCTCGTGATGCCGTTTGGGCTGACTAACGCCCCCGCGGTGTTTCAGGCGATGGTTAATGATGTCCTTCGTGATTTTGTTAACCGTTGTGTGTTTGTGTACTTAGATGACATCTTGGTCTTTTCTAAGACGCTCGAGGAGCACAAGGTCCATGTCCGGCAGGTCCTGCTACGCCTTCTGGAGAACCGGCTCTTTGTGAAGGGGGAGAAGTGCGACTTCCACGTGTCGTCTGTGAGTTTTCTGGGCCACATTATCGAGAAGGGGGACTTGCGGACAGATCCGGAGAAAGTGCGAGCTGTGGTGGAATGGCCTACTCCTCCTGATCGCCGCCAAGTGCAACGTTTTTTGGGATTCGCCAACTTTTACAGACGGTTCATTCGTGATTTCAGCAGAATCGCTCTCCCTCTCACTAAACTCACCTCTCCCAAGGTTCCCTTCCAGTGGGATTCTGCCGCTCAGCGAGCCTTCGCCCTGCTCAAGGACAGGTTCACCACCGCTCCCATACTCCGGCAACCGGACCTTACACGGCAGTTCGTTGTGGAAGTGGACGCGTCGGACTCCGGGGTTGGGGCAGTTCTGTCTCAACAGATGGACGGTAAGCTGCACCCGTGTGCCTTTTATTCTCGCCGTCTCTCCCCTGCAGAGTGTAACTATGACATCGGGGACCGGGAGCTTCTGGCCGTCAAGCTGGCCCTGGAGGAGTGGAGACATTGGTTGGAGGGAGCAGCACAACCATTCATCGTCTGGACGGATCACAAGAATCTGGAGTACCTGCGCTCGGCTAGACGTCTCAATTCCCGGCAAGCCAGGTGGGCGCTGTTTTTCGCTCGTTTTGACTTCACTATCACCTACAGGCCAGGAACACGGAACGTAAAGCCAGACGCCCTGTCCAGGCAATTCTCCATCACTGGGGAGGACTCGGACCCTGAGCCTGTCCTCCCGGCCGCCTGCGTAATTGGAGCCATCTCCTGGGAGATCGAGGGGCTCATCCAAGAGGCGCTGGAGACCGAACCGGATCCTGGCACTGGTCCACCTGGTCGCCTCTTCGTTCCTTCAGCCGTCCGCTCTCAGGTTCTCCAGTGGGCTCACACCGCCCGCTTTTCATGCCATCCTGGGGTCCTCCGCACCTGCTCGTTCCTCCGACGTTACTTCTGGTGGCCTGCTATGACTAGGGATGCCAAGGAGTATGTAGCCGCCTGTTCGACCTGCGCCCGGAATAAGCTTTCGAACCGCCCTCCACCGGGTCTTCTGCAGCCTCTCCCTACACCAGCTCGACCATGGTCCCATGTTTCTTTGGACTTTGTCACGGGCCTGCCGCCCTCCGCTGGTAACACCACCATACTTACCATTATCGATCGTTTCTCCAAAGCTGCACACTTCGTCGCCCTCCCGAAGCTCCCCTCGGCCTTGGAGACGGCCCGGCTCCTCACCTCCCATGTGTTCCGTCTTCACGGGATCCCCGAGGACATCGTCTCGGATAGGGGGCCGCAATTCACGTCCCGTGTTTGGAGGGAGTTCTGCTCCGCACTGGGGGCCAAGGTCAGTCTGTCTTCCGGTTTCCATCCACAGAGTAACGGGCAATCGGAGCGGGCCAACCAGGAGCTGGAAGCTGCCCTCCGCTGTGTCACTTCGCACAACCAATCGACCTGGAGTGAACAGCTTCCATGGATCGAATACGCCCACAACAGCCACACATCCTCCGCCACGGGCAAGTCTCCCTTCGAAGCGTCCCTGGGCTATCAACCACCTTTGCTCCCGGCCATCGAAGGTGAGCACTCCGTTCCTTCTGTACAGGCTCACCTCCGCGGGTGCCGTCGTGCCTGGCGGACGACTCGGGCTGCCCTGCTCCGTACTAAGGAGCGGAACAAGACCCTCGCTGACCGTCGCCGGACACCGGCCCCCGTGTACACCATCGGTCAACAAGTATGGCTGGCTACCCGTTTTGTGCCGCTACGGACTGAGTCGAAGAAGCTGTCTCCTCAGTTTATTGGCCCTTTTCCCGTTGAGGCCGTTGTGAACCCTGTGTCTGTCCGCCTCAAGCTGCCGCGCAACATGCGCATTCACAATGTCTTTCATGTGTCTCAGGTCAAGCCGGTGCTCTCCAGCCCGTTGTGCCCTCCCTCCAGGGCCCCGCCGCCCCCCCGGCTCGTGGATGGTCAGCTGGTCTACAATATCACCCGCATCATGGACTCCCGGCGCCGGGGTCGGGGTTTTCAGTACCTGGTTGACTGGGAGGGCTACGGGATAGAGGAACGCTCCTGGGTGCCTCGAGCTGCTGTCCTGGATGTTGCCATGCTCCGGGACTTCCACCGCAGGCATCCAGGTAAGCCTGGTGGGTCACCGGGAGGCTCCCGTTGAGGGGGGGGTACTGTCATGGTCTCCGTGCCTGCCCGGTCGGCCCCACAAGGCTACAATTGCTGTTGCTGTTTTCTCCCTCTCTGCCTGGGCGGAGCTCACTGTGGGCTCCCGCCCTTGGCCCACACACACACCTGACAACACTCACCCATCATCACCGGGAGCACTATTTGAGGCTGGAACACAGATCCTCTCGTCGCTGGATGATTGTACCCCTAACGTTAGTGTTCTCACAGCTCTTGTGCTTCATATCCGTGACTTGTGATTTGTTGGTGACCTGCCTTCTCGTCTGCTTCAGATCTCCCCCCCCCCGGACCTGCGACCTCCCTGCTACGGGAAAGTGTGTGAGTGTGAGCGGAGAAGACGTGAGCGAGTTACCCTGTGATTCCCCCCGGAGTTTTTGGATCCCTTCACTGTACATATATTGCACTGCACTGTAAATAAACCACACCTTGGAGATACCTTACCGCTCTGCGTTGAATCCCTGTACCAGATCGTGACATGAAGTCCTCATATAAGGATGCAGGTTCTCAGGAAGTGAAAGTTACCTAAAATCCTCTTTAAATTCTAACCCTTTAAATATTATGTTTTTCATTAAAAAAAATGTTGACTAGCTACAGTTTACAGTGTCAGTTTAAGTTTACTGAACATTGTTTTCCAACATATGTTAACCAGGTTTCATTTGGTGAATAGTTTTACTGACTCAGCACTTTGTTTTCCACTCTCGAGCATCTCCTTTTGCCTGCATGTTAAATGAAACAGGTCAGTGCACTGCCATCTAGTCATCAGTGCCCTCAGTATGAGCAAGAGCTAATTCTGTTTACCAGAGGAAATATGCTAGTGAGATGTTCTGGTTATCAAAGAATATTGAACTGGAATCCATGGGAGAAGTACAAGTGGGAGGAGCCACGACCTTTTTGAAACCTTGTTTTGGGACAAAGTGAACAATTTTGCTAGATGTTTTTGTCCTAATGATAAAAGGTCAAAAATAATTGTCCAAATCAATGTCTGAGGGCATTTCAATATGGATGCCCAGCGCAGGGACTGGCCAAAACCAAATTCATATGAAATCTTTTGATATGCATACTTTGCTCATGTATTATTTGAGATTTGTATTCTGCATGCCTAACATGCTTGAAGAAGGATAACATTTCTACAGCTTTTGTTTAAGTGTTATAATTTAATCTAATTAGATTTGACCTGTCCAAGCACTTAAGATTATGCTTTTATCAAAACCAACTAATGTATGCATCTCTTTACCTATGACCTTCAGGTCAGCGCTACAACTGTGATTAGAAAACCAGATCACCCTGTTAAATATGTTATTGAGTCAGACTAAAAAAATCCATCATGTTTGAAATGGCAATGAAATAGTACCAATAATACACGGTTTGAATACGCCATTCAATGCAAGTCAAGAGTAACATTTGTTTATTTTAGCCTAACGTTAGTCTGTGGGCTTACAAGCCTGTGTGGAATGTCCCTTTAAATTATTCAAAGACCAATCAGGTGTCTTTTTCTCCCCTGATCTAAAGATGGGTATCAGAGGTCATGCATTCTTCCTTCCAGGGTCACCTTTCCCTCTTTTCCTTTTAGCACTGACACGCTCACAAACTTTCGCTCCCTATCTCTTTCACTAATGTTATATAGGTCATTGTCATGGTCACATGGTGCTACATATGTTCATGCACGAGGATATTAGAAGCAAAGCAGCTGTGTGCATATACATGTGCACACATGACACGCACGTATGTGTGCACAGAGCCATACACACAAACATGGTCTAGGCCATCCTTTCTCTCCCACAGTGAGCTCCATTGTGCGTGTGTCAGGACATTGTTCATTCTCTTCAGTGTTTCCATGAATACCTTCTGACCTTCTCATAGACTGCAAGGATGTGAGGCATTATTGCTCTTCATGCAACTTGCTTTGGTGTTGTAACCACAATGGGTAACAAAGGTACCTGACAGACTGTGAAAAGGCTGAAAGGAGACAGGGAGGAGGTAACAGTCCCGGAGTTTTCAGCTTCCTCTTAATGTAAAATGTGTGAATTTATGGCACATATTTTACATTATTATTTAAGCCTGTGCCACAAGATACTCGTAGAAAATTGGTGATAGATGAAAAATGTAAACTGTAAACTGTAATTATGAACAATGTAAACATTGCTTGAAGCTTTCTTCTGCAAATGTAGCACACAAATAACTTTGTGTATGGCTGTATTCTTATTGATGCTTTCATGACTGAGTGCTCGTTTATATGCATGCAAGTATGTACAGTTTCTTGCAGTTATGTGTGCATACTTTTGCATAATACAAGTGACTGCTGCTTTTGTGAGAGCTACATACAGCATGTGTGTCTGTGTATGCATGCTCACCGCTGGGGGCTTGTTGTCAGAGCTTCTCTCGACTGGCCAATTAATTATGATGGCCTACTTATGATGTGTAATGGGATGATTTATTAGTAAACACACAAACAGAGCAGGGACACAGGCAGTCAGGTAGCAGTACTGCATTCTGTGGTCTGGGATCATATACTGGGGCAAGATCAGAAGCCACCTCTGGCAGTGTCCTACTGCATCAAAGCGCAGATTACTGCATATTAGAGGAGGCGTGCATCTTCAGAAAAAGTAGTCTGTGGGACTGCGTAGATGTACAAACTGCCAAATTTGCATGGTATGCATCATTTTTCTTTATGGGAAACTAGAAAAAAAGGTTGCTCCTCAAGAGCCATGTTACACTCCCATTTTGTCACACGGCAAATTCTTTTCTGCTTATATCATCACTCTACTGAAACCGGTCACCTTTCTGACAACTAACTTGAACGAAAAGCAGGTTATAAGAAGTTGATCTTCTAACAAGTGGTTAACATCCAAACTATAAGCCTTCCTGAACCTAATGGAGTAGTCCAGTAATTACAAAAAAAGCAGGCCTAAATGGGACTCCATCTTCCACCTTTTAAGATAAAAAATATAACTGAAAAGGTAAAATGTTAAAATAAGAGGTTGGGTTTTTTTTACCAAGTATCTCCTCATAGTCTCTATCTCCATATTCTCTCTTATTGGTCTGATTTGATGCGATTGTGTTATCACATGTAGAACAAGTCCTCCCACTTTAACTACTTGTTTTTATTTTTTTGAAGATGTTTGTAATCTAAAAACGTTACCCTGGATTTACTGGGGTGTGTACATGCACTACACTTGTTTCAAAGCGCATGCAGCATTGTGTGGCAGGTATAGGTGTAGCAGGCCTGTCCGGGTAACGAGGAGAGCTATTTGTTTCCTAGGCTAGCTGTCTCACTAGCTGGGTGGGTGTCCTATTTCTGGATGACACACACACATATCCACACCAAACCCTGTGCCCCTCTACCATACGTTGTGGGACATAATTTATGATGGTTCTGTAACATATGGACTTTTCATCACTCAGCAGCAACTCTCCATACAGTGTTACAAGCATATTGTCTCTTTCTCTTCAGTCTCTCATTTCCTCCCACATCATCATGTGTCTTTTGAATATTTCCAGTTCTTTTTCCTTTCTTTTTGTGATCTATGACTCATTATCAAAATTCTTCTTCTGTTTAAAAGGAGAAATTGATTTAAAGTTTGAGATATATAACTCACATTAGCTTAATTCAGACTATGTAATACTTCCCTACAATCTAAAAACCGTATTAACATGTCATAATCACATTTTTTAGAAATTAGAAAAAAACAAAACAATAACAAAACAAAATATCTCTTCTAAACTGATTTATTCAATTTAAAAAAATTCTCAATTTCTCCATTGTTTTAATTATTTACTTCTTTCTTAAATTATACATATTTTCTACCTATGGCTAATTTATATATATATACCTCGGTCCTGACTTTTTGGCCTCCTTTCTTGTTAGGTGCCTTTTTTATGATGATGGTCTAGAAGTAAATTTATCATGAGTTATGAATGTGACATATTATTTTCTGCAAACATATGTTGCACGTGTCGTGGGGTGTTGATACGCACAATGACCATGTCACCATGGGTATTATGATAAAACACTCGCTAAGTGCATAAAAGGCTGGGATCATTATGCTTTTATTATCAAACATGCACATTGTATGCATGTATGTCAACCCACATCACACATTCTGTGCAGATGTTCTCATTTGGGAGTATGTGTGTGCGCGCATGTGTGTGTTTATGCATGAAGTGTGGTGTAGATGCAACAAGAAGTCAGTGTTTCACTAGCACGCTCCATGCCGTAAAATTAATAAATGTCACAATCAGCTAATGAAGAAAACAAGCTCCTCTCGCAGTTGGCAAAAACCACAAATTCCTGGACACGATACCTTGTGTGATCAACACTAGTGAACTTGGAGTATCTTGCAAAGCAGAAGCACAGGTAGGGGCATTTTAATGAAATCCTTTGGTGAACCTATCATATTGATCAGAATCATGTTGATTAAACTCTGTGTCTGTAACTTCTAACTGTATTTTCTTCTGTTATGCCTCCAGATGAAAAGAGCAAAGCAAAATGAAATAAATAGACAAGAGTCAGATAATTTAATCTGCATCAGAATATGTTTTGTTTTAGGGAACATGGCACGTATATGTGACCTGCTATTCTACTTTGTTCTTAACCAGTGTTCTGGCACTCTCTGTGTAACTATTGATGCTACTTTGTCCTAGTGATGAAGCAAGCGGGCCGTTGTTGGGTCGATGTGTGTCATTGTTATATTGATGTGAGGACAGACCCCTGAGGCCTGCAGCCTTCTACTCCCCTGAAAGCAATAAATCTATGGCCTACTGTTCCCTGTATACTGTGCCCAGCATAGCTTCTCTTTATCTCTCTCTTACACTATACTGTATAGAAACAGGAGGAAACATGCAAAACTATAACTTTAAGGCCTTCTGTTCTGCTCTACAAGGGAAATCATCTCTCACACAATAAAGGTACTTGCATCATTTTTCATTTTTGTTTTTGTGCTTTTTTTTCCTTCATGTTTGTGAAGAGTTAGTCACTGAGCACTCCTGTGAATCATGAATCATTTTAATTCCCTTCAGTCAGCCAGTAGAGGCCACTCACAGCATTCAGTACAGACAGACGGCCCACATTCACAAGTGAACTCACGCACACATGACAGCTGTCCATTACTAAGCAAAGGGGGGTGGGTCAATTTTTTGTCGGGGGGGGCAAATGAAAGTACAAGAGGTGGATGCAGCCAGAGCAGAGAGGAGATGTGAGAGATGGGAGAAATTAGTCAAAACACAAGCTACAAAGTAGAAAAGGACGGAGAATGACTAGAAAAGAGAGGGAATGATAGACGTAAAAAAAGAAAGGACGCGACAACACTGATGATGCCGCGTCTTATTTTGTTTGTTCCTGTTTATTCCCATCAACTCTGCTCTGCTCACAACCGCTGCTTTTGACTGAGGCAGAGAGAGACATTGGTGAGAAATTGAAATTGACACTCATTCAGTTTTCCCTGTGAGGAGTGAAGAGTGGAGTTTAGCTTCCTGCCGTCATTGTAATAATACACACAATGCGCTGTTGTTGTGCAGTCACTCTGCTGTAACATGTCATAGTTTGTTTCTTTTCCTTTTTGTATTTTCTATTTTCCAGCAGCGGGTGAAGAAGGGGAAGAAAGATCAGAGCAGAAGAAAAACAAAAAGACAAGAATGATCAAGAACAGTGGGAGCAGAAGAAAGGCCCATACAATGAGAAAATGGTCATCTTTTTTGACATAAAATACTACATGCTGTGCAATAAGGAAATGCATTCACAGCTATTGACTGTATTCTGGGAGTCGCTACACACCTGACAGGCTATGTACCTTTTGATATATTTTTAACCATGATGCTGAGATTGTTGAATTAATGTTCATGAGCCATAAACTCTTTCTTTCTTTTCCTCTACTTCTTTCTTTCTTGGTAGTGAAAGACAGTTGGCAAATAAATGTAATTCTTTTTCCTGTTTTTAACAAAAAGTTCAACAAAAATTTACATTCTTTTGCACAAATTCTTTGCATATTTTTTTCTTTCTAACACCAGTGACAACAGCTGTTCTCTTACCATGCTAATCTACAGGAAGCCTGACTTAGGTCGAGCTTAATGAATTCTGAAAGATAATTATTATTTTTTCTTTAATGCGAGATTTCTCAAGAAGAAGGTTTCATATTTATTTTAGATTCGTTTGGCTCACCTGTGGTAAAGTGACAGGATGTTTTTATGCATGGTACAGTGTAATCAACATTTCAGGGGAGAACGAACCTTAAAATTCATTTGTGACTCCGGTAGGCTGGCAGTGAAGACATGAAAAGAATGAAAATACAATGGGAAAAAGTGAAAGGCGCACTGGAATGTTTTAAACTGTAAGTTGACCTTCATGAGGCAGAAAGGACAGAGAAGTTTGGAGAATTACTGCTTCAATATTCTTTTAGTTATATTTCTTTCTAGGTGGGGGAGTGACTGGAGATTCCTCGCTGTGACTAATGTGATGTTTGTCAAATCTAAACTTTCTCCTGCTGCCCCCCACCCGCTCGCAACCTTCGCGTGGACAAGTGGTTTCTCTCTTTTTTTGGTTGTGTGTTATTTTTTTCCTCTCTTTTTATTCACTCGTTTTTATTGTTTGCTTTGTTTGCCTGTTTTCTCTACAGAAAATGTAAGTGAATGACCGGCCCACCTGCAGGTAAACAGGCAGTTGTATTCTTGTGATCAGCGTCTTTGTGTGTGTGTGTGTGTGTGTGTGTGTGGGTGTTCGTCTGTCTCCAGTCCATTGCCCCTCCCGGTCCAAATGTGGTTTGTTATATTATATTTGTGTGTGTTTGTGTGTTTATGTGTATGCGCCTGTGGAGGGGCTATCTATGCTCAGATAAGACTGTAAACCAGATTAATCTGGCGTGGAAGAGCTTGTCAGCAGGACCACTGTGTGTTTGGAAGTGTGTGTGTGAATATGTGTGTGTGTGTGTGTGAGAGAGAGAAAGAGCAATGCTCTTCTCGATCTCAGCCAGCCCATCGGGTGAGCCGCTCGTTGTTTCGTTCCTAGAATGTGTCTGTGTGTGTGTGTGTGTGTGTGTGTGTGTGTGTGTGTGTGTGTGTGTGTGTTTGTGCGTGTGTGAAGGAAATCTACAGAGAATGCTATATAAGTGAATGAGTATGTAGGGTCCAGCACTGGATAATGTGATCACGACTCCATGTAACGCAGCGTGACAACAGCTTGTGTATTTGAGTGTGTCTCTGTGCTTGTGTGTGTGTGAAACACGGCATGACAACAGTGTCTCTCCATACCACTGTGGAGAGAATGGATTACTCTGCTCTCTGACTCGAAACACCAACACACACGCATACACTCACGCACGCATGCACACAACTTCATATGCCTCCCATATGTACCATACTGTACCCAAGCTCATACAGAGAAAGGAACACCGGTAGATCTGGTAAAATTAAAACTTCAACCATTCTTAGACTTCAGACCTGTGAATGTCGATCTTTGATGCCTTGATTCTTCTCTTTCTTCACACACAACTTTGGAAGCTTTGACATTCAGCAAGGCTTAAAAAATGTTCACAGTAATCAAATCATTACTTTTCCTTGTGCTCTGCTGACATTTGCAGAGTGAAAATTTCAAAGTCTGTGATGTCAAGAAACTAGTTTTGTGGAAAAAATGTAGAAAAAAAGCTCAGCTTTGTTACCATGTTTGCTCTGAACATGAAGTACAGCGCAAGCAAGCTGAATAAAGAGGTTAGTTCACTGATTGAAGCTGACAGATATGTTCAAAATAGCAGTGGCATTTTCAACCTGGAACCTCATCATTAGAGCTTATGAAACATTCTCTGTGTCTAGACCATAAAGACCATAAACACTGTTTTCCTGAATCAGCAGCATCAGTTACTTTGTCAAGTAGATTTAAAAATAATGACATAAAACCAGTTTTAGAGTTGAATCAAAATGCCAAATAATTATTTCATCACACTTCCTCTTTTGTGCATTTCAAAGCAGCTACACTCACTACAAGTTATGTTGGCGTGATAAAAACTGGTCTTCTAAAAACACAGTCTTCTAAAAACCAGTGTCCCTCCAAACCTTAATATAGAGTCAACTGATATATAATGTGTTTTTCTATCAAGTCAGAGAACACATGTCTGGAGGACATTTGCACAAACTCTATCTGAGAAAAGAAGCAAAGAATGTTTGAAATCTGTTTGTTTTCCTTTAATTTTTCCTTTAATAACTGATAACACTAACATGTCAAACCTTTTCATGTGGTACTGAAAAATTCACCTCTGCTCACAGGGCCTTTGTAATACTGATATAATACTGACTATACAGTCAGACGTGTTGTTAATTTACTGTAAACCAGGTAACCAGGAGGATATCAGGAGGAGCATTCACCCTCCTATCACACACACACACAGCTCTCTATATATTTGCATTTCATCAGGGATGCTAGAGGCCACCTGCAGTGCAGCATGGGATTCTATGTCTTATTCAAGGGCATTACTGGTGAGAACTTCAGAAGTAATACCAGTATCCTCCAGCTGCCAGCTCACAGCCAGAAAACACTCCTGTCTGTGGCGGGGATCAACCCAACAACCTTTAGGTTATTAGTCAGCCTCTACATCCAGGCCAACCTAGGGAGAGGTGCTGGGTGGGTGGTGTGGGATGGAAGCCAAATGTGTGTGTGGTGGAGTTAGTGGGGGTGTTTCTTCCCCAGTGTAAGGAGCACACTGTATCTTCCCCGACTACTCTCTGACAGGCCTACATACATCACCACCCCCAACACCTCTGTTTCTCTCTTCTCTCCCTCTTCATCATCCCTATTCCCTCTCTCCCTCCCTCCATCCATCCAGCTCTCCTCCCAGCCTCGCTCTCACCTGCTCCCATCTCTCATGAGTGCTTGTGTCTTCACAACTCTCTCTTTTTCTCTGTTTCACCTGCTTGTGGGCCCCCCCCACACACATCTCTTGCCAGGCCTCCCTGAGTATCATTTACATCGATGATGCCTCATCATTACCCCTGCCCTACTTTATCTATCACCCAGCAGCTCTGCCATGGGGCCTATTCCTTCACCAGAGGCCTTATTTTTGTAGTCTGGTACTGTAAAATGAGTTCAGATGTTTGGCTGTAAACCTGGATCTTAACTCGAATGCTGACGCACTCATATGTATCAATCTAAGATCATGGAACGAAAAAACTATTCTCAACTAATAAGAGTTTATTCAAAGATCTATTACATTGTTTTTATTGTGTGACTAATACAGACTGAGCAACCTATAATGTTATTGTACAAATCCACAACCACATTTTTTTTTGTCATTAAATAGTTTCAATCCAAATGTAGTTGATAGAATTAGATAAAAATCCTGTAGCCAAGGTGCCACTACAAGAGGATAAGGGAGTGGGGCTGGCACCAAAACATAAAACAAACTTTGGTCCATTAATACTCCACAGCTGTGGAATGTTCTCAGAAAGAGACGGAAAGATGAATTCATGTAAAAAAAACAAAAAACAAAAACAAAAAAAGGCAAATTTGTGCCTGAAATATCTATTGCTGTTGTCAGCTTTTTAAAAAAAATTTATTTCTTCTTTGGCCTAACATGGATAAATGAAGAAAAACAGCAAAGAAAAAAGGCAGAAAAAGTTGTTTTTGCTTAGCATAAAGCGAGGTCTCTTGTGAAGGAATATAAAGTTTAATACAAACCCCCCCCCGCAAGAAACATAATTTAGTTAAAGACTGGAAACCACTAAGTAGGTGCAAGATCATATTGTGTAGCTGCAATATTATTGTAGAATATTACAGTATGCTTTATGGTTTCATGAGGTCACGCAATAGTATAATTTATATAATAACTAACTTTCTTACTTTGAAAAATCCATTGGAACACAATTCGACTCACTCGAGTGACAGACTGCTATATCACTGAGTGTTGTTAGATCATTAGTAGTACACTATGCTTTTATGCTACTTTGATGCTATAATGGAGAGGTATGTACTTGTGATAGCCAATTCGGCTTTTGTAATGGTCTATAAAGACTTACATAAAAAATTGTATTCTTTGTGAATGAATAATTTATTATTCTTAAGCGATATGCTTTTGTGTTATTAGGGTAGCAGAGCATGTGGCAGGAAGGGCTTGGGTCAGATGCTTGGGTCTGAACTTTGGATGCTCCATAGCACATATTCTCAGAGTATCATTTGCTTTTAAAAGGCTTAAAAGAGCCGAGCAGACTTGAGGTCATTTCAAGTTGGCAACAATTCCTTAGTGACGAGTAAATTAATTTATAATGAATGAATGGACGACAGTGATAGGGAGAAAAATATGGTGTTCATCCAATGTGTACTTGGAAGGAATCCTGAAAATATATATTCTGTGCAGTGGCAGCTTTGAAAATGACATTGTTTACCAACAGCAAATAAAATAAAAACACTATCCAGAGTTACTATTTGTGTGGTAAGCTTTGTTGCTCTATGCAGTATGTAGAGTGTACACTTGCAGAATATACATACAAGTTCTGTATTAGGGTACATAGATACATAAAGTATGTATATATACATTAATCTACATGTTAAAGTTACACTCGGTCAGAGTTTCTATAATATTTGAAACGAATGACAACCCTACACTTCAGACAACTGAATTAAGCAACAGGACTATTGCATAGAATCTGTTACACTAATTTTACAAGTCTGTCAGTTCCAAATAATTTAATCTTAATACAATTTTTAATTTTGTACAATGTATTTGTCTCTTTGGGAAAGACTATTATACCTACAGTAGGAGACTTCTACTGCAAACTCACTGACTTATATTGACATAGAAATTTCTCTTGGTCAGATTAGTAACATTACCTTGACCTTGGTATATTGATTTTTACATCTTCTACTCTTATTAAAAGAAGAATGAACCCCTGGCTTATATTACAAAGGCAATGTGTACTGATGGGAATGTTGTGGTGGCTGTGCACTTGTTACACTTTATGCTTCTGGCTTACAGTCTATGCAAAAAGTCTTTTTGTCAAGTTTCTCTTACATTCAGTTGTGTATAATTGTAACAAAGGCCTTTATATAAGGGTAAATATGGAGTGAAGAAACGCTGTCTTGTTGCAAGCTACATTGCCTAACAAACATTACATCAAACTGTAGTAATGGCAGACACAGTATGAGGAAAGTCTGACTTATGTAGCTAAAAGTTCTCTTGTCTTCTGTTCTCTTCTGTTCTCTTCTGTTCTCTTCTCTTCTCTCCCTGATTCATTTTCTCCTCCTACCTTGGCCCTTATATCTGATTAAGCCATGAGAGATATAAGATCAGCAGCGCTCTTAGGGTTAAGTCCCTCACTGTTGCTTTGCAGCGTTAAACCAACGGAATCATGCATGCAAGTGCAGTAGAGGAGGACTTAATAATATAAAAGAAAATTGATTTTCTGGAACGAGATTTCTCCTTTGATAAGGTATTAGCTGGGAGGGAAAAATGTTGTGAATCTTCATTAAGAGCCTCTGATATGCACTCGGATAATCACAGGGAGAGGAGTTTGAATGAAAAATGAACACAAAGGGGAAAAAGGAAACTCATACGTTAAGGATAGACAGAAAGAAAGAATAGGAGAAAGAGCAAAGGAAGAATATGACTCTACAACCCCCACCCCACACCTCTGTCTACCTACACGTGTGCTTATACTCAAATCAGAGACTTAAGCAGGAGTAGTCCTCCCTTAATAAGAGTAAAAATTGATTTCTTTCCACTCCCATAAGATGAGATCTAAAGATGATGAAGGTGAGGATTGGGCTCCAGTTCATTATGGAAAATTAGAATATGTTCAAGCTAGGGGTATATCCCTAATATATCTACCCTGGCTTTATCCAACACTTCTTTACACATTGAACAAACATAGAGAACTTAAGTGTGGCGAGCAGGCCAAGAGTTGCAATGTGGAAGGGTAGTTGGCAGGAGATGTGGAGTATAGTTGAGTAAATATCAGATAATGAGACAGGAAGACAGGAAAAGCGACAAGAACACAGAAGTCAGAGATTGTGGGAATCGGGCGAGGGAAGACAAACGGTCAGTGGAAGTAAAGCAGCGAGTGAAAGTAAGAAAGATGAGAGCAGGAGAAGAGAACAGTTTGCCAACAGGCTTTCACCCATAGCAGTGAGTATTAGGCGGTGCTGGGATGAGGATGAGGACAGCGTTAAAGAGGATAACAGGCAGATGGACTGACTGCGGTGAGGAGAATTGAATAGAGCCTAACCTCAGCTAATACCACTGACAGAAATTTATGACAGACCAGCAGAAAACTATAGATCAGCTGCAGAAAGAGATCCTTTTGTTGAGTCAGAAAAATTGCACCCAGAAGACTAAACAGTGTTGGACTGACAGAACATAAAGTAATAATTTGGGGCAGAAATTAAAGTTTACATTTTTATTTTATTTTCTTCAGTTCAAAACACCAAAACATGGATCCACTGACATAAACATGAGGATAACCCTAATTAACTATGATAAGTAAGCATAGTTTTGGTATGAATAAGTCATTGTTGTCGCTGTTTTAAGTCTGCCTACCACAGTGTGTTTGAATGGGGCTGGGTGCATACATGCCTGCCATCATTATGAAATCTCTGAATGCAGTGTTCAGACCTGTTTCTCTCTCTCTCTCTCTCTCTCTCTCTCTCTCTCTCTCTCTCTCTCTCTGTGTGTGTGTGTGTGTGTGTGTGTGTGTGTGTGTGTGTGTGTGTGTGTGTGTGTCTTCCTTTCTGTTTCAGCCTGTGGGCTGTCTGTTAATGTGTGAAAGCAGAAAGTGGAAAAGATCAAACCCAACTGACCTGAGAATAGTACTGACACCTTCTCACTCTACCACACCGTCCGTCTGCTCGCTCATGTGCGTACGGGCTAGTGAGAAAGTAAAACAGTGAAAACAACAGAAAATGTCACATAAGAAATAGAATTGAAATGAAATGAAAAAAAGACGTACAAACTTTATCTCCAAAAATAGCAAGACAGAATGACTGAAAGCATGAGCGAGCAAGTCAGACAGAGAATTACTGTTTGTGTGAGTCAGAATAAGAGACTAAGAGAGAGATGGGGGAAGGTGAGAGGGAGAGAGCATTTATTATGCTGGTGCTTCATCTACAGATACAAATCACAGGCTGTTATCGCACTGAAGCAAACCCTACTAAGACCCTACACTTGGATCCATCTCCATCTCAACACACAGACATACCAACACACATAAACGTGCAAGTGAGCAGCAAGAAACCAGAGGTATTTGTGTGTGCAAGTGCATCTGTGAGTCTGTGTGTGTGCGCTTAGTGATGGGATTATAAATACAGCCACGAACAGACTCTGTGAGAGGTGAGAACATCCAGTGAGCATTATCGGGGACAGACTAGCAGGTTTTGATGTGCTTGTGTGTATCAGTATTTTTTTTCCTCTGTTGCTTTTTACGCACCCCTGTGTGTACCTGGTTCTGTTACTGTTAAACAAGTTCTCATTGTTCTCGCTGTGACAGTAAAACACACCTACATGAAGTACTGAGGTGCACTACTACTAAACAGAGATCTATCACTGCTACATTTAAGTCTAATTCTCAATTTGTATTTGAGCACAAAGGCTTGCTTTACAAACACACAAAGACACCAAGCTTCTTTTCTTAGTTACTTCCCACCCTTACAAAATCCTTCTGCTGTCTCATTTTTTCCAGTCTAAAACAGGCACCTTGTATAATTCATCAACCATTTCAGCACCATGGACAGCAAACAGGCATTGCACAGTTTACTTCGCTGGCTCTTGGGCACTACATGTGTCAGCATAAATATTCAGCTAGAACTTGTCACAACCCTCTGTGGAAAACTTTAATCTGCTGGTACACTGACACAGTAAATGGTCTTTATGTAAAATGAATACGGGAATACTTTGAGGAAGATACAAAGACTATTCTGTAAAATAAAAGGAGGCACATTAATCCAAAACAAATGACAAGTAAACACAATGAATATAATAATAATAATATTGATTTTTGTATTATTACAAAATAATTAAAAATATATCATAAAATAAAAATCTGAGAATGTCTCTATTGTTCTAATAATTATACATACAGAAACACACATGCACAGACACACACAGACACACACACATATTGATGAATGACACTGTAGTGAATAAAAGAATTGTTTCATCGTTTCCATAATTATAAGGAAAGCTCGACATTATAATAACAATATTATCAGTATATATGCTTTTTGGCTTAATGGCATGTTGCTTTTTGGAGAACATTATTCAGAATGTCTCTATTCTTCGCCTTTGACATTTAGTTTAAATGCACACTTTATACAGTGTTTTTTTATCCAGAGTAATTTAACTTTTGCGCTTCATCACACAAAAGAAAAATTAACCAGTCTTTTATTTCGTCACTGGGACATTCAAATACTAGAACATAAGACCTGTGTCATGGTTGGCTGTGTGGCAGGCGTGCAAGCAGGAGTGGTGGATCCAAAATGCAGGACTCAGACACAGAAGTTCAACTTAAAGCGCAGCTTTATTGCTGGAAACCCTCTTACTAACTAAAGGCATCAAAAGACAAACAAAAACGCTGGTGGACTAAAACACTGAAGCAGAAAACACTGAACTGGAAACAAAACACTGGTAACACGGAGGCAAAACACACAGCTTGTTGAGGGTACGACGCAACATTGACTCAGAGAAACACAGGGACTAAATACACTGGGAAGTAACGAGGAGAATGAGACACAGAAGGAGGGCACAGCTGGGGGAAATTAGAACTGACGAGACAAGCAAAGCAGGACACATTCACATAAGACACGGACCTACAAAGTAAAACAGGAAGGATCACACAGAGATGCGAACTTGACACAGTGGAGACAGCAACTAAGAAACACAGAGACATAAACCATAAGGCAGAGGACTCTAAGAACCGAGAGACACAGAGGGGAACTCAAACATGCAGACACAGACTTACACAGAACAGAGGGGACATAGAGAAACATGAAGGGCAAGGGATTGAAACTAGAAACCATAGAAACTCACACCAAGTACAATAATACAAAAATCACAATGAACTAAAACGCTGGGTCAGGAGACCCAGGACCCTGACAGTACCCTCCCCCCAAGGGCTGGCTCCCGACAGCCCAACACAAGAAAACGAAAAAAAACAAAAACCGCCCAAAACAGAAAACAACCCGACCAGGGCGGGCAGCGGGGGCCCAGGAAGGAGGGCACGAAACAAAAACACCGAAGCACAAGAAAAATGGAGTCCAAAACGGGAGAGTTCAGGGGGCCGGCCCGGGGGGCGACAGCACAGGAGTCCAAAACAGAAGAGCTCAGGGGGCCGGCCAGGGGGCCGACAGCACAGGAGTCCAAACAGTTCAGGGGGCCGACCGCGCGGAAGGCAACGGCGGCGACGAAGGAGACGACGGAGCAGTTCAGGGGGCCGACCGCGCGGAAGGCAGCGGCGGCGACGAAGGAGACGACGGAGCAGTTCAGGGGGCCGACCGCGCGGAAGGCAGCGGCGGCGCTCCAGTGTCAAGCGTACTGGCTGAGGCCCGGTGGGCACAGGACCAGACGAGGCAGGACCAGGCGATGACAGGGCCGGACCAGGCGATGACAGGGCCGCACCAGGCGATGACGAGGCAGGAACAGACGGACCCGGCGACGGCGGGGCCGGACCAGGCGACGGCGGGGCCGGACCAGGCGAAGCACAGGCAGAGGCTGGACCAGGTGATGCGGAGGACCCTGAGGCTGGGCCAGGCGAGGCTGAAGACACGGAGGCTGGGCCAGGCGAGGCTGAAGACACGGAGGCTGGGCCAGGCGAGGATGATGATGGAGCTGCAGCAGGCGAGGATGATGATGGAGCTGCAGCAGGCGAGGATGATGATGGAGCTGCAGCAGGCGGCTGGACGGGCTCCCCGGGCCCTCCAGCTGACGTGGCATGAGGCTGGACGGGCTCCTCGGGCCCTCCAGCTGACGAGGCATGAGGCTGGACGGGCTCCTCGGGCCCTCCAGCTGACGTGGCATAATCAGTAGGTACAGAGACCACCGGCTGAACAGAAGGCTGAGCAGGTGATGGAGCAGCAGCAGGCGAGGCAGGAAGCTGGGCGGGCTCCTCGGGCCCCCCAGCCGACGAGGCAGGAAGCAAAGGCCGGAGCGGTCCCTCGGACCCTCCAGCGGAAACAGGAGACGAAGGCCGGAGCGGTCCCTCGGACCCTCCAGCAGAAGAGATCACTAAGCCAGCCGTCATGGAGGCCACTGGCTGACACAGAGGTGACACAGGAGCCTGAGCCGAGAGTGGCTGCTGAGCAGGCGACACTGGGAGCTGAGCTACTGGAGACACAGGTGACACTGGTGTACTGGGGTGAAGGCAACGAGGACGCAGTCCCTCTCTTAAGGGAGGATAGACTGATTTAGTGATAAATCTGGATGGGAAAAGATGCTGATGCTGAGAATACCAGGCAGCGAGGGCTTCCAGGAGGGTAGCTGACCCTTCCTTGCCTGGACCGCCCATGCCAAACAGTTCGAAGCATATCCTGGCTCTCAGAGCTGTTATTAGTTGTTTTAATCTGTTAATGTCCAAAAAACCAGCTGTGCAGAGGGTGGAAGACAAAAAGTTGTCAAAAAAGACCACCTGAAGGAGTCTCTTGGGGGTGTCCTCAGCGTGGATTACTTCCCGGCAGTAATTCCACAACTGCGCGAGATACTGAGACCGTGAGTCTGCAGGATCCATTTGATGGTTGCGTCGTTCTGTCATGGTTGGCTGTGTGGCAGGCGTGCAAGCAGGAGTGGTGGATCCAAAATGCAGGACTCAGACACAGAAGTTCAACTTAAAGCGCAGCTTTATTGCTGGAAACCCTCTTACTAACTAAAGGCATCAAAAGACAAACAAAAACGCTGGTGGACTAAAACACTGAAGCAGAAAACACTGAACTGGAACTGGAAACAAAACACTGGTAACACGGAGGCAAAACACACACAGCTTGTTGAGGGTACAACGCAACATTGACTCAGAGAAACACAGGGACTAAATACACTGGGAAGTAACGAGGAGAATGAGACACAGAAGGAGGGCACAGCTGGGGGAAATTAGAACTGACGAGACAAGCAAAGCAGGACACATTCACATAAGACACGGACCTACAAAGTAAAACAGGAAGGATCACACAGAGATGCAAACTTGACACAGTGGAGACAGCAACTAAGAAACACAGAGACATAAACCATAAGGCAGAGGACTCTAAGAACCGAGAGACACAGAGGGGAACTCAAACATGCAGACACAGACTTACACAGAACAGAGGGGACATAGAGAAACATGAAGGGCAAGGGATCGAAACTAGAAACCATAGAAACTCACACCAAGTACAATAATACAAAAATCACAATGAACTAAAACGCTGGGTCAGGAGACCCAGGACCCTGACAACCTGATACTAGAAAATGCACATTACAGAAAACCTGACTTATATTTTATTAAACAGTTACCTGTATTTGATGCCATAAAGGTTGAGTGGTTGCTTGGTGGTCAGTATTACAGGTAGTGATAAGGTTGGTGTAGTTTTCAAAAAATACACTAATGTTTCAAACATTATATGTTTTGTAATAATTTTTGTAATGTACTGTAATACAGAGAGATACTTAACTGAAAGTCAATCCAGGACACCTAAACTGAGTTACACTCAAGTGCATGTTTAAAATAACTGCTGCTAAACCACCCACACCTTCCGCTTGCTAATGTCCTCATTTGTACAGCATATTGTATGTCCTGTGTTAAAATACTGTGACTTTGAAAATGCATTTAAAAGCTAAGGCATGGGCTCAAGGTGAATCATCTAATCACTTACCTTGTTCCTGGGTGGGTGTTACCACACACACACACACACACACACACACACACACACACACACACACACACACCACAAAGTCATATGATAACGCGCAAGTAATAACCGAGGCACATGGATATACACCCAACTCAGCTGACACACTCAAACACACATTTATTAGAAGCTTGGGCCTTCTGTAAAAAGGCCTTGTAAAAAAACAACAACAACAATAACAACAAAAAAGCCATCTTAAGGTATGGAAACCAAGAATAGTTATCTTCTTCTCTACACGCACCTCATTACCTGCACTTAACTAACTACACATAGTATTTGCTTCTCCTGTCACCACCAGTCCCATGGGACCTTCCCCTCTTTTCTGTCACAGTGGGGTACGCCCGTGTGTTTTGTTGAACGGACCCAAGAGCAGACACTGAGAGAGGAGCTGCAGGTGAAACAAAAGGCAAGCCTTTATTTTGGCTGATGGCACATGAAAAACAAGTAAACTAAGAAACAATATGAAACACTAAGAAACACTATGACTAAGACTGTGACTGTGGTGGGGATAACAGACAACCTGACAACTACATACAGAAGAAAACAGAAAAGAGAGGACTTAAATACTGTACACTCGCAAGGTGATCAGGGGAAGTGGGAACACATGGGGAAACAGCTGACTGACATGAACCTAATGACGGGACATTGGAAATGAAACTAAATACAATGAACAAAGAACAAAATACTCCTTCAAAATAAAACAGGAAATGTGGAGAAAAATACAATAAACAACGAAATAAAACTAAAATACACACAACACTCAGTACCATGACACTTTTCCTCCTCTTCTCTTCTCTGAAAACATATCATTCTGTGTCATATAATCGTGGATATGCAACAAAATATATTCATGAGGATGGGGACAGGTCTTCACCCTGTCTGCATTTTCTTTCACTCTCTTGCTGCAGCTGTTAAAAGGCCTTCCCACCACACCTTGACCCCAGTCAACTGTAAAATGGTAAATGGCCTGTATTTGTATAGCGCTTTTCTAGTCCCTAAGGATCCCAAAGCGCTTTACACAACCAGTCATCCACCCATTCACACACACGTGATGGCAAGCTACATTGTAGCCACAGCCACCCTGGGGCGCACTGACAGAGGCGAGGCTGCCGGACACTGGCGCCACCGGGCCCTCTGACCACCACCAGTAGCCAACGGGTGAAGTGTCTTGCCCAAGGACACAACGACCAAGACTGTCCAACCGGCAACCTTCCGATTACAAGGCGAACTCCCAACTCTTAAGCCACGATCGCCCTTAAAGTTAAACACCTCAAATAAACTCTGCAAAGCAGAGTTTAAGGCGGTGAGAGGTTTTCTTCCTCCATGGTCTAGGGAATTTTAAGATTGTTTACATTTTGCCATTCAATTTTGATAGTGTAACAAAACAATCAAGGGTAAACAAAACAAAAATAATAGCTATTTCATCCTCTTTTGCTCTCTATATAGCATGCAGCTATTAACTGATCAGACGTGTTTAGTCAGTAAAGGGAAACCAGAAAGTATTTACTCCTAATATTCGCTACATATTAATGTGCAGAAATTTTTTTTTATAGCAATTAGTCCATGAAAGGAAAAAAAAACGGGGGGGGGGGGGGGGGGGTGTCAGATATTGCCACCCACCTCATTTGTTAACTTTTTGGACAACCACAGCAAAGAGTGCTGAGTGCTTACATCGAGTCTGGTGTTAGTACGTTAAAAGTGTTACAGAGATGTCACTTCCTGTTTGTTTCGCCAACATACATGAAATGTTGTGTGAAGTATGGTCTGAGCATCTCTGCCACTTTTCCTGAACAAAAAAATTGTCAGTGATTTTTTTTTAAACTTTCAACAAGATTCAGTATGACTGTTCCATCAATTAGGCTGACATGACAAGCACGCCCCCTTAGAGGCTACATATGAAATTGGAGAGTGATGAGCAACATATTTCCCTGAAGCCTACAGGTGGATAAGATAAACCTTTATTGGGATGCAGGATATCACTGGCACTGATGTGTCAAAGGTAGAGATGGAATATGTTGCAATTTAAATAGGCAGCAATTTGGAAAGGTCCAGATGTGACTTGGAAAGACCTAGGTGTGACATGCCTCACGTGAGAGCGAAGCATGTTCATGTGCATGCAGCTCAAGCAGCTTGCCTGGCCACCGAGGCAGCTTCTCTGCTTTGCGCTCCAAAACTGAAATTTGGTAAGAAATACGGGATTTAAAAGCTGACATTTAACCAGACAGTGCAATATGTTAACAGTAAATATGTAAAAAGCTAATTTTGCCCTATTTCAAAATTTCTGATGTGCTTTAGCATCCTCGTTAAGAGTGTGGATAACTGTTTTGTTGATACTTCATTGCAGCAGAATAGGTCAGCAGTACATTAGCTGAAACATATCTACTGTCAGAAAAAGACAGCAACAGAGAGAAAGAGAGAGAGAGAGAGAAGGACTGAGAGACCTTAGCTGGCAGCAGTGCTGTCTTTTCACCCCTAATTCTTTCCACCTTGTTAGGCGCTCTGCCGTGGGCTGGGCAAATATAAACACTCTGGCAGGAGGAAAAAGGGGATGGTGGGAGAAAAGGAGAGTGCTGTTAAAAGTGTGCATCTGAATGGTCAAAAGAAAGAAGACGAGGGGAGACAACACAAGAAGAATAATAAAGTTCTGGAGAAGAGGTCGTGAAATAAAGATAATAGAGGCTATTCATACTATACATATTATACATTGAGAAAAGTAAAGATGGGAGGAGGAATAAAGGAAACGGTAAATGCAGAAGACCTGGAACAAAGAAACACATCTGCACTGCTCCTTGGATGAGCTGGCCTGTGGTGAGGGGCCATGAGAAATGTCTTTGACAATAAGAAAGCTGTGAAGCTCACATTGCTCCAGACCTCTAGCTTTGATTAAATTAATGGACAACCACTCTCATGATGACAACCACTTTCTACTCCAAAAAGAAGTGAAAAGTCCAAAAGTTGTGTCCTCCTCCTCTAAAGATTTTACATTCTGTAAAACTATCCTGGAGGCTAAATTTGGTGGACTGATTTTGTCACATTAACCATATGTTTCAAAGAAACAAAGAAACGGGAAAGTAAAGTAGATGTAGATCTGTCACTGGTTTTATTTCTCCATCCATATAATATACACCCACCCAGTAACCTGGATATAGTTTGATTTTGATGCTGTCATGTTTGCATTAATAACTCATGTCTTTGATGGTATGTATTGTGCTCTAGTAACTGATTATTCTAAAACAGTGTTTCCTTGAAGGCATCCAGACAAACCAGACGAGAGAGCCCTATATCTGAACTCTTAACTTATGAATTTTTTTGTTTGTAACTGACTCTATATCTGTTTCTCTGTCTCTCTATGCTAGTCTCATTCTGTGCCACCCGTTGTTGCCCCCTGGCCGTGTGCTGGTTGTCGAGCAGAGTTCGGCAGTATTGCCGTGGCGACAAAGACAGGAGCAGATGTGACTCTGGTTGCCGGGCGTTTGGCAGGAGCACTCATCGTCACAGTGACGGAAATGCAGCTGGACGGCACATCATCTGTAGCTTTGTGACTAGATGGGCGTGTGCACGTTTATGTGTGTGTGTGTGTGTGTGTGTGTGTGTGTGTGTGTGGATGGTAGAGGGAGGGAAGGAGGGGGCTGGCACTGGGTGAACTCCCCTCACCCACCAGTGCACAGACAGACACAGCCACACAAACACAATGCGCACACACGGTGACCCTACATGCCCTAGAGGGACTGCAAGTGCACAGCCAGTAACCACACAAGACGGGGGTGTGTATGTGTGCAGATGTGTGTGAGTGTCTTTAACCAGACAGCAAAAAGTGCTGTCAAACACACAAGATGTTTATTTTTCCTCCCTATCTCTCTTGCTCTGCTCTTCATTTCTTGGGGTATTTTCTTCTATTTTGGTCTCTCTGTCTGGTAAGTTGGAGACAAATGGCTGTTTCGGGGCTAAATGTTTGAACTTGAGCAAGGAGACCCAAATTGACACACTTAAGGAAAACGGAGTCCCGAGGATAGCTGAGAGAGAGGGGGAGAGAGGGAAAAGAGAGATTACAGATGGCGGCATTACTCAAGACATCTGTAATATGTACACACCACCAAAGAAAACAAACATAAGAACTGGCCGGCGGACATAAACTGCTGCTGTGCTCATCCCTCCACATCATCTGTCCATTTCCCCCAACAAACCAGTTTTTTCTTCTTCTCTTTCTCTCGATGCATTTTCATTGTCAGACTTTCAAACTTTTTACTGCAACTTTTAAGAATGCAAGTAAAAACACAGAAATTAAAAGTTGGTATAGAAAAAACATCAATCTGAACTATAAAATTTTAAAATAAAGTGTTAAGTTGAAAAAAGGAATATGCAACTTCAGAATCAAGGAGCAAATTTGAAACCACACGTTCACCATTTGATTATGAATGTTTCTGTATGACATTGGTAGTTCATGTATTTTGTCATATGTGTGTGTGGGTCTATGTGTGTGTGTGTGTGTGCCTGTCAGTGATGTGCACTACAGTGGTTTGGCAGCGGTCTGACATTTCCTGCTCTGACATCTTGTCTCAGTTCATCTCCCCTGCTAGTGAATGGACGGAAGCCCTGGAGGGACACAGTAGCACCAGCAACGCAAACTTGTCTTTTTGTCAGCATCAGTGAAGAGCTCTCCAGTATATTAGTCACAGACACACGTACACACAAATGCACACATGCATAATTTTTTTCTCCATACTACTTCTTTTTGATGTGAAATGACACAGTGACTGTGAAGTGCAGACTGTCAGATTTAATTTGCTCTCATTTCATGATAAATTTGATTGAACAGCTAAAAAAATATAAATTTTCTCTCCAAGCACTGTTTTTACTGAATATTTACAGAATGTTTTAGTTTTATTTAATTTTATATGAAATATTGTGCCTTATAAATTATAATAGAGTAAATACCCATGTCTGTAGCTATAAATGAATGTTACAGGGATGTGTTTGAGGTTTATACCCTTAGCTGAATGTATTAATACATTAATTTTTAAAACAAATCTGGATTCATGCAGAAAGGTTAAATGGTTAAACAAGCTTGTTATTTTTGTTTACATGCATTTATCAAAATCATTCAAGAAGACTGTTACAACCAGTGTTGGGAGTAGTCTATTACTGTAATCACATTAAATTTTTCAGTAATGCAGTATTTACGGTAATCCTGAGAGGTCAAATGCAGTACCGCAAGGGATTGCCCTCAGGCAACAAACCAGGTTTTTGGTAGAATTAGAATTTTGGGTTGTTTATTTATTTATTGAATGACACGGGACACCTCACAGTTTAGTAAAGGAGCGGAAGAGGGTTTGACCTTTGACCTGGGGGTTTAGCAATTCTTTCAGGAACCACATCTGCAAGGGATACAGTGCCAGCTACTACTAAGGCTGTTTAGATTGAAAGAAGTATACTAAAAAAAAATATGTGCATGTACACACATCTGATATTTGGAACAGTGATTTGATTTGATTTATTTAATAAAATACATTTATGGGGGGTTAGAGGCCTCAGGAGAAGTCAAAGTTTAGAATAGGTTTTGGAATAAGTTACATTATAAATTACATTAGATGAATAGGGGAAAGTACATTTTGACAGCAATTTATTCAAAAGCTTCCTGACACTTTATTAAGTTTTTAGCCCGTGGTGGTGAAAATTAAGGAGGTTCCCCAAAATCATGATGTACTGTAAATATAACATTGTCTTGCGATTATGAATGTCCTAAATGTATCTATGGAATAGTAGTTCACATGAGTTTAGTTTGGATACAACCAACACTGTCAGCCCTACAGCCCTGCTGCTAGTGCAGCTCAAAATGATGAATTTACAAACTCGGCATTTAGACTTTTTCCCTTAACAGGCAGTAACAAATTCTGAGAGAATTTTTTCACATGCAAGTCACTTTTTTAGCCCTTTTTAATGATGACACTTTATTCAAACTGACTCCGGCAGAATTCATTGTACATTGTAAAGATAGTTGAGTGAGGAGATATAAGCTACCAGATGGGATTAGTTGTCAATACATCCAGGAGCAAAATCTAAATCATGTATTTAACACCCATGTTGGCAAAGCTGACTGAGCTGTCTGACTCGCGGACTACACCAGGCCTACTATCTCCCGTTATCCTCCTTATCTCCGGGGCTCTGCCATCTCCACTTCTGTTTCCTCATCTCCCGAGTCTCCTACAATCTTTACGAGGCTCGGGAGAGCTCTGACATTCCTAAATGAAAAGGCTCTCTTTCCAGCGCTGCAACAGCTGACGATTTATGACAACGAGGCCTCGCTGGAATCTTAGCTGCTGTCAGCCAGCATAATGATGTTTTGATATAAAGATGATTGGTGGTGCTGCATGAGCCGCACTGTGCATCAGGCCCACAGATGTGTGTGTGTGGGAAGGAATGTGTGTGATTGGGTGATTTAAGGTGGACACTCGAGTCGTTTAGTTGTTGTTGTCTATTGTTTAGGTGTTTACTCCTCTGGATGTTTTTTCAAATTCGATTTTTATTTCAACTTGACATTTAGAGTCCCCTTCATCCAGGCTCCCCTGGCTGTCTCCATTTTCACACTTGCAGGCTCTGCTTTCGGCCTTTGTTTTTCGATCCGTGGCTCTATAGCTCTTTTTGAGTTGCATACTCCACGTTCTCTGTCTGCTCTATCTCTTGTTGTTCTCTTCTCTATTTGTCATTTCACAACAGGTAAATTTTTTAACTTCCTTTATGTTTTTTTTTTTTTTTTGCTTTCTTTTTCTCTATCCACTTTTTCAACGTGCATGCTCACGCACAACTCCCCCACCTCAGCCGTTGGTGACAGGCATATCGTTTTCTACAGTTTCTATTAGAGAATCATTGCATGCTTGAGGGCCCCCACAGATTGGTTACATTTTGTTCGGCGGGGCATTAGTGGGCCCCGTCGAAGGGCCCCATCATCATCAGTGTGTCTGCCATCTTCCGGCAGTGATCTATGATTCGGCCATCAGACGTACATAAATCAGAGCGCTAAAAGGATTTCTACTCTACCCCCACAACCCCCCTCCTGTTAAATTTATGCTGCCGTAAAAGAAAGGAAAATTAGTCATTGAAGCCCCCACTACCCCATCCTCTAGTCTTTCTCTATCTCTTTGTCGCTCTCTCCATGCAATGTGTAGCAGTAAAAAAAAAAAGAAAGAGGAAAGACAGAGTGAACAATTGCATGCGGCGCCCATCATCCTCTCCTCTCCTTCCTCCTCCCCCTCCTCTTCTCTCTAATATCATCATTATCAGAATCGTAAAGCGAAAAATAACATGCCAGGGGAAAAAAAAGAAGTGACTAGAGAAGGTTTTGAGAGGGGTGAGTGTATTCCCTCCAACCTCTAATCCTTCTTCCCCCTTCCTCTCTCCAATCATCCCCCCCTCTCTCTCTCTCTCTGCCACACACATGCACACGTACACACAAACATCCACACACTGACACACACATTTAGACTACTTGAATATGAGTGGGGTTAATAATTAGTCTACAACATTCAAGCCCGTGTCCTCATACATGATTGCATGTGTGTGCTTGCTTACAAACTTCTTTTTTTTTCAATGTGCATGTGCTTTGGGATTAAGTTTGCTGGTGTGCGCGTGTTTGTGTGTCTCCACTGTTGAATGCAAATCAGTGAGTTGCCCAAGCAGAACGCCTTTCAAATCCCATCGCCGCTCTGCTCTGCCCTTCCACTCCCAGAATGCAGTGCAGCAAGGCAGGCAGGTATGGAGTACGGGCAGTGCGTTGTTGTGGGTGACTGGTTATGTTATTGGCCCACAATCTACTCATTAACTTCCTGCCTTCCTCTCTGTCTATCACTACTGTCTCTCAATGAGTGGATTTTCTGTCTGTCACTGCGTACTGTTGTGTATGTAAATATGCCTGTCTGTCCATGGGTTCATCTGTCTTCTAGTCAGGCCTTCTTCTAGTTTTCTTTTTATATGATTATATTTATTCTCTTCCAAAGCTTTATTCTTTCTTGTTTTTGTTTTGTTTTTATTTTTGTTTTCTGTCTCAATTCGTCTGCTAGAAGAGGCACATTCATATATTTTGCATTTTAATTTGAGTGTTATAACAGCTATTCTGCCACAGAATTCCTTGGCTCACAACCATAACAAAGACTTTAGGAAATTAAGGGAGGGCAGTTTTTAATCACATAATGAACTATTAAAGAATTTTATCCTGGTGGCACGAAATACCAACTTTTTAATACTAAAATCTATCCAAAATGTCAAACTACATGCATTGCATTGGAATGCATGTATATCATTTTTTGGGCACGTGCCTTCACAATAATGCAACCACAAGAACCAAAAAGGATGAACAGTGCGTGCGTGTGTGTGTGTGTGAAGGATTCATATACATGCACTGTGTGAAGACGTGCGATATTCACATACCTATAGACACGGGTATGTGTGTGTGTGTGTGTGTGTGTGTGTGTGTGTGTGTGTGTGTGTGTGTGTGTGTGTGTGTGTGTGTGTGTGTGTGTGTGTGTGTGAGAGAGAGAGAGAGAGAGAAGGAGAGTGAGAAAGAAAAAGAGAGACTTTCTTTTTCTCCCAATTATTAAAAGATCCACTTCAGTATCTAAATTCTTTAAGGATATGATAACTAGGCCCACAGTATAACATAAAGCAGCAACTGAAGTGGCAAAAGGAAAAATAATAAACATAATAATAATAATGGTTAAACTATCCCAGCTTATTTTTTAAAGTATTTAAAACACCAGCTGAGTAAATTACATGCAAATAAAATTAATTCTGAATAAAAGCTAATAAAAAAATGAAAAGAATATCAGTGTTTTCAGTGCCTGCCTGATCTTTGAATGGAAAAGAAACCTGCAATTCTCTTTAAAGCAACTGGCCTTACTGCTGCTACATCCATCTCTACACCCTGCCAAGTTGAATAAACTGAATACAATACTGCAAATCAATGGATAATATGTGAATAATGGGCAATGATACATGTTCTCCAGTGACATTTTTATGCACTCAATAATTTCCTCTGTATCATTTTGGGTAATCAATGATAATTTAGAGTGGCAAGGTGTCTTTTTGTGTTCACAGAGCACCAAATGGCAGTTTGTCCTCTTTTATCCTCGCTGCATTAAAATGAACTCAGAATGCCATCTACTAAAAATGCCATTAAATAATCAATACTCTTTTAAATTATTCATTTTGTAATCTATGTACTCTAAGATCACAATGCTTACGGATTACAGAAAATGATTTGAACACATTTCAACCAAGTTTACACGTCGGTGTGAAATTTGTTCTTTGTACGCATTCATCTTTCACTTAATAAAGGATGCTTATTTCTATCCTGTAATAATTCTCCTATATTTCCAGTAATAAGTCAGTAGAAGAACAGGAGGATAGTGTGCAACAATAGATGGTGCAGGATGGAGAAAGGAAAGTGGGGGGGCAGGGGGAGTCATAAGTGAGAAAAGGTCCTTTTTTAAGTCTCTTTTTTAATATACTCCTATTGTAATTATTATCATTTCGGCTTGAGCACAAAGGTGCATGCTGTCAACTTCTGTCTCTACAGTTGTACCTTTTTGGTAAGAGAGCAGTGTTAACTCCTGTCAAGGCTCTTTGAAATCAAGACAAGGAGAACGAGGCAGGGAGAGGGAAAAGGCTGCTTCTCGACTACTTGTAGTAATCCCGTCTTTGTATGACGCTAATCATATGTAAATCCGCGTTGTAAAGTGATTTGGTTTTCCTCGTGTTTGAAATAATTATACAGGCTGTGCTTATGGAGGAAAACCTCTTCAGTTTCAATTGGTACATGGCTTTTCTGTTGTCACTGCAGAGGAGTATACTGGCTGGTGTCTTAATCCACCAGACCTGCTTGTTTACCAACAACACGAGAATAATATCATTGTCATTGTCAGACGCACTTATTGTTCATTTGACTCAATCAGGTTTGCGAAGGTTACTTTGAAGATGTACTTCATTGCAGAATACTGATATCAGAATCAGAATCAGAAACTTTATTGTCATTGTCATGAGAACAACGAAATTAAGAATGGTCCCCGATCATTGCATCATCCCTAGCAATATCAAAATATAAATAAAACAATAAAATTCAATAAATAAAATAGATAGAATACTTAAAATACTAATAAGATATAACAGTAAAACATTCACATACATTCCCACACACATGCTTCAGACCGTGCATAGATTAACACAAGAGTGGCGTGATGGACATTTTTTTGTAGTATTCAGATGTGTTATTGCAGTTGGATAACAGCTGTGTTTGAGTCTATTAGTCCTTGCTCTGATTGCCCTGTACCGTCTGCCTGAGGGCAACAGTTCGAACAGGGAGTGGCCAGGATGTGAGGTGTCTTTTATGATGTTTTGGGCCTTTTTAAAACAGTGGGCGTTGTGTAGAACTTCCAGTGTGGGGAGAGGGCAGCCAGTGATCTTTTGGGCGGTGTTAATGATCCCTTGGAGTGCTTTCCTCTGAGCCCCTGTGCAGCTAGTGTACCAGATGCATATGCAGTAAGTTAGAACACTCTCAATGGTGGCTCTGTAGAAGGACACCAGCAGTCTCTGTGTGATGTTATTCCTCCTGAGAATTCTCAGGAAGTACAGTCTCTGTTGGGCCTTTTTCAGCAGCTCGGAGGTGTTCACACTCCAGGAAAGGTTCTCCTCTATATTGACTCCCAGGAAGCGGAAGCTTGCCACCCTTTCTACACAGTCCCCATTTATGAATAGTGGTTGGATCTCTGCCTTTTTCCTTCTGAAGTCTATTATGAGTTCTTTGGTTTTTGAAGTGTTGAGGAGGAGGTTATTGGCCTTACACCATGACGTCAGCTGCTCCACCTCGTCTCTGTACGTAGACTCGTCTCCCTTGGAAATGAGCCCCACCACTGTGGTGTCATCTGCAAATTTCACAAAGATGTTGCTGTGGTGGCGAGGAGTGCAGTCGTGTGTGTAGAGAGAGTAGAGCAGTGGACTGAGCACACAGCCCTGGGGTGAGCCAGTGCTGAGACTCAGGGCTGAGGATGTGTGATGGCCAACTCTGACTCTCTGTCTACGGCCCGAGAGGAAGCTATTGATCCACATGCAGGTGCTGTATGGAAGCCCCAGGTCTTGTAGCTTGGCCACCAGTTTGTGTGGAAGGATGGTGTTAAAAGCTGAGCAGTAATCCACGAAGAGCATCCGCACATGATTACCTACTTAATACCAGCTTATTTTAACTCCACTTTCTGATTACTTTTCCACTTTCTTTGGAACTGCTTTTTCATCTGTGCAAATGGATATTTATCTTTGAACGTACCACTGTATAAGATTTAATGAATAAAACTGTGAATGAATGCTAATACAGTTTACATAATATATATTTCCTGACCCGAAGTTCTGAAATAAAAACTGGTCAATTACAGTTAAACTCTGCAGTCCAATGGTACTGCTAAGAAGAAAAAATCACACGAATGATTGTTATGGTTACCGTTCTGATGAGTTTTCTTAAATTTTTAACTTGAACTCTTAGACGCATTAATGTGGACTCTTATCCAAGGTCCTGTTAATCTGCAGTGCCTGAGGCCAGTAACCAGTAATGATCTTATCCACAGCAGAGGTAACGCTCCCTTCCTTTCCCGAGGCAGTCCTCACAAGAGCCAGTTTCACAGTGTCTGATGGATTTTGAGAACTTGTAGAAATTTTTAAAGCTCTTGAAATTTTGCTGACTGACCTACATGCCTTAAAGTGGAGAAGGAGTTAAACATGTTTTAAATTGTGTAACTATTTTTTTTTCTAAATGATTATATTCATACCCTTTAGAATTTGTTTTCATGTTTCTCTCCATTCCTAAAAAAAAATAAAATCATTTAAGCCATAATTGTGCACAGAAATGAACCCTTTGACATACAATAAAACAACAATAATAAATAATAATAATAGTGATAATGCAGTCTTTAAACATGCTGAAAGGGTTAGGCCTATAGATTAGAAAATGTATGAGTTATTGTAATGCACTAATCAACTTGAAGCTTAAAGCTAAAGAATTAATGCATAAATATATATGTAGCAATGTCACAAATTCAAGTAATACATTTTTCATAAAGGGGTAATTTTATGAACAGTGGTCTGCATCACTGGAAAAACGAGCAGTTTGAAAAGATTGTGTACAATTTTCATTTCTGAGCGTTTCTCTGTTCTTTGGTCCAGAAAACAGAGTGGCACAAGTTTTGTATGACTGTGACGCTGTACTCTATGTTGAGCACGTTCCCAGACTGTGAATTGGTTCTAAGCAGGAACCATATCAGATCTAACACCTGTGGCTCGCAGCCAACGTGATCCTTTTACACCTTGCAATTGAAGAACAGTGTGTCTGTCTACATATGAGTTTCTGAAACATGTCATGATATTGTCGTACAAGTTTAAGGCAAAACAAGAAATCAGTTCAGTATGCCATGGCAAGATAAAGGAGAGAGATAAAGGAACATAGGCAAGGAGGCAAGAGACAGAAGGTGAGTAACCAGAATTTGAGTGATGAAGTAGGTCATCTTCACTCCATCACAGTCCATTGGTCAGTTTGGGTGAAAGTCCCTGAAGTGATCAGAGTCTGCAAGTTTCAATAGAATCTGACCAAAACTCTAGCATGAGTTGCAATTCTTGTGAAAACAACCTTGACTTTGAGCACAATGGGTAAAGACCCATTAGATTTTCGTTGTGTGTAAATTTGGTAACATTTTAGTCGATACAGAAGGAGTAGTAGTGGTTCTTGTGAATTGTGAACAGACAGACACATGGCCAGGTGGATGAGTGAAGCATTAGCTCATGGATTCTTGAGCTGGATAAGCTAAACTGAAAAAAGAGGAATGTCAAACTAAACAAAACTTGACAGAGAGATGCCAAATTGCAGTGGGGTTGTAAATAAAGAGAAACATTAAAAAAGGGGCAAATGAAACATCAACAAGTGCATCAGGAGGAAAATGTTTCATGAAATTAGGACTCAAGAAGATGATTATGTAGCAGAATATCACATTTTAAGAGGATAACAACAACTGCAACTGGACAGAAGAGAAAAGTAGAAAGTTACTAAAGGGTGTGCAGTTTATCCAGACAAGGACACATGATAGCCCCCATTATGCTTTCCCTTTCCTATGGACACAAAATGTACAATCAGGTGCACACACACACACACACACACACACACACACACACACACACACACACACACACACACACACATACATGCGATAAAAAGAGGACAGTATAAAACAAGGGATGGAGGGTGCATGAATCGAACCAGGGTAAGAAGAGATTGTGCCTGGGGTTGTGTCAGCTGGCAGCCAGGGGAAGCAGGTTTGCACACATTAACACACACACAAACACACACAGGGTGTGGCTTTTATTTACCTGTGAGAAAAAAGGCTTATACGCCCACAGCTGTGAGGCTAAAGAGAGGTCTGACCTCACCTCCTCTCTGCTCCTCTCCACTCCTCTTCCTCTCCTCCTCCTTTCTTCTCACCTCTTCCCCTGTGGCTCGAGTGAGCGTATTTGGTAAGTAACGCACCAAGGGCTCTAACCTGCGACCTGGAGCACATGGCACGTGGAAATGATTCACAATCTTCTCTGTGTGGCGCTGTTGAAAGGTTTTGTCTTTTATAACTTTGTTCAAGGAGAAAAGATTTTTCTCTACTTTCACCAGTGAGCAATAGAAACATTGTGATTGACTAAGGCTGACAAAGGCTGCAAACTGAATGGATTCTTTCTACTATATTCAAAGACTTTTTAAACAATTTTAAGTTTTCTATCAAGTGACTGAAACCATATAGTACAGTGCTTAAAAGTCTTGAGCCGCCTCTCATTTTGCTAGAAAAATGGGAAATAGGTCCAATGATTTATTGAATGAGAACGTACATGGAAATGCAAAGCAGAGTTTGTACAATCCTAATGAGTATAAAAGTCTACATTTGGTGTGATCGTCTTCTTTAACATAATATAAAGTCTCTTGGGCAAGCTTTCATGTCATTTCTTTAGCGGTTCTCCAGGCTATTTGAAGGACATTCAAAGCTCTTCTGTGGGTGTTTGCCTTTTTTGTTTCCTTTGTCTTACAAGAGGATCCCACAAATAATGTTGAGATCTGGGCTGTGGAGGCCACTCCATAACTTTTCTATCCAGGTATGCTTTTACAGTTTGTTTGGGATTACTGTCATGCTGGTAAATGAAGCTGTTGCCAATTAGACACTTTACAGATGGTATTGTATGGTGCATCAAAATCTGAAGGCCATGCATTAAAAAGTCCATCTCTAACACCAATGGCTGAAATGCATCCACAAACCATGACAGAGCCTCTACAGTGTTTTACAGATGGCTGTAGACACTCACTGCTGTACTTCTCTCCTGACCTCCTCCACACAGAATGACAATGTGTTGAAGTAAACAATCAAAATTTGGATTCATCACTCCCTAGGACATGTTGCTACTGACTATCTCTGTGCAGTTCTGCGTAATTTGGTATCCTTGAGCCTTTCCTCCCTGTTTTCTTTCATAAAGAATGTCTTCTTGACAACCACACTTCCACTGAGCTCATTTCTGACGACGCATTATTGAACAGTAGATGGATTGACTGAATGACCAGATGCATCTCTCAGGTCCTTTATCATGTGTTTGCTGGATTTTTTTCTTTTGTCCTTACTTCTCCAGTTTCCTCATTCTTTTTAGGGACATACTACACACCCTCCTCAGATAAATCAAGTTTAGGCTAGTAGTTCTTTGGGAATCACCTCGTTGTTTCACAAAGTATTTTGGTGGTGCAAAAATACTATTTAATGCCTGTCAAACTGTGTTAGTTTTGGCATTTTTTTTACAGCTTCAACAAAAGAAATTAAAATAAATTGTGTTTTATGCGACAGGCTGATAGTAACAAAGTGCCTAAAGATACAAATTAAAATTTACAATATTCTGTCCTTGCTAAGTTGTTTTTAGACACAATACTGGTTCATCCCTTGAAATAGGTGCCTTGGATGGGTGGACGAATGAGGGCTCATCTCCTCTGAGTTTGGCCCAGAGGACAGGAAGGAAGGAAGGTGAGCCTGATAAGAGGCCAGCAAATACATCCCAGAACCAGTGGCAGAGTCCTGGAGCAGAAAATCAGGACGTAATGGCTGACTCTAGCAAAGAAACCCTAGAGTTCCCAGTGACTATTGGAATTTGGAAGACAATTGCTGACTCAAACTCTAAAGCTTTAACTGGCAAACAGTACGGTTTAGTGTCACATGTCCCTGGAAGAGATGTATCAATAAAGGTTGAGTTGACTATTTCTGTAGCAGTCTCGGGAACAGGTAGTGTGGCATTTGACTCAGAATCATGTCAGCCAGGACACTGGGCAAAGGCATCTTCATGAGACTAGTTGAGGCCTGTATAGAGATGCTCAGTAGTGGTGAGGTTGTGGAACAGTGCCAGGGAAAAAGACTTTAGGAACAGAGACTGTGATGTGTGCAGAGGCATGTTGACACAGTCACAGAAACAGAGTAAATATTAGCTATCACACTTGCAGCAAACTCAGTGGAAATAAGCAAAGAGCTAGCCAACTCCATGTTAGATGTTACTTGGGTACCACTAGGAGGATGCAAAAATTCTCAAAAGCTCCTCTTGGCACTCCAAGTCTTTGTAAATGTTCAACCAAGCCTGAAATCTCAATGAATAAGGGCTTTCTGATGTCTTTTCTAATGTCTTCAAAGTTAAATGTCTTCAGTCCCCTTAGGGTCATCTAGCGCCTTCTTGTGGAGTCAAGTGTCTACTAGCTCCGTAGTATGGGCATTTTTTACTCAATCAACACAAGGACCATGACCAAGTTGCTACTTGACACATACAGCTGTTTTGATGACCTCCGTAAAAGCTGAAGGACAAGATTTTTCTCATTCCCAAGGCGTCAGATATCGCTGTTTGGTCAAATCTGGAGGCGTCCCGTTCCTTTGACATTAGTGCTCTATTTATAAAAATAGTGAGATTAATTTTTTAATTTTTCCAGCTCATCACAAATGAATGCTAGAAGGTACAGGAAAACAAATTCTGTGAACCTCCAAATGCAAACATTACTGCTCTTAAAAAAACACAAAGAGTTAAGGTGAGTCAAGGCACCTGTGTGACACTAGGGCAAAGTGTTTGCAGTTACACACAAAAATCCATTATGTAGATGCCGATGTAGTGGCGTACACAGTGATGCTTTAGTTAATTCTCAAACACACACAGAAACACATGCACACAAACTTACTTACCAAAATGCTAAATTAAACTATTTATACACAAATTCTTCACTTCATCATTTTTTTTTCCTCTCTCCCCCTCATGGATGGATTTTTAAATACACAAATTAACAAATTAATGTATAATACATGTCACAAAATAAAAACCAGTGACCTAAACATCTGACATGTGAGCAGGCTCTAGAAACAAAAACATAATGTTTTTGTTTCCATCATGGTGATGTTTTTAAGGAAAGTATCCCGTCTTTGTGAGTGTTGGAGTGTAGTTAGATTACAGATGTTTTAGATCTGTTAGCACTAATGTAACTGAAAAAAGCAGTATCATTTGTACTACTGCTAATAACAATGAAACAAAATCCACAAAGAATCAGGAAAACATAGACTAAAGGTGAGAGTCTGTTGGTCCAGTGTTGTCAGATTTGAGCTCTGTCCACTCTTATTCTTCTCCATCGCCTTTATTCGCTTTCTTTCTGTTCATGTTTCTATGTCTGTCTGACTGTAGGACCAATTGTGTGGCTGGCAGTGACAGATGTGCTGTATCGCTGCTTCTCTTCATGAAAGAAAAAAAAAAAATCATGTCTTGTCCTCCACATGTCTGCTCTCTTTTTAGAGCTACTGAGGTCCTGGCCCCATTACACTGATTTACACACACCCTTTCTGTCTCTCTCTCTCTCTCACTGTGTCTCTCCAAGTTAATAGCAGAATGCAGATGAGCACTTTTTCACAAGGAGCCGGCTGACTGCATGAGGCATATAAGTGTATGTGTGCGCGAGCGTGTGTGCACGAATGAGTTCTTCTGGCCGAGGGGATGAGAGGGTAGTGACGGGGTCTTGACATGCTAAAGAGGCAGAGTAAATGGGTTTTTCTAAAGCAGTGGAGGAAATATCACCATTTTATACCAGGCCAATTTATGTCCCCTTATCTCTTCCTCAAACATGTCACTTTAGCTGCTGCTGAATGGTAATTACCACTCTCTCAACGCTCAGTCACTCACTAACACACACACACATACACTTACAGAACCGTATTTAAGAACACGTTCAAGTGCAAACACGCAAGCCATATGAATAAGTATACTTATGCACATTGAGGATTAAATGTTTTATATACATATAGTACACACTCATACACACAACATTTGGGATTATGAATATACACACTTTTCAATATTGATAAAAGTAGATTTTTTTAATCTACTTTTATTCTAATGTTTAAAGGTTTTATCTATTGAATGTCGAGTTCTATGCCTGTTTTAACCACACTGTGAGGTCGCTTTATGTGTTTCAGATGGCCTCACCAATCCTTTAATCCACCTAAATAGCCATTCATGACAGACGCACACACACACACACACACACACACACACACACAGGATAAATAGCCATTTATGTTCGTCTCATTCTAATTCTGATGGCCGTCCCTACCCCATAAACCGTCTCAGGAATTGGATCGCCCTAGGCAGATTATGATTATGGTTATCAAAAAACCACATCACAGATTGCCTCAGTGCTATCTTTTCCCCCTTTGTTTTTTTTTCTCCCTTACTTGCTGTGCGCGCGCTTTATGTAGAAATCTTTGGCGTCCAAAAAATTATCAGCTGACTCCAGGAAAAATACAAGATCATATTTCACCATCAAATTTCTTTGATAAGCATTAAGTGGGATGGTTTAGTAGCCATTACGGGAACATCAATACCTTAGTTTTCTCCACAAGACCATTCCCTACAGGCAGCATACAGAACAACAGCAGAGACATCCTTTTAGTGTTTTTCTTACTTTTCCCACAACAGATGAGTCAGTGTCTTCATTAGGATTGGGCCAGGCCAAGCTAATACAGGACACAGATGATGCTTCCTGCATAAATAATGTCTTAATGAGGTTTAGCAAAATGATTAGCCAGTAGCCAGTACTTAACTGCCAGTGACATACTACAGCAGTCATGGGAGCCATGTGTTTAGCATGCTTACTTTTTCTGCTTGAATGCACCACAGAGAGCTTGAATAGATGAAACAACCATTAATAAGCAATCCATAATCTCCTAATTATCACGTTATGTTTGAACTGTTATTGCCTAAAACTTTTTGCCTGTGTTTGTCTGGGTTTTCCAGTGTGTTCTGTTTGTATATAAGAATGCCTGAGTGTGTGTTGAATAGAGTCTATGACTATGAGTGAGTCTGTAGTCGTGGCCCTTGGTAGTGAGTGCCCCTCCTGACCTTGAGAACAGAGCGCTACGTTGTCAGTCTGAGAGCTATAGCTAATGCTAATGCAGAGAGAATAGCCCCATAAAGTGCAGCTCTCTTATCCACTGGAGTTTGAAGTCTTTCACTTACTGGGAAAAGGATGTCCAATGTCTCTTATTGTTTCATTCAATATCTCACTTTTTATTCTCTGTCTTCCTGTAACTTTGTTGAATTTTTTCCCTGTCTTATTCTTTCCATCTTCTTCAGTTTCAATCCATGTCTCTGTGTAATCTCCCTTTTGTCTTTCTGTCAATTTCTGTCTCTCGTTTCCTCTCTCTGTCCTTCCTTGACCCGATTGAGTCTCTTTTGTTTTTCTTTTTTTTTCTTTTTTTGTGAAATTTCCATGACATTGGCATGTATTCAAACAAAGATATTTGAAATTTTTTCCTGCATTCTGTGTTTGTCGATTAATGGTATGACATTCACAAAACCATTTATGATTAGATCTTTTTTTCCACTTCTCTTGTTAGAGATGTAACTTGACAGCTTCTGGAAAGCATGCCGCATACAATGTAAATTGTATATGGCATGTATAACTGTTTTCTAGACCTCTACAAAGATGCATACTTGACCCTGGAGCCTAATATTAAAATATTTAGTATACTGTACCATTGTCAATGTATGTCTATGTGTGTCCTTATATGCTTTGAGGGAATAAATTTTACTCTGACCTTCCTCACTTTTTGTCTTTATCTAATTCTGCTTCTTTTTCTGCTATTTCAAACAGTCTCCCTTAATTCTCTCCCTCTATTAAACAGCCTCTCTGTCTGTATTCCCGTCTCTAAGTGTGTTTTATTACATGCTTCTTAACAACCCCTTTCATTTTCTTGTTCCAAAAGTTAACACTTAATGAACACTGGCACACTTAAGAACTTTTTTTACCCAAGCCTGCTTGAATGGGTATTTCAATTCACTCGTATTTTTTTCTTGTTCCAACATTCTTCTTGGCTTTCTTCTTTCTTTATTTATCTCAATCTCAGTGTGTCTGACCACTAAAGCTGTGATTGTGCTCTTCCACTGTGCATTATTGCTTCTGGTTTTTCACACTGTTCTACGCCAGGAGATACAATACAGGCCTTATAATAGAAGAACTGTAGAATTAAACTATAGCTGCAGAGCCATTGAATGTTGAACTGTGATGACGAGAGAGCAAGAGAGAAGGAGAGAAAGGGAGGGAGAGTAATAGAATCAGACAGAAAGAAAGAGGAAGATGCCATATTGTGAGTCAGTATGCCCCTCAATCCTGTTAGAGACTACGTCTGTATTCTCATTCTGTTTGATTGTATTTTCAGACCAGCCAGAGCGTCTTTCACTGAGAAACTGAAAATTTAATTTGGCCCCATTGTTTAGTCTGCTTCAAATCCACAATCCTTAATTATATGAAATGTACTAAAGCTGTGATCCATGATTGTGCGACTGACTCAAATTATCTGGCCTGACCTGGCTTGGTTTTGTAAGTCCTGAACCCCATCTGCAGAAATAAAAAGAAGACTTGGGGCGCGTGTGTGTATATCATTAAATGCAGCTATTATGGTTAGATAATACTATTGGCACTCATGTGGTGTCTGCATATTGTGCATTGCCATGAGCCTGTAAGTCAGGCTCAGTAAAGTGCTGATAACTTTGACGTGACATTGAACAGAATCAGTATAAAACTCATAATAGTGCCTGCTGGTTTTTGATATCCTATTGAATCTGATACCATTAATTAATTTAAATTATTGTTGTTTTCTGAAGACAATATACTGCTTTCTGCTGTGGCTGATAATGTTGAACTGCCAGTGACGGGAAATATTGGAAAGAGAGAAGGTGTGGCATGAACTCAGAAGCTGTAAGGCTTTCAAACTTATGATGAATCATGACCCCTGTTGTTTGTTTCAGAAAACTCTCATATGCATATATAACACTTTTATGTGAAAAGTGATGCAGTGTTTTTGTGGACTTTATTTTTTTAACTGTATGACTATTGATTTAAACTTACACATATAATATTCTGGTATTTTCACAAGTTAACTAGTTTTTACAAAAATACTTGGAGTGTAATATATTTGTCCTTTAAACTAAAACCAGGTTTTTTCTACTAGTCTTGTGTTCTTTGCAGTTGGAATATCATAAATGACACACATGCATACATGAGGTTACATAATGGAAAACACCAGGGAATACAGGTAAACTAAATCTAGCTAACGAGATAGAGGAGGCGAAGCTGAAGACAGTACACACAAGACAAGAGGCTATCAAAATATTACAAGAGACAGACACAAGGACACAAACTTGACATAGACAAAAAGAAAACAAGCATGAAGACAACGCTGACTAAATGTGGGAGAGCCAAAATAAACACAGACTAGACACAGGGAACATACGAGGAAAAGAAAAAACCTTGAAGAACAACTAAAAATGATAATTATGAATATGAAAGAAAACAAAACCTAAACAAAAGTAATATTAGCTTACACTGAAAAGCTACAACAAACCAAGTCAAACAGAGAATATTAAACAGAAACTGAAAGTCCATAACTGGTCCTGGGTCCAAAACCGAGGCTCATGACAATAAGTATTAGAGTGGCCATTGTGGCCCTTTTTTGAAATGATCACTTCGTGGGTTGCATGTGGGTGTGTATGTGTTTATGTGTGTGCTTCTTGACGTGATGATAGTGGACAAAGTGCTGGGAGCTTGAGCTGTCAACCTGTCACACACTGACAGATATGCTGCTCCTACACCGTCCAGGCAACGCCACATAGATGCACACATTGTGTGTGTCTCTCTGTGTGTTTTTGTCCCTGTGTGAGTTGGTCATATGCAGTCTAGGCATCGCCAGAATACCAAAGCATGTACTTTATGCCCAAACTCCTGTATGTGTGTCAGAGTGAGAAAACACGGTGACAGATAAGCCTTTGATATATGAAATATTTTTGCCACTGAATTTTCACTTTTCTTGACTTTTCATGTCTGACAGAACAATGAGAGAAACTATAAGACAGAAGAGAGAAGAAGAGAAGAAGAAAATGGAGAGCGGAGAGTAACATGTAATAAGACATTAGTTATTAACACTACAGTGGTTTAAAACATTGCATTAAATGACTTTTTTATGACCTTCACTGTTTTCTGTAGGCCAAAAATTAAAAAGCCAAACTAAACTTTTTAAATAACACTACTTGTCAAATTTCCAGTGACACTTTCAACGACTCCACGTCTAAAGTAAACCCATTCAGTAGTGTCAGAAATGTATACATACAAAAACACGCTAAGATAGACACAAAACATTGGTCCCTGATCTCATGTATGTCCAATAGGCAGACAACATGCTGGTTTCCCTTTGGCTGAACTCTCATAACTGAGGATTGTGGGTATAGCCAGGATTACCAACCGTCTGGGACTGTGAGTGTGTGTGATTTACGTGTCGGCCTCCTTGCACAAAGCATGAATAGTTTTTGACATCTTCTTGCATTAGATTGTGCATTGTGCATTCCTGTTTTCTATTCTAAATTGTACATGTGTGTATTTTTATAGGATCATGATCTTTGGAGGTGATTTGTGTGTGTGTGTGTGTGTGTGTGTGTGTGTGTGTGTGTGTGTGTGTGTGTGTGTGTGTGTGTGTGTGTGTGTGTGTGTGTGTGTGTGTGTGTGTGTGCACGCTGGCAGAACAGATGGCATCGAACTGAGAGGCCCAGTGTGAGGTGAGACATCTCCTACTGAACTCTGATACACACACATTTACTAAGATCCATCATTAATATCATTATCATAATACTCTCAGTGCGACGCTGTCTGCCTGTCACAAATATGATCACTCCTATCATTCTCTCCGCTTCTCCATAATTATGTAACTTCTTTTTTGTAAGAAATATATTCTGCCATCATTTGTACCTGCCAAGCTATTGAAAAAAAAATGGTATTATTATTCTTAATTACAGTTTAGTGCAACTAATCTCGTATTTTCTAATTGTATTAAAGTGTTTTTGTTCAATGTTTCCATTACTCTTTGATGTCAAGATATAATTTTTTATTCTTTTTAAAAAATACAAGCACACATATTTTATAGATTTGTCTTCATGCTTCAGGTACATGTAGAGTAAATAAATCCCACTTACATTGTAGATTTAATGAAACCTTGTGAAAACACAGGACGGGCTGGGGTCCTCCACTGATCGGCCAGCTACTTCCCTTCCTTGCCCTCTTTATTACTCATGGACTTCATCTGGATTCTTATTATTCTTCACATTGGCTGCAAGCAGGTAAGACAGGTAACAGTGTGGGATTCCAGCCCAGTAAGGGACATCGAGAGCTGACAAACACCAGCTTCAATGTTCAAGACTTCAGTCAGCACAGTCTCAGTGAGAGATTGTGTAAACAAATTTAATGACAGCGACAAAAGCCATTCAGTGACAAAAAGTAAGACAGCGGTGAGTGGAGTGTTGTAATGACTAAATATAATGCTAAATATCTCTAACTACATTTAAAATATAGAGGCAAGACACTTGAATAAAGTAACTTTTACTAGCATCACATATTCTTTTGTTTACTTTAAAGTTTAACATTAGGTCATTTAGCTAGTAGAGTAGCTCAGAGTGTCCAGTTCAGCTGGCTGTGACATAACATATTGGTGATGATTTCTAGTTGGAGCAGCCCCCTGTGAATTTTTGCCTAGTGCCTTAACAGACTCAAGAATCATCACCGGTTTCCTTTAGTGTTTCTCAGATATTTGTGTCATCACTCTTGGTCCTGAGGTTTTACTTGTTTTTCTACTTCTACTGTTTTCTACATTTGGTTAATTCCTAATGCTTCAAGATTTTGTAAGTTTGTTGGATGTTCTTGTGACTCTCTGCAGTGCTTTTTGTGTATATCATGTAGATGAATATGAGTTTTGAAATAAACATTATACATTTTACCATAGCCTTCCATCTCCAACACAGTCACTTCATCTATAGCAACATAAGTCTACAGATGAATCCAGTGGCCAATTTGGCATTTCTGCACTGGTATAGAATGACTGCTGCCAGTGACAGACACATGAGTGGTTGGATTGATGAGTTCAGGCAGTGGCCCCTCGCTTAGTGCTTGTGATGCTCAGTTTGCGATACAAACTGTGTTTCGCAAAAGCAACACGGCAGGTTAATTGAGTTTATTTATTCTGTGTAACCACCACAGCTTCCAGAAGCCACCTCTATCTATTAATTAAGCTGGCAAAGCTGTACTAAATTACCAACTAACCTACAAAATGTGCTAACTTACCTGTTGTCGCTTGTTTAACCATGCCAGCGAGTGGCAATTTAGGCACTGCGAGTTTCACTATTGTTAGCTAAAACCATGTTGATGCAAACAAAATGATTTGTCCACTCTTGGCAATCACCCAGGTCCCAGTTATGTGGTCAGACTGGGGCACTCATAATGAAGTAGCAGTTTGTCTACTTCACATGGTTTTATTGGCTAATTACTGTTAATGATATGATTGTATATTGTACATTATAATGTCTCAACTACAGTAATAGCAGCTTGTTGACTTATGGTACTTTCCCAGAATTATCTAAACATGTATTTAAAAATAGCTAAAGGTCTCAGGATTACCCTGTACACTTTAATAGTATGTTGTTTTTCTTTTCTTTTTTTTTCTTGGTTTCTTGGTGTGTGTGTGTGTGCGTGTGTGTGTGTGTGCATTTGTGTGTGTGCATGTGTGTGTGCATGTGTGTGTGTGCCCTTGTGCGTGTGTGTGTCCATAATGGTTTTGTTTTCCTCATTTAGCTGGCTGGAGCTCTTCTGTCTTTAAATGATCCACTCAGCTCTCGCAGTTTAAATGGTAATTAAACAGTAGTTCCGCTGTCAAGATCACAGACTCACATACACACACACACATTCTCTCTCTCTCCCTCTATCTTGCACACACGCACACACACAAACCTACAAACAGAGGCACATGCGCACAAACGCACACAGCCCCTGCTGTTTGAATGGTAATTAAAGAGCCATTCCAGTATCAACATCTGGGCATAGTTATAAAGAATGACATTAGAGCACACTCAGACACACACACACACACAAACACACACACAGATGGAAACTGGTCTTGAAGCATCTTGTAGGAGTGTTACAGAAGTTCTTTGCCACACTAGTTCTCAGCTTACCTGGCTGACAACAGCAAAAATGAATCTTAACTTTAATTCTTTCCCAACATTTCCCACATTTTTTTTATTCGATTTTCTGATCATGTCCAGAGAAGCTCACATGAAAGTAACAGAGGGAGAACAAGCACACACACAAATAAATACACTTATAAATAAAACAAATACCCATGTGGTAGATGGCTGCTCCCCTGATGCTTATTAGAGATTACCACATGGACACATCTTCATTAATCACACAATCAGATGATGAGACACTCCCACGCACACGCACGGTAGAAGTGTGACTCAGGTGCCTCCCCGCCCTTGGGCCCCCTTGTTGAAAGCCCTCCTGGCTCCCTCTTGTTTTTTGTTGCTCCTCCCCATTCCTCTCCATCTATTTCAGTCATCTCACTGTGTAATCTCTGCTGCTAATCTTTCACACCATCTTCAACATCTCATGCTTCATCACATTTCTGCTCTTCATTCATTTTTTCCAGCTCCTGTTCCTATGTTATATATACAGTGTTGTCCGTGATATTTTTTGTTTAATCTACAAAATTGTGAGAAAGACACTATTGTTCTTTTTTATTAAATGCTGTTAGTAAAAGATATTTCTTTTCTTCTTTTAATCTTCCATGTAGTACTTTATCCCTTAACGTACACCTACTGCTAATTTTAATAACCACTCCTGAACACCAGAAGAAAACCTCAATAACCACATACATAGTATGTGGTTATACATACTACTAATTCTCACTTTTATATTCCCTTAAAGGTTGTAATGACTGCAAACTTGTGAGTGAACATGTCGTATATGTCACTTTGTGCATGTCTGTGTCTTCCTGCCAGTACATTTTGTATATTTTTCTACTTGGTGTCCAGGGAACAATAAAGATAAAGCAGATGCCAGCAGATGCCCCGTTTAAAGATTATCAGCCTTTCTCTCCATACTGTTAAAACTCACCAGGGACAATACAACGTTTAACACAGCCCATTTACACCACACGACACATGGCAGTGTGGCACTGAAAGACAAAGTAAGGGGGAGGGTAGCAAAGGGGAGGATGGGCATAAATGGATAAGAGGGGAAAAAATCAAATACAGAAAATAACAGATGAGAAAGTGATGAGATTGCAGAATGGAACATTAAACGAATGTTAACCTCTGGTCTCCCAGGCCAGCTTACAGCTTACATGTACATGTATTTCGTCTACTGATGCACTAGTTCACAGAAACGTTTTTATTTCTTTCAGCTCAGCCCGTCACGTTCACAAAAGATCAAAGTATGTCTTTCTCTTCTGCTCTTCCTGTCTCTTTCTGTCTATGCCGGCTCCCTCAGAGAGCATAATTACCAGCACAGAACGATAACACTATTAATAAATGCACACACAGTCAGAATGAGACAATTCCCAGCGAAAGACTCATTTCATGCTTTGACAATTCCTCCAGGAATCATGGCACACAAAGAAGCAAAGACCACTTCAGGATTTGTTATATTCCTACTACTGTCTGAAAAAGAGTTCAGAACTCTTCTGTTCGCTTCTTCTCCTTTCATTTCTTCTCTTCCTATCACTGCCTTGACCTCCCATTCTTCCAGGCAACTTTCCACCCATCTGTCCATCCAACCATTTATTTTCTATTTCTATTCTCACATATTTGTCCCCATTTCCTTAAATCCTTGTTTCAATCCAACCTTCCATCTGTCTTCTACTTTACAGGCTATAAATCTCAAACAGTTTCATCGCAGTGTTGTCCTCTTTGTTGTCTTCTTCCTCCATCTATCTGTCTGTGCTTCGATCATCTCTTTGTCCTTCTATCTTTCTCTACCTGTCTTAATCCTTTCTTTTTTATTTTGCCCTACCATTGATCCATCCTTCCTTCAATCCATCCATCTGTCCGTCTTCTAGTTTACAGGTCATAAATCTAAAGAGCTGTTTTACCAGAGTACCGTCCTCTCTGTCCCTAAACAGGCCACACCATGTCTGTGACTGTGCATCTATGAGTTTACCTGCATAAACTTGTACGCACTGTATTTGTGCATACATACATTTATTGCATGGCTCACATAGACGTTCCATGCTGGTTGGGATATTCCATTCACCTTTGGTACGTAGGACTTTATTTTGGGAATGTTTCTATAAATCATTTTGTCATTTACACATGCAGCAGCATTCTGGACACCACTGATTTGAAGTGAGGGCTTTATTATATATTTTTTAATAAATAAACATATAAGAAGTGGACCTGAGATATACATAAACACACACAAAGTGCAAATACATGCCAGCATAAATGTTCCTCCACATAAACACACGCCACACACAACGCATTCTACCTCTATACTGTGACATGGCCATAACTCACCCCACGCTACCGGGTACTGTGAAATATGACAGCCCCACGGTACTCGGAAGTGTGTGTGTGTGTGTGTGTGTGTGTGTGTGTGCGAGAGAGAGAGAGGGAGAGGGAGAGAGAATGTGTGCGTTTTTGTGCGTGTTTACGGCATGAGACAACAAGAGTCCACCTCGATGTCCTTGTCCGTCTCTCAGTAAACTTTTCATTGGGTCAGACATTAGCATAGGCGGCTAACTATAACCCACATGATGGATGGAGCCACAACTCTATCTGTGATGTGACCCATGCACAGAGCCTCAATGGATAGAAAGGGCACTTCCTGGTGGATCATGCTAATGCCTCTGGTGCAGCTGGGGTGGTTGCTGTAGAATTTCAATAAAGTTGTCACTGACACTATCTGTGAAGAATCCATGATGTTTCTGTAATCTCAAAACTTGTAGGTTAAATCAGTTAATAAGACTGGAATAAGGAAGACACAATAGACAGAATAATGAAATTAGACAAAACAGCGCTGTCATGTGATAGATCTCTCTGACCTTCAATCAAAATGTGAAAACTTTACAGAAAAACTGTAAAGCGAAAACATGCATGAACATATTTCAAATGATCACAGTAAAAAAACAACAACAAGAAATCAGCCAGAAACATTTGGATTTTATTATGCAACACATTAAAGACACACAGCTGTGCAGAACAAAGAGCTGACCAGCTTGTCTTTCAGTGCTTTGTTCTTCTTGATTTAGGCCAAGTGTCAACACCAGAGCTCTGGAAAAAAAGGAGTGTTGCAGCAGATCTGAGGTTTCCACAACAGTTCTTGGAGGTGTACAGGAACAGGAAAACCAACATGAATATTTAAAAGTGGGCAGTGTACCCCAGGAGAAACAGAGTACCATATTTGATTTGGTTTGGTTGACTTTAATGTTTCTATAACACATTTGGATTGAAACTTAAGTTATTCTGTTAATTTATGTATTTTTTTAAGTTTTGAAAAGTAGTAGTAACAATAGAGGTTGTGTTATGCAATAGAATTAATTTAATAGATTAAAATTGAACCATGTTATGGAATGGCCAGGTCCTGACCTTAAACCATCTGAGCAGTGGCGTGTCTAGAAAATTTTTGTTGGGGGGGCCAGGTAGGGGCACAGATTTGGAGAAGGGTGGCAGATTTAATTGGCAGATAATGTTTAAAAAAAAAATTCTACCAACCCTTAACCATAATTCAATAATCCTATAAACCTAATAACCAAATGCACTTTTAACTCTTATTAGAATGAGATTTTAACCACTACGGTGCAAAGTTTTTAGATACTGCGTTGATAAAGTACAAGAGATACAATCAGTGCTTTGTCAGTGCTTACTCAGCATTCAAGGACATCAATATTTGCATAGTATTTTTACTGACATATAGTGCACATATGTTTTGGGCAAAAACATTTTTGAAAATTAAAATACGAACATTTGTAACAAACAATTGACAAATTAGCCAATGCCAATGCAAAACTTTATCTGCCTGTTAAAAAAAGAAGATAATCTTCTCACAAACTGGTGTTTGATTTTGAAACAGGAAAAAAGTGGGGAAACAAATGAAAAGACTAACATTTGAATAAAACCTGAAAGCAAGTAAATACTTTCTATGCTGCCTTATGGTAAACTTTGGTAATATTGATAAAGAACAACACTGGCTGATGATAAAATACAGTCAGCTGGCATGGTGACACTGCCAGTATTAACCTGCAGGGCTGGACTGGGACAGAAAATCGGGCATTTTGACTACAGACCGGCCCACCAGGTATTAAAGCCATAAAGCCTTTGAATGAAAACAAATGCTGTTGTGACAGTGATGTACAGTCTTGTTGGTATATGTATGATTTCTATACATTTTACGTCAGATAAAAACTTTGGTTGTAAGATTTAGATAATTATTTAATAAAAACTAGGTATTTTAAATGAGAATAAGAAAGAAAAGTATTTCTTTGTGCCCCCCTTTCCCTGTTAACCTTCCTGCCTTCTTGGGACCTTTTTGTGCCACTGCTATGTGTTAAATGGCTGCCATTTCCACTGTGTTCAGTGGAATATAACCAAACTTGCCACAGGATAGTTTTTACCTGTCAATGTTAATATTCCAGTGTGAATTCCTTAAATCAGCCTAAAATGGCTGAGCAGCAGAAATCCCCACACCCATCACCCTGGGGACCATTTTCTGCCCATTGACTTCCATTATAAATGCTATTTTTCAACCCCAAATTATCATCATATGATTTTATTTTTTCTTCTTTTCTTGGATGTCAATGAAGACTCAGGGCCTTGAAGTTTTAATTTTTAAATTGCAAAAAAAAATGCAAAAAAATAATGGCAGGTCAAAATGTATGTTGGTGCCAATCTTTGGTCCATCTAAAGGCCTACTTATAATGACAATCACATATTACTTCAACTGGTTTTTTGTGGAAATATTTAGTTTCGTTTTTTGGTTTTTGGGGCTTATAACACAGGGCGCTCATGTAATAACACTGGGATTTGAAGGGTTAAAACAACGAAAATATAATTAAAACTTTACATGAATATTTCAGGGAGAAGTAGTTTTACAAGGTTGGCTAATTTAAAGTGGAATAAGATATGGATATATGGTCTTTTTATGGCGTGGCTGAGAATGGTCCCTAGGGTGATGGGTGTGAGTTTTTTAAAGGATGGCAGGAGGGTTAATGCCCTACCTGGCCCCCTGGCAAAACTTTGCTAGACCCGCCCCTGCACAGTTACCAGCTGTCAGCTACATAAAAAAGGATCCTGGTGTTATTTATCTCTCAGAAACAGTTGATAACTTCAACTCATTCATGTCACCTAAAAGGTAAACCTGTTTCTCCATCACCTGTTCAGCTCTGATGATTCAGTAAGGACATCTCCTGGTTTCATCTTCATGTTTCCCTCTCACCACATATCTAAACAGACATCATGACCAGCAGCTTTACAGCTGTGGCTCCAGCAAACATCAGCTGATACTAGAAATTAATATTAAATACATTCTAACAACAGCCGATCAAGCTTAAACGTGCTGCTGTTGTTTAGCGCAATATCCGCTGGTTTCCTCTTTCTGGCGCAAAGTGGGCGATAAACAAACAAGAGAGAAAAGCCGATCAGCTGATCATTGATCAGTTTCATGATTGAAGTAGCAACAGGAGAGGGAGGGGGAGAGAATGAGAGAAGAAGAGGCAGCTGTGCAGCATAAAGACAGAATAAATCCAGCTTTGTGTCTTTTTCCATTCTAGCTAAAGTCCGGGACAAACTGCGTCTCTTCTCAGCTCAATACGAAACTCGTAATATTTTCTCTGAATGAGGGACCATTCCATTTTTTTAAGGAGCCGTTGGCAACTCTACTAACCTTATGAATAAAATAAAGTTCACTATCAGTAACATCATAGCACCCACCCAGCTGTATAAAAACTCCGTCAAACTGGCTAGAACGCAGTATGAGTTATTGCAACTGACAGTAAAAAGTCAGCAACATGAAAATAAACTCCACCTAAACTTGGTTTATATCTGACCCAGATAGACTGCAGGTCATAACTTCTTACCTGAAGTTCAGTTCACCTGACACTCGGACTGGCGGCTGCTTCGGGTCTCTCGTCCTGCCTCCCCTTCCCTCATCCACCTGTTGCCTCTGTGGAAGCCCCGTCATAGCCACCACCAAACAACGGAGTTATTTCTACACATCGACCTGCATCTGGCCAATCCACCACCTCTCATTGTTCATGCCATTACAAAAAAAATAAAAAATAAGTCACTGGGGATATGCCCGGTATGCCCGATGGCCAGTCCAGCTATGTTAACCTGCAACCAAATCTGCAGCTCCATACAGCAATGTTACGACTTAGATTATATCTTATAACTCATAACTCTTATGTTAGCTGCCCTCAGTAGCATACTGTCTGAAATATTCCACAGCTGCAATAATTCTTTAAGTGTTATTTTTTTCCTTGGTATTCTAATTTCACCGAAGTTTACTAAACTCAACAAACTTGATATTACTTACCGGGACATTTATTCTGTCCTCATTTTCTTTCACCGAAAAATTGTTTCCTGCAGTGCCATCTTTCGCGCTTGGCTCTCCTACCTTTGCTAACGTGATGCGCATAGCGCAGAAGCGATGCTGCATTCACGTACACTAGGATATCTGAGCGTCACCGTGAAAACATAATCGGACATTTGATATTTGATTGAATTTTATTGTTTTGCCTTTGGGGTGGCACCTGGGGTGGCCAGTCTGGTTTGGGGGGTGGCCTGTGCCCCCCCAGGCCACCCCGCTGGACACGCCATTGCATCTGAGATGTAGTTAGCCTAAAGTATCCTGTTTAATCATAATAGAAACTTTTAATATGACCTAAAACTATTTGATAAGCAGATTTATAAGAAACTTCTAATTGATGCTGCTGCTGCAGATGGTGTGAAATGTTGTACTGTTGCAATGTCCCACTCTTTTTTTTCTAGCACCACAGCAGTAAACTGTACATTTACCTAAAAACACTAGATGTCAACAGTCTAAGAGAGCAAAAGCCTGCAGGTTGGGCTTTCATCCCTATAGAAGACAGTGATGCATTTGCACGCACGTGTGCACTGATATAAACACATATACAGACAAAGCTGTCTTTGTGCCCCAGCATCTACTTATGCTCATCTTCAAGCATAAGTAGATGGTCTTAAAGTCTTAAATCAGACTTTACCATCCTTACATCTCTCACTTTCCAGCTGCCCATTGTTGCAGCTCTCAACCATTCAATCATTCTTTCTACCACCTGCAGACTCCATCCCCTTCTGTATAGTTGTGGCCAATCATGTCAGCTGTGTTGTTAAAGGATTAGTGACAGCCCATTCGGACGGCCTCCCTCAGATTCTATCCCCCAACTCACCAGGGAACAAATAAAACACAAAGACAGACAAACTCACATAACTGGGGAATCCACCTAACAGTAGAAGTCCAAAACATTCTCAGTAGGAACATGGGACATGCTGAGGGCTTAGCTCGGTGATATGATGGAGGCCTGGTGCGTATGTGTATCTGTGTGATGTTGTGCACCTGTGTGAATCTGTTTTGCATTTGCTTTTTCATTTTCAGTGAAAGTAATACTATATATTTGTGTGCATATATGTGTGTGTGTTCATCTCATAATGTGTTAGGCAGGTAAATAAATAATGAAGGTGACAGTCATTTGAAATGGAGTTGATGTTTTTTCACTGTAAGACAGTTCCTATGATACACACCCTCTCTGTGTGCAAAAGCAATATATTTGTGAATAAGAGAAAGAGGACAGGTATGTATGTGTAGCATAGTTTACTAACGCAATTTAGCATCCCACTTCACTGCTGTCATATGCAATCATGCAGGCTATGGTAGGTGCAGTATAAAAGCAAGTGGCACAAAGAATAACTGTGCAAGTAAATATCAAAATTAGATCTATGCAAATACAGACCAACACACAAAGGTCAAAAAGACAAAATAAATCTACCTGTTAATTGGACACATGCAACATGTGCACATACAGATATGGATGTAAACATGGTTTTATGACAATATAGAAGAAATAACATACAGTATGTTAGCAAGCACTTAAGAATGAAATGTACATACACACACAACAACATGATGACAGAGTACATAATTATCCAGTTATCAATGAGACAGTGCTTCTGCCCTTCTCTGGACCACTGGAGTGTGTCATTACGTTTCCTCACGACCCCATCTGTCACACAGGCATACACACACACACACAAACACACACGCACACTATAAGCATACACATAGACTCATGTATATATTCAGTTAAGTCTGTATCCAGTTAAGGTCCATAGTGTAGACCCCCTATGCTAACCAAGCATACCTCGGATATGAGTGAGAGAGAAATAACTGAAGCCATACTGGCTTGGAAATCACCTGAATTAACAAGGTCCACATCAGGTGTTAAAGACAAGCTGATGAGAAGACAGTTACTGAAACAAGGAGGCATAAGTGGGCAAGAGATGAGGACAGGGTGCTGTTGAAATGCTACTACGCAAGTAACCCCAGTCAAAGGGCATACATGAAGAGGATGTGGGACCAATGGAGTCTTCGATACCCAGTATCCAGACTGAGGGCGCAACAACTAGGAGGTCAGTGTTCCAGCATTCGGAAGAAGGAAATCTTCTCACAGCTAGAGATTGACGAGGTACAACACACATGCTACAGCAAGGGCGAGCCAGGACATCAGGTCAGAGGGGAGATATCATCACCTCCACTCGAGCTTGGGTACCAAGCCTAAAGTATGACAGAAGGAGTGTGAGACTCAGACTGTATGCAAAGTGAAAGGAGGGAGGCTAAGGACCCTGTCTTGAATGAGACAACAAACATCCATGAGTACATTAAGAAGATGGCCAAAAATGACCCCATGCATAGTGAATACCTCAGACAGCAGAAACTCAAGAAAGAAGAGGAGGAACCATGATGGAAGGACAGGGCCTTGCACGGAATGTACCACCAGCAGATGGAAGCAGTGGTTGACATCCAGAAATCCTAGACCTGAAAACCTGGAGAAAGCTGGACTGAAAGTCCCCCCACCACACACACACACACACACACACACACACACACACACACACACACACACACAAACAGGCAAACTCTATTCAGACTCAGACTATTTTTAAATATACATAGATAAATGTGTTTATATTGCATTATATGGACCATTTTAAAGTCCAAAATCACCCTGGCCACAAAAAAATATGCCAAAGCCAACTATCCCGTCTGTTAATGATGTCACTTACCTTGTCTGCAGGCATATTTAGATCGATATCAGTCACATCTATTCTACACATCCTGGTAAAGCTTACCAGTAAACAACTAGTAACCAAGCAGCTGATTGTCCTTATCACCGAGAGCAAAAATAAACCACGCCTTTAATTGAGAATTAATGCTGGACTTCTAGTTTTGGGGACTTGGACATTCAAAATCTAAAATTAGTCATTAAAAGCTATGGATTTAACACACCATCACTTTTTGTGTTAATTTTCAACACATCATTGCTAAGAATGCAAAGTGCTCAAGTGTGTGTGTCTGAGAAAGACAGAGCAAGTGAGTGAGAGAGAGATTGAGTAACACAATTTATATCTCAATTGCACTGTCACAAATTGCCCAGTAACCCTGCGCCAGTCTTGCGGTTGAGTCCTGTCAGTCTGGTCTATTCTGGGACAGTAAACCTAAATCTGCCTCCACTTCCACTCCCTTTAACGCTCATTTCTGACTCTCTGTCTCTTTCTGTGTTTATCTCTGTTATCTCTTTCCCTTCTCTCTTTTTGGCTGTCTGTCCTCTGTCTCTGATTCTATGTCTGTCTCACCCTGTCAAAAGATGAGGCAGGTATCTTTTGGCTTCTTGGGTATGTGTGCGTGTATGTGCACACGCGTGTCTGTAGTCCATCCGGTAGATTGGTGTAGGTTTCAGTCCTTCGTGACCCAGCGTGGCTAAACAAGGCTTAGGTTGCTTTCATAGAGAGCAAGAGAGGGAGAAACAGAATGAGACATACAGAAACAGACAGCATGTGAATAGTGAGAGTGAGATAAAGGGAAAAAAAGATACTTTCAAGATTATTTGCAAATAAAAAGAAAAGAATTTTATGATTTTCCTGTTTGAGTTAATGTACCCATTGGTGGTGATCACCATCAGATCACCACCAGTGGGTACATGCAGAACTCTGTGGATACCTTTTACATGTACTCAAAAAATGCACGAAGAGGTGAATCCTAAAGTGTACTCAGACCAGTTAACTTCCACAGTCAACACTTTTTAATCAGAGTATTGCATTTAGTCACTTAAACTGCTGGAGTATTCATCTGGTCAGTAAAGTAGCAGAGGCGGTTGTTCCTCCTTGTGCAAGGAGGAACAGAATGAGCACTGCCAGAGCCCTACAAAATGAACTCTATTCATACCAATGACTAGACCATTGCAATACTCAATCTCACGTGGCAAGAGTGTGCCAACAGTTCCTCAAGCATGAAGGAACTGATACTGTTGACTGGTCCATAAGCTTGCTTGACTTAAATCCAATAGAAAATATCTGTGACATTATTCTTTAGTCCATTCAGTGCTTCCAGGTTGAATCTCACACTGCCTAGAAGCTCAGTGAGGCCCTGTCCCAGATCTGGGAGGGGATCACCCTCATTAGAAGCAGTCAGGCATGCATACAAGCACCTCGGGGCCATACAAACTACTGAGTACCATTTTGAGTAGCTGCAATGAAATTTTGGCAAAATGGACTAGCCTGCTGTATCATTTTTTTCACTTTGATTTTCAGGGTGTCTTTGAATTCAGAAGACCCTTATGAAGAAAACATCGAGGGAACAGTTTATCCTGCCCGGGATAGGGTTACCGGGGCCCCGCCCTGGAGCCAGAGGGCGAGTGGAGGGTGGCCAGGCCTTAGTCCATGGGGCCCGGCCGGGCACAGCCCAAAAAGGGGACATGGGCCCATCCTCCCGCAGGCCCACCACCCGCAGGAGGCGCCATAGGGGTCAGGTACATTGTGTGCCGGGCGGCGGCCAGGAGCGGAGGCCCTGGCGGCCAAGACTGGCAATTGGGACATGGAGTGTCACCTCTCTGGTGGGGAAGGAGCCTGAGTTAGTGCGTGAGGTTGAGAGGTACCGGCTAGATATAGTCAGGCTCACCTCTACGCATGGCTTGGGCTCTGGAACCAGTCTCCTGGAGAGGGGCTGGACTCTGTCTCAGTCTGGAGTTCCCCCTAGTGAGAGGCAGCGGGCTGGGGTGGGTATTCTAATATGCCCTCGGCTTGCTGCCGGTACGTTGGGGTTTTTCCCGGTGGATGAGAGGGTTTGTTCCCTGCGCCTTAGGGTCGGGGAACGGGTCCTGACTGTCATCTGCGCTTATGCGCCGAGTGGCAGTTCAGAGTACCCAGCCTTCTTAGAGTCCCTGGGTGGGGTGCCGGAAGGTGCTCCACCTGGAGACTCTGTTGTCCTGCTGGGAGACTTCAATGCTCACGTGGGTAATGACAGCGAGACCTGGAGGGGCGTGATTGGGAGGAACAGCCTCCCTGATCTGAACCCGAGTGTTGTTTTGTTATTGGACTTCTGTGCAAATCACAGTTTGGCCATAATGAACACCTTGTTCGAACGTAAGAGTGTCCATAAGTGCACGTGGCACCAGGACGCTCTAGGCCGCAGGTCGATGATCGATTTTGTAATCGTATCACCAGACCTGCGACCATATGTTCTGGAAACTCGGGTAAAGAGAGGGGCTGAGCTGTGAACTGATCACCACCTGGTGGTGAGTTGGATCAGGTGGTGGGGGAGGACGTTGGACAGACCTGGTGCACCTAAACAGGCCATTCGATCCCTATACAACCGTTGCAAGAGCTTGGTTCGCATTGCCGGCAATAAGTCGGACTCGTTCCCAGTGGGTGATGGGCTCCGCCAGGGCTGCCCTTTGTCACCAATTCTGTTCATAATTTTTATGGACAGGATTTCTAGGCGCAGCCAAGTGGCGGAGGGCTTTCACTTTGGTGGCCTCAGAATCTCATCTCTGCTTTTCGCGGATGATGTGGTTCTGTTGGCTTCATCGGGTGAGGGCCTCCAGCTTGCACGGGAACGGTTCGCAGCCGAGTGTGAAGCAGCGGGAATGAGGATCAGCACCTCCAAATCTGAGGCCATGGTTCTCAGCCGGAAAAGGGTGGAGTGCCCACTCTGGGTCAGGGATGAGTTCCTGCCCCAAGTGGAGGAGTTGAAGTATTGGGGTCTTGTTCGCGAGTGATGGGAGAAGGGAGCCGGAGATCGACAGACGGATTGGTGCAGCAGCTGCAGTGATGCGGACGCTGCACCAGTCCGTCGTGGTGAAGAGGGAGCTGAGTGTAAAAGCGAAGCTCTCAATTTCGATCTACGTCCCCACCCTCACCTATGGCCACGAGCTGTGGGTAGTGACCAAAAGAACAAGATCACCGATACAAGCGGCGGAAATGAGCTTCCTCCGAAGGGTGGCTGGCCTCTCCCTTAGAGATAGGGTGAGAAGTTCGGCCATCCGGGAGGGGCTCAGAGTAGAGCCGCTGCTCCTCCACATCAAAAGGAGCCAGCTGAGGTGGTTCAGGCATCTGACAAGGATGCCTCCTGGGCGCCTCCAGGGCGCCTCCTGGGGTTGGTGTTCCGGGCATGTCCCACCGGGAGGAGGCCCCTGGACAGACCCAGGACACGCTGGAGAGATTATATCTCTCGGCTGGCCTGGGAACGCCTTGGTGTTCTCCCGGATAAGCTGGAGGAGGTGGCTGGGGAGAGGGAGGTCTGGGCTTCTCTCCTTAGGCTGCTGCCCCCGCGACCCGGCCTCGGATAAAGTGGATGAGGATGGCTGGATGGATGGATGCACTAGCCTGCTGTATAATTTTTTTCACTTTGATTTTAAGGGTGTCTTTGAATTCAGCCTTATGTAGGTTGATAATTTTCATTTCCATCAAACAATGAGGCATTCTTTCATTCCTAACACATTACCCAGTCCATATAGACAACCAGCATGTTTTGGGTTTTTTTCCATTGAGATCTGATATGTTTTCAAAGTGTTCATTTAATGTATTTAAGCAGTGCATAATGGCACACTAGTTCATTGCTATGATTAGTCAAGTCAAGTCAAGTCAAGTGGCTTTATTGTCATTCCAACAATGTGCAGTGGTACAGTACACAGTAAAACGAGACAATGTTCCTCCAAGACCATGGTGCTACATGTGACATAAAACAGACAATCAACAAGGACTACATAAAATGCAATGTACAAAAATTGCAAAAAAACAAAACAAAGTGCAACACCAGACAGTGCAGACACAACAGACACAACGTCAGACTAATATAATCCCATTAGCACAGGGGCAATATAAGATAAAGGTTAAATCGTTCTCAAAAAAAGTCCATGTTAAGGGTCAATACGCAGAGTCAAATAACATATGGCTGGAAGAAAACACTGTCTGGGATGATTCACAACACGAGGTTAGTCATTAATATGTAGCTATGTGGTTTTGATTACTTGCTGTGAAAAAAGTGTGAATCCTAAGCTCCTTGTCTACACTTAAATCTTTGTCTTTGCCCTGGTGCAAGCAGTTTGTAAACATGCCCTATACAGATCTCTTCTCTCATGTATAATTACAGAACCTCATATACCACCACCACTGTTTGTGAGTCTTTCAGTTTAGTATTATTTTGTATCATAGTTCATACTCACATTCGATCATGAGCGATCGTGGCTCAATAGTTGGCAGTTCGCCTTGTAATTGGAAGGTTGCCTGTTCGAGCCCCGGCTCGGACAGTCTTGGTCGTTGTGTCCTTGGGCAAGACACTTCACCTACCGCCTACTGATGATGGCCAGAGGGGCCAATGGCGCGATATGGCAGCCTTGCTTCTGTCAGTCTGCCCCAGAACAGCTGTGGCTACAACTGTAGCTTGCTTCCACCAGTGTGTGAATGAATAGTGGAATTGTAAAGCGCTTTGAGGGTAAATGCAATCCATTATTATTAGTAGTCTTAGTTATCTTATTTTGAGTTTCTTAGATTTGCTGTTTAGGTCCTTGATTGTTTAGTATTTTTGCCTTGTGTATTTTGCCCTTTGTGTGTCTGTGTTTATATCGGTTGTGTGAATTCTTCTGTCTTGTTTCCCTCCTCGTGTTTCATTCTGTTCCCCCTGCCTGTCATATTAATCCACATTTCCCCAGTCACGTCTCTGTGCGTGTGTTCCCATTACTTCCTGTTTTACTTTGACAGTCTCCTGTCTGTGTGCACCATGTTTTGTTTTGCTTCTCTTACTTTGAAGGTTCCTCGTCTCATGTGTTATGATTAGATTTTTGCATCCTGTGTCCTTGTGTCTAAATAGCCCCAGCTGTGTCCTCCATTTGTTTCATGTTCCCTAGTCATTCCCTGTGTATTTAAGCCCTTTGTTTTCATCTGTCCAGCTTGCATTCTCCCTCCTGACTGTGTGAGTCTCCCTGTGTTTCCTGGTTTGCTTAGAGTCTATGGTTTAATAAAGCAAATAAAGTTGTGTTCTTTAATTTAAGCCCTGCCTGTGAGCCTGCTTTTGGGGCCTATCCTGCCTGCTGCTCACAGCCGTTTCATGACAGTGTGTTTCTGACAGAAATATGTGGCACTTTATCCTAAACATTTCTAGTGATTAATAGCATCCTGAAATGCTGCATTGGGAGAGAATCACAAAACTCTGTCACTGTGCTTTAAACTATTTCTCACCATTTATGAGTTCCAAATAAATTTATGGTAATAGCAGCAAATATCACAGCAAATATCACAGTCATATCCCAAATTTATGGGAAACGTGTTAATAACACGATTTGTTAAATATAGTACATTGATGTCTTAACAGTAGTTTCAATAATAATGTATCGACTGCATAAATCCGCAGTGATCCACATGCATTTTTTAACTGTCCTTCCGTTTTCTGCACATCTCTGATAAATTGCGGCAGTAATTTTAAGGCCAAAACCAACTTTACACACTGGTAAGGCAGCACAGACTGCCATTAGCATCACAGCTGAGTCATTTATCACACAGGTAAAATATTTGCAAAACACTGTCATAAAGACAAGCATTTTCTTCGTATCTTCCCAAACTGTATTATAAAGTTCAAATGAGGGATTTTTGTTTTTCTCATTTTAATGCTTGTTGTTCAGCCGTCATGCTTCATATGCATTACATTGAAACTGCTAATCGGGCAACACAGTGGCGCGGTGATTAGCACTGTTGCCTCAGTGCGATTCCACCACCTGGAATCTGTGGAGTTTGCATGTTCTCCCCGTGTTTGCATGGGTTCTCTTCCCACAGTCCAAAGACATGCAGTTAGTGGGGTTAGGTTAACTATTAATTATAAATTGCTCATAGGTGCGAATGGTTGCTTGTCTCTATGTGTAAGCCCTCTCCAGGGTGTATCCTGACTCTCGGCCGGCCTATGGTAGCCCCGCAACCCAGACAAGAATAAGAGAATGGATTGATCCATCCATTAATGCAGGGGTGTCAAACTCAAATACACAGTGGGCCAAAATTCAAAACTGGATCAAAGTCGCGGGCTAACGTTAATATTCATTGAAAAAAGTCTTCCTCCAAATATTACAAGAAATCTTTTTTTATGGACTTAAACAAGTTTTGCTGAAAAACTGAATACGGAACAAGCAAAGCTTAATACTAAACAATATATAATATAATAATAATATAACTTAATATTGCACACACGCAAAATCAAAATTCCAATTAAATAACACATCAGTGGAATTCATTTCTTAAATAAAAATTGTATTTGCAGCCTTCTGAATTAAATTTTATCATTTTATCATTTATCAGATTTTCATCATATTCTCCCACCTGTCCAGAAAGCTCCTGTTTTCTGCCTTTCTCTTTGCCATTTTGGTATAGGTAGCATGGCAGTATTTGCATGGTTGCAAATTTGGCCCGCGGGCCAGAGTTTGACACCTATGCATTAATGGATGGATGACACTGTTAATTGTAAAATGAGAGCCTGTTATAGGCAAGCAGCAACCCCCCATCTCTGATCCTGTTTTCAATAGTAGCAGCAGAGTATGTTACTAAAACTGTTGTTAAGACAAAATCTTTGTGACATCATGTTGAATTTGTAACAGAGTGTAACTTCTACTTGGTGAAACAGTTTTTAGCGCAGAGCTGCGTTCATGAAAACTCCAACATGAGAATATCAGTCTATTTTTTTTAAATTATCTTGGAGTAACTGTGGAAGCATGTAATCTTCTCTTTGAAACAACGTAAAGGTTTTAACGGAAATATTAAAAACTGAATATCAAGTAGGAAAACCTAATTTAAGGAATGAGGATAGCAGTATAGACTGCATTTTATGGTAGTCTTCTAATGTCCCGTTTTCATGAAGGCACCATGAGGTTGCTTCTATTTGCTGACATTTCCAAAGACCCAGGCCAGCCCCCACAAAAGCTGATAAGAGTTACACACGCACACCTATCAGGTTAACACTGGTCTAACACACTTTAATTTGTATGGTTGCAAGGTTAAAACAGCACGTAAAAGACTTTCCCCTCTTAGGTACAAGGACAGGACTGAACATTATTTAAAAAGCGCTGTTTACTGGAAATAGTTTTGGTGATTTGCAGTGTAAAATGTCTGAGTGATCGACCTGATTGTAAAGTTTTCAAAAACTAAGTTGGACTTTTTATATTTTAATGGGTGAAGAGGTTTACAGTGAACAAGAGAATGAAAATAAAATTAAGTTCTATTTATACATTTATTATTTAAACAAAACAGTGGCATCAATGCGCTATATTATAATGTAAAATAACTACAATAATACTGAGAAAATCCTCTATAGCTAACTAGCTAAGTCAAAAGAGTTTTTTGGGAAAAAAATGCCATCTGTTGATGACACTCTGGAACTGAATGAAAGGCCTGTGTTTATAGTGTAAAGTAGATCAGCCAGCTGACCTCTTGCTGAAAGCGGAAATTTTGAGTGGCTGTTAGCTTTCCAGACTAATGACATTAATACTGTTGTTTTGTTGTTTTCTTTTATTATACTGATAAGAATATCACGTGTGCATGTGTGTGTGTGTGTGTGTGTGTGTGTGTGTGTGTGTGTGTGTGTGTGTGTGTGTGTGTGTGTGTGTGTGTGTTTAATAAATTGAAAAAAATTAAGCAGCAATCACATGATTCATGGTTCAGTCAAGAGCTTTTCAATCCACTTGGGGACCTAAATGGAGACAAGTACTCTTGTGTAACAGTGAATCACAAGTTTAAAGCCATGGTAATTAGGGATTGTACTTTGTACCAGATATGCTATATATATACTTTTTCACAAAAATTACACACACCACATATTTAAAGATTTAAGGTCTTTACAGGTGTTTGCACAATTATACCGATTAAAGAAGGGCAATCCAGATTGATCAGATCGAAATTGGTACCAAAATTGTATTTATGTATATTTATGAAATATTTATGTATTTTGTCAAGGATGCCAGTATGCATATAGACTTTGTATAGGTATAATCTTATATACAATACATCTCTGAGTTATGAAAATGAGAATTATACAATAATTAGCTAAGAGGGTTGTAGAGAATGAGAGGAAGAGACAGAGGGAGTGAGAGAGCTAAAGAGAATATGATGTGGAGAAAAAAAAACAGATTGTCTGCTGTTATGTGAAGTGACAGTAGCCTTGCAGATGTATATAGGCCAACAACCTGAAAGGCCTGCAGACAGAGATTCATAGATCCAGGCCAGAAAGGCAGGCCAGCCAGCAGCCTCATCCCATCCCATGACGGAGCCCTCCTCACAGGGTTGACTGGCTGCTTAGTTTGGCCCCGAGACCAAGCAGCCCTCACCTCTCTCTTTGCCACATATGGGCTTAGAGGCGTGCAAACAACACACACACACACACACACACACACACACACACACACACACACACACACACACACACACACACACACACACACACACAGAGGGCAGGAGCCTAGTGGTGACCTGACAGTAGTATCAGGGGGTGAGAACAAAATCTACCCCAACTGAACTGACCTCTAATTAGTGCTCTTGGCAAAGTGGCCATTCCCAAACACACTCACACATATACCCACACGCATGAACACACACATACACAAACACATACACACACACACATACATGCTTAAGGTTGCAATTTTGTGTGTGTGCATGTATAAGTGTTCACTTTGCATACCCTTTCCTTAAAAACAATTCTACTAATATTCAATAATTTGGATAAATACAAATTTTAAATTGAAAGAATAAAAATTAGTACAGTAAGCAGTTCAAGGTGAAATTAAAAATGTATTTCATTATTTTCACTAACATTTTGCAAATAACTTAAGAAGTGTAAAGTTTTATTTGCTGATTTTTCTGACTGGTCACAATAACCCACTCATTCTAGACATTAAATAACTTGGTATTGATAAAATGCCTAGTCTTTATTTTACTCCTCAAAGCAAAAATAATCCATAGATTTTTTTTGGCTTCATTGGACTTGACCTAGTGTCATTGATCTACTTACACAGAACCTTCATTTGCTCGTCTCTCTTCCTTTCTCCTCTCCTCTTCTTTTTCCCTCTATTCTCTTCTTGTTTTAGGGACACTATCTAATCTCTCCCAGGGAGGGTACCTGTCTACGCTGCTGAGGTCCAGGCCACGTTGTATATTCATTGAAAAAACAGAGCTTAAAAAAAGAAAAAGTGTTTAGGGTGAAAACTTCAGATTGTTTATTGATTTTTATTTGTGTTGTTGAATAAGTCTGTCTGACCATGATGTCCCAGCGGAGGCTTCACTTTGGGCATCACATTAGGCACACACATACAGAGACAGAAATACGAGAACATGTGCCTGGATGGCTGCAAGAGGAAGAATGTTTAGAGACACACAAAAAAAGCACATACAGCTTCAGTCTCAGAGATTTTCCAGTGATGCTTATTACAAAATAAATTAAAAATTGGCAACACATGCAAGTCACAAAAACAAAATTTCATCCAGCTACAATTTCAGAAAATGCAGAAAACATATTTCCTTCTAAGGCCACTAGGGAGCTTTTTTTCTATTTTTTGTTTCTCATAATGAAAAAGCTAGCAGTGACCTCAAAATTACAGATTAATCCTTATGTCTGAGAGTATGGTTTTTTGAACGCTGCACCAGTAGGAGAAAGCATGGTCACTTATCACCAGTGCGCGTGTACACTGGAAATTTAAAAATCCTTTTCCTAAACCTCATCTCTGATCATCCAAATTGGATATTTATAAAATAAGCTATGAAAATAAACCATACATGCCTTAAGATGGCTTAACTGTACATGCTTGTCTCATTTAGTATGCGGGGATGAATATGCAAATGTATCCCCAGCTCACCCCTTCAACGCTTGCCTGCAGCCTCTTCCCACTCTTCCTCTGCAGCTGCCAGTCCCACTTAGAAGTTTTCTTGCTTCATAAATGGAGACAAAGCAGTGTGCTTCATCAAACAGAGTAACTAGAATGGAATGCCCATTCCATTGGTGGGTCAGTGTAAAGAGGTAGACAATGTATTAAATGGTCATGAGTTCAAGTATTATCACACACAGGAATAGAGGAGATAGGATACACAAAGGTTTATATTTTGCTAATGTTACATGAATACATCATCATCATCATTTAAGTTAATTCCTCCTGCAAAGTGGGATATTTGCAGATGAGTTCATAGTTATTTGTAGGTATGTTGGACAAATAAATGTTGAGACAAGCACTGTGTGTCCTTAGTTATATAATAAGACTATGAGGGAATTTAACAGGTAGGCACTAAAGTGCCTAAAATTTGGTAATGCTAATGTGACATACATAGTAATTCCTGAGTCACAACATTGAATGATCACCAAAAAAGTGTTTTGACCTTCGTCCTACTGGTCAAACATCATCCCGTTATCATTTCTTCCTAGAAGAAAACTTGTATAAAATTTAAAGGAACTGGCAGCAAAATCTATATAACTAATAGGTGAAGTCCTGTTTTTGACATTGCAGTAACTTGACCTGCGCATCCTCATCAGTTCATGTTTAAGTCTAGGGCAATATGTGTGTCAGATGGAATGAAATTCTCTCCAATTGTTACTAAGATATTGCATTTATAAGAAGAGGACAGACATGAAGTCACTGTGACCTTGACACTCAGCCACCAAAATCTAATCAGTCTTTCCTCTAAAAAAAAACACAACTACTGAGAGTCTTTAGAGGCAATTCTTGGCCAAGAAGTTTTTGTCTGTAACTTTAAGAAAAAACACCAAAACAAAAAAAAAAACCCTAAATGATTGAGCATTATTTAAAAACCTAATAAAAACACTCTTAGGAGGGAGCTCCTTTTGGATTTTCTTCAAGTCATTCATCTGCACCTCATAACAGACTGAGTCTGCTGGCCGGCTAATGACAGCGACAGATGCTTAATGTCCTCTTCGCAATGGTGATGCCATAAAACACAAGGCAAACAGGCGTCACCCTCAAGCTCTGTCTGTCAACTGATCACCTTAACTACACTGGCAACCACACAATGATCGTGGAAAAGAATAGCATGAATGTGTATAAAAGTGTGACAGAGGGGGAGAACAACCTCAGTGGAGCGACACAAAAAGATTAATTGACACTCAGAGAATGAGAAAGATGAAATGAAAGTGTGCCTATGCGAGGGAGACAAAGAAAGCTCATAGATGAATGAGCAGCCTCTTAGGTAAATGACGGGACTACTTTTCTCTGTCCGCCATTCTGATTAAAGGTATTATCCAATAGCAAACACACACACACAAAAACACATGTAGACAAACACAAGATGATAGTCTTATACAGTTTGCTTGAACTGAAAATACAGGTAACAGATCTATCGATTTCTATTTCAGATGTGTTTGAAAAGATGCGTAGGCTCACAGATTCAGAGTCTATGCAAAGTACTGTGACATTACATTAAACATTGACTTTGAACATGTGATGAAAAAAAATCTTGTCACACGTAGACTTCATGAAATTTAGGTTGGAAAATATGTTGAATTGGATTTAAAAGTCGATCTACGTCCCTACCCTCACCTATGGCCACGAGCTGTGGGTAGTGACCGAAAGAACGAGATCGCGGATACAAGCGGCAGAAATGAACTTCCTCCGAAGGGTGGCTGGCCTCTCCCTTAGAGATAGGGTGAGAAGTTCGGCCATCCGGGAGGGGCTCAGAGTAGAGCAGCTGCTGCTCCACATCGAAAGGAGCCAGCTGAGGTGGTTCGGGCATCTGACAAGGATGCCCCCTGGGCGCCTCCTGGGTGAGGTGTTCCAGGCATGTCCCACCGGGAGGAGGCCCCGGGGCAGACCCAGGACACGCTGGAGAGATTATATCTCTCGGCTGGCCTGGGAACACCTTGGTGTTCCCCCGGATAAGCTGGAGGAGGTGGCTGGGGAGAGGGAGGTCTGGGCCTCTTTGCTTAGGCTGCTGCCCCCGCGACCCGGCCCCGGACAAAGCGGATGAAGATGGATGGATGGATGGATTTAAAAGGCATTACAGTATGTTGAGCTTTACTTAATTAATTATATATGTGGTCAATGTGATCGTTCTACTTGGAGAGTAAATGTATGAACTCATAGTTAACGAAAATACATTCTTATTTTTACAACTTATTTTTTTAAAAATTAAACTAAAATAGTGTGTGAAACGCTAATTACGTCCTGTGACTCAATAGCTTGTGCAGCCAACATTAGCAGCAGTAAAGTTATTTTTTCTGTAGTACAGTTTCCAACATTGTTCTGAAGGAGTTTTGGCCCACTCTTTACAGCATTACTTTGCTTTATTGAGGTTTAGGATGATACCAAACAAGGCAACGTAAATAGTTTTAAAGGTGAAATGTGGAGGGAAAATCAAAAGTAGTTAAAAATGGCCAATTATACCCTGGACCCCAGAGGGTTAAACGTTTTTTAAAGTAACGCAATACTTACTTTTCAAGTAATTAATTACTTTTAGAATATTGTAACTCAGTTACTAACTCAGTTACTTTTCTGAAGACGTAACTAGTCACTATAATTAATTACTTTTTCAAAGTAACTTGCCCAACACTGGTGATAACACACATATTAATGTTTTGACCAGCAAACTGCCAGAACTTGAGCTTTTTTAGAGGTTGTAACACTGATAATCAGTTAATCAACTGCATTTGAATAGCAGAACCTGGATGCTACTTACTTCCTTAATTCCTCTGAAAGGATTGAGGGTGTGCTTACACATTTGGCTAATTTTTTTTATTATATGATGTAGTGTAATATGTCATATGGCATCAATCATATGAAAATGCATTCACCTAATTTTAAGACCTGCTAAGAACCAGATTATTTTCATATGTCCTGGTACGTAAAGTTTTATAACTGAAAGAGAGTCTCTGTAGAATTCTGCAGCTGGTTCTCTGCACTCAGTGATGACAAGCTTGTCAAGCTGTTTATTTTCTGGTAAGTTTGTTTTTCTTTATCTATATTTTGGACAGGATGAGGTCCCTCAGAACTGTCATTAGCCAGAAGTGAAACAAGTACTAAAAGAATATCACACATCTATACAACATACATTTGAAGCAGGACCATCAGAAATAATGAAGAATTGTTTTAATGACCTGTTTCAGAGTGGACTGGCAAACCACAGATGTACTTATTAGGAGTTGTGTCAAAAGCTCAAGGTGTCAGTTGGTGCCTACCATGTTATGAAATAGAGAATGAAGAAAATATGTGTTCACAATAGAATTTAGTTAAGATTCAAAGAATTAGAGATTCTAAGAATCAAGGCTTTTAGTCTGTATTTTTGTGTGTGTTTGAATGTCTGTGTACGCATCTGTGACAAACAAGACAAACATTGTCCGGCGTATGTGTGCACGATTACATGTTTATGTTTCTGGATGGCCTTCTTGTTTGCATGTATGTCATGTTTGTACAACTCTGTTAGTGTGTATGTGTGTGTCACACATCTGTTGCTGTGTGCAATAATTTGTGTTCGCAGCTTGGTGCCCTAGTAATTATTCAGACGCTACCTTTTGCTCCAACATTAAAAGCCTTCATCTGGCAAACATGAAACAGGGAGAACCCGATAAGGCTTCAAACAGCGCCTGCCATCCAAAGAGAAACAGGAAAGGTGAAGAGATGCATGGAGAAATATACGGGATTGTTTTCTCTGTAGGTTTGCTTTCACGTCAGTGTAGTATCTTCTCTGCTCAAACCACATATGTGATTACTGGATTCTAGAGAGCAGGAAGATTGATGTAATATTATGTACCGACTGCAGGAATACACAACAAATATATGTATGATATACATACCTAGATAGAAAAGATGGACAGAATAAGAAAGCTGCTGTTTGAAAGAATAAAATGGCAGTCTACCTGATGAAATGTAATGAAAATGTAATACATGCACAGGGTTTTTTGTAATATGACAAAGACTGAAAGAGAGTCAGAAAATACTATAAAAAGTATGGAATTTTGGGGGGATTTTTTTTTTTCTTAAAATCAGTGTTCCACATGCTGTGTTACCTGTTTGAACTGGGTTGCAATAAAAGGCGAGCCGTTTATTTAGGCTGAAAAAACTTAAATACTCAACAAGACGAAAACGAGCAGAGGCAAAGTAAAATTAAAGACCTAAACTGGTTAAACCGGACTATGATCATTATGATGAAGTGACATAAACAGGAACATGCAAATTACTATGATGAGGAAACAAGAACATAGAACATAGAACATGAACTGAGGAGGAGAATCATGAAATACTCTTAAACTGACATGCAGTTGAAGGAAGGAACACAGACGACCTGGCAAAGACTGAATGAAAACACACAGACTAAATACACACAGGAGGTGATCAGGGGAAGTGGAAACACCTGGGGAAACAGCTGACTCAAATAACCATGAGGCCACAGGGAAAAGTAAAACTAAGCACAATGAACATAGGAACAAGACTTTCAAAATAAAACAGGAAACATAGAACATGAAGTGGGACACACAAGCTTGACAAAAGAGACAGAGGGAGCGAGAGAGGGAGAGGGACACAGAGGAGAGAGACACAAGGGGAACCTACATAGATGAGAAAGCATAGAAAAAAACATAAACCAGACTAAAACTCGGGCAAACTAATAATAATAGTAGAACTTAACATTATCTCATAAGTAACACAAAATAACTCAACTCTACCCTTAACTTAAGAGTAGCACATGATATTAACATAAGAAATCAACAATAGAAAATAACACAAAACGCTGGGTCGCAGACCCAGCCCCTGACACTCTAACTCAAATGTAAATACAAAACAAAAAGAAGTGTAAAATATATATTTAACACATTTTTGCATTTTTTAAATACTTCTTTTTTTAAAGACACAAATTGTTCATGTCTGCAGTTGGTTGTAAAATGTGTCTGCTAGGTAAAGGTGCAGGGAAAGAATGGAAAAGGTACTAACTTTACTCATAGATGGAAAAAGATGTAAAAACGCTTTGCGTGCTCCAAGGGCGTAGATTTGGTTTTGGCATTGGTGGGGACGGATGATTCAACCACCAAACTCTGCCCTATTTCTTTTTTTTTCTTCCTTTTTGTCTTTGCTTCTTGATAAAAGGAGGAGAAATATACTTGCCTACATATGCTATTCTACATGCTTTTAAACCATTTAAAATTACAATTCATAGTTTTATATGTGAATTATATAATGTTAAATTACAATTAAACAAAGTATTTTAGACTTTAGTTTACTTCAGCCATATTCCATACAAATCAGGTATCGTACAAAAATAAAAATAGCTTCAAATACAGTCATGACAATAAAAGAATATGACTTTAAGGATTTAACATCATTACTTCAGTTATAGTACACCAACATGTCTTATACATTAGCACTAAGGGAAAACTGAATGATCTGGTGTTTTTTGTCAATAAAACTACTCATCTAAGATTACTACAAAGTAAAAGATCTCTCAGCAAAATTATGCAACATTTTAGACACACTATCAAATCAATGAGCTGGGATTTTTTTATTCTAAACATGAACTACTGTTACAGCAACAGACATGGACACAACAACTGTATGTTCACTATGTGAAGGAGCCAAACACATGCCTTCTCCTCTCGTTAACTGAGATAAACTGCTGGCATATTTGTTTTACATCTATATTGTCCAGTCTCTCCTGGTGGACATGGTACAACCTCTGTAAACTAATATCCTGGCTTGCTCGAGGCTGCCGTTTTCTCTGACAGTTTCAATCAAAATTAGAAATGCTACTCTGGGAGACTGAGATAACTAATAGTGCTGCCTGTTGTGCAGTTAGTTTCCAAAACACGTTATTCATGGTTACATACACTTTTAGACTGATGTGGGCCAAAGCCTAGAATAGCCTGTAACGTTATGACACATCTTATGAGTGAACTTGACTTTAAGTGACTTACAGGTTTCTTTGAAAAATACTTTTTTATATCCAGGTTCTTCCTTTTTGTTGACTTTTACAAAGAGGGAACATTTTGAGAAAATCCATATATTGGATAGCCCCTGATTTGACATTAGAAAAAACTAAATACACTGAGCTGAAAACTAAGCTAACTAAAAATCCAAACATGCTTTTTCACAAGGGACTGTGCTCTGTTTCTGTTTTTTTTTTTTTCTTGTTATCGCCACTCAAACAAGTCAGTTTATTCTCACATCCATATTTATTATTTGCCTCTGCATGAATATTAAACCGCCTTAAAGAAGAGTGCAAAAAAAGAAAGAAAATAAATGAGAAAAAAAGGAAATATGACAGAAAATGTACAATGTCAAATTCAGTCAGTTTCAAAGCCCCTGTGTCTGTATTCCTGTGGCTGACTTGTACGAACATGCTAATCAGCTTCTCGCTGTACCCTGTTCTGGTTAATTGTCGACAAATTATCCCAACTCCAGAATAATGTATGCATGGCCCTTCACTGTTACATACACACAAGCCAGTCAAGTCAACTGCTTCTGTTTCAACAAGCAGCTCAATGGCACCATTTAAATATAGACTTGAGTGCCATGCAGATTATTATGCACACTTGACTCACATTGTCTCTTTCTTCTCTCTTGTTTCTCTTTCGCTTACCCCTCTTGCTTTGTTTATAGTTACAGTTTTTGCACATTTTTATGCTCATCTTTCTTTTTTTCATATTCTTTCACAGATCATTTCAGCTCTCCATCTAAGTGTTGCACGGTTGGCTAATGTCATTGCCCTGTTTCTTTTTTTTTTTTAATTCAGTTTTGTTGTAAGTAAAGGATAATGTTATTATCATTTCCTGACCAACAGTTAAATTAGAAGTAGCTTAATTACACTGCAATTGTCTTCAGTGATTGAATTCTAGGTTAACCCTCTAACAATTCACAAGGGGGAAGAGCTCAACTGGGAAACTGATTCCTTCATTTTAAAGTAAAATGTTTAAAATTTCTTCGGTTTACATGTTATTGTTTAAAAAAAAAGACCCTGCTTTGTAAGTGCAATCATAATTTCTGAAATAAATTGCAAAGGCCAAATGTGTGATTACTGTTTTGGATTCACAATGAAATGACTGAGCTCAATCTGAAATTTAAGCATTTCCTGTGGAGCAGCATAGAAACATTTAATTAGAGCATTATATTAGAAGAAGCTTCTAAAAGAGTCAAAGATAAAAGGACTTTCATTTTGTCCACATTACTTGACAGTTAATCCAGTCAACATTCTTGAGTTTACAACAATTTGATCAGCTAAATATTAAAGACAATTTACAATGTAATTGTAAAATTGTAATTTAAAGAAAATGGTAAAATAACTGTACTAAAACACAACAAACATATACTACTGTGAAAATGTCTCGACCTACACCCCATTTCTTTATATTTCACTAGGAAAATAAATGCAGCAATTTATGAAACATCTGTAAACACACATAAAAATACAGTATATAAGGCAGAAACTGAGTTTGTACAGTTTACACAAGATCTAAAGTCAATGCTTAGTATGATCTTCATTCTACAACACAGCCTGAACTATCTTAGGCATCCCTTCTTATAATTTCTTTAAGGTTCTTCAGGCTTTTTGAAGGACATTACAAAATTCTCCTTTGGTTGCCTTTTGTTCCATTGTGTGTCATTCCACACTGCTTCAGGAATGTTAAAGTCCTGGTTCTCAGGAGGTCAGTCCATGACTGATAGTAAGTGATTATGTGTTTTTATGGTTTTACTGCATTGGCACTATATTTGAGATCATTGTTGTGCTGAAAAATGAAGCTGTTGCCAATCAGACACTTTCCAGATGGCATTTCATGGTGGATCAAAATCTGTTGAATAGTAGATGGATCAACTGAAGGGCCAGATGCTTCTCTTATGTTCTGAGTCAGGTATTTGTCTTTAAGGACAAACTCCACACCATTCCAAGATATGCAAAATTCAGCTAATAGCTCTTTGGGAATCACAGATGAAAAATACTGTTTTGTGCCTGTAAAATTGTGTTTTATTTGCCATTTTTCATCGTTTCAGGTTTTTTTTTTTCTAATGCTAAGAAATATAATTTGTACTTAGAGCAGGGCGATATGACCAAAAATATTTATCACGATATACATTTGAAAATTTGCGATAACGATATAACTGACGATATAATTGACACTAGACAAAATGCTTTACAACTCCACAACTTGTGGCTTATTAGAATTAAGCTTGTGGGGATAGGTTAATTGGAAAATCCAAATTGCCATTAGGTGTGAATGTGAGCGCGAATGGTTGTCTGTCCCTGTGTGTTGGCCCTGCGACAGACTGGCAACCTGTCCAGGGTGTACCCCGCCTCTCGCCCTATGACAGCTGGGATAGGCTCCAGCGCCCCCCGCGACCCTGAAAAATGGTAAATGGTAAATGGCCTGTATTTATATAGCGCTTTACTAGTCCCTAAGGACCCCAAAGTGAAAAGGAGAAGCGGAAGCGAATGGATGGAAATGGATGGAACTCCACAACTTTATTAGTGCAAAAAAAACCCATCAATGTATTTTCACTTAAACAAGCAGCTGTTTTTTATGTGCATTAAAGTTATATAAAAATGTAACAGTGCAAATTCCTTGCTGACAGTTTAATCAAAAGGCATTTCCAGTGGAAATTGGCTGACATATCCTCAGCATAACCATGTATAATATCCACAAAACTTAAAAAGAGGTTATACAGACACAATACGGTAATATTATGTTGAAGCGCAGTACGTATCACTCCGCGAGGCACCTGCCTACGATAGCCTTAATGCTCCGACAATCCATCAAGCAGGTTCGTAGCTTAGCAAAGTCATACTAAAACATTTGACAGATACCACTTAAAATCGTTTCGAGGTCAGTAAACACAACCAGAATTCATACATAAGGCACACGGGATTATAAGGGGCACTGTCGATTTTCAGAAAAATCAAAGGATTGATTTCAAGTGTGCCGTAGTTTCCAAACAACACGGTAATAATGACGGCCCGCTAGCATGCTCTACCAAAAATAGTGCTTTGTTGTGTATCTGACGGACGAAAGCTAAACCAGTTCCACACCACTGAAGTTGCAGCATTTTTACAAACCAGTTCTGGTTTATCCGTTTCATTTAACGATCCGCTTTCGCTCTTCTCATTCTCCGTCGCCACCATGTGCGTATGTAAACATAGGCACTGCACATGCGCGTTTTACCCATATTCTATCGCGATATTTCATTTTCAAAATTACACCTGTATTACCGTGTGATATAGCCCAGCCCTATTTGTACTGTATTGAGTCATCAATGAACACTGATTCAGCCCTTATATCTGGTAATTGTTGTGCTAGAATGATTTATAGGTCAAAAACATTCCTCTGAAAATGGTCGTGTACAAGAAATAGACAGAACAAGTAGCTAATAACCAAAGAAAAACTCTAAAGACCTAGCTGAAGACCACATTGAAAATCACCATGAAGTCTGGCTCCCTGAAAGAAAAATATGAAGGAGTGGTGGGTAGATCAAGACTTTTGCACAGTACTGTATTTGTATCTTAGAACAAAGCAGCTTTTGCAGCGGTTGTATCTTCTCACAGTAATATTATACATTTCACTTGATAGCTGAATGAATTCTGACACCAAACAATCAAAAGAAAGAACAGGAAGTTGTACTGTTATGTCAGCTGGGTCACCACTCCATGTCATGATCCCAGTGAGCGTCTGGTGTTTTTCTACTTGAGTCCTGCGTTTTCCTGTGTCCACCCCGGTTCCTCACCTGTTTTTCCACCTGCAATCCATCTCAGCAATCAATGAGGCAATACGTGCAACCAGCTCAGTCCTCCACTCTCCGCCAGCTACATCATGGTTATATTCACCTTGATCTCCAGTTTACTCATCACGGTTCTAAGTTAACTCACCTGCAGCACAATCATCTGGATGCTGGTCGCTACTCTAAGATTCACTGCATAACCCTGCAACCCTTTTTGCCTTGGAAACAAAGCTACTCACTGCTCTCATCTGCCTGCCCTCCTGTCTGTCATCTCCTCTGGATAACTGTCTTTCGGACAGAGCCTCACGCTTTCCACCTCCAAGTAAGCCTGTAACCACAGATTTAATCATATCTCCAGTTAACTGCTTTTCTCACTCTAGAGCCAAGCACCCTCTCCCTCTGTTTCGAGCCTTCACGTCAGAGACTTCCGCTGCATCCCCACGTCCCATTATCTCATATCTCTGTGCACAATAAAGTCTGTTAATTTTTATTGTTGTATCCTTTGAGTCTGCTTTTGGGTCCGATCCCATGTACTGGCCCCCGGGCCCCCTTGACACTCCAGCCCACTTTATTTGCTAAATTTCATCACCTACACAGAGATTTTCAAATTACTAATGTGTGTGTTCATTTGTTTAAGTGTTTGCCATCTGGAAACTGATCTGAGCTTGCCAGAGTTTACAAAGCTGAAATATGCACTCCCTCAGCAACATACATATGGACTAAGGCCTGGTAATTAATCAAATTTTATATTCACTTGTATTTGTTGCTTTTACTTATTATGAAAAGAAGGTATTTTAGATGAAACCTTATTGTGCTGCACTGATTCCTGTAAAAAATATATATGTTATAGCATAGTCTTTTTCTTTACGGAGGTGCGCTTTTCCTCATCCCTAGCAGCCAAAACTGACTTCTTGTTTAGACTCGATGACGCAAAGTGCTTTCGGTCGAAATGATCTTCCTGAAGAAAGAAACCAGTATCAAGGTTTCCATAAATGAAGCTGCAGGGGTTCAGTTCAGCATCACTCTCTCTGTGGCTTCAGTGCAGGTTGAGATGGTGTGCAAGTCTGCTGCCACCTACATTTCTATTTCCTCTATGTTCTTGATCATCAGTTAAATTTAAAGTTCAAGGACATTCTTAGTTGAAAACATATAATTGTGTTCTTTAGTAATGAGCAGGTAGTGTACAGTGCTTTAATTGCCAAAAAGACAGCTAAACACAGTACGCTCTACCAACCTTCATAAAACTGATGGGAGTGGCGTATTCCTATCATAAATCTGCCATGTCTTGTCATTCATTCAGTATGAGCAACACTTTTAATATTGCAACTGTTAAGCAAGTGAAAAATAGGCTGGACAACACACTCAATACATGTCGTATGACTGAACAATGAACAAACATTTAATTACATAAATTGTTCCTTCACACTCATGTTGGTGGTTGGTCCGTGTAGTGCTTGTCACTTGTTATCAGTAGATTCATAACAGAATGGTAGTACCTTATAAATATGCCATGATGAGTGCGACAAATCAGCTCTTGCCTCAGATTTATGCCCTTAATAACTCCATTTGGCAGAACGCTGACACCTGCTCTGCCAGACAAAATGGAACTAAATATTTCAATCAGTGACATAGCACGAACAACTCTTTCTTTTCCCCTTGTTTCATCTTTGACTTTCTCACAGTGTTTCTTCCTGCATCTCTCTTCTTGCCCTTTGTATCAGTATCTTCTCCTCTGAGTGTCTCTTTCTGTTGCCCTCTTCTTCTTTTTTTATTTAAGAGTGGGAATCATCTGGCAGATCTCTTTTAGGTTTTATTTTATGGGCCATGACATGAGCTATGAATGAGAAACAACGAGAAAGACCTGAGAACATTAATCACAAAGCAACATATGGTAATAGACGGTTATCAATTCCCTCACACTCTGTGATTAAGAGAAGAGAGGGAGAGAAGGAGATGAGAAAGAAGGAAGAACAATAAGGGACTGAATGTGGAGGAGAAGGAAGACAAGAAAGTCAAGAGATGCCGTAAAAGAAAATGAAGAACGTAAGTAAGGGGAATGTGAGCTAGAGACGATGGACAAAACTACTTTTCACTACTTAACTTTTCTATCGGTTCGTGTTATGGCTCCATGTAACGAAATATTAGACATGAAAGAACAAGTCTGGTCTAAGGGTATAATTTATGTGTTGGTGTTAAATAGAGGTGGTAGGTGTTAAATGGTATAACATTCAGGGTGTGGAAGACGACAGACCAGACAGCCAGACTAGAAGACGCACTGGTAAAACAAAGGATGAGAATTTCTAAAGGTCAAACACTCCAGTGGGCAGGCAACTGCCCTCTGGTTATGGAATTTTAACCAGGGAAAACAGGATGTTAAGGATCTCACCATGTTCTTTATCAGGTGTCTTTTGTCAGCAACAAATTGTGGTTGTGGCTAAAGCAGATCCCTTATGTTGCTAATTAACCCACTGTTGCATGGAAAAGGCACTACAATACAACTTGTGCATAGCTGTGAGACACCAAAAGCTTTGGTGAAAATGCCAGTACTTCACAATCCTGGTAGAGCTGGGCATTCTACATGAAATGTTTTCGTTGTTTTGTTTTGTGTGTGTACGTGTGTTTATGCATCAAACCTTAAAATCTTTATTGGTGGCTAAATGGCAAGAAGCAAATCTGCCAGAGCACAAACAAATCAGTTCAGCTGAAATCTCTGCCAAAATGAGTGAATGTCAAAATGAGAAGAGCTGTCATCTCTCCTGTCTCGACAGTTGTCATAACGAAAAGTTGTGGACAGACTTAGTTTTGTTGCTATTTTATACAGTATTACTGCAACTGTGTTGTTAAATCAGGTCATGTCAGCACCATTAATTTCACCCATTTGCCCCATATATGCCTCTACTCTATCCATTTCTATGGCACACTCTCTCAACTGAACTCAGGCAAACTTTCTTGTGGTCTTCTGTAGTCTACAGGTGTAGTTCTCTTAAAGGACATACCAAAGCTCTTCTTCAGACACAGGCTGACTTTTAATGCATTCTCTGTTAAGATAATCTCATACCATTTCAATAATGTTGAGGTCCAGGCTGTGGGGATGCCAATCCATGAATTGTATTGTTTCAGGGAGTTTTTTCTATTCTGGTATGCTTTCACTGCATTCTAAATGGATTTGGGATAATGCTTAGGGTAATCCATTTCTAGATGGAAAATTTTCAGTGTTCTTTTTTTAGTCTGGACAAGTGACAAGAGTCGGCAAAAGTACAAACATTCTTCACTTAAAAATATTCTGGTAAATGTCGAAGTATTACTGAACTCAAGATGTCCCCAAAAGTGTGAAGTATGAATGTATAAAAGTAAAAAGTAGGTCTCTAGAGAGCATTTCTACCACATATATTTTTAAGGAAAGCCGTTGCTAAACATGTAGCGTCTACATGTGCTACACACAGAGCACAATTGGTGCATAAAACAAAGAGGAAAAAAAATCTGTATTTGTTGTTGCCTATATTAAAAATAGGTGATGTTGCCTCCACACCTAAAAAGGCAAATGAATACAGTCAGGTTACAAAGTAAGGTTTGGGAATTGTGGGAACCCTGACATTGGTTGGTAGTGGTGGTGCGTGGGGTTGTCAGCTGACTTGTGTTGCTGCTACACTAACATTCACAGTTTTATTGTGGATTTATCCAACTGAATTTAACAAAATCTATGTTATATGCATAATGGCTAATTTGCAATCCCACTATAAAGCTGGAATTCAGTGAGTGACCCTAATCAGTGTGATCAGCTTAAATTTAAATTAATCTCTGCTGCCCTTGATGTAAACTAAACATCAAGGGCAGCTTGATTTAGACTTGTGGGAAATCTATGTTCTAACTCACATGGTAAGCAGAAACTCGTTTTGTCCCTACACCGCAACCTTACACATCATTCAAGTCCTTGTGGTACTCATCGACCTGATGTGTAGTTACGTCTTCGTCAGGTTACATAAAATGTTGCATCTTAGCGTTCTGGTTGTGGCTTAACTTACGACGTAGCTCTGATGCGGACGCGTGTAACACTGGCCATGAACATCACAGCTTCTCTGCATGCATACAGCAAATTTCACCACAGGGTAGCAGAATAACCATTTTAGCACTAACTGCCCAACAGTTTTATGCAACCTTTGATTAACATGAATTAATATGTCAATCTGTTTTACCGGATGTTTTACAATATGAAAAAAAAATCCAACTTCAACAAGACATACTGTTCGTGTTCATTTATTTCAGTGTTCCACATTAACAAAATGTGTGGGATCTTTACTCACGTAGATTATATGACACGTCAGAGCAGGACTTTTTGACTTTTCAGCTTATTATATTTTATACGAAACTGAATTTATTTAATGATTATAAATAATGATTATTATGGAACTAATGATTATTGAATTATGACTTTCAAAATGACATTATAGTGGGAAAAGTGTTAAGAATTGAAAAGAGACCACACCTACTCACCAGCTCAATGTAGTCCTTTTTATAACATAGATGGGAAGTCTAACTTTACACCACACTTGTTGTAGAGTTCAGTATCTTCTACCTGGCTCCTTCAGTCCCATATGGAAAAGAAATAGTAAAAACTTATATGTGATTACTCATGAAAGTGGCCACTTTCATGAGTAAATCATATAAGGCTTACATGATTTACTCATGAAAGTGGCCACTTTCTCATTACTTTCATACATTGTTTTAGTAAGTATCCAAAACATACAAGTTTCATCATATAATTTTTCAAGGGATCTTATATCTGTTTTCACTCTCACATGCTTTTCATACAAGTTTCACACAAGACAGATACAAACTTTATAAGATTTATATGTATCTTTTCCATATGGGGTGTTTTGGTGGAGATTGATGATTTATCCACCCAGCTCCCATCACCGTGCATCTGAATTATCTCATTGGTCACATTAATCCACCGATTACATTTGACTTAATTTTCATAGTAATTAAAGTGAACCATCACTAAAATTAAAAACATTTGGGAGCCGTGTGTGTCTGTGTGTATCTGTGTACATATGAAAGTTGGGGGAGGGTGCCGGCCAAGCTGCATGTCCTCATAGATGAACAGGCTGTTGTTGTATTTGCACATGCAAAAAGCTCTTTTTCCTCTCTCTCTCTCTGTTTCTGTATTTGTTCCCCCCCCCCCCCCCCCCCCCCCATAAGTGATTAGATTGATAGGTGCAAAAGGGAGAGAGGGTAGGGGAGGAGTGGACAAAAATGATTAAATTAGCATATCACAAACGCCTCACACATTGCCAAATGTGAAAACAAAATCCCGGGCCACCTAAGGCCTGCCGCAGTGCTGAAGAGCCTGGGAACTGTGAGTGTGTTTGAAACCCCACTTGGCAGGATTAAAAGACCCAAAGCCTGAGCAGGAGACAAAGTAGGAGTAAAGCCTCCTGGCACTGGGAGACGGCGTGTATGATATCTGCAATAGGTGGCAGCAAAGATACAGTACTCGGCTTTCCAGCCTACGGTGCGCAGAGTGTATGGCTGTGTGTGTCTGAGCCCGTGAGGGAGCATTAGAAAACTACAGACAGAGAAGCTTGTTTTAATCATCCTGGAAATAGAAAAATAAACTTGCAGTCCTAAATTGATACATATCAATGTGTTTTGCATCATCTCTCACATTTGAAAAATGTGCTTTTTAATTAAGCTGTCACTGTAAATTCTCAGTGGTATCAAAAATTTTAATTGAGTAACATCGCAAAGTAATTTTTAACTCTACTGGCTTAAATTCATGTTTAACTTCATAGGCAGCTCTATTTTTTCTGCTATGGAAATGTGCTGGTAAATCCCTTTTGGCTAAAAAGATAGTTATGATTAAAATATAAAATAATTTAAAACAAAAATACATTGTTACTCGCTAATAATACCAAACCAGCTTGGTGGCTATATTACCCCTTATCAGAGAGTAGTATTTCGGCCTATATGTGGACACAAAATACTTTGCTTAGACTTTAAACAAGAGAAAACCAAATTCAGAAGTCCAGTATTTAGATGCTCACAATGATAACCTCAGTTATATTTACAATATTCTCTAATGTGGTTCACCACTGTATACCCTGAGGCTACAGCATATTAATGGGAAACAATGTTAGATCTTTGTAAAATATGAAGGAAAAAGTGTGAAGAAGTGAAGAAGTGTTGCCACTCAGCAGCCAACTTTTTTTTTAATCACCTCCAGGCAATTATTAAGGCAGTTACTGCTCAGCCCTGAGGTCTGTACTATGAAACAAGTTCAACAAACCCAAAATACTGTCTCCTTACCTTACTTCACCTACCCCAACAGCAGCAGTCAGGGTAAGTGTTCACATGAAGGTTGTCAGCTCGATATGTAAGCTCAGTGTTTATCAGTCTGGCTACAAATGTGGTCAGGTGAAAGGGTTGCACTGGTAGCGCATGACCAGTTGCAAATGTGGACAGGAGTACTGGCAGCAGAGGTACTGGTTTTACATTGATGATCAAAATATTTGACATAAATGAGACATTTAACACATAATACGTGCTACAGCCAAAGCAGTGGTGTGAATGTAATTGCGATAAAGCTATCCCATAGTAATATAAACCTAAACCTGTACACTGAAGTCCAGGGGCTTTTCTGGAAATTGTGGTACTATTTCCCTATTAACAGATTGACTAGTAAGTACTGAGCAGGTTAGGTGCGCAGCATAAATTGCCTCAGTAATCGATGAGCCACGGTTGTAATTAAATTAATTAAATTAAAAAGTGTTAAGTATGAATTTAGTCTGAAACCCTGTATTGTAGTATTGGTGAAAATGAAATCAGAAATTTCAGTGGTTATCATAAAATCTGCCTGTCTAGATTAATCAAATTTTCTAAAAAGCTTCCTAGAAAGTTTGGTGACTGTTGCAAAAGTTTTGTTTGTTTTTTTTCCCACAACAAAATATCTAGATATTACAGCTTCATTTACATTTTGACATAACAAGTGACTTTGGCTTATCCCACAGAATCGCCCACAAAATGTGGCACATCCTGGACCTTGTTTGTTTGGATTTTTCATTTCACCTTGAAGCCATCAATAAAATTGTTCACAAACTGATTTATTAATAATCTAAGTGATTTTAGCATGAATATAAGGTGAGTATTTAGCAACACTCTTTTTGGGTGGCCAAGTAGCTAGCCTTTTCAGGTCATTGGATCTCCAAGTGTTTTTTGTTACCTTTTATTTGTATGTCTTGAATTTGGACTAGTATTTGGACTAGTAACCGAACAATCTATACCATCAAAGATACTGGGAAGAAAAAAAAACACATATAGAAAGCTGTATCTAATTACACTGTTTAGTAAGGACATTGTCTAGTCAGTGAACTCTGAGACTCATACAGCTTACATAGTACAGTGTATAAATTGCATTTTTCAAAGAAGTTGGAAAATTTGCCAGTTCTGCATCCAATCCAATATTTGTAGCCAGAATCCCACCGACAGGGCAGGAGAAAACCCTGTGCGCAATGAGCTAATGAAATCAAACATGCAGTGCGGTTTTGCATGTTAATGCTGGCAGTGGGTGTCAATAGCATTTAAAGATGTCAGCAGGTGGATAGCGAGATGGATGGCCCTCTGCCTGCCTTTCACTTCCAACCCCAAGGAAGTTAAACAGCATCTGCCTTAAATAGAAAACTTCAATATCTATTTAGAAAGAGGGAAGGAAGACTGTTAGGGAAAGATAGAAAAGAGATGGATAAGAGAGAAGGTTAGAGAATGAGAGGAAGAGAGAGGTAGGAAAGAAAGAGTTGAAATAAGGCAATAAGTCCCTGACCTCAAGTGCACATTGCGACACATTGACGCTGTTGTCATTTGTTAATCAATAGAAGTGCTATGCAGGCTATACATTTAATAGCATGAGACTGGCAAACCTGTAACAAAATTAAGGGAAGACTAAGACTACAGCTTGTTTTTCTGTTCAATTTACACTCTCAACGACTTTAAAAGTGTATATGACTTTGAGTGTCCGTGCACTGCACTTTGACACTGAAATCTTGTGATATAAGGAATAGATTTTACATTTCTCTCATGAATTAAGATGATTTTAAGCCTCACATGATGTGACTGTAAAAGAATCCTTATTCTACAAGTTAATTGCAGCACAGATAATCAACTAGCATCGCTGTAAAGCTTTATACCTCATTAAAATTAACATTCTAACAGAGAGCCAGTATTTTAAGAGGAATCTGTTATAACAAAGTTTTGTTCGGAGTAAGCTAAATGTCCTCACACTGTCCGTGCATGTGTGTGCGCATGTCTTTTATTATGTGGCCTGCCATCATTAGGCTCCATCTTCATTAATAACAGCTATGCTTTTTAATTTCTTTTGCAGGGCCTAAATTAAATGTGTCATCCTTTATAATAAATAGGGGGGATTTTATATTTCCTCTCTCTCTTACATACACAGACAGACAGGCACTATGAGATAATTTACAGGATAAATAAAGCATTGCTCCAATTAGTCTTAAGTCAAATAAATTAGTCATAAATTCAATTTACTCAATTTTATGGGTTGGAGATTCATGATGTTGTTTGCTGTAGAAATATATTCTCTGCAACTATATTAGTACCAGGAAGTGAAGACACTCTGATGTATGGTAATCATTGACATGACAACATGTCAAGGGAGCCTCAATCCACCACATTTACAGGTCAACACCTTGAAGTGTAATAAATGTTTATCATGATATGATAACAAGAGGACTTAAATAGCGCACAGTTTGCCTGAATAGTTATATCGTATATAGTGTGAGGCTTGCATAATTTTCAGGATAGTTAGAGATAATAAATGGGCTATTACATGGGGAAGTGTGAGATTTAAAATGATAGCCACAGTTTGTAGCCTACATGTGCAATGATGCTTAAGAACTGGATGCCAAAATATGTGTTTATTTTAAAGTTCATTATTTTTAATATTTGCCCTGATATTTACTTGGACAGGAAATGTGGAAGAGAAAACAAGGGAATGACAAACAGCAAATAACTGGATTTTACCACCCTGCCATATACACATATGTAGCATGCACCTGAACAACTGTGCCTCAAAATGGATCACCCCAAAACAATCATTTTCTGTAACCTAAAAGAAAACTTTGTTAGCAGCATACGTCACTGAAATACATAACAGCAATTCTGACTTTGATTAATTTCATACTTCCTCACAAAAGTCTCCTACTGTAAATTGCCTAGAATTGCTTAGAGAACACCTTTTAATGTCACAGTGTGCCCCAGTTGTTTAAAAGACTCTTCTTGAGCCTCTCTAACCAGAGGGTCAAGGGATGTATTTGATTTTTAATTATTTGATCTTGCTAACAGCCACTGAGTAAACATGAATCTGGCCCAAAACAACAAATCCCTACCTGGCAACCAACAGCTAAATGCAATGTAAACGTCACAATGAAAGGGGATTCCAGTTAATGCAAATGTTTATCTCTGGATTCAGGCAAATTCAATTAGAATCTTAAGTTGTTTACTTAAGAATCAATCAATTAGAATTAGTGCTTCCGTCATTTATGAAAGTTTCAGATCATTTTATTTTGGATAATGCTTTTTCATTAAAAAGACCTTTAACCTCCCACCCACCTACCTAACTAGCCTTTACAATTCATGTGAACAAAAAGTGGTGGGGACTGACCAAGAACCTCAGAATTTACCTTTTCCTTTGAGTTACAGTCACTCTGGGTTTTATGATGAACACTGCGCAAAGCATGACACAAAGCTTATCTGAAAGATAGTAAATACACCCTTAAGGATTACAGTCTATCCTGCATGACAGAAATTAGCAGTGTATGTGGAAGTATGGCTGCATAAATCGGGTGAGTGTGCGCGGGGGCTATCCATCACTCTCAAGGAGTACTCTTGCAGATCCTCTCTGTGTTTACTTTACAAAGTCTGCTGTATCCAAGCTGTACTAAGCCACATTTTTCTCTTGCCTTGTTCGATGTTTTCTTTCTTTGTTGGTGCATTCATCTTTCTCCGAGAGCATTGCAGGGCATGATCACTTTGTCCTCTGTCCTACGTTTTTTGCAATGTGCCCCCCCTCTCTCACTTTCTCTCATTTCCTATTGATGGCTGTTGTTCTCCTCCCTCTCCCTCTTTTCTCCATCACCCTCTTGCTCTCTCACTCCCGTTCTGTTCCCTCTGTGCTCGTTCTCTCTCATGGGCCCTGACCTCCCATTATGACCCCAGCTGCGGTGACTTTGGTACACAGTACAGTCTACTTGGTAGAAGTCAGTGCAGAGGCTACAAATATGAGCTGCAAACTTTTTCTCTTTAGTCAGCATAAAAGTACGTGTGTGTGAATAGATCCTGTTGCATGCAAGTCCTCCATCTCTCTCGGTGTGTGTGCGCACATGGTGGATCCTGTTGCATGGTAGTCCTCTATCAGTGTCTGCCTCCTGATCTGATTGATTGTTCTGGGTAAATTAGGACTGGGCGCTGGTGATGGGGACAGGAGTGAGTTACACACTTCACCCCGTCCTTGCCCTCCACCCTCTTTTGCTTCTCCTCCACTGTGTCCCTGCTTTTATCATCTCCCTCCCTGCCCTGTTCCCTTCTTTCACCTGTTCTTCCTGCTTCTTTTGCCAAAACTCGTCTCCGCCGCTCGTTCCTTTTCATCCGTCTTATCCACACGTCAGTTCCTGCACTGCATTTTTCTAAATAAAGTTTTTATCTTGTAGACATATTGCATGTATACAAAAATGAATGATTCCAAACTATACCATACCATTGTGGGACATTTACACTGTCCGCATGCCAAATAAAATAAAGGAAAAGAAATCATTATTCAGTTTAAGGAAAGTTTACAAGATACTGAGTGAACCTGAAATCAAACTTAATCACATTTTACTATTACTTTTCACCATTCAGAAGCCAAGATAAGGATTTTTTTTATTGTTGATTGTCTGGCTTTTGTCACTGAGCAAAAGATACCAAGGCGAATGAGCAAAACCCTCTTCTGGCTTTGGCGTTCTCCACGTCCCCTTCTAGTTACTTGCTAATATTTGATTCAAAATGTAACACATCCATCCATCACAATTATGTCAAATGACTCACGAACAAAGGCGATGGATAAAAAGCCTCAAACACCACCCAGTCTGCTGTGAGTATGTGAAACATTTTAATTTTAATGGCAGTGGTTTCTCTTTAACTAAAACTAGCCTGATTGATCCCATGTGTGATAAGCCACTGCTGATGTGTGTATTTCCATAGCAAATCAATTGCTGGTTCTTCATCAGTGCAGAATGGCTTTCGTTTGGCCTGAGGGCTGCATAGTTCAGGATAAAATGGGGATCATGATAATCCAAGTCTTCCACTCCCACTATGATTCTTTGAAATCCAAGAAAAATAACATAATAATCCTCAATGCTGTGCTACTGTTGCCTGAATTTTGCACAATCATAGAGACTGCACTGTTATATTTATTTATCTTTTTAATGAAACGACAAGGCAATTTGTGGATCTTTCATTGTTATGTTCAGAAATGCGTTGCATATGTACACAAATCCCTTTCTCTTTACAATCCATCTTATGTATTATATTCACTTAAGCTGTTAATACATCAGTGGTCCACAGCAATGCATGTACACATACAAATTTAAAAAAAGATAAAATCACTTGGCTAAAATGTTTTCAAGTGTTGCTGAGAGATGGAGAGTGGAAGGAAGACAATGCCAGGACTTGACATAAATTTAGAAAGTACCCCCCAAAAATAAACTCCTAAATTTGTCATGGTCTGGTTGGGCACCTGCAGGTCTCAGACAGCGGCTCCTCCTCCTTTAGGCGGAGTCCGGTTGCCCCTCCCTGGCTGACCACCTGTGAGCAATCGTGCCAGCGGTATATCAGACCTGCGCTCTCAACCACTCATCGCCTGAGTATCTGCTATTCCCATGTTAGTTCAGTGGAGCATCCTAAACCTTGTCTTAACGCCGTGTGATGACTGACCTGTCTTTTCTTGTCCTCAGCGATAGCACCCGGAGTGGAGATCTTGTTCCCCTCGCTCCCGTCCTCCTGGACCTGGGCCGCCAGCTGCTCACACAACGTGGCCTGCCGGCCCACTGCTCACCTGCCTGCCTCCCCACGCCTCGACCGCTTCCGGGTTTTCCGCTCCACCTGTCCCCTCCATCTGAAACCACTGCCCCGGCCCCTACCTAGTCTTGTTTCTACCTCCCCGCTGTCCCCGCTGTTCAGCCGTCTCCTAGAGGTGTCTAGGTCGCCCTCATTATCACAGACGAATCCTACGCGCCACTAGTGTGGTGGCGTCGCTTTGTGTTTCACCTTTGTTTTCCTGTGGGTGGAAATAAATCATTTGTTTTCTGTCACCTCGCTTCCGGGTTGGTTTCTGCGCCTGTGTCCATCCCTGTTCCCTCGTGCCGTTGAGCCGTGACAAAATTGCTTTAATGTTCAAATGTAATATTAAATATTGATAATATTATTCATATTTGTATTAAATGACTCAGATTTGTGGGTGGGGGGCACCATTTTTAACAGACTTCCTTGCCGCTTCTCTCCTCTCTTCTCTTTCTCGCTCTGTTCTGTCTCCTCTTAAACATAGTTGTTACTTGTAAACTGCTGAATTGGTAACACTGTCAAAAAAGCTGCAAATGTGGTTGGGAAACTGGACCCCCTCCTCCATAAATAGATGTTTGTTTCTGCTCTCTCTGTTTGTTTGTGTTCCCTCTTTTTGGATCTGGCCTGCAGGGACCATTTTTCAGAAGAGACAGCGAGGCTTTAGGGAATACTTAGACTTCCTTTTTCCACTTCTCTCTTCTCCTCTTGTCGAGACATTTCTCTTCTCTTCTATTTTCTTTTCCTCTTTTTTCAACATTTTCCTTTTATCCATATATGCTTAAATTCAGTGTTTTTCATCAGGTTGTTCTGTTGTTTCCTGTTTGTTTGCTTGTTTGTTTAATTATTTGCCCTTTTTTTAAAATAATTTTTTATTATTTATTTCATTAATCCATCATTTCTTCTAAATGTTTTTGTTCCTCTTCATTTTTTGCAAAGCTGGAACATATGGGAAGTTTCCACTGCTTCTGCTACAGCCTTACTGTAAGGCTGATACCTTACAGTAAAACTGTTTGCTTTTTCCCGCAGCAGCATTCTGGCTGGCTGCAGAACACTAGTGTCCTGGAGTGGCACATCAGTTTGGTCAGTTGATTCCTTCCTCCCCTTCCTCCCCTTCCTCCCTCCCTTCTTCTTTCTCTCACTTCCTCGTTCTCATACTACCCGGCACTTGAAAAAAAAAAGAGAGAAGCTCTGCTTCATGGCTTAGAGAATGTGCTCTGCCTCTTAGCTGCAGACCAAGAGAGGAAAGGGGAGAGAAAGGGAGAGAGGGAAAAGGAATGAATAAAGAGAAGAGAGAGGCAGCGACACACTTGCATCTGTTGTCCTGCGTCCTGCAGCCGTGAAGCAAATGAGAGAGTGCGAGAGAGACAGAGAGAGTATGCAAGGATAAGAAGAGAGAGAGAAAGAGAGAGGATCTCAGACAGCCGTGTCCTTGAGAACTGCACCACAACTCTTTGAAGAGAGCCGCGAGAAGGTGTGAGTAACGTGCATCTCAGCAGGACATGTGTGTTTGCAGTGTGTGTATCTAAGTGTGTGTATGCTTCATGGATATGTACAGTACAGTACTGCTTGTGAGAGTTAGTGTACGTATGTGTGTGTTTGTGAGTGTGTGTGTGTGTGTGTGTGTGTGTGCGTGTTTGTGTGTGTGTGTGTGTAACCTGCTGCTTGCACACTGACCTGCCAAGCTCAGAGTGAAGGGGGTTTGGCTGCCGATCTTCTCTGCTATTGTCTGCCTGCCTAAGTGTTGCTGACAGGGGATTATGGCAAATACAAAACGCCGTATGGACTAAAGAAACACACTGCCAAACTTCAGAGACGCACGCATGCATGCATGAAGCTCCATGTTGAGAGCTCTGTTTGACTGTGTTCATTTGTTTGTGTGTGTGAGTGATGTCAGTGGGTATCGTTTGTCTAGCATGCACATGCGTGTCTGTTCTGGTTAGTTGTCTATTTTCATTTCAAAACTGTCCAGATTAAACAGCTGAAATTTCACAGGTATAACAGTAAAATAAACATGCCCTTTCTCACAGTAGTGATCGTTGGAATAGTTTTGGAACCACCTGTAACTTCAGAAAAAAACCTTGGCATAAAATAACCTTATAGCTGAATACGTGCTTCAAATCCCAGCTTCCTGGACAGGTGTTGCATGCCATTCCCCTGCTAATCTTTCCATTTCTTGTCTGTCTCTGCTGTATACAAATAAAGTTAAAATGTCCAAAAAAACCCCCAAACTTTTACTGGACTCCTGTTCAGAGCAAACTTAAACTATTATTTTCCTGTTGTAGCAAGGGCAATCACAATAGCACTTCTATACACCAATCGGCATCCTGAAGACTTAATTTACAGACATTACATTTACCACTGGCTTGCAAATCTAAAGATAAATCTCATGTACCTGCTCATCTAATTCGAATTCAGTTTCTGCGCTCGAAATGTGGCCATGTGGTTTGGGGGGTTGTGTGTCCGAACCTTGTGAGGTCTTGGGAACAGAGCCAAGTGGTGTGACCCATTGAACTATTTGCAACTAATCATAGACCACAAGCCACACAGCATGCCGTAGAGCCCAGCTGGGTTACACTCATCAAAATATAATGAGAGACAACATGTCACTTATGTTTCTGAAGGCATTCTTGAGATGAATGCCATTACTGAAGACGTGTGCCACTTTACTGCTTTGAGTGCCAAACACTTGACGTTGTAATGCTGGCAGAAAGATAAAACACCCTCACCCTCTCACATTTGAAATGAAGTGGAACCAGAGGGACTATATTTAATACTAAAGGTAGGATACCATTACACCCTAATCTAAAAATGCACTGGTTGCATCATGTCTCATGAAGCAATGTGGCTATCCAGTATCACCTGTGTTTGATCATTTGCAGGATGTTACCACTGATCATACTCTCAAAGATATATTTGGATATTAAATTATAGCATAGTAAGTGCATACATGTCATACCTAAAGATGTGTCTCATTTCTCTTTCTCGCTGCACCAGTTATGAAAGATATATCAGGATTCATGTTTCCAGTCAACATCTGTGTTGTGTCATAAATTTTATACTGCACATGTTCATTTTTGAATTTAAAAAGAATCCTAAACTTAATTTAAATTGTCTCTTTTTAATGAAAATAAAATAAAAGATTAAATAACTTAATTAGCATTACTACATCCATTTTTGGTGGGTGTTTCTTCTAATTTTATTCTGCTCCAGTTTTTTTATCATAAAATATATTTTTAAAAATGTAAAAATGGGATGACCATGTAGAGTACTTCAGTGGATTATGATGTTGTTGTCTTAAAGAGTAACAGTAGTGTTACAACGCTGTTCACAGTTATCTGTATTTCAAGATTTTTAAAGCGTCTGTAAATAGGTTAATAACATAAAAAGTACTACAACGTAGCTTGTTCTGAAAGCAACTCTTGGGTAATATCTCAGCTGTATTTATTTCCCATTTTTAGGTATATTTTAGAATCATATATTTGGTATAAACACATGTTAATGCGGCATGCTTCTTATCATAACTAATGTGCTTTTAGGATGAATGAACTAAGAGAAGTAACAGGCAGTGTTGATGGTGTCCACAGTATATATTTAGACTTTAGAAACTATCCCCAGGGTGAGCCTGTAAGTGTGCAGAATGTACTGAGTTTGTGAGTGTGTGATCATAGTGTGTAAAAGTGTGTGCATGTATGTGCATGCAGTGTTTGTGTGTGGAGAAATGTGTTTTAAGCTGTTCCAGCCAACCAATTGAGGTCAGCCGCTCAATAATTAAAGCATGTCACTGGTTAGTGCACGAGTTGGGTCGACCAATCAGACGGACTGATGTCAGATCATAGTGACAGAGAGTCAGAGTGACTGTTAAAAGACAAGAGAATTGGAGGAAAAGGAGAGACAGAGCTTAGCACTTGGAGAAATGCAAAGTTTAACGATCGAGTGAATGACATTTTACATTCATATCAGCATTTTTTTAAATGTCTTTAAATTTACAGACCTTGTGAAACGCTGCTAGTCTCCTTGGTACTATCTTCTGCAATGTGTTACTTAATCCTATGTAATTCTAACAAAGCAGCGGCAGAATATAATTTTTTTTTTTACTTTATTACAGTATCCGCGGACTGAGCACACCTTACAGCAGTTACCTAAGTTGAAGAATATCAGGTAAGAGGATCAGTGCTATAAACTCAAAGTTAAAGACTAATTATATACTAATTATATCGCCAAGATAGGTACAGCTTGCACTTACAAGCTTTAATGTTTGGGATGTTGAAGCTTATACATGATACAAATATAAGCATTTCCTCATCAAGCAGTCTTTGGTATTGTTTCCTTGAGCCAAGAAATGACTAGGTGCATTTAATACCTATGAAGATTCATATTAAGTGGTATACCCATCATTGTAAAGTTAACTTCCAATGGTAAGTTTGGTAAATTTAACAGGCATTTACACATTTACTGATAAATCGTTAAGTCAGGGCTATAACTCTGGGTACAGCCATATACTCAGACCAGTTGCTCATAACATGTGGCCCCATAATCAGTAAGTTGTGGTTTAGGATCGAAAACTGGTCAAGAAGTTTATAGCAATTACCATCAGTGGTAATATATTCAACAATTTGTCATGTTTGTGCCCATTTGATTTGTTATGTAAAGTTTTGTGGATTTGCTAAGTCTTCTGTTTAACTATGCTGCACGTCACCAGTGTCAGTGTTGTGTAGTCTTCGTAAAAAAAAAAAAAAAATGTAGATACAATTGCTTTAATTACGTGACATCTTTACTATGTTTGCTAATGTTTTCTTTTCTGTCAGTCTTTTGCTACTACCATAACGTTTTTCCAAGCAGACTTTTATATACCAGTCATCAAAATGTGGATATAGCTCAGGAGTTGTAATCTGATCATAGACTGAAGCCTGATGTGAGCTTCTATTTATCTGGAAGCCTTCCTGGGTGATATGAGGTCCTATTAATACTCTATGCAGCGGTTGCTGCCTTCCAGCCTGCTTATATGTGTACACACACATGTACACACAACGCAGTCCCAAAACCAGAAAATCATGCACACAAACACCAGAGACTTGAGACGTCTCAAACACTAAAGGCTGCACTCCACTTCAGGCCTTCATGATGTCATTGGGAAACCAAATCATTAGTGACATCAGTGCAAACAGGAAATGAATTCAAGTGTAAACAAAACAATTTGTTGGTGTTTATTGTGATCCCTGTTTTTTTAATTGTTTTCCGGCTTCTGTGTTCATGTTTAATATTCATTGTTTTCAGTTTGGTTTCCCTATTTTTCTTGTGTTTGTTGGGTTGAGTTCCTGATTCTTGTTGGATTTCTTTATTATTCCAGTTAGTTCCAGTTAGTTTGTAACACTGAGTCTGTGGTTCCTGTTTCTACTCTATGGCTACTCTAGTGATGAGTTTCAGCTTTGTAATCCTGTTTTGGCTCATGTCTTGATTTTTATTATTTACAGTTGTTTTAGTTCCCTCAGTGTTCCCTCATTTCTGCTTTCATGGTTAGTGTGATTCGTCATTTGGGGTATCTCAATTACTTTGAAGATTAGTTTTCTTTCATGCCCTCTGTTAGTTCTACTTCACGTCTCTTTCCTGGTTCCCTGATTGATCTCACCTGCGTAAACCTCTGCACTCTATTTTTGACGATTGTCTTTTTTTTCTGTTGTTTTGTTTGTTTCCTTTCTGCCACCTTCTTCACAGTAATACAGATAGAGAAATATTTTTAGGAACATCATTCAATTCTCAGTGGTCAACTTCTGCATCTTTAGTTACTTCTTCCTCTCAGCCTTTTGTTTCAAGTTGTTGAGTCTGTCCACTGGTGTCTCTCTGTTCTTTGTAAGCCTTCTGTATAATCCTTTCTATGCTTCTCCCAGCCAGAAGTCCCACTGAGATCCTGTAGATTTAGACAGAGGTTGATCTCATGATTAGTATTCAGCTGTCAGAGTACGTCAGTCAACTTTTGGAGGCCCCTCTCAATCCTCACCCTCCCACTATCATTCCCCCATTAAAATCTTAATGTATACCTCTGCGTTGTAGCATATGCCCATGTGCATGTGCACCACCTAAGGATGTATAGTTTGTTGCCACACGATTCTGAAGAGAGAGCCTGTATGCATTAATGTAGATACATATTCAACATTCTCCTGATTTCCCAGGAAGTTGCCCTCCATCATCTTAAATGACATGAAAAGAGCCGGAGACAGATATATGCATGAATTAATTGGCTTGAATAGAAGTATTTAGAAGCCTAATCCATGGGGATTAACGCAAGGCGCCCTCTTCGGATTTAAGCTTCTGTGCATTTTCAGCAGAGGATTGTTTTATTTCACTCTATCCTCCTCACATGCCACCACCTTTAGATCTTAGTCAGTGAGCCTTTAAAAAGCTGTCAAGTGTAGGATTAACAATGTAGAAAACCACTAGACAGCTAATTGCTCTAAAAACCTTTAAAAGTATATAATGATGATTTTTATTGTAGTTTGTTTGAACTCCTGGGTTGCTATTGATTGTCTTTATGTTGTATGCGAGCAAAAATATTACTTTTTATTTCAGGATTAGTGCACATATTTTAACAATTTCATGTGCTATAGTTCAATCCAGAATTAAAAGCACTATATTAAAAGTTTTTTTGTTGTTTTTTTAAATCGGGCTATATACAACTGTAAAGAATAAAGTTTGGCACTAGTTAACCGAAATTCATTTGTAAAAGTATTGCTATGTGGTTTGTATTCACAGTCCAGGCTTCATCAGTACAGTGTTTCAGAAAACAGTGATATTGTTTTTTGGCAAACGCTGGAAAACAACTGAAGTATAATACACTCACTGGAAAGAAAAAAGAAAATATAATATTAATATTAATATAATATTACAGCTATACTGAGTCACTCTTTGTTTTTATTTCCCATTTTTCTTTTGCACTCTATCTTTTTGCCTTTACTTTCCTCATCTCACTTCAGTCATTACCCTCCCCTTTTCTCTGCACCTGTCTCTCTCCCATCACCCATTTCTCATTTTCTTTCCTCTTCCACGCTTTTTCTTCTACCCTTTTTCTTGTCTCTTGCCTTCTCCCTCTTCCCTCCTTCATTTATAGGCTTTGCACTGTGAGTCTATGAGATACTGAGCAGATCAATGCCTATAGATTGGCTCATTGGAAGCCATTAGTTATGGGTTTTTATAAAGCTAGTCATTATTGTGCTTAATCTTGCAGAAAATTAAATTTAGAGTTGTGTACAGTGTTTTGGTTAAAAGTTGTTGATTTTTTTTCTGCTTTCACTCACTTACCAGCTGCTATTTTCTCGCCTTTTTTGCATTTATTAGTGTGTGTGTGTGTGTGTGTGTGTGTGTGTGTGTGTGGGGGTGGGTGCGTGGGTGTGGGTGGGTGCGTGGGTGGGCACGCGCTTAAAGCACACTAGTGTCACTGTTAATAAGCCATCATGCATCCCGGTCATGCCAAAAAGCCCTTCAAGAAAACTGCCCATACAACAACATAGCTTGGCCACAGTACTGCACGCGTACTGCATTTTTTTTCTTCTGGGTTGGCAAATTTCTCTATTCTTAGAGCCTCTATATTCAATATATTCAATGGCTTTAATAACTTTAAAAGTGATGGTGGTGTCATTTTTTTTTCACCCAGCCACTTTGCTTTTGTCTTTTAAAAAGCATTGTGGCACCGTCCAGGTCCAGCTTTAATTTTCAGAATTAGTCATGAACTCTTGGACAACACTCTCCCTATTCTCTTATATGTGTTCCTTGCCTCTGTCTTGCCAGACAAAGCCCACCCTATTACTTTCTCCTCTTTACACTTAATTTATCAAACCCTTCAGTATTCCACTCTTCAAGCTCCCTATATGTCATTCTTTTTCATCCCTAATCCCAATCTTTTTCACCCACTCTTTCATGTCTTTCATCAATGTGTCCTTCTGTTTCATTCCCTGTCTTTCCCAGTTCGCCCATCCCTATTTCTTTCTTCTGCACTCCCTGCTTGCTTCCCTGTCCCCTATCCTTTACTTTAACCCTTTTGCTTTTCCACTGCCCTGAACACCTTCCTCCTCCCCCTTTCTTCACTCTTTTCTCATCGTCAGTTCCCTCATCTTTCCATCCTAGTCCCTCTTTGCTCCCCCCCCCCCCCCCCCCACACACACACACACACATACACACAACCACATCCTCTCTAACTAAACAATAGATGCCTTGAGCTCTGAAAGATCACTTCCCACCCCAGCCCAACACCGTCAACATTGCCCACCCTCCTCCTCTCCCACCCCATGATGATATGCAGAATAGAGCAGCAGCCTTCTTTTGTTTAGCTTAGCGCAAATGAAAATTGCTAATCAATTTTTACCCCCTCTTATTTCATGGCATGTAGTTCCTGCCCCTCCCCTGCCAGCTGTCATTGTGTGGTTGTGGCGCAGGGCTGAAAGCTTCATTAGCAGGAGGACAGCATGTTTTGCCCCTCAGCGCTGTATTCATGGAATTACCAAAGATAGGACATTGCCTGGTGTTACTCGGAGAATTAGTGCAAATAGACATTACCTTGTGTCTTATGCCTTTTTGTCAGAAGCTTGGTATACATTTTTGAGTATTTTATTATGATACCAATGCTTTCTGAGGCATTGGTTTAATTGCTAAACCTATTTACAGCTCTTTAGCCGCTGTTGAGTAACATCATCAGAGCAAACATAACTGAGCTGACTAAGCAAAACATGAAGTTAAAAATAATTCAGGGATATAATATAGTCTGCATAGTATTTCTGATCAGTCTTTTGTAAAGACATCCAGAGCACAAATCCTCCACTCTTCTTTCCATACTGGATTAATTTCAGCATTGCAAAGTGTTAAATCAAGCAAATCATGAGCAGCAAAATATCCCTTAAATTTTAGCTCACTTCTCCTTTTTCTCCTGCGCTGACATTCCCTATCTCTCTTTCTCATTCTCCTTTTTGCTCACTCTCTTTTTGTTTCACTCGGCCTTTGTGCTGCCTACTGAATACTTTTATTCTCGAGAGCTGGACTATGCAGCATAAAAATGTAAAAATATCCAGCAAATGAAAGCCTTTATGCTCTGAAAGAACAGCCATGCCTTGCCCAGTAGAAATTGCTAGGGTGTGTATCCCATAGACTAACTATGCAGCCATCCAGGGAACATGACCAGCCATGTAATGGGCATCTGCTGAAGTTTTGTTGTTGTTTGCTTTTCTTTTGTTTTAGTTTTTGCTTGAATTAGACAAGGGAGATCTAATTTCTTACAGTAATCTATAAAGGTAAGGAGACCCTGCATGAGTCTTGTCAGTATTATGTGACAAACTAAGACAATTAACAACAAAAACATGTTATTTAATAGCTTAGTTTTGAGGCACAATAAGGTGCATTCATGCATTAATGTTAAGCAGATGATATTCCTTAATATCCAACCCCTGATTAGATAGTATGAAACACCGAGGGTTTCAATATTTACTCAGAACTGTTTTGAATGTAAATCCAGCCAGTATTAGCATGTAATTATTTCAAGGTAGCCATTACAAAGTTGCTTTTTCACTGGTTATGACTGAGCACAAGATGCAGCTAATGCAGGTAAAAAGCGCACAGGTCAAAGGTCATAGATGGCCAATGGTAATCTGATGGGAAAAGTGTGAGAAAGGGATGGGACTCTTAATTCTTAAGTTCGGTAGTGGTCCTTTCCTTCTTCTTTTTCTCCATACTCATCTGGTCACCTGCTGTTTAATTCAAACAGCAAAGCATTCAGCCCTTCATGTTCAGGTGTGTGTGTGTGCGCGTGTCTGTCTGTGTATTTTTCTATATCTGTATGTGAAGCCTGCCCTAGTTTAAGCTGTCGGTTTGAAAGTGATAAGGGTCGCACATGATCTTATGTCTACTGGGAAAAACAGTTGCAGCCCCTTGTGAGAGAATATTTTCCATAACCACCTATAGCCAAGCTCAAATCCACTTACAGTAAACCTATGCTTAATTTCACATACAGCACAACCTCACATCAAGCATCTTGAGCCTTAGCATCACGACAAATTTTGTCATCTATTACTTTAGCTTTTTACCTAATATCAATGTAAAGAGATTTTCAAAGAAAGATCTGACACGAAGAAGTTTTGACAAAAGAAAGGTGCTCTGTTTCCAGTCTGCCCATACCACACATCTGGATTAGAGACAAAACAGGTGGACAGGAAAACAACAACCCTGAGACCAAGATGATTTTTAATTTGCGATCAATAACTTGTCATAACCTGTCATTTTTCATCCTTTTTGTGTAATTATTGCGATTTCTTTTTCTCAATGAACTTCAGTCAAAATAATAAGGATTCAAATGGCACACTTTTCCCACCTTGTTCTTGAGGCGTCAGTATGTGTGTCAGACTTATCTTCTCTCTCTTACTAAGTCTGCTGGTTGACTATAGTTTTTCCATCCTCTTTTATTAATAGCTCAAGGGTCTGTTTGTCAACCCATGCTTCGGTGTCTGGTTGCCTCTTGGGTACTATTAATAACTCCAGCAAAGACAAATGTACTGATATATTCAGTCTGTGGATAATAAGATCTTACTGTCTTAATTCAATCAGAATCCCTTCGTCACAGAGACCAAAGTAGCTGTCAGGTGTGTGAAAGTCTTGGTGTGTAAGTATAGTAGCATGTAATCCAAGGCATTGGTAGCCACTTGTTAATTTCCTCCTGGACTCAGGATCATTTACCAGCCTTAGTATTTTCATTGAAACCAGACCCCACCAATCAGATCATCCTATGAGCATGTACAACAGAAAATATCAGCAGAATAGAATTTACGGTGTCCTGATAATATATACTTTTCTTTAACGTAATCATAGATATATTTGCCATTTTAGCTGCACTAAATCAAGATCAAGGTTCTTTTCTATTTAATCTACACAATGTGTGGTTTAATATTTAATGCAAACAAGAACCAGGCCTATTTCCATAAACTTTTACACAATGCACACAGCTGTTTTAGTAAATAGAGCTGTTGCAGAGTCTGTGTGTAGATAAATTTCACTCCTTAGAAGCTTTGGGTGCTGATATGGAGAAGCATGGATATCGGTTTTCAACCACAAGGACTAGTTAAATTTTCCGACTGTTATATCGTAAAACACGAAAGCAAAGAGTCAAAATCAATCTGATGACACACTCACAGATTTCTGCTATAATCTGCACAATCAAAGCCATTACATCTGTTTTCAGTGTGTTGTAAGCCTTAACTACCCAATAATATGTAGAAAGTTCCTGATGTTGCTCTCTTTGAAGTAAAATGAATAATTCTGACCTTCCTATGTTCCCCAAGACTATCTGTTCTCCCCTGTCCAGCCAAACTGAAGCCAAATGATACACCAGATCACAACCACTGATAATCAAGACCATCTTAGAACAGAGGCAGCCATTGCAATTCTCTCCCCAAGGACCACCTGTTATTACAGAGCTGAAGTTTCATATTCATACATTACTTGCTATGGCTGTTATGGTCATGGAGGACAGTTGAACCATCTACACACAGACACACAAACACACATACAGAGGGTATGTGTGTAAATCTAAATATGTGAAAAGAAAAACAAGTAAGAAAAAACAGATATACTAACTCACTATCATTTTTAGTATGCTCAGAACAGGCCAGTGGCAGCTGCATCTCAACATTCTCACACTCAGCATCACCTCTCTTCCAGTGTGTATGTATGCGCAGGTTGTAGTGAGTTCTAGCAAGTGCGAATGTGTGTGTGTGTGTGTGTGTGTGTGTGTGTGTGTGTGTGTGTGTGTGTGTGTGTGTGTGTAAAAGTGAGAGAAAGAGAGAGTGAGAGAGTGCAAGAGCTTGCTGCAGTGTGTTTTGAGCCCAGTGGAAAAGCAGGAAGAGCTGCTAATCCGTGTGGCTGGCCGAGCAGAAAGGCCATTCATATTTATAGCTGACTGAATCACATTCTGTCATACAGATGTCCAATACTAAGACCAAGAACAAGAATAACTTCAGAACAAAATAGAAATATGGGTCTGAAGGAAATTCAGACCAGAGCTGTATTTATAGCCTGCTGAGTCACTCTGTGATACAGATGACACTTTCAGAAGAAGGAAAACTCCGCAATCAAGCCAAAATGCAGTATGGCATGTCAGATGTTTAAAACCTGCATGATAATCTGCTGAATCACTGGGTCATACACTGTAGTATAATATGAAGTCACTATCAGTGATTTGTGAAAGCAGCACATATGTTTGAAGAGCGAAAGTTTTAAAACTGAAAAAAAAGTAGAAGAAAAAAGGAACGTTGTCACTAAGACCCTGTTTAGGAAGTAATAGTTCAAGAATTTTTAATTGTAGTTCAGAAACAGCCACTAAAACGTACGAGAATAATTCAAATCAAGTGTTGAGCGTGTTACAATAAAAGCAAGCATAAAGTCAGAAATGGCTGTTAGAGGAACATCTTGAAGTAATTTAAAACTGGTTTAATCCCTTAGCCAAAATGGTTACTATTTTGTGCAAATGTGAAGTTTTGGTGGGCACAGACCACGTGCAGTCCTGTTTTTCCAAATGCAAGACATGGGTGAATTCAAGGACATAGGCCAATAGTCGGTAGCCAGTCTTTGAGAGGTAAAGGGATATTTTTAACCTGCTGTATCACACTCATACAGAGGTAACAGGGGCAGAGATAAAACTGGACAGCAATACAGAGTCTAAAAGTATACTGAGACTGTGTGTAGTTATTTTTTAGCGTTAAGGATCACACCCTGCCACTATAGTTAATGCCAAAAAGTAAAAAATCATAGGGCAAAATTAATGTGTGTGCAGAGTAAATTATGTCTTATAGCATTTTCAGAGGCAAATCTGCTGCTAGATTTATAATACCTATATCTACATGTAGGACCCTTGACTTTATTAAAAATAAAACTGATATTTAGTTGGTTGGTTAATATTGATTTAGTATGATGTCATGCATTCAGTGTGAATTAAATCTGAATTAAATCTGAAAAGTGTTTCAGTGAAATTTCACTGAGTGCTTTTTTCATTTTACATATGAACAACAATAGCTAAAGCTATCAAAGTTATTTTAGTTTCAATGCTAGTATAAAGACAACATGTTGGAATTTTGAAGTTATAATTTACCACTTAAATTAAATTAAACTAAATTAATACATCCTTGTGTTTATATGTGCAATTCATCTAATAGACAATAGTTGTCAACAGATGTTTGTCATTCTCAGACAAGCCATCTGTATGTAAGTAGTTATATACTTTGGCATGCGTTTTAGTAGCTCCTTGAAGATATATCTATTGTCTGTTCAGCGTGGTAGTGTGATATATTTTGTTGCTCTTAATTCTTTATGAATCTTCTTTATGTAAATTTACAGAAATACAAAATGTTCAGCTTTGGAGCTGCCATTTTTGAAAAGTGCATCGACCACAAAGTAATCTGTTTATATCATTTACAGGATACATTTTTCTTTTGATTGATTGGTTTATGAAGTGGACTAAATGACTCCTCAATAGAAATTCACATTTATTTTGATTAAAGTATTTATGTGAAGCCTTTTTAATCTAAATGGGCTTTAAAATTGATTATGATCACAATCTAATCACAATATCAGAATCCATGTCTCCATCATGATTTCATACCACTCTAAAGAGTCTGTAAAGTTTTAACTCTCAAACAATATTATATGTCTGCTAATGTGATACTTATGGTTCTTTAAAACATGATCTTTTGAGAAGTCATTCATTCAAGTCATTTTAAGTCCAGTGACTTCAAGTTAGGACACCTTGCTAAGTAAAATTTCAAGCTGCATTATCCTGAAATATTTATATTTTTCTTAATGGGACACTATCACCTGCATCCTTTTAATCTCTGTATGATGTTTTACAGTTATAGGCACTCCCTAATGTACAATACAAAAACTGCAATGTCAATTTGCTTGATACTTTTTCCAGGTTTTTTTTAAAGCCAGGTCTTTTGTTTGTGTGTGTGCTTAGCTTACATGCAATACTTCTATGTGTGTCAGTGGGAGATCTTCTCGGATACAAATGTTCCCCTCAAGAACTGAAACCAAAGAAAAGTGTCTGCCTCTAGATGCGCTCTATTTGTAAAAAATTATTTTGCGTTCACCCACATGCCTCTGCAGTGTCTCCACTTCTGTGCATGTGTGTGTATGCATGTGCACGTGTGTGCGTGTTTCTGTGTGTGAGCTAGATTTATGGTGGTGAGTCCTAGTTTCAAAGCTGCCATTAATTAGCTGGAAGACACTATTGTCAGCATTAAACACAGATTGAACAAGGCGATCCAATCAAACAAGAGCACGCACACACAAACACACGTCCGCACACACACATTCAGTTCATATATTATTTAACTGATGCTCATATTATTGTTAGAAAGTGCCAAGTTGAGTGGAGCAATAAAAGTAAATGCACTAACAATACCCTTGAGGAACAACACGGAGAGTGATTCAATAACTGTTTTATCTTAATATGTTTGTCAAAGTTAATCCATATGATTGTTGGTAATGCAGCTACATGTTGGAATAAATAGGACTAGACTAGAAAATTCATTGCATGGTATTTGACACATGTGATTTATATCAATAAAAGGCAGTAAGTGAAGCGGTTCAAGAGGATAACTGTTAACAACACTCTAGAGAAAGACTCATACATTCACTCTGTTTGTATTTATCTGTCAGCTGTGTCGGTGGGTCCTTGGGAGAGAAGGAGAGACGCATTCAGATATAAATAGTACCACTATTTATATCTGTACAGGAGAATATACAATACTAATATATGTATTCAATATGTAATATTGTATTGTAATATATGTATTCAATTTTCAATACCTCACACTACACCAAAACACAATTTTGTGGTTATACTCGCAATCTACAATATTTAATGTCTGCAGTTGAAGTGTTTTTTTTGTGTGTGTGTGTGTCCCTCCTCGCTCCCTTGAGTATTCTCACCTCCTCAACCTCTCTCAACCTTTCCACCTTTGCACATTCCCCTCCTGACTGAAACTAGGCCTCCTTCTTTTTTTCCTTATTTCCTCTCTTTCTCCCATTACTCTGACTCTTGCTTGTGTTCACTCCACTTTTTTCTTGTATAGATATTCCCTCTCTCTTCTTCTGTATTGAGATATCCCCTCACAGCACCCCCAGTGACCCTTTCCATGACCACTGACCTCAGGGGTAAATGCAAGGTCCCATCTCACCATGAAATAAAGACATTAGCTTCCTCCCACTGTCTGACCCCGCTCACCTGCCTCATCTTCCCTCACCCCTTTGTCTGTATCCCTCTCCCTAAATCCCCTCTGTACCACCTCCTGTTCTGTTTTCCTTTGCTTCTTTTCAGCCACTATCATCGTTTCCTCATTGTTCCTCCTGTTGTCTGCCTGTTTAAAAAGTTGCTGCTAAAATGTAACTTTGGTATTTTCAAATTGAAATTGTCAAGTTTTTTTTACGCTGTCACACTGTCTATAGCTACACGATGATGTGTTGATATGTATTTCTCTGGACATTGCACTCTAAAACTAAGATGCTTTGCTCCCTATCGCTCCTTGTTTTTATTCAGAAGTCTGAATCCATATACTTCTGCACTTACTTTTTTACTGATGGGCTAAAAGGTTTTTGTTTTTTTATGCCATCATCTTGATTTTCAGCAGATGCATTGCTTAATGAATGGTTTTGTATAACTCTTCTTATTGTGGTAAATGGTCAAAAAGATGAATTGAATGAACACTTTATCATTTTAAAAAGTCATTTTTCTGACTTAGTGCTTTAAAAATATATTTGTCCCAAAATCTAGGTTGTGTTGTTAATTATAAGGATAACAATATTATACTCTTATACGCTATATTTTGCAGCAAGCTAACAACAAACTCTAAATGACTTGGAAAGATTGTAAAATATGCTAAACATTTCCCTGAATTATACTTTGAAAAGAAAAAAACAGTTTTCATCATTTTTGAGGTTGATTGTGAATTGTATTCATGTGTAGTTGGGGGTATATATTTGCTCCTTGAGGATGAGCTACAGTAGCTTTGTAAGTTTGTGTGGCTCCATCATTAGTGTGTTAGTTTTTTATCCACAGGGTAAAAAAAGTGTTCCCATGAGAGTACTGTTCTTCTCTCCCTCATTCCCTTGTTCCTGAGAAAAGGAGCGATGGAGAAAACATTAGTCTAGAGCAGTTGTTCACAGCAGCAACCCAAGTCAAGCATGTCACCTGCGTGTACTCCTTTGCTTTATGCATATTCATAACTTTTTCCCATCTCAGTATATAGAACACAAAAACAGAAAACAGCGTACATACCTCCCTCTTTTCTCACATCTCCTCTCTACTCTAAATCCCTTTTACTTCATACTAAAATGCTTCTTTGAACTTTACAGAAAGCAGAAGAAATTTACTTTTGCCACTGCAGAAAAAAAGTAAATGCGTTAAAAGTGCAAAAATGTAGCAACACAAGAAAACAGCTTTGTGTCCAGAATCCTTCCAGTTTATTCTTTATGTAGTGACCCAAACTGGCGTAATTTAGCAAGCAGCAAAGCAGCAAAGCATAGACCTCTTTCTTCCTGCTAAAACATCCTTCCAAATTATAAGTGCATAAACTGAGTCTAGGTTTTTCCTTGTCCCACTCAGTCACATGTTTTGTTTTGCTTTCTACAGCTAGTAATCCTCTGGTGAGTTTGTCCTTGGCCTACTGTCTTTTTAAAGCAGCAAACAGTCTGGGGAAAAAAGCCCTGTGCCTTGTGCCTTCTGGCAGCTAAAACCCAAATTTCTCATTTAAATTTTTCCTCTGGCAAAAAAAAGTCAGTCCAGCTAGCTTGTGGGATGGCTTACATGTTTTTCTGCAAGGCAGTTTAAAGACAAAAATGCTGTTTATAAGCCCAGAAAACATGTCAGCTGAAAAACATCATAGCCCATGCTCCATACTGACAATTTCAGGAGGATGAATTGTATCAACAAGCTCAGTGTTGGACATTCACACACCTTTCTTCAGAGAGGGCAAAAGGTGTAGCACATATACAAAGAAAAAACAGTCAAAAATGTAATTTGAGGACTTCTATGTTGTTGTCAGTCTTGATTTTTGAAGCAAACATTTAAAAGCAAAGGTTAGACTTAGACTAATGATTAAACAAACTATGAGAAAATATGTATCAATAATTAAGGGGACACTATGTGCAATGGTGGTCTGCTGTTAATTTTTATGTCCTATATACATAAATTAATCATGTTTGAGGTAAATAGAGGAATAAAATATGTGCTTATACTTAACCAGAAACTTCTCATATGCCAATTATTTATTCTTCTGTGGTAACGTCACCTTAAAAATAAATCTTTTTGTATTGTTAGGCTGTGAATTTCTGATGCTTTTCACATAGAATTTCTCCAAATTAGCGAAACAGCGCCCCTTCAGCTTATTGGGAGAAGTTTTTCACAGTTAGTCGGCTAAAGAGAAGCTAGGTGAAAAACACCAATGCAAAAACGTGTTTAGTGTTTACTGTGATAGGTGAAGAACAGGAAGACAGAATGTGAAAGCGTGAGGAGGAAGAAGGGGAGAGAAAAAGGCGACTAGTAACTCCTAGTCTTAATAACTTAGCTAACATTACACAGTGCCTGTTTGAGACTAATTAGCTAGCACCCCTTGGATGAACAAAACGAACAGAAAGCAACTGTTGGATTAAAGAAAAACGAACAGAAAGAGCGACTTTCGATGACTTGATTTAAACTCCAGTAAGTTTAAATTCCGGGTATGTGGTGAGCCTATGCTCTATTTACCCCACTCACTTTTTGTTTGCACAGTATTTGTTGAAGTATTTTGGATGTTGGTTGTTTATAAAGTGTAAATTCTTCATAAATTTTGTTTCTTTATGAACGAATCCATGAAAAAACAAAGAAAAAAGATATATTGTTTAGTTACGTTTTACAAGTACAAAAAGCCATTGTTGTTTTAATGTAGCTGGTCTTTTATTGTAGAAATCATTTCCTTTTTTACTAAACATTTTGCATTTTCCTTTGTTGGTTTCATACTCCCTGTCTGTTTTTCTGTTCTTCTTTCTGATATTGCCTATGTTTTTCGTTTATTTAAGTAATTTTTGGCCTCTATCTGTGAAGGGCACTATGCAAATAAATATTGCTTCCTTGCATGCCTTGCTCAGCACCATGGAGAGAGCATGCTTGTGCTTTACTTGTATTCGGTTGGTATCTTTAAAGAGGCATGGTAGTTGTTTACTATTTGCTTAATATTAAGTAATTATCTTTATATATATGAGATTTGGTAGGATTACAGATGATACATAAATATGTGTGGACATAACTCAAATGTAGTCAGTAAGTGTTGTATTGTTTGTTTTTAAGTAGTCTTGAAAGTAATAGTTTTGTGTAAGGCAAGGCAAGGCAAGTTTATTTGTATAGCACAATTCAACAACAAGGTGATTCAAAGTGCTTTACAGAGACATTAGAAACAAGAACAAATAAAAAGCATGATTTAAAATTGATTAAAACAAGCAAATAAACTAACTAACTAATTAACAAACAAACAAACAAACAAACAAACAAAACAGTATATAAAATCAAAACAGATAAAATCAGAACAGTAGATAAAATCAGTAGTTAAATGTAAGTTTTGAAATTTAAGCTTAAAGTGTGGATTTGGTGCTTTATTCAAATGCAGCTGAGAACAGGTGAGTCTTCAACCTGGATTTAAATAAACTGAGTGTTTCAGCTGATCTGAGGCTTTCTGGGAGTTTGTTCCAGATATAAGGAGCATAAAAGCTGAATGCAGCTTCTCCGTGTCTGGTTCTGACTCTGGGAACTGATAAAAGACCGGATCCAGATGACCTGAGGGATCTGGATGGTTCATACTGGGTCAGGAGGTCATTGATGTATTTTGGTCCTAAACCATTCAGAGCTTTATAGACCAGCATCAGAACTTTAAAGTCTATCCTCTGACGGACAGGCAGCCAGTGTAAGGACCTCAGAGCTGGACTGATGTGGTCCACTTTTTTGGTCTTAGTGAGGACTCGAGCAGCAGAGTTCTGAATGAGCTGTAGTTGTCTGACTGATTTTTTAGGTAGACCTGTAAAGATGCTGTTACAGTAATCAAGCCTACTAAAGATGAATGCATGGACTAGTTTTTCCAGGTCCTGTTGAGACATCAGATCTTTTATCCTTGATATATTCTTGAGGTGATAGTAAGCTGACTTTGTTATTGTCTTAATGTGTTTTTCTAAGTTTAGGTCTGCATCCATCACTACACCCAAATTTCTCGCCTGGTTTGTGGTTTTTAGATGTATAGATTGAAGTTCTCTGGTGACCTGTAATCGTTTTTCTTTGGCGCCAAAGACTATTACCTCAGTTTTGTTTTTGTTTAGCTGGAGAAAATTGTGGCACAACCAGTCATTGATTTCCTCAATGCATTTACCAAGAGCCTGTACAGGGCCTCGGTCTCCTGGTGACATTGTGATATATATTTGTGTGTCATCTGCATAGCTGTGATAGTTTATTTTGTTGTTGTTTATAATCTGTGCCAGTGGGAGCATGTAGATGTTAAACAGAAGGGGTCCCAAGATGGAACCTTGGGGAACTCCACATGTGATACTTGTCTGCTCAGATGTGAAGTTACCTATTGATACAAAGTATTTCCTGTTTTCTACGTATGTTTTGAACCAGTTTAGTACAGTTCCTGAAAGACCTGTCCAGTTCTCCAGTCGTTTGAGTAATATGTTGTGGTCAACTGTATCAAATGCTGCACTGAGATCCAGTAAAACTAGGACTGACATTTTTCCACTGTCTGTATTCAGACATATGTCATTAAACACTTTGGTCAGAGCGGTTTCAGTGCTGTGGTTCTGTCTAAAACCTGACTGGAAGGCATCGTAGCAATTATTCTGTTTTAAGAAGTAACTGAGCTGTTGAGAAACTGCTTTTTCAATGATCTTACTTAAAAACGGGAGATTTGAGATCGGCCTGTAGTTGTTCATTTGTGTCTTGTTAAGATTGTCCTTTTTCAGTATAGGTTTGATTACAGCAGTTTTTAGTGATTCTGGAAACACACCTGATAATAAAGAAAAGTTGACGATCTGTAACAGGTCTGACTCTAAAGTCTTTGAGACCTTTTTGAAAAAACTTGTTGGCAGGACATCTAAACAGCAGGAGGAGGAGTTCAGTTTACCTAAGATGTCCTCCAGGTCTTTGCTGTTAATAGGTTGAAACTGTTTCATGGTGTTTAAACAGTTTTTTGGTGGACACAGTACATATCCTGGATCTGCTGTTGATGTACCAATTGCTTGTCTAATTTTTTGGATTTTTTCAGTGAAGAATTTGGCAAAGTCATTGCAGGCCATGGTCGAATGAAGTTCAGCTGCCACTGACACAGGAGGGTTTGTTAGCCTGTCAACTGTAGAAAATAAGACCCGAGCATTATGGCTGTTTTTAGTGATGATGTCAGAGAAGTAGGACCTCCTTGCATTCCTCAGTTGTAAATTATAATTGTGAAGTTTCTCTTTATAAATGTCATAATGAACCTGGAGGTTTGTTTTTCTCCATCTGCGCTCAGCTTTCCTACACTCTCTTTTTTCTTTTTTCACCAGTGTGGAGTTTCTCCATGGAGACTTTTTCCTTCCAGAGATAACCTTCACCTTAATGGGAGCAATAGTGTCCATTACATTTAACATGTTAGCATTGAAGCTATTGACGAGCTCATTGACTGACCCTCTGGGCAGGTCAGGTGTTAATGGGAAGACCTGGTTAAAAATTGCACTACTGTGTTCAGTTATACACCGTTTGTAATGTAAAATTAATGTCATGTGTACTTGTACTTGGGGTGGCTGTGGCTCAGGAGCGGAGCATGTTGTCTGGTAATCAAAAGGTTGTTGGTTTGATCCCTGGCTCCTTGCCACCTGCATGTCAGAAGTACCTTGGGCAAGACATTGAACATCAAGTTGCCTCTTATGCATTTATTGGAGTGCGATTATGTGATTTTTAGGTCAAATCTGCTTAGGTGTAGAAAAAATACACGTATGTGAATGTATGTTCTTGTAGTAAGAAGGCACTTTTGAGTGCTCAAATTGAGTAGAAAAGCACTCGATAAATACAAGTCCATTTGCCTTTAATTCCCTTTGCAATGTAGTGTTTCAAAGTTTGGGCAGTTGAACGGTTCTTAAAGGTATTTGGCTGGAGATGCAACATTCAATATCTTTTTTTAAAAAAAGGTGGAGTTGGTGTTGTTCCATTTCCACCAACAGGTAGAGATGCTCTCCTGTCATTGATTTAAATAAATTGGCCTTTTTATGTGGGTCCATTGTCAGAGCAGCTATTTGAATCCGTATCATCCTTAGATATGTACTTAACTTTGTCAAAAGTTCACATATGAAAAAAGCTTTTATAAGTACCTGGGAAAGACCTACTGCCTATATGGTTACATGACAGGCTAATGGTATTCTTATGGAAGTGACTTAATATAGCATTTATACTGTTTGTATGGTGTATAAGAGAAAAAGAGAAGAGGTATGCTGCAGTCAGGGTTGTGGGAGAGATTCTCTAGCTGTGTGTTTGATTTGCTTTGGTTTACAACAGATGGGCCTACTGCGACCCACAGGCAAATACATGCAACCCCCTACCCCAACCGGGTTTACACACATATACACGCAAACACTTACACATGTATACAATGACTGCAGATAGAGTATATAACAATGATGTTGAGAATATACATTGTTGATTTTGTGGTTAATGGTAGGTCTTTGTCAGAGACATAACACAAAGACAGTCATCTACTTTTGGTGCAGACAGATCTGCAGATATACTAATATTTGTGTAGATATGTATAGCCTAGGGGATGGTATCAATATTTTAATCCATTTTAATCAGCTAAAGTCAAAGAGATAAAATTTCAGTCCTTTATTTCCTTTACTTTACATCTGTACACCTCAGTCTGCTTTCAGACTGAGTTAGCTTTGTAAGAATAAAAAGAAAAGCTCTCAGCAAAATAACTAAAGGTTCTTCAACACTATTGGAACTACACTCGGTACAACAGGATTGTATTTTTCTTACCTTAGTGACATACTGGGGCCACTCATACTGGCCAGTTTTTCCAGTTCAACACTATTACACTAAAGGCTCTGATCTTGGATGGCGTGGGTGTCATGTTGAGACAATTTGTGTGACCTACAGACACACACCTTTAGTCCATGGACCCACAGGGGAAGACATAATTCACACAGTTAACATGTCAAATAACGCTGAAGGTCAGCACAGGTCAATTGGAAAAGAAAAGAAAAATGAAGATGAGGAGAATAAAGTGCAGAGTGGAATTTAGGAGAGGAAGTGAGTAGAGCGCTTAAAGAATAAAGACTGAAAAAAGTAAGACAGAAAGAGAGAGTTAAGTGAAAATGAAAAGAAAGAGGACAAGGTAAAGAAAGGAGTTAGATTACAACATTTTAAAATCAAAATCTATAGGAAAGAAAACGAATTCTGTGACCTCTGTATGAAGGCATCGTCCTCGTCATCTGCATATAGGGCTACATGGTATGGACAAAATCTATTGGATGACAATATTAAAACATCTGTCGTTTCATGTTATACTCTCATCTAGTTTGCAAATGAGAAGGTGCTCAAAATAAACCTGACTCAAACATTAGACCAGGCATTTTCCTGTGGCATGTCTTATAGTATTGACTCAAGAAAATAATAGCATATATTATAACTTATTTCTATAAATATATGGTTTTGTGCATTGGTCACTCAACACTCAACTCCAGGTACACAACGCAAAGCCGAAAACGCTTCACCAAGTCGAGTTGTCTCGTTTATATTACCCGTGTCTGGCCAAAGTATTGGAGGAAATCGTAGCATACTACACTGCAACAACAGACATGTCAACAAGCTAAACAACGCATCCCTGTATCAGCTAAACAGTGCACTTCACCCAAGACTGGACACTCTGTAGTCGATGTTTGCAGACAGGCTAGTTTGCTGACGACCATGCAGGAGCAGCAATGAGGACACAGGGAAGCGCTTGCGTGACTGTGTGGGGTCAGCTAGTGTGTTACTATGGGATAGCACCAGCTAAGGCCCATATTTATTTCATTTTGATTATTTAATTTAAGTGTAAAAAGAAATAGTGCTTAAAATATGAAATAAGATAACAAATGATTTCTTATTATTTTATGTGTGATTTTGGTCATATCACACAGCCCTATCTGCATAGCAGATACTGCCTAAGGGAAGCACGTATAATCTAAACGGAATTTTCAATTGGGGCAAGTGATGTTTTTTTTAACGGTTTAACTACTGCTAGCTTGAATGCCTGTGGTATGTAGCTGATTAATAGAGATGGGCTGATCATATTTAAGACTGAATTTAAGATTGAAGCAATAATTAATGGTAGGACTTCTTTGAGCAGTCTTGTAGAACGGGGTCTAAGAGACATGTTGATGGTTTGGAGGAAGTAATTACTTATTTAGTAGATTATTTCCTATGTAATTTATTTTAATGATTTTTTTTTTTTTTTTTTTTTTGCAGATTTTTGGTTTGTTTTTTGTTGGGTTGGAAGCAGACATAGTCTCTAAGGGGGTGGGGTTTTGGGGAGACAACAGGAGTTTTTGGAGTTTAATAAATTAAAAAAATTCCTAGAAATGAGAACTGTTCTATCCAAAGAGATAGCGGCCATCTTACCTAACAAGACCAGGTTTTCCGCAGATTGTTTCCCAATTATCTTTAAAGCCCATATAATTTTTTTCACATCAACTGAATTCTAAATTCTTACCATCCAAATTCAAGTAAAAAATGATAGCTACAGTGGCTGCTGTAGGACAAACAACTCTGGTTATTTTTCATCTGTAGTGAGTATAGGCTGTCAGTCCACTCTTCACCTTGGCTGTCAATACATGTCCATGTCTATTTGCTCTGGAGGAGACTGTAAAACTCCTAAAAAAAAAAAGAAGTCCATTAAGAGTGTATATTCTAAGGAATTCCTCATGTGCACCATTGAGATCTTCTGATGTACAGTGGGGCAAAAAAGTATTTAGTCAGCCACCGATTGTGCAAGTTCCCCCACCTAAAATGATGACAGAGGTCAGTAATTTGCACCAGAGGTACACTTCAACTGTGAGAGACAGAATGTGAAAAAAAAATCCATGAATCCACATGGTAGGATTTGCAAAGAATTTATTTGTAAATCAGGGTGGAAAATAAGTATTTGGTCAATAACAAAAATACAACTCAATACTTTGTAACATAACCTTTGTTGGCAATAACAGAGGTCAAACGTTTACTATAGGTCTTTACCAGGTTTGCACACACAGTAGCTGGTATTTTGGCCCATTCCTCCATGCAGATCTTCTCGAGAGCAGTGATGTTTTGGGGCTGTCGCCGAGCAACACGGACTTTCAACTCCCACCACAGATTTTCTATGGGGTTGAGGTCTGGAGACTGGCTAGGCCACTCCAGGACTTTCAAATGCTTCTTACGGAGCCACTCCTTTGTTGCCCGGGCGGTGTGTTTTGGATCATTGTCATGTTGGAAGACCCAGCCTCGTTTCATCTTCAAAGTTCTCACTGATGGAAGGAGGTTTTGGCTCAAAATCTCACGATACATGGCCCCATTCATTCTGTCCTTAACACGGATCAGTCGTCCTGTCCCCTTGGCAGAAAAACAGCCCCATAGCATGATGTTTCCACCCCCATGCTTCACAGTAGGTATGGTGTTCTTGGGATGCAACTCAGTATTCTTCTTCCTCCAAACACGACGAGTTGAGTTTATACCAAAAAGTTCTACTTTGGTTTCATCTGACCACATGACATTCTCCCAATCCTCTGCTGTATCATCCATGTGCTCTCTGGCAAACTTCAGACAGGCCTGGACATGCACTGGCTTCAGCAGCGGAACACGTCTGGCACTGCGGGATTTGATTCCCTGCCGTTGTAGTGTGTTACTGATGGTGACCTTTGTTACTTTGGTCCCAGCTCTCTGCAGGTCATTCACCAGGTCCCCCCGTGTGGTTCTGGGATCTTTGCTCACCGTTCTCATGATCATTTTGACCCCACGCGATGAGATCTTGCGTGGAGCCCCAGATCGAGGGAGATTATCAGTGGTCTTGTATGTCTTCCATTTTCTGATGATTGCTCCCACAGTTGATTTTTTCACACCAAGCTGCTTGCCTGTTGTAGATTCACTCTTCCCAGTCTGGTGCAGGTCTACAAAACTTTTCCTGGTGTCCTTCGAAAGCTCTTTGGTCTTGGCCATGGCGGAGTTTGGAGTCTGACTGTTTGAGGCTGTGGACAGGTGTATTTTATACAGATGTCTCTCACAGTTGAAGTGTACCTCTGGTGCAAATTACTGACCTCTGTCATCATTTTAAGTGGGGGAACTTGCACAATCGGTGGCTGACTAAATACTTTTTTGCCCCACTGTAGGTAATTCCCAGTTCTATCGTATACTATAAAAACTAGAAGATGGCCACAGATGTATTTATAAGTCTGTGGCTCAAGACTTATAAATATGTTATTGTATTAATAAGTTACAATAATTTATTGTATTATTTTCAGTGTCATTTACCTATAAACGTTTCCTCCATTTACACTTAAAGGGTTTCAATGCTACTACCTAGAACTCTATATATACAACTAATAATTAGATTTTGCAGTTTTTCTTTGTAGATTTCAGCTGTTACACATTCCAGTACATTATCAATAGCTGTCATCATATTACCCAGCACCTTAAATTTCAAATAGTTTGTGGTCCAAGTACTAATATTTATATACTAATATTAATATTTTTCCCAGCTTCTTGGCTATGTCTGCATTGTGTTTGTTTAGATACTCAGTTCTAAAGATGTTAGATTGTTTTAGTTTTCTTCAGTGTTTCAGCAATGCATTCTTGTGCCGTCTGTTTACAAACCTTAAGAAAACAGCTGGTTTGTCACTGATGTTTCTCATGGGCATGCCTCAATATTGTCACAATCCAGTTCGATCCCTCTTGACTGCAGGAAAGCAGCTACCTGTTGCTCTGTGGAGCTGACATCCAGCTCCCAGGGTTCCTCACTGCTATCAGCAATCACTGCTGTGCGTATGACCAAGTTTTTATATGGAGCTCAGAAGCAATCACATTGATCGCCTGGAGCAGTGGTCCCCGACCTTTTTTGGGCCACTGACCAGTTTATGTCTGGTCTTTAAGGTGTTGCGGATAAATACAACAAAATTAAAACCAGTACGGGTACTAAAAAAAGGAAGATTTATTCATAACACATAGCAAAAGACCCAGGGAAACCGAGTTATGGACCGGTTATGGACTCATGGACTGGTACCAGTCCGTGGCCCGGGGGTTGGTGACCGCTGGCCTGGAGTGTTGTTCTAGCCAACTCTTTAGGTACATTATCTTCTTCTCCTTCTCCACTTTTACAGAAGAATTTTACCTCTACTCATTGTCACCCATAAGCAAGTTCAGTCAGCTGTTAGTTCTTCCAACTATTAGCCTAACAGCTTGTTGGCTACCACACAACTATGCTGCTCTGCTCCAGTGTCCAATATCAAGGTCATAATCCAGAAATGGTCATACTAGGAGTTTAAGGCTATTATTCTGATGGCCAGCAAACAATGGCCAAAAAGGTTAGAAAAGTCAGATAAAAAAATCGTCAAAAGATCCAATCACCATAACACGACAACTCACAAACAAGAAGCCAGACTCACAAATAGGAAACAAGTGAATCTAACATTATCTGAAATGTAGCCAATAAAATTTCATCTGATGTGAAAATGTAATCAAAATATTTAGAGACAAAAGTGTGACTTTTAGGATGCTTGAGTTAGCTGGCATGATGTAGTGTGTAATTAGATGTTATCATTGTTTATCCGGCTCGTTATCATCTTTCCAGAGACAGGACAGTCAACACAATGGTATCTTGAATGAAGAGGAATGTTTGTGGCTTCAGCTCAGAAGATAAGACATTAGTTAGGTTAATGATATCATGAGAAAATGATGATTAAAATATTCATGTAGAAATCTTAACCAGATATATTTAGCCTGAAAGAGCTATTTGTGATCTTTTAAGTAAAAGGCACAATACATATGTGGGTACTGCAATCAAGATGGTGAGGCAACATGACAGCTTCCACAAACAAGTGCCTGTATATTTTTCCTTTTAACAGTTTTTATTCATTATCAGGAAAAGCATAAAAACATAACAAAGCAGACAAACAAGAAAAAATAAACCCAAAGAAAATCACATACATTTAAAGTCTTTACATACCTTTGCAAATACACATATGGGGAAAAGAGAAAGGAAGAAAAAACCCGTTCAGTTCATGAGAACACATAAATTGTTGGAAGACATAATTACACACTAATCATTTTATATTTAAGAATACACAATTTCTTTCTATTAACTAACTTTAAAAATTATTTACTAAACCTTTAAAGAAATCAAGTTCCATTTTAGTTTGAATAATTGCACAAACTATATTCTAGTGAGCATTGCTTATTAGTATTTATTTATGATTATGTGCCTAAAAAGACACATATCCTGCTCATCTCTTTTCCAATCTTACTGTTGTAGTCTTAGTCTCTTTCCTGCCATCTTTCCCTTTGAGTGCTTGTCTTCTCTCCTCTTTCATCTTCACTGCCCTTTCTGCCCTCAGCAGCAAACCTGTGCTTATTAGAGAAAGAGAGAGAAACACAGAGTGATGGAACGCGAAGCCAAAAAGATAGAAAGAGAGAGAACGGGAAGAAATAGAAAGAAAATTTTGCTTGTCAGGGTTTCTGTGTGTGTGTGTGTGTGTGTGTTTGTGTGTGTAGCATGCGTATGTGTGTATTTGTCTGAGAGTGAGTGAGAGGAAGAGAGAGAGATTTTTGCTTATCAGACAGGAAGTGGATCTCTTACAATAGCATTCTGACGTTTCCCCTTCTCTAATGTGGAAAACTGTTAAGATTCCTATTCCAGATACCAGGCACACACACATACACACAAACACACACGTCACAGTGGTGCAGATAAGATGCAGCTGCTGTGTTAGAGACAGAATCACTGACTCAGCCATATGTATTCACAGACTTAAGACAATTACTAATTCACACTAACACAAAGGCGCACACACAGACACACGATCACGCATGAGGCTTACATACATTACGTACAGTTTCATATTTGGTATTCAGCTGATGCTCAAAATACAGTTACACAAACACAAAACATAAAAAAGGAAGTAAATGGCAAGAGAAAAAGAAATTTGGTTTGCAGAGATGAAGGAATTGATGATTAGATCGAAAGAAAGAGGAAAACATTGAGTCACAATAAGCAAGAGGGAGTTTAAGGAAAAAGAACAAAAGAGATATTGTTGGCCCTAAAGGCAAGGAAACCTAAAAGAGACACAAGTACACGATGTGTTAATAGAATTGCCTGAATGCCCTCCACTGAGAATGTAATAAATGTCATTTTCTGTACTTTATTATCAATTCAAATGATTTAACAGTGATGAAATCCATCTAATTTAACTGAATGTTAACTCATAAGAGCTTTAGTTGGTCTTTCTACGAAAACATCTTCTAGCAACTGGAAAGCAGAGGTGGAACCAAGTCATTGTTTTGCAAGTCTCAAGTAAGTCTCAAGTCTTTATCCTCAAGTCTCAAGTCAAGTCTCAAGTAATGTCAGGCAAGTCAGAGTCGAGTCTCAAGTCACTGGTGTAAAAGTCAGAGTCAAGTCACAAGTCTGAAACTTTGAATTTCAAGTCCTTTCGAGTCTTTAAAAAAAAACAACGAAAAAATAATGTTGCAGTTATATGCTAAATGTAAATATTAGACCATGTAATTTTAAAATCTGTGTTTTTCTCAACACATGACAAAATAGTGAACTTAGAAAATATACACAAATTGTGAAATTGCACCTCTTTAAAATGCAGCTCAATTAAACCTAGCTCCAAGAATAATTTTCACCGACGGTTCTGAGATAAGCTGCATGTTATTCTTGGATGCGGTTGTAGGACCAGCTTTAAAATCGCATGACAAAAATATCATACACATTAAAAAAACTGTATCACCAACGTAGCCTGGACAACATTTGCTAGTTAGATGAAGTCAGCTATCTCATCTTAGCATATTTATATGCATATTTATAATTATACGGTTCTTGGAGTGAGTGCATACACTCATGAAGTTTAGTAACTTCAGGTCACTGCAACAAGCCCAGGTACAGTTTACCGCCGGATGGGTGCAGGACCTTGAAATGCACCGTGTAGAACGAAAGACCATCGTACGTATCATAAGTTTACCAGTCTCACAAATTGTCGTCATAAATACACATTCGTTAACCGTTTATTAATAGGACCTTTGAGCTCAACGGTAATTAATCAGTAGTGGAAATAATTTCTGGTAGCATCACAGAAATGTAGCAGTGACAATAATACTGTATGCTGTAATCGTACTGGACAATTGGTGATACAAAAAACCTGTTTTATCCTGTGAATAAAAGTATATGTTTTTGTCAGTGTACCATAATAACAGAAGTGAAACACAATATTGTGTCAGGATAATTTACTATTTATGCACAATAAATAAAGGAGCATAGCGCGACAATTTCTGTTCAGCGCCAGACTTGCTTGTAACCTATATCACTAATTATGTTATGAAAATGACGTATTAACTACTAAAAAACACTGACCTTTGTGTAAATGCTTGGAGCAGACTAACCTGTGAGCTGGAGTGTTCTGGGACGTTATATTTGGTCTTTGAATGGCTGCAATCCAGTCGCGTCTTTGTTACTTCGGAAACATGGCTTGAACAATTTCTCTTCAACGACGTAATCCGATAACAACCGATCTCTTTACCCGTCGGCTTCCCGTGGCTGTCATGCGACCGGCTATTGCAGTTAATAATACAACGGCTTCTTGACATTTTTGTGTTTCTTTTTATCGCTGTATAACTGATTTTAATTGAAAGCCTGCGTGCGCTAGTACCGCTTGCCACGAGTTCCCAGAATCCTTTGCGGTTCTACCCATGAATGACGTCACATTTTCAATCTCTATATAATATGCAAGTTAAATTTTATATTTGGGGTAAAATATCAAGTCTTTTCAAGTAAACCGGTTCAAGTCCAATTCAAGTCCCAAGTCATTGGTGTAAAAGTCCAAGTCAAGTCACAAGTCTTAGAACATTTTTTCAAGTCAAGTCTAAAGTCATAAAATTAATGACTCGAGTCTGACTCGAGTCCAAGTCATGTGACTCGAGTCCACACCTCTGCTGGAAAGTAATGCATTGTGTTTTGTGTTTGATGTGTAATTAATAGAAGGCATCAGGATGGGCATGTATGCGTTAACAGTTTCTGTCACCTCAAGCACAAAAATATTGCCCCTTTTAGTAATTATTAAGGCTGTTTTGCAAAAGAAAGAATACATTTGATTAATTGGATTTTTTATTATATTCTTATTGGCTCAAATGCAGTTTATCCAATCACAGACCGTATGGGATCAAAGGAGACACTGGTTGTTAAGGCAGGTCATCCCAGCTCAACTATCTCAGTAGATGACTGTTTTTTTACTGTTTTGTGTTTTCAAACAAAAGTAAACAGAGGAATAGGTATTAAAATATCTATTATATTGTACAAATGTTAAATTAGGTGTGTCTAGACCCTAAAATGCACAGGCAGTGTTCTACTGTCCAATGAAAATGCAAAAAAATAAAATAAAATGTGACATTTACTTCCAGAGCAGGGAAAACCAGAAAAGGCTCCTCTTACTTGGGAAATTTATAGAACAGTGATTCTGTATTTCATTTGCTTGGTCTCTGTTAGATTAGGCAATGTCGGACTATAGATTTGTTTTGTGCTAATTGGCTGTAATGGGGTTGTATTTTAAAAGGTAGCAAACATTATTGAACATAAATATTTTAAAGTATCCACTGAGTTCCCCAACTTTAAAAATTGGGAGTATCACCCAAGCTCTTGGAGCCTGATTAATTAAATAACAAACTGACAAAAAGGCATAATTAGGAAATTGCTTCTGTGGGGAATCTGTACAGTGAATATCAGTAAAGAATGGAAAATAAGGATTGGCAGGATGTGAGACCTGTAGATGGCGTAACAGATGGAGGTATGATGCAAGAGTAAAGGGGAAAAACGTGGCGCAGAAAGGCTGAAAGCTTGACAGTTAGAATATCCATGAAAAGTGTTGCTTTGAATCCTGTTTTTCATCTCAGTAAACCAGAATGATCCGTCTCTAGTCCAGAGCTGTTAAAATGTTTACAGACTGTGTGTGTGTGTGTGTGTGTGTGTGTGTGTGTGTGTGTGTGTGTGTGTGTGTGTGTGTGTGTGTGTGTGTGTGTGTGCGTGCGTGTGTGTGTGTTTGTTTGGAGACGGAGAGAAAGATTGGAAGAAGTGCAAGAAAATAGTATAACAGGTGGAAATGAGGTAGGATGGGGCTGGAAAGAGCGTGCCTGTGTTTTGTGTGTAGATTTGTGTGTTTGCTTGCAGTTACTAGAAAACCCTGACATGTATGTGTGGAAATGTTTCTCAAAATGTTTGTTTTACTTGTCACTAAAAAATGGCAGTATGACTGGCCAAGCAGAAGCCCCATTGGATTTGAATGACTTTAATAAGAAAAATTAAGAACTAAAAAATACACTCCATTATTTAATTAAAGCTTGGTGAGGAGCGGAGCTTTTTCTTATTGGTGTATTAAAACAACATTCAACCGAATGGATATAACTGAACATCAATCAAGCCTTTTCCTAGTGAATTTACAAAGTTACTAATCAGGCTCTTCAGTACCAAATAAATCAGATTTTGCACTGTAGAGAACTTTTATAGTTCTACTGTGTATGGTGACATAACGAAGCCTAACACGTTTTACAACAGCCATCAATGACTAGATAGAGCTAAACTCATTTTACATTCTTTACAGTCTAAAATGCACATAGACTAAACTGTAACTTTCCCTGGTCACAAGCAATGGTGAAGAATTTTTGCACATTTACTTTAACTGGTAGAGGTGTGAAATAAGGTTGGGCAATATTTAAAAATTTTCCATCCGGCATTCATCAGTCCAATAAATGGCGATAGGCGATATATTCGTGCAGTTGACTTCTTAGTGGGCGGAGCACTTTAATCATGCACAGACTGATTTGTGCGTGTAGAACATATAAGTGTTATAAGTGAATATCTAAGAGGTTCCTGAGTGTATCGCTTTTTATTTAAGTGAACAAAGGGTTTCCACTTTACGGCAGGCTGCCACACTGGCAGAGTTTAAGCTAACTCATTAAACAAATGCTGTAGGACATGATATCCCTCTGCGCTATAGTACATCTTGGAGAGGTAAGAGTGGGCCAGCTAACAAGGCTAACGCAGTTGTGGTTTTAAGATCTAGGCCCAAACTGTGTTTCTTCTGCCACAAGCCTGGCCATGTGGTTGCTAATTGTGTGAAACTGGCACTCAAGCGGAAAGCGCATCCGAAGGGAAAAAGGCCGGATTTGAAAACAATAAGCTGTGGTTCTCAAACCGACAAGGTTGCCAGGCCCAGCAAAAGACCACACTTGGGGCATAGTTGCTCCTGTGCTCAGTGTAAGAGGTCAACTAGCCCTGAGCTGCCGCTGGTTGACCATTTCTCAGGTCCTCAAAATGACCTGCAGGGGGACAGATTATGTATAACACCACTACTCAGACCCGCACCCCTGGCTAACAAACATGCCTGTACCCCTGACCTGACCCATATGGAAAATAAATAGTAAAAACATATATGATTTACTCATGAAAGTGGCCACTGTCTCATTACTTTTAGGGGAACGTAACAATAAGTATTGATTGGAGGGAATATTCTACTGTTTGTTTCAGTATTAATATAGCTACTATCTATCTATCTATCTATCTATCTATCTATCTATCTATCTATCTATCTATCTATCTATCTATCTATTTGAGATACACCAAATCGCACAAAAGACTTCAGAGATATTTTTTTTTTTATGTTCACTGGAAGAGACATTTTGATTTTTAACTTACGTTTTGTTTCATTTTGTATTTGTTGTTTGGTGAAGTATGTAAGATAGATAAACACTGGAACGGCCTGTAAACACGGTTATAGTGGAAAAAAGAAGCCAGTTTCTCTTTGTTTCCCTCCCCACCATTGTGGGGATTTTTTATTTAAATAATTATTTTTTTGTTTTTTTCTGAACATAGGCTACTGCCTTTCTTTCTTTCTGTATGAGTTTTGAGTAAATGATTCGCTGCATTTAAACGCACTCTGAGCAGGGTGCATGTGCTTGCAGCTGGAATAGGGTTTCGTTAAAACAGTGCTATTCTTTTTCCTGTTGACTGCTTCTCTTAGCTTCAACCAACATTATTAGCAAACTTACTCATGGGCAAATAAATAAATCTCTCTTGTAAAAACGATCGGCGGAAGGCTCAGCCTATCATTGATGGTTGATAAATTTGTCCAATCGCCTAAACCTAGTGTGAAATAAAGCTTCCGTACTGCAGCTGTAATTGGTATTGTTACTTATTTATATAAATGCCTTTGACATAACAATGCTTCTTGGCAGTACATCTTGTAGTACTGTAGTGTTAGAAAGTATCTCTATTTTCCCTTAAATGGTGCCACATTTGTAAGGAAAATGTGTTTATGGGTTGAGCAGCATAGTTGAATAGGTGGATTACACCCATGAAAAACTTGCCAATGCCAAAAAATGCTTATTCTGCTGTTGACTCTTGTTTTGAGATACATGTACCCCAGGTGCTGACAATCAGGTGCCTGACTCCATCCTCTATCCTTTGGACTCATTCCAGAACTTAAGCTACGGTCATTTGAAAAAGAAAGTTTTCACAGGACTCTGTGCAGTCCTGTGAAAAACTAAGTATGGCTTTATAACTTCCATAAGGATTAAAAGGTTGTGTAGCAGCCAGATTTTGCTAATCAAATGCATGCAATTAATGGATCTCTAGCAATTGTGATGATCTCCACAAAAGCAGAGGTTTTGGCAGTTCAATGGTCTGGAGCATTCAGGTACGTATTTAAACAATGCAAATGAGTGAGTGTTGCAGTAAATTTACCACAAGGTTAGACCACACAATGTTCAAAAACTATAAAAAACAAACAAACAAATGAGCAAAACTCTTGACTCCCTTTCCAAATCATTTGTAGTCTGGCCCGTCACTTTTGTCAGAAATAAAATAGCAAAATAGTAAAATAGTTAGAAGACTTGAGCAAAAGTTTTGCTCAGTGTCACTTAAAGAATTGGGGGGGAAAAGTGTAATTAAAGCAGCCTTTCCACAAGTGGCTTTGTAAACCTCCAGAAATTAATGCTATCTTAAATGCTTAAAAATTACTCTTAATAACTGTATCATCTAAAAGATGCCAGTATTCGTACTAAAATGGTAAATAAGAGATCTGGCTCAACAGGAAGAATTTACCTAGAAAAGCCCAGAAAGGCTTGAAGTGAGTGGTGTTCCCTTTTACCAATGATGAAAGAGAGATCAGATTTTTTATATGTACCACAGTGGGGTCGACTATTGTCTGACTGATGAACAAACAGTTGGGCCATCCCCAAATCCCAGTTGGAGTTTACACATACACACACAAGCACACACACAGTAAAATCCCACTGTGTGTGTGAACAAACAGAGGATGAAAGGCAAGACAACGAGGGGAAGAGCACATATAAAGAGCTGCTGTTTTATTAATGAACCTGGAAACAGGCTTGGGATTCTCAGGATGAGAGAGAGAGAGAGAGAGAGAGAGAGAGAGAGAGAGAGAGAGTGTGTGTGTGTGTGTGTGTGTGTGTGTGTGTGTGTGTGTGTGTGTGTGTGTGTCTTGGGCTGTGCACCCGCACAACAACAGAAACCAAGGTGGGTGCCTGGACAGTATTGACAGACACGCACAGACACACACTCACAGTCTCTAATAAATTCACCCTAATTCATTCTCTCTTTTCTCTGGGGAAGAGCCAGCAGTTTGCCTGATCCAAGGAAGCTTCACGTTACCTTCCCTAAATAATTGATGCTCTCTCTCTGAGTTGCACTCACTTGCTCTTCTTTTTGCTCTGTGTTTCTGTCTGTTTTTCGTTTTTCTTCCCATCTGGTTAATTTTTTTCTTGGTCTTTTTTTCTGTCACTATGTCTTTGTTTCTTCTGTCTTTCCTCCTTTTCTTCTCTCCTGTCTCATTGTGTATCTGCATCACACACACACACACACACACACACACACACACACACACACACACACACACACACACACACACACACACACACACACACACACACAAGTAAGCAGTTTGGGAGATTTGTCATAAAATTGCATTTTTTCCAGAGTTTTTAGAAAGCCAGGTCCTTTGGGTGTGTGTGCATAGCCTATATATTTCTGTGTGTGTGCGTAAAGGGGTGGCATGGTGGTTGAGAGGTTTTTTGGATGGGAAATCTTCTTGGGTACAAATGTTCCCCTCAAGAATTGAAACCAAAGAAAATTGTCTGCATTTAGAAGCACTGTGTGCATGAAGGGTTTTGTGTATATGCACATGCTTCTGCAGTGTGTCCATTTCTGTGAATGTTGAAGTGTGTGTGTGTGTGTGTGCGTGCATGCGTGTGTGTGTGTGTGTATGCACGCATACATGCTGGCATAGGGACCTTCTTCCCTCACTACCATAGGGACCTGACCCCACTAACCAGGGGTTAAGTGCTCCTTCTCTCTTTCTCTAACATTCATTTTCTCTTCTCTCTCATTCAGATTCCCTTCCCTTTTCTTCATTTCCTTCCATTGCATTTTTCTGTTTCTATGCTGAGGTTTTTACACTGCAATCCAGATGCACACTATTCATATTCATTTCAAATTTCAGATTTAGGGTATTGAGGCTTTCTGTTCATCTCAAAGACAACTTTGTCTTATGAAGTAATATCATTAAAACAGAAGGTCTGAGAGCAAGAGAATTGCCATTCATTTTTTCTGTTTACAAGTTTGTCCATTCATTGCGTGCTTTAATGGATACACCTGTAGAGTTAAATGCAATCCTGTACAGCAGCTCTGGTATGAATTATACGTTTACAAAGTTTACACATTTGCGCTTTGTGCTGACACTATTAACACTGTGATATTAGTATGATTATCATGCACTATATTGCCAAGAGTATTCATTCACCCATCCAGATCATTGAATTCAAGTATCCCAATCACCTCCATGGCCACAGGTGTATAACATCAAGTACCTATAAAATCAGACTGTTTCTAAAAACATTTATGAAAGAATGGTTTGCTCTCAGGAGCTCAGTGAATTTCAGTGTGGTACCATGTTAGGACATCATCTGTGCAACACATCAAGTCTGAAATTTTCTTGCTGCTAAATATTCCACAATCAGCTGTTGTTAGTGTTATAACTAAGTGGAAGCGACTGGGAATGACAGCAACTCAGCCATGAAGTGGTAGGCCGCATAAAATCACGTAGCATGGTCGGTGGATGGTGAGCAACATAGTATGCAGAGATCCCCAGCATTCTGCAGAGTTAGTAGGTACAAGCCTCCAAACTTCATGTGACCTTAAGATTAGCTCAAGAACAGTACGTAGAGAGCTTCCATGTTTCCATGGCTGAGCAGCTGCATCTAAGCCTGTCTAAGCCAGTCAAGTACGATGCAAAGCATCAGCTGCAGCGGCGTAAAGAACACTGCCACTGAACTCTAGAGCAGTGGAGTCATGTTCTTTGGAGTAATGAATCATGCTTCTTCATCTGGTAAGCCAATGGACAAGTCTGGGTTTGGCAGTTGCCAGGAGAATGGTACTTGTCTGACTGCATTGTGCTAAATTTAAAGTTTGGCTGAACAGGGTGTGGGGGTTTTTCTTCAGGACATGGGCTCTGCTCCTTAGTCCCCATGAAAGGAACTCTTAATGCTTCAACGCACCACAACATTTTGGACAATTTCATGCTCCAAACTTTGTAGGAACATAAATACATGGATGAGCAAGTTTGGTATGGAAGAACTGGTGGGCACAGAGTCCTGACCTCAGTCCGACTGAACAACTTTGGGATGAATTAGAGATGATGCCCCCATTAAAAACACTACTAAACCTTGTGGAAAGTATTCCCAGAAGACATCATATTAAACCATATGGCTTGGAATGGGATGGCATTCAAGTTCATATGCATGTGAAGGCAGAAGAGCAAATACTTGTAGTAATATTGTGTATCTCTTGGAAAAATCTGAGTGATTGATAGTGCCGAACTCCCTATTATGAGTTCCAAAGTTTTTCCAAGTGTCCTGATGATCATTTGCTCTCAACTTGACCATAGATGAGTTGGCAGACCTCTCAGGACCCACACATCAGGTTTAACTGTCAAAGTTGTACAAAGATGTTCATACTGTTATTGCATGCAAGCACCTTTTTGTCTCTCATCAAGGTGCTCAACAGCTACCTGTTTTTCTAAAGGTAACATTTAGAAAGGTAAAATAGATTGCCAGAAGAAAGGTGAATGTGAAACAGAGAGGGAGAGAATAAAAGGAATAAAAGCCATTAAAACAGCAAAATGAGTTACAGTTAGGGAACAGATCAGTCAGATTTAGTGTATGTACACCACCAGTCAAAAGGTTGGACACGCCTTCTCATTTCATGGTTTTTCTTTATTTTTTATGACTGTTTACATTGTAGATTCTCACTGAAGGCATTAAAACTATGAATGAACACATGGAATTCTTTCCTGGGGCGGTCCTCATGTGAGCCAGTTTCGTTGTAGCGCTTGATGGTTTTTGCGAGTGCACTTGGGGACACATTCATAATTTTAGCAATTTTCTGGACTGACTGACCTTCAATTCTTAAACCTCCAAACTTTACTTAGCTGATTGGTTCTTGCTATGATATGAATCCTAACAGTTGTCAAATAGGACTGTGTACCAACCTGACTTCTGCACAACACAACTGATGGTCCCAACCCCATTAAGAAGGCGAGAAATTTCACAAATGAACCCTGACAAGGCACCACTGTGAAGTGAAAACTATTTCAGTTGACTACTGCAGATACCACTGACTATGGTATCTGGCACCAAGATGTTAGCAATAGATCCTTTAAGTCTTTAAGTTGTGAGGTGACGCCTCCATGGATCAGACTTGTTTGTCCAGCGCATCCCACAAATGCATGTGGGGCCTTGGTCCCCACATCCATCAGTGTGCACCCGTGACGTTGTTGCTGGGTCACCACTGTTTCTTCCTTAGACCACTTTTGGTAGATGCTGAGCATTACAGACCGTTTTGGAGGTCATTATTTTGATTATGCAAGACTTTTCATGTTAGGAGAAGATTTTTTAATTCATTTCCAGATTTAACTAGTAGCCAGTGAAGAGAAGGTAATATCAGATAAATATGACATTGCGTTCTCATCCACATTACTCGCTGCAGCATTTTTAGGTTCACTGAAGGCTTTTTAGAAAACTTTCAGAACTTATAATAATGAATTACAGTAGAAGCAATGAATGCATGAACTAGTTTTTCAGTATTCCTCTGAGATAGGGTGTTTCTAATTTTAGCAATGTGCAGATGAAAAAATTAGTCCTACATGTGTGTTTAATGTGCTCATTGGAGGATATATCCTGGTCAAAAGATTCTGACAGTGTTACTGGTAATGCCACCCAGAGTAACACCATGTTACTTAGATTCTTAGGGTAAAATATGACAAGTTTAATTACAGAACATACAAGCGCCAGTGTCTTACAAGACATGCCAATAAAAAAAAAAAAAACTAGTTAGTTAATTTTCTAGCTTCATAGACAAGTAGTGCTAGATATCATCTGAATAGCAATGAAAATCAATACCTAAGGGAAGCATGTATAACATAAAATGTGCTGGTCCCAATACAAAACCCTGTGGTACTCGACAATTATCTTTTTTGTGTGAAGACTTGTCATTTACATGCACAGTTGTAATCTATTATATACACAATTCAAAACAGCTTGGTGCTGTTGGTCTAACAAGACAAATACAGAGACACTTCCACTATAAGAGCCTGTAATAAGGCCATTAGTAACCATCACTACTGCTGTTTAAATGCTATAATGCATTCTGACTCTTTACTGAAACTCCCCAAATAGACATTCCTTTCCAATGATCAGTTAACTGTTTTATAACTACTCTTTCGGGAAATTTTGAAGTTGTAGGAAGGTTTGAAATTGGTCTATAATTAGCTGAGACAGCTGGGTCAAGTAAAGCCTTTTTTGTAGTGGTTTAATTGCAGCCACCTTGAAAGCATTTGGTAAGCACTGTGTTAATAGAGATAAAATGATTATATTTTAAATTGTAGCCTTAGTTAATCATAGGACTTTGAACTGTGTTGTGGGAATGGGTCTAATAGATACAATGATGGTTTGGAGGAAGAAGTTATTGAAGTTGTCACGATATGTGCTGTGTGGCAGGCAGGATAGGACCCAAATGCAGGAACTCTCAGAGACAGGACTTACACTCAAAATGCAGCTTTTATTGCTGGATAAAAAACTCTTTTCACAGAAGACAAAACCAAACGCGAGGAACTAGAAATACGAACTGAAATCTAAACACTACGATGCTAAAAAGCTATGGAACAAAACTGGGCATGGAGAGAAAAAAGCATAATGAGGGTACAATGCGAAACAGAACAAGTAAAACACAGGGCTTAAATACACACTGGAACAATCACGGAATAGGAGACAGGAGGGAAACACAGCTGGGAGAAATCAGAGCTAACGAGACAAGGGGAAGCAAAACCAGACACACTGCACACAGGACAGGGACTATCAAAATAAAACAAGAAGCACATGATAGACACAGTGACACAAGCTGTGTCCCAAAACGTAGGCCGCATTCTTCCGGCCCACGTAGACCGCGAAGGCCGGAAGTGCGAGGCTGTGAAATGGGACAGTCTAGCCCTCAGATTTGCGTCACCGGTGTCTCGGTGGAGTTTAATAAACTCAGCCGTCTGCTCCTTGCTCTCTAAAATGTAACAGGACACTGGCGTAAATTCTCGACCGTCTCACACTTCTGTTTAATCAGTTTTCTGTTTGACGTTTATTCAGCTGTGTGAAAATCCCGGAGGAACCCACCCAATGGATTAATAAAGTTTTATTTAATCTAATCTAATAACTTTGATCTCAGCCAAACCAATTTAGTCTGGAACAAATAAAACACCGAAAAAGCCAAACAATTACATTTTTAAGTTATCCGAGTGACTTATATACAGTGGGGCAAAAAAGTATTTAGTCAGCCACCGATTGTGCAAGTTCCCCCACTTAAAATGATGACAGAGGTCAGTAATTCGCACCAGAGGTACACTTCAACTGTGAGAGACAGAATGTGAAAAAAAAAATCCATGAATTCACATGGTAGGATTTGTAAAGAATTTATTCGTAAATCAGGGTGGAAAATAAGTATTTGGTCACCTCAAACAAGGAAAATCTCTGGCTCTCACAGACCTGTAACGTCTTCTGTAAGAAGCTTTTCTGTCCCCCACTCGTTACCTGTATGAATGGCACCTGTTTGAACTCATCATCTGTATAAAATACACCTGTCCACAGCCTCAAACAGTCAGACTCCAAACTCCGCCATGGCCAAGACCAAAGAGCTTTCGAAGGACACCAGGAAAAGTATTGTAGACCTGCACCAGACTGGGAAGAGTGAATCTACAATAGGCAAGCAGCTTGGTGTGAAAAAATCAACTGTGGGAGCAATCATCAGAAAATGGAAGACATACAAGACCACTGATAATCTCCCTCGATCTGGGGCTCCACGCAAGATCTCATCCCGTGGGGTCAAAATGATCATGAGAACGGTGAGCAAAGATCCCAGAACCACACGGGGGGACCTGGTGAATGACCTGCAGAGAGCTGGGACCAAAGTAACAAAGGTCACCATCAGTAACACACTACAACGGCAGGGAATCAAATCCTGCGGTGCCAGACGTGTTCCGCTGCTGAAGCCAGTGCATGTCCAGGCCCGTCTGAAGTTTGCCAGAGAGCACATGGATGATACAGCAGAGGATTGGGAGAATGTCATGTGGTCAGATGAAACCAAAGTAGAACTTTTTGGTATAAACTCAACTCGTTGTGTTTGGAGGAAGAAGAATACTGAGTTGCATCCCAAGAACACCATACCTACTGTGAAGCATGGGGGTGGAAACATCATGCTATGGGGCTGTTTTTCTGCCAAGGGGACAGGACGACTGATCCGTGTTAAGGACAGAATGAATGGGGCCATGTATCGTGAGATTTTGAGCCAAAACCTCCTTCCATCAGTGAGAACTTTGAAGATGAAACGAGGCTGGGTCTTCCAACATGACAATGATCCAAAACACACCGCCCGGGCAACAAAGGAGTGGCTCCGTAAGAAGCATTTGAAAGTCCTGGAGTGGCCTAGCCAGTCTCCAGACCTCAACCCCATAGAAAATCTGTGGCGGGAGTCCGTGTTGCTCGGCGACAGCCCCAAAACATCACTGCTCTCGAGAAGATCTGCATGGAGGAATGGGCCAAAATACCAGCTACTGTGTGTGCAAACCTGGTAAAGACCTATAGTAAACGTTTGACCTCTGTTATTGCCAACAAAGGTTATGTTACAAAGTATTGAGTTGTATTTTTGTTATTGACCAAATACTTATTTTCCACCCTGATTTACGAATAAATTCTTTACAAATCCTACCATGTGGATTCATGGATTTTTTTTTTCACATTCTGTCTCTCACAGTTGAAGTGTACCTCTGGTGCAAATTACTGACCTCTGTCATCATTTTAAGTGGGGGAACTTGCACAATCGGTGGCTGACTAAATACTTTTTTGCCCCACTGTATCATGTTTAACCTGAGTAGCGAAAGACAGCAGGGTCTGAAAACGATGAAGCTGGGAGTCTGCTGCTCTTGCCGGCTCGAGTGACCATTGAATCCCCCGGCTAGCTATCGAGCTGGTGGGTAGCAGACGTCTCAGAAAACGTCGGAGCACTTTTGCAAATATGCAATGTCTTGATAAACCAAGCAGACATTTGAAGTTTACACGGCTACTTCCTCACCTGAAAATATGTTAAAAGTTTATTTGGTGACCCAGAAAGATTAATAAGAGTAATAGTAAAACTTAGTAGCGGCCGCCATTGTTTGAAACTGGAATTGGCTGGGCCGTGCTATGACTTCTGGGATATGGTGGGCCACGAAGGACACACCCGACCCATCCTTCAAATTCGAGGAAATGAAGGACACATTTGTCTGCCACATTTGAAGGAGTCGACGAATTGGGACAGCCTTCGTCGCCTGGCTGTGACGTAATCGGCCTTCAAATGCGGTCTCCAAAGGATGCAGTCTACGTTTTGGGACACAGCTACCGACTTGACACTGAACAAAAGGGACACAGGAACAAAACCCAAGAACTAGAAATCACAGAGCAAAGAACTAGAGAGCTAGAAATACTGATAAAGAAACCTAAACACTAATAGTGATAACAATGATGAAATCAAATATCAAAAACACAACACAACAAAACAAAACACTGGGTCACCAAACCAGGACCGTGACAGAAGTTAATTCTGAAAGATCAATTGGAGAGAAACTGTCTAAATAAATATCAGCAGTATTAAAAGTTATTGTACCCAATGAAACATCTGTTAGAAAGGTGTGAATATTTTTTTCTTCAATGTTTAATACATTTATGTGAAGAAATTCATGAAGTTACTACTAGTTGAAGGAATACTTGGCTCAACAGGATTTTTACTTCTTGTCAGTCTGGCTGCAGAGCTGAAAAGAAACCTAGGATTGTTTCTGTTTTCATCTGTCAGTGATGAATAATAAGATGTCCTATCTTTACAGATAGTTTTGTTTTATAGAGTAACAAGCTGTTTTACCACGCCAAACAAAGATCTTCTAAATGAGTACAATTCCATCTAGTGCAATAAAATTCTTTTACTAGTTCTGGGTAGTCCATTATTAGTAATTTAAAATGTAGTAAGAAATGAGTAGAAAAACTACTCATACTTATAGTCATGACTATACAGTGGTCCCTCGCTATAACGCAGTTTACCTTTCGCAGCCTCTGTCATGGTGTGCCGTGTGCAGGCAGGAAAAGAGGACCCAAACGCTGGACTCGGTGAACAGGAAGAGGCAGCTTTATTGTGCTGTGGCAGAAACTCCAAACATAACAGTGTGTGAATGTGTGTGTGAATGGGTGACTGAATGTAGTGTAAAGCGCTTTGGGGTCCTTAGGGACTAAGTAAAGTGCTATACAAATACAGGCCATTTTTACCATTTACCATAACTCACAATAACAACCCTAAACTGAAAACACAAAGCTAATAACAAACACTTGGAACCTGAAGATGAGAGACTGAGAACACGGAAGCAAAACACACAGCTTGTTGAGAGTACAACGCAACACTGAACACTGGAGGACACACACTATAAATAGACAGGCAGGAACATGAGGGAACGAGGAACAGGTGGGAACACAGCCGGAAGAAATTAGACTTAACGAGACAGAGGAAGCGAAACTAGAAACATGGACATAAGATATGAACCTTCAAAATAAAACAGGAAATCCACAGACTGAACACAGATAACTCTTACAGAGAACAGAAGAAACAAAGTACAGGGGCCAGAGTGACATCAGGGGCAAAGGAATACACAAGCTAAGAAATACAGAACAGAAACCAAAACACCAGTAGTCATAACCCAAGAACCAAAAGGAAAACAGACCAATAAGCAATAATATAAAATCAAAACACTGGGCACTGGGTTTCACGTATTTTTATGTGCAATTTCGCATGCCTTTTTTTTTTTTTTTTTTTTTAACAGTGCATTGTGTTCCATCGTCCTCCGTGCGGTGTCTCCTGTACAGTACAAATATGTTCCACTTGTCAAATTTACCTAAATCTTCTATCGCTAGCAGTGTGACTCTGAAGTGCTGTACTTGGTGTTTGTAAGTTTTCTCCCCAACAAACACAACAATGTCGAAGAAACGTTTTGCACCGTCAAAGGCACCTGCGGTAGCACCCAAAAGGCAGAGGAAGATGCTAACCATCGCACCAAAATTTGGACTTCTGGACATGCTAAAAGAAGGTAGAAGTTACTGTATTTTTCGTGTGCCCAACAGGTCCTTTACTCCAGTCAACTTTAACCCATTTATTTAAAGTACAATTTTTGCATTTACAATTTAGTCAAGTAAGTTCAGCTTGTGGGGATAGGTTAATTGATTAATCCAAATTGTCACTAGGTGTGAATGTGCGAGTGAATGTGAGTGTGAATGGTTGTCTGTCCCTGTGTGTTAGTCCTGCGACAGACTGGCGACCTGTCCAGGGTGTACCCCGCCTTTCGCCCTATGACAGCTGGGATAGGCTCCAGTGCCCCCCGCGACCCTGAAAAGGATAAGCGGAAGCGAATGGATGGATGGATGGAAGTTCATTGGTATTGGAAAATATAGAATGCACGAGACCAGTTTTATCTTCCAGTTATTTAATTTTTTGTATTTAAAGCCCCGCATGTGCACATTCATACAATTGACTGGTATAGTTACAAAGGCAGTAAAAAATGCCATAGAATACTAATAAAGAATATTATCCAGGTACCACACCATATTTTTATTTTTATTGTAGCATCAGAAGAAACAATCAGCCTTACCTGTGTGTTGCTCTCAACAAACAACTGAATTTTACTGTATATAACATTTTGTGGAGTCAAATATATGCTGTAGCAAGCAGTAAAGTGAAATCCAACGCAGCACTTGATACTGTGTGTGTGTGTGCGTGCGCACGCGTGTGTGTGTGTGTGAGCGAGAGCAAGAAAGAGAGAGAGAGAGAGAGACAGACATACAGAGAGAGCATGTTTTTTGCTGGTTGGTTCTTTACTGAGAGACTGAGTCAAGAGTCCCTAATCCTTGCCATCAGAGACTTCTTAGCACACGCATACATGCACACATACACACATACACACATACACACAAATTCATACACGTTCTTATCAGCTTGCCCAGTGAACCATTATGGTGTGTGTGTGTGTGTGTGTCTGTGTGCTCACTGATGAGGGGATACCAGTCCTCCCATGACAGAGGTAATCCTGTTCAATGGCAGGTCTGGATATCCCAACTGGTATGTGTGTGTTTGTGTGTTACTCTGTGTGTATCCCATAGCAGCAGGTCATAGAGCCCCAGTCTACTGTCCGCCTGCCACTCTCTCTTAGTCTGCGTGTCTGCCAGTTTGTTTTCTGTACTGTCTTGTGCTCAGTCTACTGTCCATTTGTAGTTAGGCAATGGTGCCTTTTTCTTTGAGAGGGCTGTTTGGATTCTGTTTTTAAAAAGAAAAAAAAACTCAACATGGTTCATGAGTACCCCATTGCAGTTCTTGTTACATTAGTTCCCTAAAGACATAGGTTGCAGAATGGAAAACCCAAAGTGATTTGGGGTAGTTTTATGGATTATTTATGAAAGATTATGGATTATTTACTATGTGCATTTATGAAGCTTTTGTTATTGTTTTTCTACTTTCAGGTGACAGCCTTATGTGCATCTGAGCAATAATAATAATAATAATGATAATAAAAAACTTTATTTATATATCACTTTTCAAAACAAAGCTACAAAATTCTTCAGAATACAATAGAAATAGAAATAGAATGATTAAAAAGATAAAGTTAAATCATCATTAGGCAGGGAAATACATCACAAGGACATTAAAAAAAGCCAAAACAATGGAAAACAGAAAATAAAAAGCATATATAAAATAATTAAAAATGATTGCTAGGTTGTTAAATTTAGAACAACACAGAAGAAACACAGTGGAGGGACAGAAAAGTCCTGCTTATAAAAATGTGTCTTTAAACGATATTTTAAAGACCTGAACAAGCTTGCCAGTCTGATCTCCTTAGGAAGAAAGTTGCAAAGAAAGAGTGCCTTGACTGAAAAACGCTCAGGATTTTGGGTTGGCCAGCAAAGCCTTGGCTCAGGAGATCTGAAAGGTGGATCAGGCCTTTAAAAACAGCAATAAAATCTGAAAATCAATTCTGAAATTAATAGGTAACCAATGAAGATATCTTTTCTGTTATTGGTTTTAATAAGAGGTCTGGGTGCTCAATTTTGGACAAGCTGTGTGAACTTTTCTGTCTCAAATAAGAGTGTAATGAAATTCAGTAATCTTACTTTTGGATAAAATTGATCTCATCTTACTAAATGTCTTAAGCTGCATAAAATAAAACTGGACAACTATGCTAACATATTTTTCAAGCTAAGGTGACACTGACATTTTTATAATATTGGCTCCAGTTTATAGACGAGGAAATCAGGTGTGTTGTACATGGATTAGACGCATTGGGGCCAATAGCTACCCCAGTTCTGTGCCGTTCAGTAGTTATTATCTTGGATACAGTCATTCAATACATTGAGGTTAAAATGTCATTGGGGTGAAAAGAGATCTACAGTTGTGTGTCATCTACACAGTTGTCAAAGGACAAAACATCCATAAAGCATAAAGCTCCTGCTTCAGCTAAAAATAATTTCAGTGATGTTAGAACAAGAAGCTTTTAGGTTGAGTTTTTAGCCCAGTATTGATTTGAATTAAGGCGTTGCTGTCTATAACAGCTGTATGTTTATGCGGTCTGCATGTGTGAGTGTGGTTGGATTCAAACTGTAAATTTGTCATGTGCATGTCCAAAATTAGCATGTAGCTGACTGAATTTGTTTTGAAATTATGGCGAGGTTCATGAGTATGTGTGGTTCCTGGCCAAATGTGTTTTCAGATCAGTGCAGGGTATGTGTGTGCATGCTTAGCTGTGTACGCTGTTGTGTTTTGGGAATATTATAGTGTCTGTTTTTCAGCACACCAGCGGGGGGCTAATGGAACAGCTTTGTTGGTTTAAAAGAATTACCAGCTTCCTCCGCCAGAATCAACTCATAATCTCCTTTACTGGCACCACTAGGCTCACTGCCATACCATTGACAGCACCTAGTAACGCAACACACATATGCACACAAATGGTGATCAGCCAAACACCACTACAAGATGCTAACTCTCTTGTGAGAACTGACTTGATGAAAAGAGAGAGGTGGGAAAAAAGAACCGTATAACAACAACAAAATACCCGTAAGACAATAAAGAAAGGGACAGAGGTATGAGGTGAAGTGACAGAGAGAAAGGAGGACAACAGTGGAAGAGTGGGGGTGAGACAGGGAGAAAGCGCAAGAGATGAGAGCTGCAGGGTTATCAGTGCTTAACAGTTCCACCCTATATAATGTTGCATTGGACATCAAAGAAATAGCTCCTTTTTGTTTCCAGGCTTTGGATATATCCCTTGTCGGAATGTGGTGTGTACACACACTCCAAGTTTAAAAGTGATGGTGGCAATGGCTGTCAAGAAAAACTGTCATCGAAAGCTGGACAGATGACAAGTGAATAATGGAAAACAGAAGAGTGGGAGTAAAAGAGAGCAAAAAAAAGACTACTGTTTTAATTGTACCATAGAACTGTATTAATAGTTTAATTTAAAAAAAAATGCTGCTTGTGCAGTTAGCTGAGCAGTTCTACATATGTACGTTCTACATCAATATGATTTTTTACAACATTTATTGAGCCATATACACTGCATATATGTTGTGACTTCACATATTGCCAGTGACGGATGATCTAAAAGATGCTAATGCAATCTTCTCAGGTGGACTCATAATCCACAATTTTCAGGGTCAAATTACAAGTCTTTGTGTCATGCTTTTACTTTTAATTTTCTTTCCTACAAGTTCTGACCAGAAGTGAAACTTTTTATCTTAGCTTCTATGGTGCTGTTCCACTAGGTGCGTTCACTGCTTTCAACCATGTTTCTTCTGCTTATAAATTAGTTAGAGCTTTTGTGGACAAATTGTGCTTTTACTTGTTTCATACAGAAAGGTGTGCTGTGCTGTATGTGAACTCTTAATTCTTCTGAAATCCAAATCATATACTAAATTAAGACTATACTTAATTGTTCGTAAAATATTATGATAAAGATATATATAAAAATAAATAAATTCCCCACTCGCCCCTGTGGGCGGTCAATCCTTCAAGCTTGGGTCCTCTACCAGAGGCCTGGGAGCTTGAGGGTCCTGCACAGTATCTTAGCTGTTCCCAGGACTGCGCTCTTCTGGACAGAGATCTCCGCTGTTGTTCCCGGGATCTGCTGGAGCCACTCGCCTAGCTTGGGAGTCACTGCACCTAGTGCTCCGATTACCACGGGGACCACCGTTACCTTCACCCTCCACATCCTCTCGAGCTCTTCTCTGAGCCCTTGGTATTTCTCCAGCTTCTCGTGTTCCTTCTTCCGGATGTTGCTGTCATTCGGGACCGCTACATCGATCACTATGGCCGTCTTCTTCTGTTTGTCTACCACCACTATGTCCGGTTGGTTAGCCACCACCATTTTGTCCGTCTGTATCTGGAAGTCCCACAGGATCTTAGCTCGGTCATCCCATTTTGACCCCGGGACTTCCAGGTTATACTCGGCACAGATGTTCCTGTACACTCTGCCGGCCACTTGGTTATGGCGTTCCATGTATGCCTTGCCTGCTAGCATCTTACACCCTGCTGTTATGTGCTGGATTGTCTCTGAAGCATCTTTACACAGCCTGCACCTGGGGTCTTGCCTGGTGTGATAGACCCCAGCCTCCCGATTACCACTGGGACCACCGTCACCTTCACCCTCCACATCTTCTTGAGCTCTTCTCTGAGCCCTTGGTATTTCTCGAGCTATATATATATTAGGGGTGCAACGATACACAAAATTCACGGTTCAGTTTGGTTCGATACTTTGGTGTCACGGTTCGATATTTTTTCGATACAAAAAAACTTTCATGCTTTTTTAATTTGTCATTTATTAAAATTATAAATATATATTTTAACTCAAACGTACAGTTTTTAAAATAAAATAATAATTCTATCTGATTGAGAAAACACTCATCTTTGGAAAAGAGAGTTTATTACAGAGAAATGGCTCTTTCCAAAATAAAAGCTATACTATATGCTTCTTCTGGGCTATATTCTCAGCAGCATATTAAACATATCAGGTCCCCATAAGGAGAATCATGTGCTAACGGCATATATATATATATATATATATATATATATCCTCAGCCTCCCTGGGAAAGTCTATGCCAGGGTGCTGGAAAGGAGAGTTCGTCCGCTAGTCGAACCTCGGATACAGGAGGAATATTGCGGTTTTCGTCCTGGTCGCGGAACACTGGAGCTCTTTATCCTCTCGAGGATACTTGAGGGTGCATGGGAGTTTGCCCAACCAGTCTACATGTGTTTTGTGGATTTGGAGAAGGCATTCGACCGTGTCCCTCGGGGTGTCCTGTGGGAGGTGTTGCGGGAGTATGGGGTGTCTGGCCCATTGCTACGGGCCATTCGATCCCTATACAACCGTTGCAAGAGCTTGGTTCGCATTGCCGGCAATAAGTCGGACTCGTTCCCGGTGGGTGATGGTCTCCGCCAGGGCTGCCCTTTGTCTCCGGTTCTGTTCATAATTTTTATGGACAGGATTTCTAGGCGCAGCCAAGTGGCGGAGGGCTTTCGCTTTGGTGGCCTCAGAATCTCATCTCTGATTTTTGCGGATGATGTGGTTCTGTTGGCTTCATCGGGTGAGGGCCTCCAGGTCGCACTGGAACGGTTCGCAGTGTGAAGCAGCGGGAATGAGGATCAGCACCTCCAAATCTGAGGCCATGGTTCTCAGCTGGAAAAGGGTGGAGTGCCCACTCCGGGTCGGGGATGAGTTCCTGCCCCAAGTGGAGGAGTTCAAGTATCTCGGGGTCTTGTTCGCGAGTGATGGGAGAAGGGAGCCGGAGATCGACAGACGGATTGGGGCTGCAGCTGCAGTAATGTGGACGCTGCACCGGTCCGTCGTGGTGAAGAGGGAGCTGAGTGTAAAAGCGAAGCTCTCAATTTACCGGTCGATCTACGTCCCTACCCTCACCTATGGCCACGAGCTGTGGGTAGTGACCGAAAGAACGAGATCGCGGATACAAGCGGCAGAAATGAGCTTCCTCCTAAGGGTGGCTGGCCTCTCCCTTAGAGATAGGGTGAGAAGTTCGGCCATCCGGGAGGGGCTCAGAGTAGAGCCGCTGCTGCTCCACATCAAAAGGAGCCAGCTGAGGTGGTTCGGGCATCTGACAAGGATGCCCCCTGGGCGCCTCCTGGGTGAGGTGTTCCAGGCATGTCCCACCGGGAGGAGGCCCCGGGGCAGACCCAGGACACGCTGGAGAGATTATATCTCTCGGCTGGCCTGGGAACGCCTTGGTATTCCCCCGGATAAGCTGGAGGAGGTGGCTGCGGAGAGGGAGGTCTGGGCCTTTTTGCTTAGGCAGCTGCCCCGCGACCCGGCCTCGGATAAAGCGGATGAAGATGGATGGATGGATATATATATATATATATATATATATATATATATATATATATATATATATGTGTGTGTGTATATATATGTGTGTGTGTATATATATGTGTGTGTATATATATATATGTGTGTGTATATATATATATGTGTGTGTATATATATATATGTATATATATATATATATGTATGTGTGTGTGTGTGTGTGTGTGTGTGTATCCAATGTAAACGATTCTGGCAAGCAATAAACATTGGAAAGTTGTTATACCATGATGTTAGAATGATTTGTTTGTTTATATTGGCAATGAACAGGTAATTTGGTTAATTATTTTCTATTTTTGATTTAAATTCCTTTGTTTGCCAGAAAGGTGAGGAAAAAGTTTTACCAGGAAATCTTTTTATCCTGAGTAAGCGTATGTTCAAGGTTTACACTTTTTTGTAGTTAATTTACTGGATACAGCTTGTTATGGAAATATCTAAATTTATGAAAAATAAACAGCAATGTTTTGTGCGGCAGTGCTTAATTTCTTAAGGCACAGTGGCACACACAATACACACACACACAAACCCTTCTCATACTAGACTCATATATACACTTAACACACACACACACTGAAGTAAAATGTTCCATCAAAGTACAAAAGTGGTGCGAGAAAAGGAGATGGAGAAAGAAAAAGGGAGAGGTCTGAGATCTGAGAGGAGAGGAGACGAGAACAATGGCTTTATGTCTTGACAAACACTTAGCCGAGGCCTTTAGACTAACACTTTGGAGCAGACATGTCTTCCTGCATACCAATAGCAAATACTGTCATTCCCCATCTAACTCAGAGGCTTTTGATGTTCTATTCACAGAGATAGAGAGAAGGGAGGTGAAGAAGGGGATATAGGTAGAGTGAGTGCAGTGAAAAGGAATGGGGGAAACATGACGGAATAAAAAAAGAGAAGGAAGGAAGGAATAGAGTTTGTTGAATTAGATAAGAGGGCCTATGATATTGCTCTCTAACAATTTCATGTTTTCTTTCTTTTCCCTTTGCTTTTCTCCTTCTGTCTCGCTGTCTCTTTTTACGTTTCGGATAATCTATAGATCATAGCAGTAAAAACAAGTTCCAAGTAGAAGGGAGAAAGAGGAAATGGAGAATACACAATGGATCCCCCTCCACGGTGGTATGTAATTTCATGTATGTAATTTTTAAGACTGTTCTGCTTATAATTTGCTTCTTTTTTGCTACTGTTTTCACATTAATTGTCCATCAATTTAGTGTCAACTTTTAAACATTTAAAAGCCGGTAGTTTGAATCGAGTTAAAGGTTTTCACATAACAGTGACATGCAAACGATCATGTCTGCACGCATATGCCATTTCCCTTACCAACTACATCTCTTATCTGCCAAAGTGCACAGACACTGGCAGGCACAAACAAACACACATACCCCACACACTTAATTACACACACATACACATGCATGCAACCTCCTCTGCAAGTTGATAAGTGTGTTAGGAGGCAGGGAGAAATTATTAATTATGAAGCTAATGGGCACCAGGCTGAGTTCTGCTTCATTAAGCTTTAACGGTTTGTGTGTTAATGTTTGTGTTTGTAAATGTGTGCATGAAAAAGTGAAGAAACTGATCTATATCAGAAATTGTATCAAACCTACAGTAGGTGGACAAAAGAGCTGTTTGTTTTATCATCATCAGTTGTATGTTGCTCGTATATGCTTATTTGTCATAGGTAATTGGAGACTTTGAGGTCTGAAAGAAGGACCTCAAAATACCCAAGATAATCAAGCTGGCATTTTGAGGCAGCTCTAAATCTATCAGTAAAACCAACCACCATAACCATGCCACACATTAGTAAAAGGGTGCCAACCAATATGTTGCCATGCAGTGTTTGCACGTGTCCTGCAGTTGTAGTACAACTTTGCTTGCACCCAGTGTTGATTGTATTGCAGTTTGCTCCCATTCTGTTGCTTGGAGGGTTGTGCTGGCTACAGTATGATAAGTAAAACCAGCATTGACGTTAATCTGTCTCACTCCCACAAGAAAAGACAGATAAGAGTGGGGGAGAGGAGCGGAGGGAGGGTGAGACAGTGGAAAGAAATTTTGTCGTGTTGAAGCTGAAGTTGAGTATGAATTGAAAGGCATGAGTCAAACTCCCCGTATCCTTGTGTGACAGCGTATGGCTGTCACATAACCATATGCTGTGATTTTTGCGTGTCTGGACACGTGTGTTTCCGTATAAATAGCTCTGATGGTAACATAAGCAGGGACCCGGGCTCAGTGGTTTTTCCCATTGATTAGATGGCTGGCTAATGCACAATCATCACCACCACTCATGCACATACACAGTAACACACACACACAAACTACTTTATTGCACTAATGAGACTTGGTTAAGACCCCCTAGGAGCAACCAACAACCACTTTACCCCTGAGAGAGACATTGGGTGTGAGAGAAAGAAGGAGTGACTAAAAAACAGCTAAAAAGCAGAGGAAGAGTAAGGCAGATATAAAGAGCATGGAGGAAAAAGAACAAGATAGAAAAATGAAAGGACAAAGCATGACAGTATAAAAGCCATCCTGCCTTAATTTTTGTCTCAGTGTGTGTGTGTATATGTGTGTACGTGGTTAAGATGTCCCTGAGGGGTGTCCTCTTGCTGTCAATGTGTGTATCCCCATGTCTGGGTGTATGTGTGCGCTAGAATTACCCAGAATGCTTTAGCAATTGACTGGCTGGCTAATGGCGGTCTCTGTTTTCCTCTGATGGTCATTGACTAGGCCTTCTCATCAATACCTGTTTTTACAGCTATTCTAGTGATGTGTGTGTCTCTGTGTGTAGTAATTGTGGTTGTGTGGTTGTGCATGCTACTTATGAAAGAAATTACCCTTACTTGGGAACTCGTGAGTTTCATAAAAGCACCACTTATGCCGCTTCTTCACATGTCTCTTGTTTGCTTTACCCTTGATAGATCGTGTCTATTTTTTAAGACCTTGTACAGACAGTGTTTGTGGAGATTAATACCATTTTATTGCAATGTTTGTTTTGAGAATCATAATTTTGAGACATAAATTTGAACTGATTGCAGATACTTGGTGTGAATTAGGTTTCTCAGAGGAAATTCTGTGTTGTAAGATTTAGCACCATTCCTCGATTTGCCAACATACACCACTGCTTGTTTTCAGCCTAAAATTTGATTTGATAAAACTGTACATTTTTTTCCCACTCTTGGCTTTTTAGCCCTTGTTTTACAAGGTTAATGCGCCAGCAACACATGTGGTATGAAGGACAACTTGTGGCTTTCAACCAGGGAGGAAGTAATGGAAGTTCTTTCAGGAAAAACAGGATGGATTTTCTATCTTTAAGTTTGTTCCAGGATGTATGAATGAAGTATCATTTAAGAAGTTTAGATAGTGGCTCCTAATAAATGTCTTTTTAATCTAATTTTCTTTTATAGTTTTATTATTTCACTATATTTTATTTGTATGATAAAGCACAACTTTAGTGTTTCATCGTTTTTATTTTATTTTTTATTAAAAAAATCTTTATCTGTTTTTATTTATTTATTCATGTACATGATTGGTTGTGTTTATTTTTATTTGTATATATGATATTTAAACTCTGATGATGAGCATGACGATGAAGGCCACAAGCTGAAATGCACAATTAAACAAAGCGTTGCTGAAGCTTTAACTTCATCAGACTCTATACTTTTCTCCATGCATCTTGGAAGTAGGTGAAGTTGTTCCAGAAACCTCCACTCTGCCCTTTTTAAGGCAAGGTGCATCTGCTCTAATTACTCCTTGAAATCCTTAATAATAAAGTAGACATATGAGAGCTGCTGGGAAGTAGTGCTTGACTTTGATAAATAAATATTTAGGAGTTACCAATATAAAAAAGTTGTGGCCTCCAGACGCTTTTCATAGTGTTTTGAATAAAGATACATATATCAGTATGCACAATACTCTCCTCTGTTCTCGTTTCCTCCCCCATAGTTCCCCTACCTGTGGGTTTTCTCCTCCTATTGTTCTCCCTTCAGTTTGGAAAGGATTTGGTCTCACAGACACACAGCAAGACTATCACCACTCCACCCAGGAGACCACTCATCTCTCCCTTCAACTCTCCCACTTCCCCCCCACCTTCTTTTCCTCCCTCTATCCATCCATCTTTCCATCCATTGATTGCCACTATTCCTGGACTCCTGTCATCCCACTCTTAGTTCAACTCAAGTTTCCCTTCCCTTCCCACCACTCAGCTGTGTGTGTGTGTCCTAACCTCTGCATTTCATCCTGTTTTTTTGGCTGTCACAATTGATCAAGTATAAAATCTGCACTTGCATAGTAGTAAAAGAAAATACTTACACTTACTTTCCATTAATGATAGAGCAGGACAGTAATTTATTAAAATCAGTGAGTGATCTTTTTTTTGACATGATTGGATGACTTGGAACACAGTCACTATGTTGTTCTTTCTTTGAAATGTGACTCAATTCCACGCTCATTAGGAGCAACAGACTTCTTACTGCCTAGTCACCTCTAAGTGGCCCAAGTATTGACCATCTATAAGAAATGGTCAATTCTATGAGAAAAGCTGAGCTGATCAATAGGCTGATTACCCTGGTAAGAGCGGAGCTCTCAGCTCATTCATTCAGTCATTCTGTCATTAAATTAATCATTCATTTTATTAATACAGATTTTTATGTAATGGATTCTTTTTGAAATGTTTATTTGCTCTTTTTAGGCTATTAGAGGCACAGATTGGAAAGATGACAGAATAAGGAGATAGATGGTTGGGAAACACAACACATGAGTAGGATCCCCAACAAGACTCAAGGAAGTCAGTTCCAAGAGTCCAGCATCTTAAACCCTTTGGCCCCCACTGTGCCAACCATAATTTTTGTGCTTGGCACAGTCAGACAGAGACACACTTAAATATAAAAGGAAGCATATGTATCATTTATTCACACATACTCATCTCCCTCTCTCACTTTCTCCAGTTCTCTTCATTTGGCACTTCCTAATGTGTGGAGGAATTTTCGAGCATCATGTTATTTCTGAATAGAATTGTGAGTCCTGAATGGATATTCATCAGTCAGAAAACTACAAATGTCTATTTCACAATCCCAGCCTTTGTCAGTTTGAATGTGACTGACAGTGGTGGATGGGTGAGTAGTGCAGATTTTGGATTGTTCTTGCCCAGTTAAAATTTTCTCCTTTTTTTTTCATCCTTCTATGTTCAATGTAAGGTAAAGTGTTCTCAGTAGCTTTTCTGATTGCTGTTAGACAAGTGTTTGGTGATGTTAACAGGTGGTATAAACAGATGACAGATTTTTGAAAGGATAGCATCCTCAGATGCCACTTCGATCTGGCAAGGAATAATAACAGTCGTGATGGATAGCAGCGCTTCCTTAGAGTAGGTTCTGCTGGCCATAGATTAGCACAGCAAAATACTTTTTTTTGCATCAGAAGTAAACAAACCTAGGGTTGAGTTATTGAAAAGTGAACACGATGGGTCAGATTTACTAAATGGTGCAACATAATATGTCAACACAATCACCAAGTTAGTTTTACAGGTGACTTACAAATTTTGTGCTTTTTTCTACATACAGGCACAGTCAGTTAATTTCAGTATGACATGCCAAACCTTCCAAACGTACAAGTGTTACAAACTAAGAAAATGTATTGACAAGCAGGACTGGCTTAACCTGTTAACAGCAAAGAAATATAGGTCATAGCAGTATATGCTGAATGTAGGCCAACTGTTTGGCAGAAAGAATTATTATAATTGAAACAGGATTCTATAATTGTAGCACTGTAAGCTATTCACACCCTTTTAACTTGTTTGACAGATGAATAATACTTACATTCCTTCTAAAAAAGTCCATGGGATGTGGGAAAGTAAGTAAAAAGTGTTGAAAAAACAAAGAAGTTATGGAGACAAAAATTGTTAAAGTTGTTTGGTTTTTTATTAAACTGAAATACACAGGGAAGCCACTATCAAAGGAAAGAAAACATAATACAACTGAAAAAATGGTCACTAAACAAAACAAAGTTAAAAAGGTTCTCACACAGAGAAAGGGTACCACACACAAGTTCACAAGCTGCATCACAAAGGCTCACTGGACTGTATGTGGCCTTAAGTACTCTGGCTTAATTGCTAGAGTAGAGTAGAGTTAGCTGTGCAAAAAAGGCTGCACCTAAGGGGACATGGCAAGATACAACCATACATATCTCACATCTGGTCAAAGTGTATGCAGCTGAATTTGTGTAGGTTCACCTGTGTGCACTGTCCATGGTCCTGAAATTATAACAGAATGAAATGATATTAAGAAAGTGTGTTTTTAAAATGTAGACATGTAATTGTATTGATCACAACAAAACCATATGGCACCTTAAAACTATCCAATCAATTCAGAGGATAAAAAACTGTTTTACCCATCAGGTAAAACATCAGGCATTGGCAGTCTTAATAAAGGCTGCCAATGCCTGATGTCCATCCAGACATTTCACTTTGCACAACCTGACACCAAAAATTGAAGACATGGAAGAAATTTTGTTGCCGTTGTTATTGGATGAATCCTTTTTGTTAGAGATTCTAGGTCATCTCTGAGTTAATTGAGCAAGTTTAGAATTCTGAGGCTTGGTAATTTATACTTTTTATCACATTATTTTCTGGCGTTCCAAACAAATTAAATGAACATTACAGTTGCTCTTAAATCTGCAATCCCCCATCTGCACAGCAAAAACTAAACTGTTAAGCACATAAGACTTGCTTTTTTTTTGTCTTAAATAGTGTTACCGTTAACAGTTAATTGTGTGTCACAAATGTTAGTATATCTGTTTGCTAGCTTAATTTTTATATTCCCCTCCCTGCATTGTGGGTATTGAGAAAAACACTCCCAGAAATGCATATGTAAGAGAGTCGGTTACAAAAAATCTCTGAGTTACCACCTCTGACATCTTTTCAATTTGCTCGCTGTAATAAAGGCCAGCAGTTTTTGTTTTGTTTTTTTTAAAAAACCAAAACCCTATTTGGAGCAGCACAACACATTCATATGGCGCGAAGTTCACAACCTGATAAGGTGGCTTATATAAGAGGAATGTTAGTTAGCCTGTGTTCACATCAAAGTACTGATGTTGTCTATCCGGTTGTTCAGTCTGACGTCACTAGCCGTGTCTGGGCCTAAACTCTGCTGCAGGTCCATATATCAAACGATCACTATGGCATTACTGAAAGTTGAAAACTGTCTAAAGTCTTTCATCTTTAATAAAATGATCAGCGTTCTGCTCTACCAGGTGTAACAATTGAGTTTAACATCCAGGCATCCATGAAAACGGAATTTATGACATTTAACGAAATTAGAAGTTAGCAGGAAGTTAGCTCGCTAGCTTCTATCTAAATACAATATAGCATGTCCTGACTGCGGGGTTTTGGAAACAAATTCAAACGTACAGCTCTGTTATCACTTCCAACATAAATGAAGACAGAAAACTAAACAGCAGTGACGTTTGTAGGGTTACTGAAGTTTGGCTAGCTGGTATATAATGATGTGCTAAGTGACCGCTTGCGACACAGCTATGTTAGCATATCATAAACAAGCTAACTTTTTTTCCACTCGATAAAAGTTAACGTGAGTGTTCTCGGTGGTCAGGAACAAATGTAATCGCATGGCAGGATGCTGTAAAAGGACCAAACTTCAGCCAGGAGAACAACTGAGATAATCCATCCACAATACGAGGTTAGTCATTCATATACTGCTGCATGGGCTGGGCTGTAGTTACATCCTAAGGTTTTAAAAACTGAGCTTAAATAAATGATTAGCGGTAATAAAAGCCGAGGGAGGTCAACAGTGATCACTGACTGTTTTAGGAGCTTTTTGAGATTAAATAGAAGAAAATACATAACATTAAAGATGTTAACAACACAAAAGCCATATTAAACGCAGACTACTTTAGGCCCGGAAGTAGGATTCGTCACGTCAACCCTAACACAGTGTTAGAAAATGAGAAAAGTTGATACATTTTCCGTAAACTTAAAATGGTGCATTTGAGGTGTAAGTATTATTATAGTTCCTGAACTGCACGTACCTTGAATGGCATCTGAATCCATGACTGATGCTTGAATGCCTTGGCCAGTTCAAATTCTACTTGCAGCAACTTAGGATGGTAGGCAGAGTCAGACTCACAGACAATAGCTTTTTGTATCTGCATAAAATGTGATTAGCCACTTACAATCATGAGAAGATATGAAGAAAGCACTTTCCACATGTATTAAGGGTGGAAATAAGCATGTGGTCACTAATGAAGGATGGGGTATACTGTAGATGCTAATATCCAATATTCATAGAGATAGGAAGAAGCATGCGCAAAAAGTATGGTGCCTTTTACAACCCATCACCTGAACAAGTTTAGGGCAAATGAGAAGAAAAGTCTTTTAAATCCATGAAGGGGATGGCGAGTCAAGGTGGGCTGTTTTTGTTGTTGTTGTATATGTTCAGACTGAGACTGTGATAGGGATATACCTGTTCAAGTATTTCCCCTCAACCGTAAAAGGTTGATGAGGTATGTTTGTCACTGTGCTGGACGGGTGGGCAAGTTGGTTTGGATAACCAAATTTGTGAATGCGATCTGAGAATGAGGCAACGTCGGAGTATCAAATTAGTATCATACATGCATCTACTAAAAATGTCAGACAAGTTTGAATCTCAGTGTCTCTGACCTCAAGGTCAAGGTCAGGAGTCAAGTCAAAAATCTTATGAGTGCAATAACTTGAGAATGAGGTGATGTAGGATTTTGAAATTGATACCAATGTCTAACTCTACTGAAACATGGTTTGTCTACTTATAATAAAAATGTACCAAATTAATACATCCAAATATTAGACTGAATTAGTGTGTTGCAATTAAGTTTTGTTTTTTTAAATCGATCTGCCCACTACAGTTCAGTGTCTCAGGCACAAACGGAATAGCTGGGCTGGGTATGTGCAGACAATATCAAGAGCAACTAACATAGGCTATAGCAGTGAACAGCATAGAATCTGCTGTTTGTCAACCTTGTTCACACATAACTGTGAATGATCTACTGTGCTTACTCTAAATAGTGCACAGAAATGCTGCCAGTCTTATAATACACTAGCAGAACCCCTGAGTAACTGTCATTGAGAGGTTTCATGTTACTGGGTCTATTTGTTTTTCTTGTTAACATGAAGGCGAAGTGTTTTGGCAAGCACAGGGTGAAGGGACAGAGAGGACACAGATATGGTTGGTAGCAGCAATATTGAGAGAATGGAAGCTGTGGGGTCTTTTTTTATTTGTTTATATTGTTGTTTTACTTTGAAAGAAGTGGGAACGACCGTAATTTGCTCACTTTAAAGGTACTTCTTGCTTTTTATCTGGTCCTAAACTAAACCATTTGAATTCTAATACATGGTGTGCCTTCTACAAACCACGTTCCTTCATAATCTTACTTGTTTTACACGTGCTGCCTGATTTTACATGTGCCTGAACTCGGGCGAGTGAGGGAATTTGTTTTAGAAGTCTGGTAATTAGAGAGAGAGTGGCTGCCACAGTTGATTAATGCACACACAGAATGTGTGTAACATTTTTTTGAGACACTTTTTACTGGGGCCATGGACCATGGAGAAAGAGAGACAGAGGAACTAGAAAAAAAGGGATCGCCCTGTTAATTTCATTATTTTATTTTAGTGTGTGTGTGTGTGTGTGTGTGTGTGTGTGTGTGTGTGTGTGTGTGTGTGTGTGCCTGCACAAACTTACTCAGTGTTGCTGTTAAAATAGAAAAAATATACCTAAAAGTACAAATATCATCTGTTTGAAAGGACACAAAGACAACAAGCAGTACACAGTAAAATTCAATGCAGTTGCCTGTAAATGCTGTAAGATAAAGTGCTCTAGAGGGATTTTTAACTGTGCAGTGCACAGCTGAAGTCTCCTGTTTCTAAAGCATATCAGAACGAACCTATTGTGATTTATTGCCTTAATTGATTTAATGTATTATTCGTTATAAATGAACTGATTTATTGCCTAAAAAAATAAAATTTTAGTGTTCAGTATTATTTAGGGAATGTTTAAAGTGTGGGTGAAGATGGTGGTGTGATTATGTCTTATATATGTATTACAACATGCAGTGTGTGGAGAATGTAGGACAAACACTGCATCATTAACAGACCAATATGTAAAACCTAACAAAAAGGAGAGTGTTAATGCTCTAAATATTCCATGTCATTGGACCAAGTCCTCTGTGCCTGTATTAGTTTCCATGTATTTGTGCTCAAGCACTAGACTGAATGCACTTCCACATACCTCTATGGAAATTAAGTCATACACACATATAGTGGGACAATCAGGTCATTCCAAGGTAAAGGGACTTAGATAAAGTGAAATATTCATACTTTAGATATAGTGTGTGTGTGTGTGTGTGTGTGTGTGTGTGTGTGTGTGTGTGTGTGTGTGTGTACGCGTGCACACGCATCAAGCTCATGACTGCTACAAGCAGTTCTTTTTAATTGAGGTCCTGACGCCTCAAGCAAAACGCTTAGGAGAAAGATAAAACCTGCAGAGTGGTAAGTGCAAGCCTATACCGACAGACATACAGAAAAACACAAACATGCAGATAAACACAACAATGCTGACCTTTATAAGTAAATAAAAAAGTTGGATATCAAGCAGTACTGATAATGAAGCAGGCCACTTGCTGCCTACTAACTGTGATAACAATTAATGTTGGTTAATAATTGCTTTTCTTATGACTGCTCAGGATAAGGATAGTTTTTGCCAAAACCTTTCAAGTTTTGGAGAAGAACATAATTTAAATGACATTGTACAGGCTCAAGGTGAACAAAAGACCGACGTGTAACAGTTTGCTGCTGTTTAGGCCAAAATTGCAGACTCTAGATAATTTGTTTTATTCTTCTTCCTTTTCGCTTGTATAGCCCGACCTGTCTTTGGTCCCTCTCCTCACTTAGTGTGAGGAATGAATGAGAAGAAACTTGTTGAAGTTGAGAAATATCTTGACCGCAACTGTATGACCCGTTAGCACTTCATTAAAAAGGCAAGAGCAAAACAGATTTTGCCTGCTGAGGTATATCTCTGGAGATTGGCTTTTGAGGTGAACAATCAGCTTGGTACTTGGTGTCCACACATAGTTTTAAACTGTGTGTGGACACCAAGTGATGTGGACAGTGATGTGTGTGTGTGATGTGGACATCATTTCAACACTTTGTTGTTAAAATGATAGAAATTGTTTATTGTTCATGCAGTGTTTTTCATTACTGCTAGAAATTTAACCCAGTGATTTCTGTTATGCATTTATATTTTAGACATGGCGACTAAAACTAAAGCTTAATCTCATGCTGAATCAGAGCAGTGATGAAACATGTTTTACTGTATTTTCTTGTTGTAACAGATCACACCTAGCTATTCATGATTACTGGATTTCTGTTCTAATAGGAAAATAAATTCAATGTGCTTAACACAGAAAATAAAAACAAAAAATCATGCGCACACACACGCATACACACACACACACACACACACACACACACACACACACACACACACACACATCTGTTGAGTGTAGGCCTGTATGAACAAAAAGGTTTTGAATTTGTTTGTGAATGTCTCCACAGATATAATTGATCTCAGGTCAGCAGGCGGCTTGTTGAAATGAAAAAGATCACAGTAACTGAAGGCACCCTGAGCACATTTGGATGTGATTCCTAGGACCTAACTGCATTACGAACTGTCACTTTATTAATTATGTAACTACAGGTCAGCATAACTTACAGTTCAGGAGCAAAAAATGATTTAAGCTCTGTTGGCGTAGTTTCGATACGTGCAAGTCTCAACAGAGGTCAGTGATTACACAAAAAACACTTTGCATGCTATCAACTATAGATATTACATGTTTGACTAAAGATATTTTAACACTCATTTTTACGTACTGTGCCTCTATGCCTTGGACTCTTTCTTTGTCTTACATGCACAGGAGTTTGTGTGCAAATAATTTGCGTTATCTGTGGATAGTGGTTAAAAGCCTTGGAAGGAAACATCTATTGTTTTCTTCAGAGATCTCAATATTGACTTTCACTAAATTGTTTATTTAAGAGAACACATGATAGCACGAGATAACACGTTCACTTGCTGCACAGGTTACACAATTGGCACGAGGCATGCAAGGTTGTCGTGTGCCAGATGTGTGTATGGTTTTGGGTTTTTTTATCTTTTTAAGCATTATTTTTTAGAATATGTCTTCATATTTACATAGATAAATGTGTTTTGGATTTTGTTTTTATATAATCCCCTGCAGTCTATTAGTTTCCTGTTTTTAAAACAGTGATTATTTTACTAGGTCTGTGGTGTTCTGTGCTCTTTAGTAGCTTCGATAACGAGCATCTGAACTTCATCAAGACTTTTCTCTGTCTCTCAGTCTTTCTCTATCCCGCTCTTAATTTATTTCCCTTTTTCCAGAAGCTATTGCACTGCAAAAATTAATGTGTGGAAACACTGATATAGCGACATTCTTTGTGCATGTACAGTGATTCTCAAGACCCCAGAAATGTATTCATAGCACCTTACCAAAGCAGTAGTTTAAAATGATTTGATTTAAAGATGTTATACATTTATCTCATATAATTCATATTTTCAGTGTATCTACTAGAACCCATAGAGATCATACAAGGCCAAAAGGTACTGCAGCGCCTCCTGAGTCTTAATTCGCCCTCTTCTCACCCTAAATTAATTTCTGGATGCATTAAAGGTTTTGTTAATTCCTGTCTTTCGTTTGTACAACCCCCTCTTTCCTTTTCTTTTCTTTGTTCCACTCACAGTCACCCTACATATCTAATTATCTCCCATTGCGAAACGTATATGTTTTCTTCTCACAATTTCAAACTTTGATTTCTTCTATTTCGGACGAGCAGCCATTGCACTGAAAACTTGTGTGACAAATTAAGGGGTGTTGTAGTGTTCTGATCTTAGCAACTAAACAAGAGCACCAAGGATGAGGAGAGAGTTGTTCCCCTCCCTCTCCACTTTCCACCCTTCTAATCCCCTAAAAGCACTTACGAGATTGGCGCTGCCCGCCTGCCTCTTCCTGCTCGCCTACCCCGTTGGTTGAAACAGCAGCTGATTGGAGGAATCGAGGCTCCTAATTGGATCATGAGGGTGTGATGCAGGCGACAGCAGCCACATTATGGGAAGCTGACTTTGTGCAGCGTAACCCTGCCAGGATGACCCTTTTCTTGTGTATGAAGGTGTGTGTATGTGTGTGTTTGTGTACAAACTGACCCCAATGTGACTAAGAGCCTCCTTTCATCAAGGCAGACTGGCTGAGGCTGCAGGAGAGGGTAGATTGATGAACAGAAGATAGAAAAGTAGAAGAGAGTGAAAGGAGGAGAAAATTAGGTAAAACTAAAAAGAGAAAATAGGTAACAAAAAAGGGAAGAAAGCAGGAGAGAAGGTGAAGCTGTTAGCACTGTATTAAGGGCACCACACTTCAGTTTTCCCTTTTTACAAATTTTTATTCCCTTTCTGACAGTAGGGGGTAAGGTAGGATTGATGACATGATGCAGTGAATTAATCCCCCTGAACTTTGTGCCTGTGCTCTGTGTGTGTCTTTCACTGTGTGTGTCTTGGTGTCTTTCACTTTGGTGCAAAGTGACTGTGTTGTCCGTTACGGTGTAAATTGATAGCGTCACTGCTCTTTGCCGCATTATGGGGAGCGTGGAGCTGTACATTCAGTTTCCTAACTGCATTCTATATCACACCATCATGCACACCTGATCCCACAGACCTAAATGATACACCAGGAAGGACTATCTCAAACATTTTCACCTGAAACCTTGCTGGTCTACTTCCTTTGTGTATTGCATACTGCATTTTTTCCTATTTAAAAACATCAATTAAAATACTGATGCTACTATGGTTACATTGAGTATTTTGTCTGTTTTTAGGTATCTCAAGTAATACTGAAACACGCTCACAAATATACACAGCAAAATTGTTATGGCATGGTGACATTTACTCATCATGCTGCAAAGCCAAACAGTTCTTCAGGGCACTTCTCTAATGTGAAGTGTTATTTAGTAGACGTAAAATTTGAAACTGATTTCAAACAGTAGCCAAAATTCTGCTGTTAATATTGTTGTTTTGCTGTTTGTTTGTCAGTATGCTCTCTGTTAGCCAGCTCATCATAGTGCTTTTATACCTGTGTCTTCATGTGACCTTTTGTGCATGTATGGATGTTGGATTTCAAGTGAATGTGGATGCATGAGTGTGCTGTACTATGTTGTGAGTATCTGTGCAGTCATTTGGGTACGTGTGTTTGTGTGTGCATGTGTGTGCGCACGTGTCTGTAAGAACGTGTGTGTTTGTGACTGTGTACTATGTCAGCGAAGTGCCGTGGTACAGCGGGGGCGTCTGATCCCTCCACCTTTTAAGAACATCAGAGGGTGTGAAAAGCTCTGATTGCTCTAACCGCTCTCATTGGGACTCAAACCCTCGGCTTAGTTGTGCTTGAGCGAGTTCGGAGAGACAAGACAGGAAGAGGGGCATGTGTGTGTCTCTGTCAGGGAGGATGAGGGAAAGGGGAATGGGGAGAGATGGGGGACAGAAGAGAAAGGGTGGCAGTGAATTCGTTTGGAGGAGCAATGGAGACTTATAGAGGAAATCAGGTTTAAGAAGGGAAACACTGAGTAAACTGGCAAAATTTGGTATGAAACAGATATGGTAAGAGAAGATGAATGTTGAAATGAGACAGGGTAGAGAACAGAAGGAGGGATGAACTGAGAACTGTTGTACGTTAGTGAAGTCATTAGCAGGAGGAAAAAAAACAGAAGTCATGCTTGAATTATTTGGATTGATTGTTTTAAGCTGCTTATTAAGATGATGCTATTGTTTTCACTTACCTAATGATCACAGTAGCTTATTACCAGAGAGAAACACCCTGACAACTTTTTTTCTTCCAGTTTAAAAAAAAAAAGAAAGTACAATAATGATATAAGTGGGGAAAATAAAAAACAAAAACAACTGTTTAAGAAAAAGTTACACATGTTCACAAAGAGTCAAATGTGTCAAACCAGATGTCACATGCGGTCTACATTGAATTCAAGTTTTGGGATGGAAATCCTGATCAAATGTCTTTGGAGAGAGCACTGAATCTCTCCTGGTTATGACATTGTTGCTGTGTATTTTAAAATTTGCAGTAAAATACACCAAATCTGAATATTTCAGTTCACAACTTTTACTGAAATGATCACAAAAATATTATATGACCTAAAAAGGAACATAAGATTACGTTTATTGTGTTGTTTTTTCCCCCTATCGCATCAGGCTGAAAGCCACTGCCACTAGGCAGCACAGTTAACCGAATTTAAGCCTCAGTCATGATTTTGACTTAAAACAACGTGATTAAGCAATATTGAAAATGTGTGGTTCACCAATAGAATGCAAATCAAAAGCAAATGAAACACACCTTAAATAACCACCTGACCACAGTCAGGTGACAGTCACAGCTCTTCCTCGCATCACGCAGTTTGAAGAGCATGTCCCTCTAAGCGGATCATCATCGACTATATGGAAGGAAGTCAGATTTAGAGGTACTAACAAGGAATATGCATATCTGCATATCCATCAAACTCCCCAAAATGCACTAAAACCACCAAAGCAAATACCAGAGAGAAGTGTCTAAAAATGTTTGTCTAAGGGATCAGCTGGATTTAAGTGTGTAAAGAGGACCAAATTTTGATGCACAGATTTGTACATTAGCAGGAATGTCACACCACATGGACACGCCAATAAAAATATTTTTGTCACAAAACTCATGAATAATCTTGACAAATAATTGTGATCTCCGTGTTGATAATAATCATGATAATAACTTTGGCCATGATCGTGCAGCCTGGATTTTAAATATATTCTTTCCCCGGCGGCATATCCAAGGGCCCCAGTGTTCAAAACTTTATCATCTTTTTCATGCCTGATGTGTTTGAATCACTGTAAGTTGGTAAAATATTATTTAATAACAATATCTAATACAGTACATGTGTTGATTTCAATTCTGTCTCTCTGTTCCCCATCTCAGAAAAAAGGATTTTCAGTGTCTGCATAGTGTCTGCTATCATACACACACAGCGCACGTGTGAGCTTATGAGTTCTTAATGTCATCTAGGGGTTAAATGCAGTGTTGACTGTGTAGAGCAGAGTGCGGCACAAGACCTGCCAACTGATATCCACTGACATTCAACACATTAAGCCTTGCACACTATCTATGTGTGGTAAAAGTGCTGTTTATTCTCCTTTGCCAGCTGCTTAAGAATACAAGCAAGAAGCCTTTCCCTAACTGATATTTATTCTTCAGTGACCTTCAAGAGAAAAACATGCAGTGAAGGGAATGCAAGAAAAAAAAAAGTATAAGCACACATACACTTAAAAGTATAAACTCTGAAGATTCTCGTTGTGTTTCCTTCTTTCGCTCTTTTACTTTTCCCACACCCACATTTAGACAAAAACGTGTACTTACACATACTTCAAACACACCAGTACACTCCCAGCATTGCCCAGTAGATTTATATGTGACAATAGGGTCTTTGGGTCAGATATCCGGGGTAACCAGAGACCTGATCCCAGACATCAGGATTGTTTGAAAGTTCAGAGGTATAAGCCACACAATCTTACACATAATTTAACACACACATCTACTGGACAGAAAGCCTTAACTTTTTAATATATTGGAAATGGTTTAAATCGTGCAATTAAATAAAATATCACTGACAAGTGTACCGAAGATTTTATGAAGAAAACTAAGGAAAAATAGACAACACAATAGCAACATTTGTGGCTTGAAGAAAAAGAAGATACACACATGCATGCACATACATCAGGGTGGGGTCAGGTGTGGGGTTAGGCTGTGAGGGTCTCTAATAGGTTCCCCTGACACATGAAGTGTCAACACTAGAGACAGAGATGTCATCACACTCACACATGGGCACACCTAAATATAAAAACAAACACACACAGCCAGCCATAGCTGTGTGGCCAGATGCAATTCCATGCAAAAAAAATTAGTGTAACTTAATAAGATTACACAATAACTGTCATTATCCCAGCAGAATGAAACATAAACCCACTGTTACTCGTAGCCACTGCAGTTTATTCTTACACTTCTATATTTTACGCTTCCCTGATATGTTTTTTATCTTGTGAAATATAACAGCACAATCAGCTCTTACAGACTGAACTATGTTCTGTTTTGTTGTGTCTGTGTTTGTGTTTGTGCCAGTTTCTGTTTGTTTAGGACTGTGTATATTGCTGTACTTAGGACTGAATAATAAGTATGTTTTCAGAGTATGAATATGAGAACTTATGAATAGATATGTTAAGTGTCTGTTCGTTTCTGTGCGTGTGTATGACAGAGTATGAGTGTGTCCACATGTGCATGTGTCGTTATGGATTGCCACATTGTGGACTTGACAGGATCATAATTACAAGCAGTGATGAAATCTTCCAAGTGTTTTCTCCTTGCTCGCCTGTGTGTGCATGTGTGTGTAATATTTGTCATCCGTGGCAGCACGCTCCCTGTTAGCACACAGTAACCATGATCACACCTTCATCTTCCACTAATAGGACCACGACAGACAGATGGAGAGGAAAGGAAGATAGATAGATTGAGAAATAGATAGATCGAGAGATAGAAAAAAATATCCCCATCTTTGCTATATAAAATTTTCCAGTAGGGTTTCCCTCTTACAGAAACTCTTCCACTTTATTTGGTGTTCCTCTGAAAATGTATAGCAGTGAGTGAGATGTATTAAGTGTGTGTCAGACACGCACCCCTTCACCACATAAAGGCTTTTTCCCTCCCTTCATTGCCTTGTGATCCAACCCTACCTGCCACTGTGGTAAAATCACCATGAGGCAGAGAGGGGCTGGGGGGCAGAGGCGAGAAGAAGATGGAGGAAAGATGAGAGGAGTCAACAGAGAGGGGGTGAGTGAGAGGAGGAGAGAGAGATGGGAGGCGCTCAATTTGCCATCACGGGTGCAACGGGGCAGAAAGTATCCAAGAAAGAGGATGAGTATGTTTGTGTATGTTTGGGTGGGTGTGTGCATGTGTGAGAGAGAGAGAGCGAGACTGTGAGTGTTTATGCATTTATGCGTGTGTGAGTGTGTGTGTGTGTGTGTGTCTAACAAGGGAGAAAAGACAACTCATTTGAATGTCAGATACGGGGAAGCGTGGCGTGCAGGGAGGGAGGAATGAGGCGAGGAGGGATGAGAAGAATGAATATGGATTACTGGGATGAAGATTCTATTATTTTCTGCCCGTTTCTCTGATCTCTTTGTCGCAATGCTATAGGCTTGTGCGTGTGTGTGTGTGTTTGTGTGTGCCAGTGTGTGTGTTTGAAGTACGGAAGAGAAAGTACAGGTCTGCGACAGAGAGACTATATTTGCTTATGTGATGTGTTGATGTTTTGTAACAACACTAGCGTGAGTGAAAACATTTGTTTGACAATATGTGCGATGGACTTCAGGGTCTGAGTGTATATTTAAAGTGTGTGTGGGAGGGGAGTTGTTAGGTTTTGATGACTTGGAAATCAAGTTTTTGCCTTTTTTTGTGAAATCTCAACAGCATCTTGTGTCTCAACGTATGCACATATCTTAAACATTACCATATTCACACAGCTACACACTCAATTAAGGCCATATTTACTAAGCAGGGCAAATTAGCGCGATGCCACATACTTGAAAATGCGCTGCTGGGAGTGGAAAGTTCTGTGGGCAAACAGCAATGCAATGCAAATTAGTCAGCAGACTTGGAGAGGAAGTGAGTAATGTAGTAATAAAAATTATGTAGTATACTGTAAGTGAAAGTTTTATTCACGTGTTTCAATCCAGGCCTACAAGAGCAGTCAGCTACCCTCTGGCAACCTCCAGTCACTAGGGACAAATGTGCGTTCACTGACCAGTTGCCGAGTGGTTGTTAAAGGCTGCTGGATGTCACTGGGTGAAATTGACTTCAAAGATGAAACTGCACCAAAAAGCTCTCTGTAATTGCTGTGACAGTTGCCACAGTTACCTGTAGTTTGTAGAGATGGACCGATCTGATATTACGTATCGGTATCGGTCCGATACTGACCTAAATTACTGGATCGGATATCGGAGAAAAATAAAAAATGTAATCCGATCCATTAAATATCACGAAAGCACCTCACAAAACTTGCAACACCCCGTAACTCACCTCAGAAGTTAGCACGTCGGAGCAGTATGCATCACGTGATAGAGCGGCTGTGGCATGCGGGACCTGTCGGTGGTCTGGATAGCATGTGGAGCTTCGCTAGCAACCCGGCATTTCATCTCCGATAAAGTTATCCCGAGAGAAGTAAAGCAAGTGTGTAAGTCCATCTCTGAATGTTTGTAAAGCATTCCTGCGTTAAGCTTAACAAGCGACTGCCTCTTCTTGCTGCTACTTCAATCATGAAACTGCTTAACGATCAGCTGATCGGCTTTTCTGTCGCGAGTCCGTGACTCTAGTTTGCTTTTGGCCCACTTTGCACCAGAAAGAGGAAACCAGCGGCTGAACAACAGCAGCACGTTTAAGCTTGATCAGCTATTGTTAGAATGTATTTAATATTACTTTCTACTCCAGGATCTTTTTCTACGTAGCTGACGCTGGTAACTGTGCAGGGGCGGATCTAGCAAAGTTTAGCCAGGGGGGCCGATAGGGCATGAACAGGGAAAAGGGGGCACAAAGACATACTTTTCTTTCTTATTCTCATTTAAAATGTCTAGCTTTTAATAAATAATTATCTGACACCCAAAGTTTTAATTTGATGTAAAATGAATAGAAGTCAATTACTGTATATAGTAACTATTAAGTCTAATATATATACCCTAGTAAGCTATAGTACTTTTTCCTTTGGGAAGGTACCATCTGTGCAGTCTGCAATTTTGTTGAAGAAAGATGTTGAATCTATTTAATATTTCTTGAAAAATAATTGATTTCTGTGCATTTTTTTTCACACTGCATCAAATTAAGGTTGATTACGTCGATTAAGCATCATGAGGTGGCGCGTGAGGGGTGGTTCCCTATTTTTTATTTATTTATTTTTATTGTTGCTGGGAGTTGGAACTCTATTAGTTAGGTTGCTTAATATATATGCTAAGTACTCTTTAAAATACCAGAATAGGGAGGATGGTGTAGGTTTAAGTTTATTAGATTGATCAGTATTGCTGAACTATGAAATATTTTTTTTTGCATACAGGTATAACAGAATAGCTTTAGTGTAGTTGTTGTTTTAAACTTGAGTATGAACTTATACAAAATGCAGCAAGATATTTAAAAAACAGTTTTGTTGATTAAAAAACACTATATCGGATTCATATCGGTATCGGCAGATATCCAAATTTATGATATCGGTATCGGTATCGGACATAAAAAAGTGGTATCGTGCCATCTCTAGTAGTTTGTATAGACTTCAAGTGAATTGTCAGTAGCCAACTTGCTAACTAATTAAATGAAACTGAAAAAATTTGATATCAGCTGCAAATTAAGAATGTTTGCTTTCAAAGTAAAAGTTATAAACAAAAAGTGCCTTACTAATTAAATCAACATGATTCAGATAGCACACCTTTTACTTTTAAAGCACACAGTCTCTCTTCTCAATTCATGCTATGCTCTTCACAGTTTCACTATCGTATAACAACTAGTTGGAGAATGTTTGCGGAGAAATTGGTATCCTCCTTGCAAACTATAGGTGACCTCATCAATCTGCTAGTGAGCAATCGCAGGGAGTATTTCACAAACTGGTGTAACTTCTACTCTCTAATTTCCACCCCTCTTCTCACCTCACAGGTGGCATTTCAGATGGTTAGGTCATATACCACATAGGCACAAATGTCCTAAGTTTATCTGGCATATCTTTATCCCTGTGTCTGGGTTCATCCTCCCCCACATTTTAAGACTTTCATATGTACATTTCTTTTGTATGAATTTAAAAATGTAAGCCAGCTGAAACATACATCACATTTTGTGGTATAGCTCAGTGACTATGTATCGTAGCCCTATGTCAATGTGATGTCATTTTATTCTTTTTATTGTGGGGGTGCAGCGTGAAATTGGACCACAGCAGTCTAACAGGTCTACAGTAGATCACCAAAAGACATGGGAATAATGTGCTATAAAGGTCCAGTTATCCATAAATAGTACCAGAACCCAAAATGGCACGAACACTGGGAGACTGGGTTTTCTAACTGTTACACAAAAGTCCAAAAGCAGGAGCTGAAATCCAAGTGCAACAGTTTTGCAAGCAAGTGGTTAAGTTGTAGCATAGGGAAATCTGTACAAGGACCAGTATATTTAAGTGTAGATTTGCTATTTTGATCAAGCTCTGAGTAAATCTACATGCAACTCGTGATTGTGTGTGAGGTCAGAGACTTGTTGGAGAGCATTAAAATATGTGATCATGAAAACATTAAATGTTTTTTTTAAAACTGATAACGAAAAGGCTGTTAAATAAATACAAAAACGTATCCATTAATATCGGTGGAAAAAATATCTTGATGCATTCTCAATCATCCAGGAAAGTAAATCTCCAAAAGTTGATTCTGTTCATCTGGACGTAGCGTTTTGTGGGAGAAACGTTTCGTCACTCATCCAAGTGAGTCATCCAAGTGACTTCTTCAGTGAAGAAGAATCAACGTCCAGATGAACAGAATCAATTTTTGGAAATTTCAAAAATAGTAATTTGGGGCAGGATTACATCACAATTCTGTGATTGGGTTAAGGTCTATCCAATTTTGTCCAAATGGATTTGGTGCCCGTTGGTGAGACCTCTTGAAAGACCCCTCTAAATTTAACGAAGTTTCAGATAATTGACATTTCCTTATTTGTCTTGTGATGCCTAGAAAGCCGGAGCCAGTCTGACTCTGGAGTTAGCCAAATTGTATTCTATATATTTCCAATAGTAAAAGATGATCTGGTCTGATAAACTTTGTTCAGAAGTCTTAAATGCTAAAAATGACAAGAAAACTGCTCCAGTAGTGGACGATGGAAGACAGTGGACAAAATCATATAGCCAAGACGTTGGTGGCCTGAGGTGGCTTCAGGACACAGTAGTCTGACTGTCCTTGAGTGGCCTGGCCAAAACCAAGATTAAAGCCCATATCACATCTATGGACAAACCTCAAAATGGCAGTTAGCATACACTTCTGATTTAATCTGACAAAAATTGACAGCATCTGACAGAACAGTAGAAAGTGAAGAAAGTGCCCAAAGCTGAGTTTGTGAAGCTCATAGAGACATATCTCCATAGACTGAAAGCAGTATGTGTTTGTGTGTGTACGAAATAATGCAGACATGTTTTTGTATATAAATACAAAACACTGCCGTCATTATTTTGTGTAGATTGTTGGAAAACTGGCTTTTTTGGAACAAGTGGATAAGTTATTTTAATACTTTTTGAAGGAATTTCACTTTTACTTATTTTAGAAGGAAAACATATTCTGGACAGTCTCCATCTCCTGCTCTTTTGTGTTTCATCATAACATCTTTTCCCTCACCATCCCAGTCTTTCCTCTGATGCATATTGTTCCTCCTCCCCCACTCTCCACACATTATCAATCTCTTTCTTTTTGTCTCTTGCTTGCTCTTTCTCTCTCTCCGCTTGAGTGGTGAGCAGACAAGGGGCGAGAGAGAAAGAGCGAGGAAGAGAGAAAGATGTGAGTCTCGGCCAATTTGTCCTGACACGTAGAGATGCTCAGGTGGGAGAAAGGTGTCAAACAACTAGGAGAGGGAGCTAGACAGGTTTGTAGGTAGCTGAGAGAGAGCGGATGTAAGGAAAAGGACAGACAGGAATGGTAAAAAGTAGAGGATGGTCTTATGCATATTGCATCTTGCTACACTGAGTGGAAATGTGTGTGTTAAGCTTTTTTGTCCAGTGTGAAAGTGTTTCTTAAAAACGTAAGATATATATATTGACTAATTTTTAGAAATGACATCAAATTTGGACCTCCTGTACCTTTTCTTATAATGCAGTGCCTGATTAGGACTGATAGCAAACCATTTGGAGCCAAGAAGTTCATTGACACGTAATCAATTAAAAGAGACTTAAAGGAGGAACAGATTTCAAAATTTAGGAAAAAATGGCAATGGGAAAAAGTTCAGAAGAGTTACAAAAGACACACCATTTCTGCTGTGATCCACTCGTGCAAGTAGTTTGGAGTCACCCATTTGTTGATTCAGATTTAGCCAAACTTATTTAAAAATGCACTCACGAGGACACCTCTAACCAGGGAGGGGGAAAGTGTTTTACATTCATTTTTTTGTACTGGCGTTATATTAGCAGATTTAACACTGCAGAGATGGTACAAATTAACACATATGGTTGATTTGCATATATGTATAATTTAAATGTTTATGCAAATGAACTATGATGACATGCTAGAAAATAAATAGAAAATATAAAGTAGAAAGACAGTGGAAACTATGAAAGACAAGAAGAAAGCTAACAATTTTATATCAGGCGAGAGGAAGAGAGAGACATGGTTCCCGGGGCGTCCCCCCGTGATAGTGGCATGTTCCCCTTGTGTCGAAACAAGAGAGAGAGTGGGATCGACAGAGAGAGAGATGTCTAATCTTAGAGGGTAAGGGAGCGTGGACTCCCCAGGGCTTGTCGTGCTCAGCACCTTGTTAACCAGACATCTCTCTTTCCATCTCTATTTCCATCTCTCTTTCCACCCTGCTTTCTCATCTCCGTCACTTTCTGTTATCTGTCCCTCTTTTTCGTTAGACGTGCAGAAAGAATCAGGCAACTCAGGCAACGATCTATCTATCTATCTATCTATCTATCTATCTATCTATCTATCTATCTATCTACCTACCTACCTACCTACCTACCTACCTACCTACCTACCTACCTACCTACAGCGATCTGTATCTGCAGCGGTATTTATCGTGATGATGTTTCCGTTTCTTGATCAACGTTTTGTATGTGTGTTTTTTCCTCTTGTTAATGCATCGTCAGGTTCAGGAAACCTTTGTCTCTGGTTAATGGAACATCAACCAAGGTTAACACAGACTGGCAGTTGAAGCACACACACTTGCCTCGTACTCTAGATTTTAAGGAGGAGGGCTCACAGTTGCGTTTCTTGGTATGGCAAGAAGACAACCAAGTGAGATATTGAACCTCAGTCGCTTCTGATGGTCAAGCTAGTGCCATGCATGGTACCTGGTTGCCATCACTGTGTGTGTGTGTGTGTGTGTGTGTGTGTGTGTGTGTGTGTGTGTGTGCGTGCGTGCGTGCGTGCGTGCGTGCGTGCGTGCGTGCGTGTGTGAAACAGTATGAAATAAAGGTTAAATGAAAGGTAAATTCCAAAGCATGTCTATAAAGTTAAGTCCATCAGAGAAATGAAGGTCTGTATGGGCATGCGTTTGCAAGGAGGTTGTGAAAAACCAAGGAGGAGAAAAAAAAGTGAAATTAACTTGGAATATATGTTGGGAACTGACGAAACAAGAGCTTTGTGATGCTATTGTGCTAACCTTTATTGCACTACAATTATTCTTGGCTTTTTAGTTGTTGTTCAGAATAATGGAGACATCGTATGGTGGGGTGTAAGAACTTTTTTCATCTCTTGAAGTGGAGCAAAAGTTTGAGAGCCACTCCTGTAGACTCATCAAGACAAACAGTGAATTTGGGTAAATATTCAAACAATCTGGTGTCCTGGGAACATTTTTTAGGTAAGCGGAGCTAGATAGGAACATGTAATTTTTTTTGATGTGTGATAAATTATGTCCAATGACTCTGGCAATTTGTGACGTGATAGAGTTCCACTAAGGCATCTGTGTAGGACTACAGGGTATTATACTGCTTAGTGCTGAGCTTTGAGGTTTCAGGATGCTGTAAAACAATGTGAGAAGCACTTTCTACTTGTTCAGACACCGGCGTAATGAGAAAATACTCTTAATCCAGCTCACACATACACACACAACGACACGCAGAGGCGTATTTCTGCTGCCGAGTGGTTTCTTGGTGAAAGCATATTGCGAGAGAAGCAGTTTAAGGAGTGGCAATTATAGTTTTGGACAAAGTCATTGATTTAAACTCCTGATTAGAGGAAAGGTGACAGAGGTGGTACACACAATGGTGAGCGTTGGGGTGGGTGGGGTGAGTATGGGGGAAAGGCACATGCGCTAACAGTGATACACACACAGACACACACACATACGCAACCTTACTAGTTCCGTCAGTCATGGGAATGCCTTAGAATGGCAAGGGTCCCCCCCCTCACTCCCGCTTTCATGTTTCTCTCTCCCTCTCTGTCTCTCTCTCTTTCTCGACACACCTGACTGAAATATTGATGTCTCCCAAGCGCTGCTGTTCATTCCTAAGTGGTTGTTTTTGTTTCAAAGAACGGGTGACTGTTTCGCACATTGGCAGACACACATGCATGAAGACACAGAAAGATAGGGAGGCACATGCACGCTTGTAATTGCTACCATATGTATGTATACTAAATGTACACCCGTGCCATGTTAACTTCACGTTTTATGAGTATGAACATATTAGCTGACAGAGTTCAATGATTATTATAAAAAATGTAATTTCCAAATGTAAGAGAAACTTTTATTTTTCTTGCTTCAAAATGTAGATATAAATGTAGAAATTATAGTTAATTGTATAGAAACTTAAGTAGATATTATTTTAATTGTATTAAAATAATATATTAGCCAAAACTCTCAAAGGGTTATAAGTTTTAGCTTTTCAAAAGATTCTTACCAAACTTCCTGCAACAGGTTGTGCATGAAGTTTTCATGAAATTATAGAAGTTTCATTTTGTGTTTTGATGAGTCCTGTGGATCTCTTGGTTGGGCTCCAGGATCCCAAAAAGATTCTTTTAAATCCTGTTTTATCTATAATTAATACCCAGGGTCAAAAGAATCAAGAGATTCTTTTGTTTTAGAAATGTTTTCCCTTGACATTTTCTCTTACTTATCCACTTTTTGCTGTAGAGTTGGATATTAGCGCTAGAATTAACTCGCCTTTAACTCTGCTTTTCCTTTTCATGTACTGATCCTGTAAGGTCTGAGTCATCGTCACTAGAAACCTCCCCTGGTTTGGACAGGTTTCCTATAGTGGCTGCATAGTGGGGTGGTTTACATATTTGACAATAGGGCTGCCACGATTAGTCGACTAGTCACGATTACGTCGACTATCAAAATCGTCGACGACTAATTTAATAGTCGACACGTCGTTTGAAGCTTTGTAAGATCTCAAAAGACGCAGGAATAAGTAGTAGGATTTAAGAGTGTAATAACGGACTGAAACAGAAGATGGCAGCACTGCATGCACAAGGATGCCAACTGCTGTTAAACCCCTAAAAGAAGAAACTGTCCCAGAATTCATAGCGCAACCCATCGCGGCCCTGCTCAGTTTCCAACAATGGCGGCAGCTAGTTAGTTTTAATGTTACTCATATTATTCTTTCTGGGTCACAAAATAAACGTTTCACATATTTTCACTTCAAATATATTCCCAGTTTATCAGGACACCACATATTTTCAAAAGTGCTCCAACGTTTTCGGTAGTGATGGCCAAATGAAGCTTTCCGAAGCACTGAAGCTTGTATTGAAAAACGGTTCATTACTCGAAGCTTTTCAACACAGTCCTCTCCGGTGACATCTGGTGGTGAAAATTTTGAAGAGCAGCTTGAATCTGCAAAATAAAACGGACTGCTCAATCATCGCTGCTCACTCAAGAGTGGAGTTCTCTCTGATATTGGGCCACCGTTCCGTTGCTTTGAACATGTAATTGGTTTTGTTTTCTCGATTGGGGGGCTGAAAAAAATGTAATGCGTATCTGCGTAATACATTTTGATCAATAAACTTTCCCTATTTAAACATGCACTATGGTGTGGCCTTTCTTTGCTCATAACTCCTTGATGTTGGTAAATACAATAAGTGAGCAATATATATAATATACATATGAGAATGCACAGCACATTATGGAGTATGCCCCTGCTGTGAAGTCCTGCCTCCATCTACTTGTCGTTTAATCACTGGACAGCTGGACAGGTTCATACAAAATATTAGATGAGGCCAATTCCTATACATATTTTTGACCTAGGGGTGGGATTGATTGTGAACTGGAAAGGGAAAATGCTTAGGGGGCTGAGTACGGCTGCATCGTCACTGATTTGTAGAATCATTTTGATTCGATACAGGATCCGATTCAATTTGATTGGAATCTGGAAAGTTTTGCCTCAGTCAGAAATATTACAATTCTGATCATTTAACAGTATATATCCATAATTTCGTATCTATTAAAAGAAAGCTGACACATGTGAGACTTAATTAGAGATGTAAACAGAGAGTTATGAAACCTGCAGCTGCAGAAGCCAGCGAAAAGAAAAGAGGCAAACACAGCGCGGACCCAACGACACACCAAAATCTGATTCTGACGCGTCGGGTCCGCGCTCTGTGTTTACGTTTGTATGCAGAATCCGTAAACCTGCTCCCAGTTACTGTTTTAGCTGTATGGTGTTTGACGACATGTTGTGAGGTTTAACCTGAGATGCTGGTGTTTCAGGCATAATAACGTTAATTTACAAATCGACACGGGATTTTAATGAATCAATATCACTTTATTCAATTTAGCATGGATTGTAATCAGAAAAGCGATAATCAAAACCCACCCCTAATTAAGAACTTGCAAAGTAAAAACATGATCTATGTAAGGTAGCCCTTTTGTTATTTACATTTAAAGAGAGGATTAGTGTTACTGTGCGCTGGCTGAGTCTGTTTCTTTTCTTAGAAATAGTTTCTCCTGCCCTGGAGAAAATCCACTTGCATGGAACAGAAGAGGCTGTGGAGTGCAGGAACCACACTGCAAGCTGGTAGATATGCAGGTATTCCTGGGTCCTGCAGACTATCACCTAAAAACAATAAACAAAATGATTTTCTAAACTGTGTAGCAATGTAATGTACGTATAGTGTCAAATACATTTTTGTAGTCTTCATTAGCTTTAATTCACATGGAAGTGTTCCTAAAGTCATATGCTGTAATGATATTTACATTATGAAAACATGATTTTGGACATTTCAAGTTTTTCACTTCGGCAGATAAAATGAATTGAGCAAAATCAACTCAAAATATTCCCACACGCCAGAACGTCCTCTCTTCCTCGCTGGCTCCATATCTGTCAGTGGAATGATCACCTCGTCGCTATCTGTCACCATCAACACACTCCACGAATCCTGTGGATGATTCACTTCCTTATATCCGTTTGAATCAGGTACCGAAGCAGTTACGTGCGTAATGAAGCTTCGGACGTCACTGGTCACGTGACTTTTGCCAAACGAAGCAAGCCTCGACACAGTGCTTCTGAACCAGTGTGTTGTTTTTTTCGACACACGCTCCGGAGCGTCAGCTTCAAGCGGGCCATCACTAGTTTTCGGAGACATCTGTTACTCACTAGCTCGATAGCTAGCCGGGATTCAAGGCTCACTAGAGCCGGTGAGAACCCCGGACTCCCGGCAAATCGTTTTCAAACCCACTGCCGTCTTTTGTTACTCAGGTTAAACATGATATAAGTCACTTAGATAACTTAAAAATGTTAGTGTTTGGCTTTTTTCAGTATTTTATTTGTTCCTGAGTAAATCGGTTTGGCTGAGATGAAAGTTATAGTTTTTACACAGCTGAATAAACGTCAAGCAGACAACTGATTATCAGAAGTGTGAGATGCTCGAGAATATACTCCGGTGTCCTGTTATATTTTAGATAGCAAGGAGCAGACGAGACTGAGTTTATTAAACTCCAACGAAACAATCTGCAAATTTCATTAAAATTTAATAAACTATCATCTTGTCTTTATTTTTAGTTAGCACATACCTTAAACACTTAAAGCTGTAAGCATGCTGGTGCAATAAGCTGTACGTTTTATGTTCAATGGATGCATGATCTGATTAGTCGACTAATCGCAAAAATAATCGGTGACTAGTCGACTATCAAAATAATCGTTTGTGGCAGCCCTATTTGACAACAAGCGAAAGATCCCCAGTTCAATCTAAAAATTTTCAATTAAAAACAATAATATCTATCAAAGAAAACATGCGGAGCTACATGCTGTGGTAACCCTTTGTGAAAAAGGGAACAGCTGAAAGTAGCTTTTAGGACAGTGTTACTTATTTTTCATAAAAATGTTATCTTAGTGGGTTTTAATATTCTTGAATTTGATTTCCATTCCAGAGTGATTTATCTCAGTGCTTGGCAGGAAAATGCATGCATGTACACACAGTCAGTCAGACATGCTGCTCTGTTCTGGGCTGCTGTGGCGCTACCTTTTTAGCATATCCTATTAATATTAGATGAGAATCATTTGTATCTGAGCGCACCGTTGACCTTAGTCTGCAGAGGCATGTAGAGTACATGTGTATGTCTGCACACTCAAGCCCCTCCTCTCAGAGCTTGTGTATGTTACCACATTAACGGGTAAGTCTGTTAAGGTTAGCCAACAAAATTACAACACACACGTTCATTCAGTTACTGAAAATATTTCTTTCAATTATTCCATCAGCTAAGCAAACAAATTACTTTTAATTGTATGAAATAAAAATGATTCAGGATAACAATGTGACTATATTACAAATCCATCAGGAAGTTTAGTATTAAAAAGTTACTCAGTGTAGTGAAATTTGTGAACATACCAATGTTTTGTTTGTCACTAAATCACATAAGGTCAAAGTCAAGGTCATAAAACACACTTTCTTTAATTTAATTCAGTTTTATTTAATTCAGGCCAAATCAGAACAACAGTTGCCTCAAGGCGCCTTATATTATAAGGTAAAGACCCTTCAACAGTATAGAGAAAAACCCAGCAGTCAGACAACCCCCAGCTACTTTCAACTTTGCTGGCTAGCAAAATGTCCTTATTAAGCTCTTCCATCCTGAAACTGTAGATCATCACACCAACCCAAGGCAAACTGAGACAATAAGATAAGATGTGTGTATTTCTACTGGCTGCCTTCTCTTTGTGGATTGTGGCAGGAAAAAAAAGAGTTTCAAGCAATTTGTAAAATTTATTGTTGCCCACTAGATAAAATGTCAGGTAAATTGTTGTAAATAGTTGTAAATGGAATTACCAGGTTACAGCAGAATATATACTTTCTGCTTGATACCTTTTTCATTGAGAGCCTGATGAAAACTGTGATATCTGCAGTGTTACGAGATCCATTTAGTCTTTAGTGTGTGTGTGTGTGTGTGTGTGTGTGTGTGTGTGTGTGTGTGTGTGTGTGTGTGTGTGTGTGTGTGTGTGTGTGTTCGGGCAAAGCTTTGGTCCACAATCTGATGTCAGATTGAGTAACTCTAGTTCAAATGCATCTCCATTAGTGCTCCCTATCCGTGTGAGCTCACACTGAGGATCTAATTCGCCTACTGTTTCTAATTCTCAAGAATTGGCAGGGAGACCACAGAAGTTCAGCTGTGAGATTTTAAACAAGTTTATGGATAATATGTTTGTGTATTTTTAAAACCTCTATGAAAAACTTCTAAACAATCTCCTGTCCAGCCATTTATGTTCCAGTTTCATTAAGTTGTAGCTTCTTTCAGACCTGACAAGATGTTAGATAAAAAGAATAATATGACAATAATGAATTACCAAGAAAATCCAAGATTTGAAAGAAATGTAAATAGTCATGGTTTTACAGTTTGTAAATCAACTTTACAGTTACAATTATTTGGAAAGAACCTAACTGAATCTGAGCATTCACAGGCTGTTCTACATTTGCATCTGCAAGAAATGGTGGATAATACTGATCATGATGATAATAATAATACTAACACTACTACTACTAATAATAATAATAATCTCTGTTTTGCATTAATAATAAGCCACTGTGCTAAATAATATAATAATAAATAATGCTGAGTTATAGTTTTAATTAAAAATGACAGATTCCGAGGGCTGCGTGGACAGTAAGCGTAGGACCCAAACGCAGAATTCAGAGGCGGGAGAAATAAACTTTATAGCTAACTAGCTTTAGCTAAGTTTATTTATTTATTATTTATTTATCTAAGAACACTAAGAAGTGAAAGCTAACCGAAACACTTTAAAAACATGATGAAAGAATAACCATGAACCTAAGAATCACAATAAATATTCCAAAACCAACAGCACAATGTCCAGAAGTAGAAAACACTGGGTCACAGGCCCAGTACCATGACAAAACTTACCTAGAAGATAGTAAAATGGCAAACAAATCTTACCATCTTTCTTTTCTGTCACTCTAGGCCAGGGGTGTCAAACTCAAATACACAGTGGGCCAAAATTCAAAACTAGAACAAGGTCGCGGGCTAACATTAATATTTATTGAAAAATATCTTCCTCCAGATTTAAGAATGAATCTCTTCTTATGGACTCAAACAAGTTTTGCTGAAAAACTGAATGTGGAACAAGCAAAGCTTAATACTAAACAATGTATATATTAGCTGTATAATACCAGTAGGCCAGCTCTAATAGTAATTTGGTATGGCTTCGCGGGCCAAATGTAATTAGGCTGCGGGCCAGAGTTTGACACCTGTGCTCTAGGCTGTACGCTTGATGCTGCCGTTGAACAGAGGGTCTTCGATGATGATGCATAAATGCAAAAAAGAGTCATAATAAAAGTGAAAAACACAGTAAAGGTTACTTACTTAAATGTCATAAATTATCCATTTTGTGCACATTTTTGTTCTCAGTCAATGAGAACAAAATGAAAATAGTCAGTGCATTTTGTTGGATTTGCAGATTGCATGTAGCCTATTTTTATTACAAAACCAGCACTCTGGTGTTGAGAATCACAAACTGTGTCTTCCTTTCTGGTTCTGCTCACCGTTGCTCAAATTCCACTTCAATATATGAAAGTTCCTGGTAGTTCTCTGTGTTCTCAATATTTCCACAGCATTTTAAAAGAGTTTTACTCAATTACTCAACAATTTTGCTCTTAAATAATACATTCTAGGTCATTTGGTAATTTGTCCAGGTTGTCTGTGTTCAGTGTTTCTCATTGATTTCTGTAATTGCAGCTACTAAGTTACTATCATTTAAGATAAATTGCTTTCCTTTTACGATTTTTATAAATTGTGAAAAATTGTCTACCTTTTAGGATTTTGATATGTTATTTGTCCAGTCCCTTCTAATTTCAAACTAGTACTTTAGATGGCGTTACCTTGACTTCCAGTAACGCTGTGAGAAATCTTGGAGTCATTTTCGAGCAGGACATGTCCTTTAGTGAGCTCATTAAAAACTTATGTGGGACTGCCTTCATTTGCACAATATCACTAAAATTAGTAACATCCTATTTCAGAGTGATGCTGAAAAGCTAGTTCATGCATTTATGACTTCTGGACTATTGTAATTCGTCATTATTAGGTCACTCTAAAAGCTCCCTTAAAAAGCCTTCAGTTTAACTGGGACTCGGAAGAGAGGCCATATTTCACTAATAATAGTTTCTCTTCAAAGTCTTCCATGAGAAATTCAAAATTGAATTTAAAAACCTTTTCCTCACATACAAGATCTTGAATAATAAAGTCCCATCATCGACCATTGACCCCAGGATAACAAAGTACTATAACAGAGCACATTACTCTCACACTGCAGGCCAACTTGTGGCTCCTGTGGGTCAGAAACTTCAGTTTTTAGGCCCCTCTTCTGTGGAACCAGCTCGCAGTTTGAATTTGGGAGACAGACATCGTTTTTACTTTTAAGATTAGCATTAGCCTTGATTTTTCTAGCCTTAAGATTAGGATAAAAACTTTCCATTTTGATAAAACTTGTAATTAGGGCTTTATGAGGTTAGCCTGAGCCAAGCTCTGGATATGCTACGGCTACACTGAGCATTTCTTCTTCACTCATCTATTTTCACTCCCTGTGTGTTTACAGACCACTATTGCATTTAATGATTAATAATTATCAAACTCCGGTATCATCATTTGTCCCGTCTCTCTGCTCCCTTCTCTTTCCCCTCACCCTAACTGGTTGCAGTTGACAGAAATCCTCCAGATTCTGCTTGAGGTATCTTGTTGCTAAAAGGGAGTTTTTCCCAAATGTTGCCAAGTGCTTGCTCATGTGATTGTTGGTGTTTCTTTGTAATATTATTATGTCTTTACCTTAAAGCTTCTTGAGGCATCTGTTGTTGTGGAGTGGAGCTAATGAAATAAAATGTAGTTGAATTTATAAATTGTTTTGCAGTTAGGACTGAAACATTTTTAGATGTTTTATATATTTTATTTTAAACTCCTAAAATCTGAAAGCTAGCTGGACTTTCTGGCACAAATCAATCAGTGGTTAAGGTCAAATTTTCTATCTACTGCACCATTACTGTATGTGTTTTGCAGTGTGTGTTTCTGCGTGTGTGTGCGCGCGCGTTTGTGTGTGTGTTTGTTCTTGTGTGGCATCGGTGTGTCCTCTATGCCCCTGTATTGTTCCCCACATTGTTTTTCTTCACAAAAAGTCATGGCCTGACAAGGTGCTGCGCGCTGTAAAAATTATGCCTTGTTTATACGTATTTATTTCCCCTTGACAGTTTAATTATTTCTGGCCCCATTGGAGGAAACCACATAAAAAACTCCCCATGTTCATACAGATTCTAATTAGGAATGCTGGGAAATTAAAACAGAGTTGTTTCGAAATGCTGTCATTTTTCTAGGGCCTCGTCTTGGAATTATGTCTCAATCAGCACAAGCGGAAATAATTACTTGTATACCTTCTAACTGCCAACATTTACCAAATGGCAAAGCAATTTACAGCCATCATGGCCTGAGAAGCAATCATTGGGCCAACTATAAATTCACAGGCCGACGGTTTGGAGAGCAACATTGGAAGGAAGGGTTATTGTGGAAAATTAGAGAGAGTGAGATAAAGGGGGGTGTGGGGGGGCTTTTTACCTATGTTCTCCCTCAGTCCCTCTGTTTTTTCCTTCCCTCTCTTTTCCTCCTCTCTGCAATCATTCTCACTATTTTACATCTCCAGGCCTTCCCACTTATGTCTTCATCTTTCAGCTTATTTTACAGTGAAACCATTGAACTGACACACACACACACACCTCTTAAATGGAGTAAGCGGCGATTAAGTGATTATTTTCACACACACCATTAAACATACTTATTGCAGGCACAGACATAGACAAAAGCCTAGATAAAAACTTACATGAGCAGAGACACTTAAACACCCGCACACACTGGGCTTAAAGTAATTACTCACACACGTCATTAGACACAGACACAGATGAAGTGGAGTGTGTTTATGTTCTGTGTATCTTGCACTGTAGCCCTCTTTTCTCTTTGGATGCAGTATTATCGTCCCTCTAGTTTCACAAATCAACTACTTTTTTTTACCATCGTACAGCATAGATAGTAAAATCAGTAGCACCAAGCAAGTATCTGAAATACTAGTAGCAATAACAGACAAATATGGAGTGGGAATGCTCTGTATAATTTACTAAATATAGTTAGAAAGCCACAGGCAGTTCTAAAAACAATTAAGAATCACAAAGGAAATGTAGAAATTAACATTTTACACTGATTCTTGGTTTATCATAGCATTTTTTTCTTAGTGACTCAGTGTTGAATTAGTATGTATATCCAAATAGAGATACACATGATGATTAAGAGGCTCGGTATACCGTTGCAGGGCTAACACAGAGAAACAACCATTCACACTCACATTAACACCTATGGACATTTGGGAATTACCCAATAATCTAACCCTACTAAACAAGGCAAGCATACAATAGGCAAAAAGTTTTGGACGTTTTATATTACGAATAAGTAATTATTGTGCATATCTGCATCAACAGTTGTGAAACAGACCTCAGTTCTTAATTCACACTTTTTGGTGTCAAAAAACATTTATGGCCTAGAGCACAGGTGTCGAACTCCAGGCCTCGAGGGCCGGTGTCCTGCAGGTTTTAGATGTGTCCGTAATCCAACACAGCTGATTTAAATGGCTAAATTGGGAGACAGACTTATTAAGTTCTCCAGAGGCCTGGTAATGAACTTATCATTTGATTCACGTGTGTTGACCGAGGGTGATATCTAAAACCTGCAGGACACTGGACCTCGAGGCCTGGAGTTCGACACCCCTGGGCTAGAGAGTGGTTGGCAACCCTTGGCAAACTCCAGTCACTAAGGAAAATGTGTATTTCTCAACATGTTTGCAAGTAGACAGCAGGTCAGTGAGGTCACAAAGAGGGTGCTCCACCAAAAACCTTGTTGTGATTGCTTTGGTCAGTAGCAGATTACACAGGTTCCCATAGTTTGCTTGGAAGATGCTGAGTTTTCTATAGACAATTTCCATTTGCTCCATGCTGCAGTGAAACCTGAAAAAGTGTAATGCAGACAAAAAACAGAATGTTCCTCTTCAACCGCTCAAACCAATACATTTTACTGCAACTTTTTAACTCTGAAGGTGAGCATCCTCTGTTTCCAATTTGTATCCTATGAAGCATTGTTTATTTGCACTTACACATGAACTAATCTGAAATATTGGTCAGATGTCCATTATCATGACAGAAAATTCAGACATAGTGGCCTATGGCTTGTAAGCTTAACTCTGGTACCAGCTAGAAAAAAGACACTTTACTTACACAACTGTTAACATAGCTAACTAAACAACCTGAACAACTTGAGCAAGACTATTAACAGTCACGTGTCCAAGTGTTCTCCAAGTGTACAGTCTAAGAGACCACTCCTTTCAGGTTGCTAAAATGTACAAATCTTCCATTTTTTGTACCATCTTCTTTATCAGACACAAAACAGCTTACATACTTCTGCATTACTAACCAGCAATTGTGTATTGTTAGCCATCATTAGCATGAAACTTTTATATTATTATTATTATTATTATTATTATTATTATTATTATTATATTATTATTATTATTATTATTATTAAGGAGCACACTGTAATTCAACAGAAGCTTTTCAATTTAAATCAGTTTTATTTTTATAGTGCCAAATCACAACATCACTTTCCTCAAGGTACTTCATATTTTAAGGTAAAGACCCTACAATAACAGAGAGAAAACCACCCAATGACTCCCTTTGAGCAACTACTAGGCGACCATGGAAAGGAAAAACTCTTAACTTTTTAAAAAAAACTTTTGACAGGAAGAAACCTTTGGCAGAACCAGGCTCAGGGAGGGGCAGCTATTTGTCCCAACCAGTTGGAGTTGATGGGACAGTTCAGCACAGTATAGTTCACACACATAATTAAATATCCAACAATGAATGGTAGGTGCTATTAAGCGCGTATGAACTGAAATATCTAGTGTTGAATTATATATATTTTGGAGTATATTTTGACTAAAACCTTTTAAGAAAAGTTTCATACTTACATTTAAATCCCGATATCAATATTTACAATGAACAAATATACATAAACAAAACATTTCAAATAGTCACACTCACCAGTTTGAAACTTGTGATGTTGATCTTAGCTTTCATGTTTTGTTGTCCTTGAACATCAGAATTATTCTGTAGGCTTACCATTCCTCTCAACCCTTTGTTCCCCCCTCTTCTATGCTGTTTTATCCCCTTTCCCCCTTCATCTCATCTGTACACACTCTCTCTTACCGTCTTTATTAGTAGTGGAATTATTCACTTGGCTTACACCTCAGTTTGAATAAATTGAGTGTGGAACTATTGGCGAGATGGTCTTTTTTGGCAGGCATACATTTGTGCCTCGAAGTACATGTGTGTTATGTGTGTGCTGCATTAACAAAGAGACTGCATTGAGAGACAACTAATCCCAGTGGGATAGCCCACTCATGTTCTGTTTGAGAGCGGCGTAATTAAAGGAGCGCACCTCTCCGAAGTCACCTATTTCAATACAAAACACTGCTTTATACAGACACGCAGGCAGCGAGAAACCTGTACGCACACACATTTGCACACTCCCAGTGCTTTCTTACCCAGGCAAAATTCACTCTGTATATAATTGCATTCCTCTTCTAATTTATCCCTGGGAATATATCAAAACCTCAGGATGTTTCAGGAGGTATGGAGGAGAGAAAGAGAATGAGAGGTTTGGAGCGATGATAAGGTCAATACTTGTAAGAAAATAATGCAGTAAAGTTATTGAAATATTTGTGTTTGATTGTTAGGTGCATAAACAGTTTATTTTTATTGTGTTTGACCATCTATATGGCTGCCTATATCCTTCATTTTATTTTATTTTTCTAATTTCTGCATTAAAAAAAGTTCACATAGCCCTTTGATTTTAATTTTTTGACATTCCAGGGATGTTTTTTCCAAAGAAACTGAGGCTGAAATATGTGGATGAATACATACAATTGATCTTTATAGCAAGATTGTATTTAGCTTTCATTTGGGAGAGAGAACGATTGTGTCGCTTGTTTGTGCTTCTTAAATGTAGAATGTGAGTTGAACTGGAAGTCTCGCTTGGCTTCGGAAGATACTACGTATGCTCACAGATCACAGCAGGAGACGTGTATGTTGATTGAATGGAATATATGTGCACAGAGAGATACAATAACACATATTCATCATGCCCACCCTGTCTGTTTACGTTTGACAAAGTTATGCCTCAGTTTAGTCCAAAGTCTTCCCCTTTTGTCTGCTCTCACTTGCCGAGGTCACTCTTTTCACATCTCTGATGAGATAGTGTCCACCCATCCTTCAATCTGACCAGTGACAGGATGATGACCACAACTCACCTAGCCTCTTTGAAATTATTTTATCTATATGAAAAAATATTGTACACTCCATGTTAACTTAACTTTGAAGAAAGATGACATGTAAGGTGCATGCATGTACTGACTCTGTGTGTAAATGCTGGTAATACTTCCTTTTTATATTTTGACACATCTTTTTCTTTGTGTGTATATTGTTCTGTTGCACACATACATGCATTTTTGTTTCCATGACTTCAGAGGACATTACAATGACTTACATTCATTTCCTGACGCTATAATCCAACCTGTCTTTCTACTGTAGGTGTGAAGCTTGCTTGACCTTTGTGCGGAATAACGGGGCTGTCATATGACTGCCTGTCCTAAATAAATCACAGTATACAAGCCCTAAGTTTGTAGGCATGTGTAACTATACAAACAAGTGAGAAGGCTGTACGTGTCATGTCTTTTGTGTTCTTGAAACTGCCTGAACATTTCCACACAAATCTGTTAGCTGTACTGTATAGGTAGTATGTGTGCAATGGCACTTCACTACGCTGGTGTGGTTGCATAAGCTTTAGTGTGTTTTATGCATGTGTGTGCATGTGTGTGTTTGTAACTTTCATGTACCCTTCTCCAAAGGTTACCCAGACAGGCTTTTGGTGACAGGCTCCAGAAAGCTCCCTAAACCCAGCAGCTTTCCCCAGCAGCTGGTGCTCTCTCCTTGGCCTCGATCGCCATCACTGCTCCTTCCCTTAACTCACAAAATAATTTAGCAACCAAAACGATGACTTTTGAAAAGTTCACTCAGTTCGTCAGGTAATTCATTTTCATCAAATTATTCATTTTGCCAGCATGTGGCTGCTATGTGGGAGTGTTGATGTAGGCCTGTAAAATGTTGATTATTTGACCAAACCAAATAGCTCCACCTCAGTGGAAATCCAAAACTCAGTCAAACTCACTTGGTCTGATCATGTCGGTTGTAAAGTTAACACCCAATACTTGAGCTGAATATGTAAGACAGCTACACATTTCTCCGTGTCCAACTTCTGATGTGTCTGTGTACATTTACCTTCTCTGCTGCCTTTGTGAGGAGAAGATATTATTACAATAACTGTAGCAAGGAAATCTCTTTAATGTTAAGAAATTTGTAGTTGGTTATTTCTTATTCATATTTCATATTTAAGAATAGGTTTACTTTGATAACTCTGTTATGACTAATTTGAGGCTAAGTACAATTCAGGAAGTAAGATGTAGCACAGTAATTAGGGCCCATTTAGTTTACATAGACAAACTTTGCTGCTATGACAAAACTCAATCAAAGAGGTCATTTTTAAATATTTGTAAAACATTTTTTAGATATTTATTTTGTATGAATAATCCCAAATATATTCATCACTCTTTTAAAAAATAATTCTTTATGACTACTAAAATATTTTATTTTCTGATTATCCTAGCGGATTATATCCTGTAATATATATAATACATAATACATAAAATATATTGCCCAGAGGGCAAGTTTTTTCCTTTGCTGTTTTACACTCACACAGCCTGAAAATGAACTGCAGCTTAAACTCTGTTTATCTAATAACACCTTGTGACTTCAAACCCTTTCATTGCTATTACAGCCATCAGTCACGTTAGTGACAGAGATGTCTTTTCAAGTCTACAGATCTCTCGCTTTTTCCTATTGGCTTCTCTTGCTCTGTTTTTCTCCCTGTCTCCTTCTCACTCTTCATCGCTCCCTGCCTTTTGCTCTAGTCTGGGTTCAGGTTGGAGAAGCAGGCAGGGGTCTTTGTTCAAATTGTCCATATCCACACTGTGTCCTGCTGTACCTGCTGACAAAGCTATCAGATAACTCTGCTCCATCTCCCCTGATCCTGTTGGCGGTGTAGCTTTGTATTGTGTGTGTATCTTTGAGAGTTTGTGTTCTTTTATATATTTTTGTTTATTTTTGTTGGTTTTCACGATGAATGATATTGTGACTTAATCTTGCATATTTTTAGCTACATTCCTACAAACAGCCGTGCACACACGAGTTGTGAGTCTTTGTGCTGCTGTTGGCTGCAAACTGACCAGAGTCCATAGCTCCCTCTGTTGGCTTGAAGTGATGTGCAATTTCTTACTCTCACTCCCTCCACCTGCCTCACCCCCCTCTTTTCTACAAAAGCAAAGTTCAGTAATGTGTGAAATTTCCAAATTGCTTCATTTCACTTTTGGTACAGCTTAACTTTTTAGTTCTCATTTTAACATTAAAATGTCAAATGGTCGTCCTGTCTTAAATGCTTAAATGTTAATAAAAACAGCAAATGTTCTTTAATTATCAAGAACAAATGCTCTGTTTTATTATTGTTGAAAGTACTTTGTTTGCAGTTGTTGCCTCAGTCTAGTGCTTTGTTCATGACTGGCACATGCGTCGATGGGTGGCCTGGGGTCAGCTTCCTAAGTGGCCACGTCTTGAATTTGTTAAAGATTGTTTTGACCAGCAAAGACGCACATATAACCGCTCACAATACAAGGCTCTGAATGAACTTGCTGTGGCCTATTGAGTAGTTTGATTGATGTCAGCGAGAGTTGCGATGGATAATTCTTCCATAGATGTCAACAGGCTGCCACCGCAGGGTCAAAACACACACACCCACACACAGATTTACAAACACTGGCAGACAAGAGAAGAGTGAGATGCCAGCAGTTACCGAGCTCAATAGGTTTTACATTGTAAATGGACTTTTAAAGTGATTCCAGCAAGGCCATTTACCCATGCATACAATTATTAATTGTGATAAAATGCTGTTTTTACATGGTGCTTCGACTGAGTTTCATATTTTTTGTTTTTATGTTGTTATATGCAGTTATATTTCTGCAGCATTGTGCATGGAAATATTGTCTGTTAACCAGCAATCACATATGCACACATCGTGGATGCACAAGGTATCACCTTGGCTTTTTGAGTTACAGGTTTGTGTTTAAGATGTTCATGGTTTGTCCAGTTATAGAGAAAAGTGGCCTAAAGGGGTCACTGTCAACATACACACACTGACTGAGAGTCAATCAATAGTCTATGGGGGTGGGGAGGATAGGGGTCAGAGAAGGAAAAGAGGAGTGAGGCAGAAAGACAGAAAAAGTAACGGCTGTTTTAGGGTTCAACCAAAATCACAAGAATTTTGTGATGGTCTCTACAAAGATGATTCAGAAGCTTTAGGACCATATGGGCCTTTTGTGTGTGCACCGGTTGATGAATTTTAAGGAATACAGCTCTGTTTGTGGCATTGTGTGCATGACATGATGTTATTGTTCACCGTAACATTTTTTTTCTGTATTTACATAAAAGGCCAAGCTTTGTAAGGCATCACTCACCACACATGCACAGTGAAAGCTTATTCTTAGACAGCGTTCTTATGTTTTACCACATTGCTGCTTGTGCTTAAATTATCAGTCAGTAGAAATCACTTTCCACACAAACTGCATAAATTAAAGAATCATTGAATATTTTGTAACATAAACTAACTAAAAATTACGCCTCCATGAACACAACCAGTTCATCTTTGACAAATAATAATGATTTCTGTGTGCGTCAAAACACTGTTCTTCAAATATTTATATAGCCATTCGTTGGTGTTTTACAACTCGCAGGCTTCTAATTGTTTAATTCAATGTATGATTTGTAGTTCTTATTTTAAATAAATGTGTTAGACAGAACATTTTGGACTTTCTGCACTGAAACTGAGATTTTGTGTGTGCGTGTGTGTGTGTGTGTACTTGTGTATTCACAAGTGTGTTAGACACTGAGGTTTTGGTAAAGGATTTGTTTGCACAGTAGTGACGGCAGCATTGATTCACACTCATCTTTGTCGATGCTTATAAGCCTCTGGATACATCATAACTGTGTGTATGTTTGTATGCCTGCATGTGTATGTGTGTACACAAACCTAACAGCTATATATCTGTAAAGACATGTATTTGAATTCCTATCCTTCTATGTAAATGGCAAAGGTACATCTGTGCAAGGAGTCTGTGACTATGAGTGTGTTTGTTTTTGTATGTGGTCTGTGGATCTTTACTTTGTCGGCTTTCGAAACAACTTCTAAATATGTATTTATTCTTGTAAAGACCCTGATTGTGCCCATGGGAAGGCAGTTAAGCTCAGTTTCACAGGGTCTTTCAGCACAATAATGTCAAGAATTCTCCACGTCACACACATGTATTAAGCTATAATCATATTACCTTTAAAATGGCATTGAACTGAACAGTTCTATGGCTAACAGGTACTAAGTTCTCCATGCAGCTAGAGACAAATGCTTTATCAGCAAAACCAATACACATATCCTACGCTACGCTGAGAAGAATATGAAGAATATTTAGTGCGCTAACTTCAATGTTTTAGTAACAGTTTTTCTGTTAAGCAGTTGAAATGTTAATGATTGGACTCTGTGTTTGTCAAAGAAAAACAGGGAAAGAAAAGGCAGTATTTACACACATACACACACGTACATCAAAGCTGAGATTGGTTTCAGGAAATATTTTATTATCTGTACTATTCCAAAGCTGCTAATCACAACCACTCTCTTTCATCTTTGCACCCCCCACCCCCTCTACCAACAACATCACCACCCCCTCCACCCCCTCCGATTCCATTCTGTGTGTCTCCCTGTATTCGCTACACTTCTCTCTCCCCCGCCATCCCATGTGCAGGGGTACCCAAAAAATGACATGTAAGGACATGTTGAAAAAGTCTAATCGAAAGGAGGAAGACATTAGTTAAAAAGAAAGGAAAGAAGACAGAAAGAGTGCGTGTATCATTCGGAGTGTCCCTGCGGGGTTCAGATTTTTCCCTTTTCACAAGGCCCTTCCCGCTCTTCTTGCATTCCCTTTTCTCTTTTCCGCTGTCTCCTCCTTGCTCTAAAACTGAGAAGCGGTGAGCTAATTTTTCCTGGAGAATCCCAGTCGCAGTACCTATACTCACATTCCAAGGTGCTCGGAAATACTGGGAATACACAGCCTGCTGGTGTAGAGATGAAAGTGAACTTGACAAAACAGCAAGCAGCAGGGAAAACCTTGTTCCAATCATGCCCAAATCATTCCACAACAAAGGACAAGCGCTCTGGAATTGCTATAATCTCATATTTTACTGCTGGGCTGCGATGGGTTCTGCTGCGCTGTGCCTGTGTGTTTACGGTGTGACACAGTATTCAGGCTTTGGGTTCATGGTCAAGCATACACTATTTGATTTTGCATTTCTCTGGATTTGATTAGGTCAGTTTTGTGTTTTCCGTTTGAGCACAAATCAGTATCTGCGTCCTTAAAACATCCTAATAACATGGTGTAACTTATGTGGTTTAGACCTTATTTGAAAGAGGGTCAGCTTTTTGGTTTGAAACTTTTTTTTCATTGTTAGAAAGAAATATATTGTCAGTTTTTAACATTACAGTTTATGTGAGGATGTAATTTTACCTATGCAGGTGCATGCAGAGAGCAGGAGTGACCGGGGTAGTGAGAGACCATTGAAGAAAGATCAGAGAGATGGATTGATAAAGAGAGAAAGAAATTAAGTAAAAGGAGAGCAGGTTGTCTTGCTTTAAACCTTTCTCGCACCTGTCTCATTCTCCTCTCTGCTTCCTCCTTTCCTTCCTGATTCCCTCATTCTCCCTTTTCCTCCGTGCTCTTTGTCTGATCCCTCCCTCTCCACCTGCTCTTCTCCCTCTCTCCCTCGCTCTCCCTTCTTTTCTCCACCCCTTTCTCCGCCCCTCCCTGCAGCTATTGGTGAAGCACCCACCAATCACAGCACAACTGGGACCTGAGGGACTACATATGCAAAATGCTGCTTAATATTCATGAGCCGCTATCGGGGCTTTAAGTCGTTGATTAGGACAGCAGCACAGCTTTCTGTCCCAACTGCCTGACTAGCTGGCTGTGTGTGTGCCTATAGCCCCCTCTCTCACACTCTGACATACACACTGCATACACATGCTCCCTCACTTCTACGCACACACGCAGAGCTGATCAGTGCAGGCAGCGCAGAGCCCGGTAATTGTATTGCTCACTCCAAGTGGAAGGAAGGACCGAAAGAGAGGAAGATCAGAGAAAGAAGAGAAAAGAAGAGAGAGGAGAGATATAAAAAAAAACTTTGATTTTTTTTTGTTTTTAATTTCTTGCCATTTACCCTGAGGAGGTTGACATGACAATGACCCGGTATCGCCGATGGATTCGGTAGGACACCCGTTATCCGAGTGTTTTTTAATGCACTCTGAACAAGAGTAGGTAAATTTTACCTTTTACTATTATCCTTTTATTGATCATCCAACTTGTCATTGCCATTGTCTTCCACTGTAAGTGACTGTGAGAGTCAGTGAGTGAGTGTATGTGCTGGTATGCAGCGGAGGTGGCCGGCACCGTGTCAAGGTTGTTTCTGTTGTCAGGTAGCACGCGTTCACTCTTGTCTTTGTGTGTGTGTGAGTGTGTGTGTGTGAGTGTGTGGCTGCAGTATCTGGACAGCAGTTCTTACTTAGTGGGCAGAGGAGCAAAATTTCTGTCCCTTCACCTGAAAGTGAGACATACGCACAACACACCTGCCTGCAAACACACATTGTTTGCTCCATTTTCACTTTCGCTGTTTTCAACAAACACTTTACTTGAAGTCAGGCTGTTCTTGGGACAAACTTTCTCAGTACATGTCTGCATGTGTGTACCTGTGCATGTGTTTATGCTTATGCATGTGTGGTTAAAGTATGTGTTCATCCAAGCAGAGAATCCGCGAGATAACAGGGCATTAAGGTTACAGGAGCAGCGTGTAGGAAAGGGCCCATAAGAGAGGAGGGAGAGGGAAAGGGGGAGAGCTGCGCTCTTAAATGCCAGAGGAGGTAGAATTTCAGACGGGCAGCTCAGCGTGTGGCCCCGCTCAGGAATTAGAGACAGTCACACACACACAAACACACGAGTGCTGCTGAGCTGCTCCTTTCGCCAATGCTTTGCTCTTTTAGATCTGTGCAAAATGTAGATTAAGTGATTGGCAGAGTGGACAGCAGTTTGCTTGATTAGATTATTGTGTGCACAATTATTTAAAAAACAAAATTAGAGCCAACAAACAAATGATTAAAGTATAGCAGTATTTGCTTAACTCTTTTCTTAAACAGGACAAGATAAAACATTCCTCCGACACTGTGCGTGTGTGATTCAGTAGCCGGACAGACCTGTTTTGTCTGTATGTATAAAATTATTGGCATTCACCTTTTCAAATTTGCAAAGCTCATAAATAAAGCAAAGATTTTATGGTCATTTATATATATAAACGTATATGTATAGATTTAAAACACATGCTTAGATTTAACCAATTTCCACTTAGAACTAAATTTGAATGAGTGACACTAAATCAAAGCCACAGTTTAGGTGGTTTTTTTTACGGTAGAGAGTCGGAAGTGGGAAAACTGAAAGAACAAAGTCAGAGCAGAAGCTCATGCAAAATGTTGTACTGTAATATTTCCCAAAATGGTATCTGTAACATTTTTTAAAGAAAATTGGCAATTTTTCATTTTATTTTCAATCTTTCTCGTCATTTGTTTTAAAACACACACGCCCCACTCACTTGTAAAGCATTTTGAATATAGAGGCATTTTAAAGAGAATACACGGAGATAAGCTGTACCACTACTTTACATGAAAATATTCTTTTGTTATATTTTTAATTTAAAAAAATTGTCTTTTAACTTTCAGTCTGTTTGAATTAAAATGTCATTTAAGCAAATATGAAAAATTGCCCCTTCTGAACAAGTAAATGCTTAAAGAGCACAAATTAAAATGTTCATAATATGTGCAGGATTTTTTTTTTAAATGATTATTTTATTATCACTGCGGTATGACCAATCAAGCTTTTAGAGAGTCTGAGAATATCAATCATTTCAGTTCCCCTTTTAGAGGGAATAACTGAATTTTCAGTAGAGCAAAATCTGAATTTAGGACACTTTACAAGGATTTAACCCTGTGGATTGCATCTAAACAAGCTTTCTCTATGTTGGTCCTTCAACTGCAAAACAGTGGGGTGGAATTTAAGGACCTGTAACGGCTCAGGTGTAAGAGTCTTGATTTTTTTTTTAAAATCAGATTAAGACAGAGAATTCAAATTTTTCAAAAACTTTTGAACTGGATTTGCTTCTTAATGGACAAGAAGTGTGAAAACTGTGTTTAGACATCAAGCATCAATACACTCACTGAAAAACACACTTTCCTGACAGACATTTGGCAATGAGATGTGTCTGCTTTACCTGCGTGTGATTCAGCAAGTGTACGTAAGCTGTTGCCACTCAAACGTTTTCTAGAGAGCCCTCTGGTCCCGTCATCTGTGCGTCCGCTCCTTCACACATCCATTCATCCATCCATCGATCCATCGATCCATCCATCCACCGTTCTCTGTTCCCGGCTCAGGCGTTCCCTTCTTTGCTCTAAGGCACTGCTTTCCTATACTAATTAAAATATTAGGGATAATGATGATCATACTGATAATAATAACAACAAGTACCACTTAAGCTGTTAACATAATTGCATTCCCCTCATGCCACCATATACATAACATTTGCATATCATTAAAATATATTTCCCACAGTGACTTTAGTGATTTTGGTGTTTTTAACAGTGGGTGTGAAGGAGAACGGACGGGTGGTGAGAACTGCACAGTTGCTGATCAGTCAGGCAAAGGTTTAGTAGTGCAGTAATGAAGAGAAGCACAAGGGAGCACATATGATTTGATTAGGAATTATTCTCCAATCTGATGTGTCTGGATTTAATTCTTTTTAAATACATGGAAATGTAGAGGAAAGAAATTATTTGTGATTGTGAGTAAAAAAAAATAAAAATAAAAATCTGTTTCAGGTTAAACATTGTTGAAGTCGTTCATCGGACTAAATTAAGATGTGCCAGAAAAACAAACATTTTTTTTTACTTACAGTAATATATATAATATGATTTAGGCACCAGATTTTCACACGTAATGTTGTGTTGCTTCTTGTTCTGCTACGACAAATGCCACTGTTTTAGTTCACATTTGGAAAAGTGCATTGGCCATCATACAGTGATTTACTTTTCCTGATTTTCCTGATGAGGCAAACTACTTTATATGAAACCGCGAAAGAAATTCAATTGAGAAAAAAATCTAACTCTAAGGCCAACCGTCTGATGCTTTGACCGTTTGTTGTTTAAATGTGCGACAGCGAAATATACATATGTTTTGTTATTCAGAATAAAGAGATAATATGTCTTGCTTTTGATTAGACAATGAAAAGCATTTAATGGTTTTTTCCCATCTTTTTCTTTTCCTTAATCTTAGTCGCTGGACCTTATTTTTCAGCTTATGAAGTGGGATATGCAGTAAAGAGAGAGAGAGAGAGAGAGAGAGAGAGAGGTAAAGCTGACTGCAGGGAGGGACAGGGGGGACCAAAGAGAGATTGCGTAAATTAAAATCCTTTTAATCTCCTTATAAAATCATTTACTTAATTCATCTGTCAAAGCATGTCAATATGTGCCGTGCTGATTTGCTGGCTGCGCGCGCGTGTGTGTGTCTGTGAGTGTGTGAGCGTGCAATTTGCATCTGTTTGTTGCCATCCGCGGTTTCGTGCCTGCATGCTCCCATTTTGTATGTGTGACCTATTGATGGCCTATATGAGGAAGTGTTGTTCTTTTTGTCTCTTTGCCTGCCTGTCTGTCCCTATGGAATTTGTTGTCTGTCAGTTTTTTTGCATTTGCCTGCAAACACACGCGCAGAGAAACGCACGCACTCATGCTTACGGCGGCCTCGCTCTCATGTGAAGGGTCCGGGCATTCCAGTGGTAATTTGGTCCCGTAAAGAGAAAGAGAGAGGTAGAGAGTGTGAGAGAGAGAGAGAGAGAGGGAGAGAGAGACGCAATGAGAGAGACAGACAGAGCGAAGTGGGAAGGAAGGGAGGGGGTTTGCTTTTGTCTGACACCAGCACTCAGGAGGTCCGCTGGACACACGTGTAAGCATGAATGCCCACAGCAACACACACTCTTAACACTAATGCATAACAATAAACACACAGATCATACCATTTGCAGGTTAAAGTTATCACAATGTTAAAAATGCAGTGACTTATTCTTACACACACACATGCGTCTACATATGTGGATGTAGATATTAAAAATGCATTGTCTCACACACACTTAGAAAGCCACTGAGAGATGACAGAGCAAAATGGGATGAGCCTTGATGATGTGAATTTGTCTGATTTATGTCCAATCCATCAGTGCTCTGTGTGTGTCTGAGTATGTCACGGGTCAGTGCCGGCCTTTATGTGTTGAAAGAGCAGTAAGGGAGACTGTACCAGATGTGACACAAACACACACGCACACACACTGCAATTAGCCATTTTGCCACACTGGTGGTGAATCTGTATGTGTGTGTGTGTGTGTGTGTGTGTTTGTGTGTGAATGCACGGTTGAATGCCAAAGCAGTGATCAAAAAAAAGAGAGAGAGAGAGAGTGATATATAGTGAGAGGCAATGTCGCTCATCTTATCTCCTCTTCTCCTCTCCACAGCGCTCATCCTCTCATTCCCCACGTTCCATCATCCATACATCTCCATCATCCATACATCAAAATGTGAATTCAATTATTACTATTATCACGTTCTATCAAATCATTTATGCTCTGTCTGAGAATTACTCTCCGTAATGCTGCTGACTTTTCCGTCTTTTCAAATCTGCTATGACCAAGTACATAGTTTCAAGAAATGCAGAATAAAAAGAGGATGTTTTGCACCTGTGCAAATTTGAACTGTGTCAAAAGCACACAGGTCCCTTTGTAGATACATCTGCTTGATTTTAACAAACGTTGCTTTAAACTAAATTACGTTTTCTTAGAATTGCTATATACATTGTGAGGTTTCTTTGGTGTCTGTGTTATTATTGTTTTCAGAAAAGGAGTCACTAAATTTGAATTTTATCAAGTTCAACCAGATGAGCTATTGAGTTACGCTTTAGATCCGGTGACTGGTGTATGCATGAGTGTGTGCGTACCCATCGTGTTGTGCTTAGGGCTTCTAATGCTGCTCCTCAGTCCTAATAGGAGGAGACAGCGCAGACCGGGCCACAATAGAGCAGATTTAGATGGAGAGGTGAGGTGTGTGAATGTCTCTATGTGTGTGTGTAAAGTGTAAAAGTGTGTCCATGAGTTAAAGAGGATCACGAGAATGGTGAAGGTTCAAACCCCTTGTCTATCTATGGCACTTTTCTGTTGTGCTGCCCATGGGGAGAGCCCTATGGTTTCGCTGCTTGGGTTGTTCTCTCCCTCTGCACGGCCAAGCTGAAAGTATGATTAAATTGTCATTGTTTCGACAGTGTGTAAGAGGGGTTCAAAAAGACAAAAAAGGGAAGATACAGTAGAACGGAAAGGGATAGCTACTAAGAGAGAGAGAAAGAAATGAATGACCATGCCGCCTTCCAACTGACAGTGAAATATTCCTCCTCTCATCCTCCCATCATGCTTCATGTGTGTGCCTGATGGGGAGAGAATGACAGACCAGCCCACACCCCACCTCATGGTTTAGTTCTCTAGTTTTTGCTGCTTTTTTCATCTGCCTTGCACTTTTTTCTTTCACTCTTTCTATCTCCTGTCTGTGCACTAGGTTTCTCTCTATGCCAACTTTATCAGGTGCACCATACAAATAAACTACAATCACATGATGATTTTCAGAAGTATTTGTTCTTCCTAAATGTACTGTATATTCAGATATTAAGCTGCTCAACAAAAGTGTATATTCTTTGAATCAGGGAATTTTGATTTCTAGTTATTAGACAAGATTTTTACAGTTACACACTGAAGACTGAAGACTGAAGAAAGGTTTTTTTTTTTTACACTTTCTTGCTTCCTGCCCTGAACTTATTAATTTCATTAATTAAGTTTATTCCACCCGCTTCATTATACACAAAAAATGAAATGTACATAACAACATATATATGTATATTTACCTCATTATTCACAGCTTCTGGTGTTTTTGTGAAAAGGAAATTGTCTCTAACAAATATGTTGATCACACAAATAATTTTTTAATTTTATTTAAGAAAAAAAAAAAACAAGCCCAACAGCATCAGTCCTTGTTGGTCACTCCAACTGTACCAACGGTTCAGCTTTGACACACATCCGTGCATGTGTGAGAAGATGTCACGTGTTAATATACAATTCATTATTTTGCACATGTAAAAACAAGAAAACTATGTGTGTTATTAAGGCCTTGTTTCTGTGCATGTGTGTATGTGTGTGTGTGTGTGAGAGAGACAGTGAGTGAGAGCGCATTTGTGTCTATTAACTGCGTTTACGCTTTCACACAAATAGTTAAATTGTATTTGACATTTGAAAAACTTTCACTTTTAGTTTGATGTAGCTTAAATAAAATAGTTAATATACGTTTATTGCTTATTCCAAAATATCGCTCTATTTTTAAAAAAAAAATTACATAGTTTCATCACTGGTAACTTTAGTAAAGATCAGATGTTAAAGTATTTGTGCATGGAACATTTATGTGAATTATGTTTACATTAATTACATTAAAAAAATGCTCTAATCCTACATGGTAAAAACGCTTCTTTTCTTTAGGATGCGTGTTCCTCTGCGTAGCTGATCCGCTCTTTTATTCATGGCAGTAGATAATTCATTTTCTCTTTATCCCTATCTTCCTTTACCATTCAGCGCCCTCCACCCACCCACACGCACACACACACACGCACACACACGCACACACACACGCGCTCCTCTTCTCCCTCTACACACACCCCCTCCCTTGTGGAACTGTCACCTTTCTGCACCCGCTCAGTCCCTATTAAGGCCGACAGCCCATCTGCCGCCTGCCCCGCTAACAGCTCCCGTCGCTAACGCTAACGTGCACACACATCCACATCCGCTCAGACACACACAGAGGGCTACGTTCAACCCCACCTGCCCTGCTGCACATGCAGTCACACGCAGAGCAACATCGTCAGACGTATATGTATATCAATATATGCATCCGCTCAGTATTTATCGTGATCTAATGATTCTTTTAATTACTTCCAAATATCAAAAAGTCTGTACCACACTTTTTTTCTTGATTTAAAACGGCCACTTTTGATCTTGCACATTAAGACTTTCCAGGCAAGTATAAGGCTGAGTGTTATCGGGAGTAAGTATAAATACTATAAGAACCATGTAAACGATCTAGAAAAGTCAGCAATTTGCAACAAGAAGTGCAGAAATGAAAATAGAACCAACAAGTTTATCTGCGAGGAGGAAACCAATGGGATCACCGGGAATTTTTAATGCAGCAGAGGAGATTGGCTAGTCTTTAGTTCAGTTATTTATTAGTGTTCATATCTGTAGGTTTATCCATATTTATGCATACAAATTGTCTGTGTAACTGCAAGACGTCACACTACCCTGACGAGAGGAGTAATTAGGTAGGGCAGTTGCTTGTGTGTGTGTGTGTGTGTGTGTGTGTGTGTGTGTGTGTGTGTGTGTGTGTGTGTGTGTGTGTGTGTGTGTGTGTGTGTGAGTGAGTGTTGTGGCATTTGCTCCCTTCAGGGATAGGTGCATTTTGCATTAGCAAGAATGGCAACTGTCTCATCAATCACTGCATCACCATGTCTCACACACACACACACAGACACACACACGCACACACACATATGTACACACATACCATGGCATGGTCATTCTGTTCACAGATGGGCCAGCAACACATGAGCGAGTCACTGAGCATCAGAAAGACACCAACGATCTCCTTGCTTTCACACACACACTCGCACACACACACACACCGCCACACATCCATAGTATGTCTGCATGTGCTGGTTCTTGTGCTGCTTACATGTACTGACAGGAGCGTGAAATAGGTTAGGTAGAATCACATACATTGCACTTTTCTTTTATTCTCTCCTTTGCTCTACATGCATATTTAAATATTTATGATATGAGCTATTTCTTACATATATGAGTACTTGTGGGATTGAATTTTTCAATTGACTTATTATTTGATGATGTTTAAAAAAAATGTAAAATGTGTAAAATTCAGATTTTCATTTTACATATGTTTAGTACTGTGTTTCTATTTTAGTATACGATTCACATGTGCTGAATTAAATTTTTAAAAAGAAAAAAATGCCTCATGTAAAGAATTGTCTGTTGGCTTTAAGATGCTTTTTTTAATGAGTTTCATTCTTCTGAAATGAAATAAGAACTAGGAAAATCAGATTATGTGGTTATAAAGCGATAAAGCAGAATCTCTTTCGGTAATCCTAAACAGTTTTAGTCCAGGTTAATACAAATATCAGACAGAGCTTTTTGTGGTTTCTCTAAAATATCATAATACAGACTAATCATAAAACTTTGTAAACTCGGGTTTTCTTTTCAGATGTATTTCTCGTGGTTCGTGATTTTTATGGTTTAAACCTAAATATAATAATATATTTCTCTGATTTCAGCCCCTGTCTAAAAAAGCTGTTACAGCGTCTGTTACTTCTAATGCAGTTAAGATGCCTGCAGCCAAAATGTGACAGTTGAACCCAAATGGCTGGTGATACATACACAGGACCTAAACTATTGCACACAATGTAAACCCAAATCAAGATGAAAACACAGTACTGAACAATCTACAGCGTTTTCAAGCAAATACTTCATGCAGTCCGATTTCCATACAGCGCCTGTGGGCATACAATAAACGCTAAGGGTAATGTTGTAATATTGTTGCGGAGATACCGTCATTAAAAATAAAAGTAAATCACCTCGCCGTCTGGTTTTTAGATGTCAGAAGTGGCCCTCGTCTTCAGTCTTGCAACCCACAGCAAAGTATCTGGGGTACTTTGGTCACAGTGTTAGCACACACAGGTGGGCAAGGGAGAAAATATTAATTCAGAATGTAAGTGGGCGGATCGGGAGAAGGTGATCGAATTTTGCCGCAAACCTGAGTTACTTGTTCGGCCAGAAAGTTTTTGATTGATTATAATGGTTTATAATTCCCAGCACCACATGCACCTCATAGTGGATATACTTTAGTCCTTGGTGTCACACCAGAACCACTTCCCCCACCACCACCACCACCTCCACCCAAAAACAAAAAACAACAGAACTAATAGTTGGCTGTCTATATAGCATTGTGACACTGCAACCAAAGCCAATAAGTGTCTGAAGCAGCAGCAGCAGCAGAAAGATATCGATTCCTTCTATTCACCAGAGTGGAACTAAAACCTACATATTACACACCCTGGCCCTCCACCTCTCACTGAGCAAACCCAGCTCTGTGGATGGATAGAGGGATGGCTGTCAGACAAGTCATTGGTCTGTCTACCTGCCTGTCTATGTGGCCCTCACATAAACAGGAACCCACAGCGGGGACAACATCTCACACTCAGACACACGTGCGTATGTGCCGGTTGTTTGTGTGGTAAACACGTGTCTATCAGTTTGCGACACATACCAACATCCTGCTCTGTTTACCAATACACTTTGCTGGAGGAAACACACACAAACAGGAGTGTCACAGTGTAAAAAAAATTTAAAGAAAGACCTGAAAAAGAAAGATTATTTTATTCATTGTCTTTTAACTTCGATGTGCTCCCTGATTTCTACTTTTACATGTTTGGGATGAAATTATTAGTTGGCTTCAGCTCTGTAATTCTTTGGCAAAGTTTTAATATTAAATCAATAATTAGTCTTAGGTTAATTGGGCTAGTATTAGCAGACGTGATTATTATAATCGCTCTCATTAAGCAAAAGCATAAATGCTCAAAAGCAAGCACCTCTTCAGATCTTTGCACTATTTTTGAAGGATTAATTTCTTACTATATGTTTTCTTTCATAGTTTACCAAATCTGAATTAGTATCTGTTTTTTCTAGATTTTATCCACCGGTAGGAAACTGCTTTTCCTTCCACTTCCCTCGCTTCATTTTCCCCCGATAGTTTAAAAGTAGGGCATTCAGATCATTTTATTACAAGCCCAGCCATGATGTAATTTTTTTGTAAGGGATGCTTTTGATTCTGTTGCCTGTGGTGACCTTATCACCCCAGCGACAGCCCTGCTTCTGATCACGGCACTGGGTTTGATTGAAGGATGGCAGTTCTTCCTCTGATGCTTTTACTTTTATATTTCCTCCATTTAAAAAGGTTTTTTGAGGTTAAAACTGGTAAAACTCGGGGACAAAAGTCTCATGTACTAGTTTAAAATTCTGATCTGTCCCCTGTGCGTCTGTCTGAGAGCTTCTCATCTTTCTGCCTACTTGAGATGCTCTCTGCAAATTGCCCTATGTGTAAATCTTGGACCTTTCTTTGTGTATTTATGTTTTTTCTTTTCTGCCTCTCTCTGTCCTAACTCTGCAGTTGCATAAATCATAATAGTTTTTTTTCTTATGTTTACTGAGGGCTGAATGATTATGTGTGCCTGTTACTGTGCCCTTTCAAGCGCGCTCTGTAATTCAGTGGTCATCTACTTAATTGTAATTTTGTGTTGAAGATTTTTTTTGTTTTTCCATTTCATTTTTGTTTGCTTGTCACTGTGTTGAGCTGAAGAAAGTATTTTATTAAAACAATAAAATGAAAAAGATTTTGTGTTTAGTTTAGTAGTGTTTTGTTTTCTACAGCGCTTTAACCTTATCAGATTCTGGTACTGAGAAAGCAGAAACACACAAAAATGTAACTTGTCACTGTTTCTATTTTTTTTTCCTAAGTTTTATTTTGTTATTTTACCATTGCCCCTGAACAACTGATTTCAGTGTCATCAGATAGTTCTTATGGCTTTTACGCAACACATAGGAGCCATGTCTCCGCTTTACAGTCCCACTTGCTGTTTTCCTACTTTTCTCTGTTGTATTGTCAGCGCCATCCTTATGTTTCTCACTTTGCTTCTGTCTACAGAATGAACTTATCGAAGGGGCCATTAGTGAACAGCAGCAGTGAAGATAACTCCAAGTCGTCTTATGGTAAATGCGGCGCTGGCGCCTGGAGAATGCACCAGAGCTACGATCCACTGGAGGCCAACCACATGAGAGACGCACATGCCCTCTACAACCCCAGGTAAGACAGACTGACAAGAAGACCACAGACACAAAAGAAGAAAGGGGGAATGACTTAAAAAGGGCAAAACAAAAGTGACTGAATCCATAAATCTACGTTGAGTTTTCTACAAAAGTCACACTTGACCTCTATAAACCTCGGAAGAAGAGAAAGAAAAGGCAAGCATTTGGAGACATCAAAAGCCAGTTTTTATTGGTCAGGATGTGTGCGTGTTTGAGACTATTTGGAGAGAACCAACTTTTCTCCACCATCTATTCAAATGTGGGGAGAACGGTTGTGTGCATGTGTGTCTTTCTTTGTGTATTTTTTTTAATTCATATGCCTTATCTGTTAAATTAGTTTGAAGTAATTTACATTTTTAACAACACTTTTTATGTTATCAGCTTTACAAACCATCTTCCGCTGTTTGTGTCACCAGTATTCTGTATTTTTATCTTTTTTTTTTTTTACCTGCCCTCTATCGGGTTCTTTAAATAATTGCCTATAAATCCAAGTTAAGGGTGATCTTCAGTGTCGTTTGGGATCAAGAAGGGGTTCCCCACGGTACGACCAAGCCTTTAATATCTACTCTTTTTTTATTTCAAATTTTGGGAAACCCCAACTCCCTACCCTTGGGAAAAAAATAATTCTCTTTTAAACGCCACAATATAGAAAACATACAAATCCACTGTAAACTATATGTTATGATTAAACAGTGCAACTAAAATGAGAATATTTTTTCCCTAGTATATATAGAGTATCACAAGGAATTTGGATTCAACTTGTGGCTCAAGGACACTTCAGTAGTGCAAATGCGTCGCAGTGCAGAGGCTTTAAATCACATCGTTTTGTTGAAGGACATTCTCTTTTACCATTACAATTATTCTCCATGCCATCTGTATGTGCAGTCAAACCTGAACGCATGAAAAGCTTCAACCAAAGTGAAATTTCACTTTAAAGTTCTCCAACAAAACCAGTTCTGACTTTCTGTTGTTCCGGGCAGGTTTTGCTGAGGCTGTCTTGCTTTATTTTTAGAGCTTATACTGTAAATATGCTTCTTGTTTTATGTTTAAACACAGGAAATGTGTGACGCATTAAATATAGACAAACGTTATCATATCCTTCCTCCTCCTCTTTTGAAAGTTTCTCGGGATAAGAGATAGCATGACATGCCCTGAAAGCGAACGTTTAACTGTAAGTATGCGCTTTCTATATAATTTATATAATTCAGGGGTATTGGACTAGTATAAACAAATAAGTATATTATTACTGTGTTTAGTGTTACTTGTTGTACATTATTTCACTTTAAAAACAGCTGAATATGTATTTAATTTAAATAGGCTATATTAGAACCTAGTGTAACCAAAAGTGGGTTTCCCAAACTTTGCCTGTCTGTTCTCCAGATCGTGGTTTCTCTCTCTGGATTTTGGACATTATGCTTCAAGATCTCACTGACTAACATGATTATCTTAAATGAACATTACTGTGATTTATTATGTTGTTATTATTGTTGTATTATTGCACATTCTTTAGGAACAATATTGATTAGTGCATTATTAGGGTCTTGTGAAGCCCTTTAATTTTAAATGCATGTGTGTGTGTGTTCCCGTGTGCGCTGTAGACTGGGAAGTTTTAGTCCAATAGGATTTCAGGGTTAGTCTGGGTCAAGCCAATTAGAGGTCTGGCAAGCCATTCTCACGCAGACCTTCGGCCAGTCACCAGGAGGAGTGTTAGTAGCACAATGTGAGTGTGTTGGCAGACAGTGAAGTCTGGTGATGAGAGGTGTAAAGGTTTGCCAGGGGCTATGGAGTCAGTCCGTGGCTTGAAGTCACACAGTACATTTGTACACATGGATAGAGACACACTAGGCTCCAAAATGGGGAGCATTATTTCGCTTCTATGGTTCAAAACTAACTGCAAATTATATTGTTATTGTGAATTCGGCTGCCGCAAATGTGCCAAGCCTACACAATGACATAACAGTATCCCCTAACTACGGGAGGGGGTGGGGTGGGGGGCAGCACTGTGAAGTTAACAACTTGAGGATTTATCTCAAGACTTGTGCTGAACAAATACAATCTGGGGATTTGCAATTCTGTTAAATTTTTAGAATTTTATTTCTCCTGAAACCGAGCTCAGAGTAGTCCTTTCTCACGGCAGGTAGCCTAACTTACCATAAGAACGGTGTCCCTCCCAGTAAGACGTATCTGTGGGACAGGAATACCAGGACTCTAAATCTGAAGCACTTGAACTCAGCCATAATTCATTACCTGTTATAGTTTATTATTATTTATTCTTATGCATGTCCATCTGTGACAAACCAACACATCCAGTGAAAATAGTTTATTTTTAAAAAATGGCCTTAAAAAGCTAACACTAAATATTAAAGTACTAACACTAAATATTAAAGTACTAACACTAAATATTAAGGTAAAAGTCACCTTACCTCAGTTGAACCTTTACCCCTACACACACACACACACACACACACACACACACACACACACACACACACACACACACACACACACACACACACAAGTTTTCACTTACACAGTAAAAGGAACACATTTTCTTACACACATATGCACTATAAGATCACAGGAACACTTCCTTAGGATATCTGACCTCCAACTGTGTTGATGGGATTTGGCCGCAATTTATATGCACTCTCTCTCACACACACTTGCACAGACACACACTTGAACAGCACAGACACACCGAAAATGAAAGAAATCCAGGTTCGGAAGGGACAATATTTAGAAATGAATTTAAATGAATTTAGAATTATAGCAGTGTTTTTATTTTATCTCTTAGAATAACTTTTTTTTCATATCACAGATCTCTACAAAAAAAGCAAAGAAATTAATTTAATTTAATTTGAAGTTTTCTGGGGCCTTTTCTTGCATTAAAACTTTTTTGAATTCTAAAGAAATTTCTTAAATGCTTTTGGAGATCTGCAGTTTTCATTGGACAGCAACAATATTATTCCTCTTTTTATTTAGGCCATCAAACCATGGGAATGTGATTAATGTCAGGCAGCTAGAGTGCGCTTGAATACACACACACACTGTGCTGTAAACTGAGCCCAATGTAATCATAATGATAAAGCAGATTGCCTTAACACACAGATGGGCTTCCCAAAAGCTGTGTGTGTGTGTGTGTGTGCGTGAGTGCGTGTGTGTGTGTGTGTGTGTGCGTGTGTAAGTGTGTGTGTGTGTAAGTGTGGACAACACTGATTGGATTGCAGATTTATAGAAGAGGATTACTGCAGGAGCAGAGAGAGAGACAGAGCGAGAGAGGGGAAAAGAGAGAGGGGGTTTCAGACACTCACCTCTCATTAACTTCCACCCTCTTCACCTCGACTCGCCCTATTCTCAATCAAGGACAAACATGCACATGTACACACACATAGATATACACATTTAAAATCTTGTTTAAGTGGAGCATGTCGTTCTTTATATTTACCAATGATATGCTGATTCAGTATTTAAATCTTAGTAATTTGCAAGAAGTTTCAAAAGTAAGAATCCTGCAGAATGCTGCAGCAAAAAGCATTACTGGGTAGTCATTTAAAAACAATACAGCCACATTTTAAAGAAAAAGGTTCTTAGTGACAAGATCAGAAAATGTCCCTTTTTTGTTGCAGTTCGCGAGATTTATGCCAGTTTTGAGCTTTGTATACCTATTATACTGAATGTAAAGTATATTCAAATACATGACATTTAAGGGAAAGACATTCATGAAGGTTCCAGATTAAAGGAAAATGGACAAAGGCGCAGTGTGAAGTGGACAGAAAGAAGCAGTCAGAGACAGACAGAGAGACAGAGATGGCGAAAGACAGTGGGCACTGCAGCAAACCTGATTATGACTGGATGTGAATTAGATTCCCTAACAGATGGTCCAGGAGCGAGACTGTAAGGTGCATCAGCCAGCAGTGAGGGGAGGAAGAGGGGGAGGATAGAGGGCATGGGTGGGAGAGAGGGAAGAACAGGCCAGGAGACTCTGAAGACGAGTGTCAACAGCAGCTTGTGGCAGGTCAAAATGGGCATTTACAGTGAAAAGAATCTTGTTTCACATTTTTATTTAGTGAATTTGGAGTCGGGTATTTCAAGTCTATCACTTTCTCTCTTTTTTGCAGTATAAATGAAGTAAAGTGATAATATACAGAAGTAAAAGTAATGAACTGGGAGAATCCTTAACAGTCATTGCATTTAGATATAAAGTAGTATTCCATGTGTAAGGTTAAATATAATCTGTCTAGATGTATTATTTGTGGAATATTGAAGTAAACATTGAAACGCACACGTTGGATGGTGCCTGCTTAGGATTGATTTTCTCTATTTTCACAGCTGCTGTGGATTATTGTACATATTCTGGCTCTGCTTCTCTCTCACACCCTATGATGGATAGGTGTAAATCATCACAATCCTGTAGTGACAGCCCAATTTCCCCAAATCTGATCTGCTTAAAGAATGCAGCTTTGACGCTCTACTCACTTGTGTCTCCTCTCCTCTCCTCTTCCACATTCCGTTTTCCCTTTTATTACACTTTTTTTCCCTTATTCCGTCTCAGATCGAGGACCATTTTACTTCACACACACATTCTCTCTCCCTACTTTTGCAGCACTGTGCTCTTTTCCCATCCCCTCCTTGCCTCTATCTCCCTTCCTCCCCTTCCTGTCTCACTGGCTCGTTCCTGTGTCACATTTGAAAGCCCTGTCATATTTACTAGAGTGAAAATCCTCTTTCACCATCTGCTTAATATAATGTGCTTTTAATCCGATGGGGCATATTTTGTTTTTAAACACTTTTTATTATACTTTTCCTCAATTTGATTTGATGTGGCGCCTTGCCCAGATCTCTGCCTGTCTCTGTATGAGAGAGAGAAAGCAGGAGAGCTGTACATCTCACTGTACACTGATAGTTAAGTGTGCGCATGTGTGTTTGGGCGCGTGCTACAGTGCATGTGTGTTGGTGACAACAGCAAGTGTCAGTAAGTGTTTGGAAGGGCTGCTGCGCACCTAATGCTAAATGATAACACTGCTAATCCACACATGCACATAGAAAGAGAGAAGAATGCTAACCTTGATCAATGACCTTTCTTTTATAAAGGAGCCAGCCTACATTTCATAAAACTGACACTCCTGAGTAAAACATTCTCAATATCGATTGAACAAGCAGTGTGAATGTGTACGTTTATGCATTGAATTAATTTTATATATTGTTCAACTAATAAAATAACTATGCGCATATATGAGAGATATGCAATATCTCCTATAGACTTTACCCAGGAAGAGGATGTGTACAGTACTTTCTACTCTTCAGATTTCACAGCGCATAATATGAAATAAAAAAATAATAAAATACAACAACAGAACTTAAATAAACATCAAATTTTCAGTGATTTATGTATTAAATAAATATTTTTGATATGGTTAATCAGTGGCCCACTGTGCACTGTATGAAGTTGAGCCGTTTTAGAAATTTGAAGAACCTTTTTTACAGTAGACAACCATCCTTACAAATACAATGACATACAAAAGATAAAGGAGATGGAAAGGGAGCGAGAGAGGGGCAAACAGAAAGGTGAGGAGAGAGAGGGAGAAGGAGTGAGAGAGAGACACGGGAGACATGGTGACAGAGATAATGCCTGGCAGCAACATACTTATCAGCCAATGCTCCACAAGAAAATGACCTAAATCATCAAGATTCCCATCTGACACACACACACACACACACACACACACACACACACACACACACACACACACACACACACACAAACACGAGTTAGTGGTGCACTGACTTCCATTGTTGCCCTGAACATGCTCCCCTTCTTTACATCTTTTTTTCATCTTTATATATAATAATAGACTGTATTTTATGCAGAGTACACACGACTCTGTATAAATCCCTTGAAATTTTGTCATTAAAGAAGTGAATAGACGAGAAACAAAAAGCACGAGGAGAGCGGATGGTGAACTGAAAGTCTGCACATTGATGATTGAAAACTGGTATTTATATGAGCAGACTCAACATGATGCTCCTGAAAAGTTTGCAGTTTGAAAAGTACATAATTCTTAATCAATGGAGAGAGGCTGAGAACACCCGGCGTGTTTTGCTTCCCAACGCTTCTCCAATCACATAGGGATGCGTGTGTTATTCTCTAGACTACAGCTTTAGACCCAGTAGAATATCTCTCTAAGTCTTTCTCGCTTTTTTGTAACACTGCGTGTGAACCATGTATTTGCATCCGTCGCATTTAGATTCATACTAGAATTCATAGTGTCTAAACTCTCACGCACACAATCACAGACACAGGAATATAGACACACACTTACACTTCCTTTCCTCTGCCAGTCTTTACAGCCCAACAGCCCATCGGGCAGAATGTGTTTTAGCCATTGTCAAATTGATTGTATGTAATCAGGGATTTATTCTGCAGCCAATGAACTGAATTACAGGTTTCCTGCCCTGACTAACACTGTAACAATTGATCTGCTCCCTGGTGTGTGTGTGTGTGTGTGTGTGTGTGTGTGTGTGTGTGTGTGTGTGTGTGTGTGCGCATCTTGTGTGACAGGATAGAGAGACGGACAAGAAATGATAGGGGGTGTTTGTGTGTGAGAAGTAGAAACGACGACAGAGAGAGATTGAGACCTAAAAGGAGCAAAAAGGAGAGGGGAAAGAGCCCAGTAGGAGGGAGAGTGGTTTAGATTGACTGTCGCTGTTGGAGTTTTTATTTTGTCTTTTATTCATTTTTGTCACTGAAAACAACTATAATCACCCACACACTGTGATTCCACACACATAAACCCACACTGAAACAACGCATAGCTTTTTTTTTTCTGAGCTCTATTTCGCTGCTTTTAAACTATGCAGTTATCTTGCAGAATGCACAACATAAAACACAGGTTCAACGTTAGACTCACAGGATTTTGCTGTATGTACGTGACCGATACATGATTTCAGCCACCACAAAGCAAAAAGTGGACGTGTCATTGCTTGTAATTGCATAAGAGTGGTCACCTACGTCTTTGAAATTGCTGTGTGCAATTGTTGTGTTCCTATTTTTGCGAAAACATATTCACTACTGTATCAAACTAACTGACATGGAGTTCAACAACCCTCCAAAGATAGGAGACTGTTTAAAATAGAGAGAGAGAAAGAAAAACAAACTGAACAGTATAAGTGTTGAAAAAGCAATTCAATATATTGATGAAATCATTCTATTCATTTGACTATGACAATGTAAATGTAAATGCTTTTTGCTCCTGTTCCCCTCCTTACTCCATTCTTTAATTCAATGTATTTTCTTTTATGTCTTCCACTCTTCCTTCACTTCCTCTCCCTCCCAAAGCATTGCTGGTATCATCTAGATAGAATTGTGTAAGGTTTTCTCTCACTGTTTTTTTTTTCCCCTTTTTGCTTATTGGACTGTGTGTTCTTATCAGCATTGAGAGCACAATGCTTGGTGTGATGGAAAGGTATTAGCCAAGCCGAGGTAGCTACATTGTCAGCACTTCTTCCTGCTCTGTCTCTGTTGCTCCCACTTCTTCTTCTCTGTTTCTCTCTCCGCTTCTTCTGCTCTTCTTATTTTTAGCTGGGGTTTTTTTGCTTTTTATTTTTTGGAGATATGTTTTGTAAGCAGTAAGGCAGTGAAAGCCATCACATCTTTACACCATCCGAAGCCAAAGTTTGGCAACGTATAATTAAATGCAGCTTTGTCATTTTAAATTCCCATGACACTTGTTATGGTAATACTTTTACTAAGTAATGCTATTTCGGAGATCCGGCCCTTTAGAAACATTGACAGAAGAGCCCAGGGCAAGCAAAATAAGCAACCAGACAATCAGAGAAGTTATCAACAAACTGAGAGTTATCTGATTTGGTAGTGACAAGCCGATGTTAGTTCTCTTCTCTTCTCTTCTCTTCTCTTCTCTTCTCTTCTCTTCTCTTCTCTTCTCTTCTCTTCTCTTCTCTTCTCTTCTGCTATTATGATCCTCAGCCCAGTAGGGGTGGGTGAAAACAATTTAGAGTTGTTTGAGGATCAGTTTGTGTTTATGGCTGCCATCTAGCGAGGTAGTTGTTCAAAGATTGTATATAATAAAGCAGTGCAAGTGCACACAGAAACACAGACTAAAGGAGCGCACAGCAAACAGCACAGAGCGAGGCAGAGAGTAGTTTCTCTAATACGATGATTGTATGTTTGTCCCCGCCAGTTGTCAGGCCACTGCATCACCCTACCACTGTAATGACAGCTTGTCATACTAAAGTGGCCCACCTTCTTTCAAAACACACAAAAAAGCATTTCTTTCTTCTTTCTTCCTTTCTTCCTTTCCTCCCCATGCCTCCACATATTCATCTTTTATGAGTAACTGTGCCTTCCTTCAAGTGAGAAATGAAAAAAAGAAATAGGCCTGAAAAGAGAGAGAAAATGACAGGGATCAACTTGGAAATGGATACAAGCAAAGGCGGTCATTTGTGTGTGTGTGTGTGTGTGTGTGTGTGTGTGTGTGTGTGTGTGTGTGTGTGTGTGTGTGTGTGTGTGTGCGTGTGTGTGTGTGTGTGTGTGTGTGTGCTGGTGTGGTCTCCCTCAATAAGAGACACCTAAATAGAATATTCAGTGTCTGCAAGAACTAAGCAGCGACTTTGGCCGCTTTAAAAATGGCCAGTTTTATAATTTGCATTACTGCTAAAATATAAACCTAAATAAATCCGCTCAACCTCATTTGCTAATCTTTTTTGTTTGTTTGTTTGTTTACTGTTGCATTAAAAAAACATTGGTACCATAGCCATTTCCCTAAAATTATACAAAATATACAAAAAATACATTAAATGCAGTAAGTTTGTTAGTGCAAAGTGATTATTTTATGCTATAAGATATACCGCTTCTTTTTTGCCGTACATGATACATAGTGCTGTTCAATATAGAGCAATCAGCTTATGTGCTAATTACTTGACTATATTTGTAACTGTGTAGGTTTCAATATCACGAGCATCAAAATCTTAAAGATGGCAAAAAGAGAATGACGTTAAAACCGTATTCTTTAACGGAACTGAGCAGAACCGTTAATACCAAAATGTGATTACTTTGCTTCCTTGTGTTTTACTGTTATCATCTCATAAAACACTGCTTACATCTTTAAGCCTTGTCTGAATAAACACATTCGAGCTGTTTCCATTTTATTTACATTTCTTTAAACACCTAAAAACCTAAAGAATTGATTAAAAAGAGACCCAACCCCTTCTCTCTCTTCACACTCATCTGAAGAGCAGACAAGCACAATAAGACTGCTCTTTCAGCACTGAGCCATCGCTACATAGCACCATAATTATACTGATAACATACATACATAAATGCATTCAACCTCTCGCTCGGCACAGCGCACTGGCTGTGATTTCTTAATCTTCTTTCCTCTTCTCCTCTCCTCTGCATGCGTGTCTTCTTTTTTTATTCTTTTTTATTCCTCCCCCTTCGACTGCCATTATTTTTCATTTATAAGCACAGTTAGAGAGCGCGAGAGAGCACTGAGGGAAAAAACGACGAGATAGAGGGAAAAGGGGGAGAAGAAACTGGAATGGAGAACGGAAAGATAGATAGATGAGAATTTGAGAGAGAAGGAAAAAAGCGCCTGAGATCTTTTGGCACTTAAACTCTTTCGCTTAATGGTACTCAGAGGGATTGACGGTCAAAAGGAGGGGCCACAAAAGAGCATAAAGAGTGAGAAAGGAGAGATTAAATCATCACCATCACATCATCTACTTAAATGGTTCTACTCTCTTTTTCTGTCACCACTGTTTTTCATCCCATAGACACAGAACATAGACATCCTCTTGCGATCTCTTTCCTTTCCATTTACACTTTTTTCTGTACCACCTGATACTGTCTGTGCTTCTGCCTTTCCTTCTATATGTCTCCATAGACTCTCTTTCTATCCCTAATTTTCTCTTCCTTGATTTGTGTCCAAACCTTTCTCACAATGTCAGCCTCTTTCCAAACTGAAGGCCCAACTTAGCATCCGATAAATGGATTTATAGACACTGGTGAATACCGCAAACCCACGATAAATGGAGTCACTGAATTAAAAGAACCTCCAGCAAGGGTTTAATATATGATGAAAAAGGTGAAAAGGCCAAAGCATTCTATATCATAAATGTCAATTCACATTTGAACGGGAAAATTTCAGGGGAAAAGAGTGTTTCCTACATTACAATGCGTTTGCAGGTTTTTTGCAGGCCTTCTTTCTGCATATCAGTCATGTTAAAGCTGAGATGCAAATTAAAAGAAAAGGTGTTGTTTGTCAGTAGACAATCATCAGTCACTGCAGTCCTGCAACTACTCTTTTTTTCCCCATTCTGTCTGTCTTTTGCATTAGCTGTCTGCCTGTCTGCCTTTCTGTTTTCCTGTCTATATCCATTCTTCATTCCCCCACCTGAACAGCTCCCCATTCTCCAACCAGGCACTGTCTGTGTTTTATGGGTCCCTGTAGAACGGGGATCTTTTACAGGCCGACTGGACTTTAGAAGCCCCTCGTTTAGCAGCATCCTGCCTTAATTAAAAACCCCTTTTGTGCTTTCTGCCTTTAACAATGAAAGGGGAGAGAGAAAGGAGGGAGGGCAGGGTTAGAGAGACAGAGAGTAGTAATGCGTAGAGGAAGAGAAAGAGAGACAGTCAGAGATGGGAGTGAATAGAAAGTGATAGGGAGAGAGGCAGATAGATAGTAAGGTAGACAAAGGGAAGGATGGAGAGATATGGACAGAGAGAAGATAGCCGTTAATTACAACTGCCATTAACAAGACACCAGCCTCCTTAGGGAGTGGAAGAAGGAAAAGCAGGAGAGGAAGGAGGGAGATACGAAGGGAAGGAGAATGTAAGAATAGTACTACAGTGATAGTCTGGCTCTGATTAGTGAGTTTTATTTAATACATACAAAATATGCATACATTTATTGTTTTGCATCGCGCAGCTTTTAGTAACTTTTTAGACTGTAAGCTGTGCTTGAATATGACAATGTATGTCTCTTTGTGTATGTGCTGTCTTTGGGATGACTGAGCAGCAGAGGAGCTGCTTACTGATTACCTTCATGTAGAACACGCTGCTATTGACTGGAGGGTGACGGATGATCTTGGCCCCGTGGATGGGGATGTGTTTGTGGTACTCTAGATGCCGCTCCGCTACTCTCATGAATGTGGTTTTCCCCAATGAACCACAATATATTTGTGTCATTAAATATTGCTGAATATGACTTTACATTTCTCCCTTCCCCTATGCAGTGCCCCTAACTTTCCACACTCATGATTATCTTTCTTCATATTAACATTTTCCTGTAATGTTTTTTCCCCTCTTGTTCTGTCTCACTCTCTCAGGCTTCTCTGCAGAATGTCCAGTAAGGAGCGCCACCTTGAGTCCAGTTGTCCGTCCTCTTATATAAAGACTGAGCCGTCTAGTCCTGCCTCCCTGACTGATAGTCTAAACCATCACTCCCCTGGTGGCTCCAGCGACGCCTCAGGCTCATATTCGTCCACGATGAACGGTCACCCCAATGGCTTAGACTCCCCAAGCCTTTATGGCTCCAACGCAGGGACCCTAGGACCTGCTGGCGGCCCTGGATCAAAGCGTTATGAGGACTGTTCATCAACCATTGGGGAAGATTCACAAATTAAGTGCGAGTACATGTTGAATTCCATGCCCAAGAGGCTGTGTCTCGTGTGCGGAGACATTGCGTCAGGTTACCACTATGGAGTGGCATCCTGCGAGGCCTGCAAGGCCTTCTTCAAACGCACCATCCAAGGTTGGCTTCTATTTTAACTTTGTATCTACATTTGTCTTTGTTTCGCTTGTCTACATTTCACTCTACATCTTGCCTCTTGCTGTTTAAGCTCCACTATTTAGTTTATCTCGCTTGGTTTTGTTTTAATATTTTTATTAGTGGTTCAGTTCTTCCACCAGTTTTTTCATCAAAATCTGTGGTTGTGTATTGTTTAAGATTAGACTAGAATAGCTGCTTGTTTGTTTGTTTTTGTAAATCCATTTGACAGTGTCTTAAAGACAGCAGTAAATAATATAAATAATATATATTAATCAAAGATAAAGAAACTTTTTAAAAATGTAAAGACGTTAGTAGGTTGGCTGCAGAGACAGCAAGGTCATATGTTTGAGGTAAGCATGATGCTCTCTATATTGACCTAAATGGTATCCTTAAAAAAGCTTTCACCTAAAAGTACCTAAAACCTTGATAAAAGTAAAGTGAATATTTATACTATTTTTAATAAAAGGAACAGACTAATCAAATTACACACACACTCAGACATGCACACACACCTGAACTAAATTCAGGACATATGATGAAAGCCTCAGGCCAGATGTAAACCCAGATTTTTTATAAGGTACGTCTCCCTCCTCCTCTGCTAAGTGAGCCACCAGGACACCCACATAGCCTATTTCCTCTTTCCCCTTCACCCATTCTCCCCATCACACACGTTCACATTTATACATCTATCTAGGTACATAAACCAACCCCCAAAATCTACACCCACTTTTTAACCTCAACCTTGACCTTTTCTTCACGAATAATTTTGGAGCAGTGTTTGCATTCCCAGATCTAGCTGCTCATACATCACAGGAAGCGGTTTAGCCATAAGCTTGTTGTCTGTGCGATAACGTAGCATCAGAGTCGGGTCACGAGTCATGTCTAAAGATCAAGAGTTCAGGGGTTGAAGAGAGAAAGGATAGAGAATAATCCACATGATGAGAGGAGTGCCAGGAATGAAGCACAGTATACTGTACAGGAAGATTAACAACTTGATTGATGATCTTTGTGTTGTGTTTTGTTTTGTTTTTTAATTTCACAGTAGAAATTTGATGATAGATAGATAGATAGATAGATAGATAGATAGATAGATAGATAGATAGATAGATAGATAGAAAGAAGGCGGTAAACTTTTGAAAACCTTTGTGTTAGTGTTATAATCCTTCATGATTTGCTCAAGTTTTTTAAAAATAACTAACAGGCCCCATCTGTCAGCAGGACAGCCCACTTGTCAGTCAGTCTGCTACTGCAATAAGCACACTACTAGTCAGCCAGCCATCATCGATCCATTGAGTCAGTCAGTCAGTCAGTCATATCAGACAGGATTCATCTATCTGCCTTTCCATCCATCCACCTATCTGTCGGTGCTTTCTTTTGCCTCTGATAAGCAGCTTTCCCAGTAAAGCCCCAGAGACAGAGAGAGACAGGAAGATGTGAGGGGGTGGAAGTCCTACATTCACAAGATGGTCACCACTACCTGGAAACGACCTGTATGTGTTTATTATAGGATGAGATCAGGACACGGTGCAGCCCTGACAAATAGATTAGAGCACACGCATGTGACGACAAAGGCAGAGACATGCATACACACACCTAAACTCACAGTCGCTCAATCAAACAAAGACATCAACACGCATATAGCCATGGAATATTTATGTGAATAGGTTTAACCCTTAATTCATCTGTCACTGCGGTGGTGTCAAATAGTTGATGAACTCTGTCTCATGTCATTTATTGGTTTGTTAAAGGTTAGGATAGAACGCAGCTACAGATTAAGTACAATATCCCAGATAACATATAGATAATGATGCTGTTTTGACTGGAAAACCTAATTTTAGTGTGACATTAAATAGCTTGAAAGCAGTGATATGTCCCTTTCTCTTCTAATTTCACTGTTTTTTTGTTTTTTATATATTTGTAATACACCATTTTCAAACCTTAAAGGTTGAATAACTAACTACTTTAATTATCATTTTACCTTTTAAAATTGTAATGGTAATGTAATATTTTACCTTATTATTGTGCTATAGCACTACTTTCTTGGATCCAGTGGACCAGTTGGGTTATGATATTATCTTTGGCTACCACACACAGCAACTTATCCTCAGATACTGTGGATGTTCTGCTTCTGCGTGTGGGCTTCTGTTCATCCAAATGCAAGTTTATGTGCACGTCTGTGCACATATTCCTATGCATGGCTGTGTGTTAGTGTGTGCGTCCTGGCAGGAAAGCAGGGCCAGCCTCAGATGGGCAGCAGCAGACATATTGGTATGTTTCAACCCATTAGCCAATAAAACCGCAGGTAATCACCAAAAAAACACCTCCAGCTGGACAGGGAGGAGAGCACGGGGTGGGAGAGGAAAGGAGAAGAGCGGAGAGAAGAGGTACAGATAAACAATAAGTTGAGACAAGGAATGAGAGAAAAGGAGGAAAGGGGAGGGTGGACTGGGCACATGGATGTAGGAAGGAATTAGGGGTATGTGCGCGCTGGCACGTTTGTGCATGTGTGTGTCGCAGCGTGGAGGAAGTGGCTCTGGCAGCTGCTGTTTCTGTGGCGTCAGTCCAGCGACACCTGACAACCTGCATCTATCACTCCCTTATTGAGAGAGGGGGATAAAGGGGAGTGAAGAGGAGGGCAAAGTATGGAAAAGGGAGGTATAGGGCAATGAAATGGAAAGAGAGAGCCAACAAGAGTGGAAAAAGAAAGGCGGTGGAGAGCACGAAAGAGCAAGATGAAGAAGGGGATAGTGATGTTCACACAAAGAGCAGTCAAAATGTGCAGTAAAAATGTCAGGTGGGAGACTAAAGAGAAATCGTTAGGGTAGTATTAAGTAATACCCATATTGACTTAAAGATGTTTATTCAGTAGTAGACACATTTCTCAATAGTTCAGGAGGCATAAATACATATTTGTGTTTTCTTTTTTTAAATGAATATTGCAAAATCCATACTTTGTGCAGGAGTTGCATTGTGGTGAATTCAAATTTGACTGAGAACCCTTATCCATTTTTCAACTCTGCCTTCTACCCATATTTTCTGTTCCTTATTGTATAAAAAGCCAAAGTGCCAAGGCAAAAGGTATATGAGAAAGGGGGGTTATAGGTATCAGGCTAGGAGAGGCAAAAGAGATACAGCATAGGGGATGGCAAGCCAAAACACACAGTAACATTCACATTACATGATCGGTACAATAGTGATCAATTGTCATGCAGCAGGGTGGACATACCAACATCTCAAAAGAGATTGCAGGGGATTTAAGGCCCTCGTATATACCCCGTCATTCACATAAACACACACATACAAACTTGCCTTTTTTACACAGGAGCCTCCAAGACCCTCTCTGATCTAAGCTTACTCCTGTGCACTGTAAGACACATAAAGAGAGAAATAAAGGCATACCTGCACAGAGAGGAGTGAGATTCTGTTATAAACCTTTCAAATGTAATTCCTGCCCTATACACCTACTCTGATGCATATATGTATCTGAACATGGAAAGGGATTCAGCATACAGTGCATGTTTATTTATCACATGAGATGTAACAGACACATTTGAATGTGTATGAATTAGACTGATGTAAACTACATTTTGCATAAATATGTGTATTACTAAAGTCCACAGATTTTTTTTCTAGGTGTTGTTGCAGTCAGGTACTATAATCTGAAGTCTCACAGATGTTTCTGTCTTGGCTGTCACTTTAATCAATAAATTATATGGGTTTTTGTTATTGCCTGTTAACACTTACCTTCACAGTAGCAATCAGCATGTGTAGCTGTTAACATTTTTCATCACAGTGAGGGTTTTAAATATTTATTCTTAATGCTGCCAGCTGTATAAGTGGCTCTTTGCTGCAGTTAACAATTTAGCAGCCCTTGCTAGTTTTCTTGAAATGGCAAGGCCCATTAATGCATTCAGATTCTGTTTCATTAGCACATTTAGCCTTAGTGTCCTTCTTAATTGCTGAATTATTCTACTCCTCATGTATCATCAGCATGTAAAGCTCGTGTATAAGCTAACTAGTCCCACATATAGTGTCCATTAGACTGTAAGGGTTCCCTCAGCATCTAGCATGTTTAGCCTTTACTTTAACTAACAAGGCCAATTAATGGGTGTCTTGTTACCCATTAAGAAGTGTTTGTGCATTTAGCGTTTTCCCAAGCTAACTAGCCCCTTAATCAGGCCAGTAATGAGAAAACATCCTCTCCACAGCAGCAGTCAATAGTAATCACTGTTTACTCTGTTTCAGTGGGAGATGTATTGGCTTGCTGGAATACTGTAGTTATCAGGTGGGCATTGGTGAAAGAGAAAGGGATATTTTTCTTTTCACATCCGAATGCAGGTCTTAATACTGATAAATAAACCTGAACATTGAAACAGGTTGGGCAATCTGTAACAATTCAAGCTGTTCCAACAAATCCATAACTATGTTTTGTTCTGAACTGGGAGTAAGTAAATAATTAAGTGGAGGAAATGAGCAGAAATGGAGCTGCAAATAAGAAGACTAACAAGTGGGAAGGAAAAAAATGAGAGGAAAATGGCCACAGGAGCCAAAAAAGATGTTAAAATGCCTCGTTTAGATGTACAGTATATTTTAGTAAAATTAAAAAGATATAAAAGGTATAAGGAAATAAAAGATAGGACAATATACTACTATAATACAGTACGTATGAGAAAGAGTAAAGTACCCACAGAAGTGCTATTAGACTCACTCAGAGTGATGTTTTGGTTGGCCTCGGTTGTGAAGTTAATAGACTTCGGTTAATAATCTTGCTTTCAACACTGCATCCAAGTGTCACCGCCTGTCCTGCTGCTAAGTCACGCAATCTTAGTTGACTTTATGGTCTCATGTAACGTAGACATATCACCTCTGTTAGTGCATACACAGATACACTTCTGTGTTTTTTAAACAGCAATACAGGTGGTGTTCCTGGCAACCAATTTTGTAGTAAAATAAAACAAACATTTTGAATAATTAATTGAAAAAACATTTTAAAAAGTTTAATAAACACTGGGAAACATTTGTCTCCTCGCCCATCTACAAGCCACTCTAAACCTTATTTTTCAGTAATGAAATCACTTGGTGCTCTCTATGACACTGCACACATATGACATTAGATTAGTTTGTGGCTAACACCCGTAATGCTAGCGTGAAAGCCTTCCTTCAAGTCTGTGCAGAACATGGTGATATATTCTTCCTGTCAAGTGCTTATATGCCACTTTAATCTGACACAGCCTACATATATCAGTACACTTTCTGGTCAAAATACTGCAGGTCTGTCAAAGGTCAAGACAGAGGTAGCTCAATCCATCCATCCATCTATTTTCTTAACTGGTTATCCAGCAAGGGTCAAAGGGATGCTGGAGAATATCCCAGGTGCTACAGGGCAAGTTGCAGGGTACAACCAGGATAGTTTGCCAGTCATAAGGCTAGAACAGAGAGGCAGACAACCACCTACATTCCCATCCAAACCTATGGATAAATGAAAATCGACATGAAGAGAATATGCAAAGTCCACACAACCCTTCATGAATGCCAAAACTGGGAGCATTTTTGCTCTGAGGTTCTGTCCATAGTCATCATTTTATGGTTTGTTGTATTGCATACATGTGTCTGTGTGCTCTGTGTTTGTGCTGATGTGTCTATCTGAAATGAAACCTTTTTGTCTATCTTTCTCCAACATGTCTACGTGCCGCAGGCAACATTGAGTACAGCTGTCCAGCCACCAATGAGTGCGAGATCACCAAGAGGAGACGCAAGTCGTGCCAGGCCTGCCGCTTCATGAAGTGTCTGACTGTTGGCATGCTGAGGGAGGGTAAGGGAAAAGGTCTCTTCTTTATATTTTTCGGCTAAATGTGCTACATGTAGCATTTTAACGTCAATTAGGTATTCTGCATCTTAAGCAAATTTTCACATAACGTTGTATTAGCTTACTCATTTGTATGAACGTATTGAACAACGCTACATGCAACTTCTACATGATAATTTGTGTGTGTGTGTGTGTGTGTGTGTGTGTGTGTGTGTTTGTGAGAATGCACGGTTGAGTTTAGTTTTAACATCTAAATTCACAAGTTACACTCAGAAATTTATAAGGGCATGTACACACGCAGACCAATTAACAACACTGTATACATGGCTTTTAATTTTGGTTTGCTCAAATAAAGATACAAATTTCAGGTTAACGGCGACGCTCAGCAGTTGTTCAGTGGTGTTGAAAGGTAAAAAAAACACAAGCGGTATTATCTGCCCCCACACCACTTTGATTAAATACACTCACTCTCTCATTTTCACACTCCCATGTTGCCTTTTGCCTCTTTCTCTCCCTCTTGTCTGCCCACCTCTGACCTTTTTACTCCCACTGCACTTCCAACGATGAAAGGAGAGAGAGGAGTGGCGAGTGTTAAAGAGAAAGACTGGGAGAGAGAAAGAGGGATAGAGGAAGGGGGAAGGTGCAAGAAACCGAGGGGAGGAGATGGGGAGGAGTGGGGAGAGAGATTGATTTATAGGAGCAGAGGAGAGGGACCAAGGGAGGATGAGAGGCAGGGGGAGGATGGTTGAATGAAGCAGAAAGCGAGTGAGAGAGAAAGAGTAGAAGAGAGGAGGGTCAAGGTTGTAATTGATGGGAGACCTGGCCTACGCCCCCTTCCCTACAGTGGTCAGGGAGCATGCCTGTGCCGACGCCTGCCAGCCCTTCCTCCATCCATTTCTGTCTTCATCTAGCCCTACTATTCTCCCGCTCATTATTACTGTACTCTTTCTGATGCTTTTTTAAATGTCTTATAGCCATTGTCCTTCATGTTTTTGTGCATCCTGTCGGGACCATACCCGCTGCTTTTTAATCAGTTCAGGTAAACTGTTATAGAAAGAAAACAAAAACATGACAGCACATTGAGCTTTCTATACACATTTTTTTTAATTTATTTACATCTTGACGTACTGGAGATTTTAAAAAGTATAAAAATATAGCTGTACACATAATGAAATCTTGAAAGACAAGAACCTTGTCATTATTGTATAAACACCCCAAAGGAAATATGAAATTCAGGAAACTTTTCACTGTGAGCTTCAGAATTATCCAGAAGTTTCTTTTTAGTGTAGAAGCGCTCGACTCTGCCGCTCTCTTTCTTCCACTCACACACACTCACAAAAGGAGACACACAAACACACACACTCCCAACAAGCTGCTGTCGTAGCGTTTGTTCTCCCAGTTGATCTGACGTAGGCAGAACCTATGTCTCATCTCCTGTTTTGTCTCGAGTATGTGTATGTGGCCACAAACACGCACACACACGTGTAATAGCATGTATTATTGGCAGTTTCACCAGTCTCGCAGTTTACACAGCTGAGGCTGCATCCTCCTGCTTTACAAAGAAACCACATTTCCCTCGTCTAAAAAAAGTCACACAAGGCAATTTATTTATATTAACATTTTGCTATTAATACAACAGTTTTAAGTAATTTTTTTTCATCTATAGTTTGTGTAAAAGTTGGAATCTAGGGAAAACAAAACCAGATGCACTGATGTGCTCTTAAGTCTCATAGATAACCACTTATTTTATTGTAAAGGAATGTGCTATATGTAGCCGAGGGATATTGTATCGGTGTTTTTCTGTCCCAAGCAGGGAAACAAATAGCTGCCTTTTGTTGCCTCTGCCTCCGTACTCTACACACATATATCATGCACACACACATCGGCCCACATATCTATGCATCAACATGACAGACCACAGCCACCCCATTTGTTGTGCAATGTGTGAATTTAATACAGGGGTTTCTCGCTCTACATATGAATAAAGGTCATTTGGAAAATTGATACATCCATTTCCCCCTATTTCCATGTTTTAATTCCTTTTGAACCCTTGGGAAATTTGAAATGATCAACAGCTATATAAAAGAACTGAACATTTTCCTTCACCTTAGTTTTACTCTGCTGGAGGTGTTCTGTTAAAATATACAAATTATTGTCATTTTTAAAGAACTAGTAAATCTTGCTGATTTTCTCAAATTTTCCACTTTCCATTTTTTCCCCCTTGAATTTGGTCAAGATATTAAACGCATCATGACCCATACTTTGTCTGGAAAAATTTACTGAAAGGACTTTAAAGACTTAAAATATTAACCATGCAATATCAGGAAAAAAGTTGTGATTTCCTATTGCTAAACTATAAAAGAAAAGTTTTTTACTTTGTGAAACCTTGTGAATATTTCAACCTTTATGTTATTTCTTGTTTTCCTTCCAAAAATGTGAGTTCATTAAAGAGTTTTCTGCATAATGCACATATTTAGGTCTAGTAAGTCTTCTCAGCATTTCAGAGCATCAAAATTAATTAACATAATTAATCTACCCAGGTAAGCATCTTAATAAATCGGACAATGGATCTATTTCATATACAAAAAACACTAATTTAGGAGCATTGCCTACCATGTATCATACTGCCCTTCTGGCTGTAAGCAGTGTTACTGCAAAATTGCATAGATATAAATGGTAAGTGGCTAGATCAGTTAGTATCAGGGCTAACTATAGTTGTCAGGGGCTAGCTCACGGTAGAAAGGTGAAGATAAAGTGGTAAGGGTGGAGTGGGCAGGAAAACATGGAGTAGTGTGTGTCTTTCTGTGTGTGTGGATACTGTAGTTTACCCCTAAGGGCAAGATCAGCCTCAAATTAGCTTTGTCGCCCTGGGAGACAGAGAGGGTGAGATGAAGAGCAAGTGAGGCAGCAAGGAAGTGCGTGTGTTTGTCGGAGACTGAGAAAGAAGGAGAGAATAGGGGCCAGAGGGTCAGTAAACCAACTCTGAGTTGAGTTCTTTCTTTACATGTTCTCTTAAACACACACCTGATCATGTGAATACACTCCCACTTGTCCATGTAAAATATTGGATTTTCTCAGCCACCACTGTGAGGACAAGAGGAGGCGAGGAGTAAGCGAGCAGGGGATAAACTGAAGGAAGGAACAAATACAGGGCACCCACCCACCAATATGTAGCAGCTAATTTCTGGAGCAAGGCAATTAAATGGCCTGGTTACATTATGAGAACTACCCCTCTGGCAATGGCTGTCTGTCCATTTTTAATGAGGTCATAATGATGCGTCAGCTGAAGACCAAAAGGTCATGAGGCGGGACTTAAATCTGCCTAGAGAGAGGGGAGTGGTAGTGAGAGAACAAGGGTGTGATTGCAGGTAAAAAAAAATGTATAAAAATTAACATATTAAAATGAAAGAAGGTTGAAAGAGATTTTTAACAATCCCAGAAGGTTTTTTTTTATTTAATTAAATCTGCAAAAAAGCAACAGTAATTACAATGTTGCTGTCAGTTCTTACCCTCCGTGCTCAAATGGCAAGGCAAGACCGACTTAATGCATTCAATATCAGCAGTAATGCATAGAATGATCGTGAACAGCAAAACACAGATCAGACATTTGAACATGAAACGCTTTGGCAGAGACACACAACCCAGGAGCCAGCAATATTCAGTAGGCGTGCATACTGTACATATGCTCATACTGACAGATTTGCTCTCTTACAACAGCAGCTTTGATGATGCCACGTCTGATGAATCGTGGTTAAACAGACAGAATGTGTTGAATCCAAAACCAAAGCCTCCATTTCTATAATGCCATTAACGGCCAGCTGGATTCAGATGGTGGACTACTAGAGGGACAAGTCCACGGACTGCAAATATAAACCTTGGCATAATGCCCCACACATGCACATATATACACACACATTAACAATCTGTGCCAACTTTGGCCATGCTCCCCACGGCCCCTAAGACCTAATGAGGGAGATCGGGTGGAAGGCCCCAGTCTGTGAGGGTGTGTTTGGTGTGGGTATATGCAGCTGGTGTAGTGTGCATCATAACTCCCCTCACAGCTCAGTGATCTTGACTGCTGCTGTCCAATTTCATCACTCGACACATATGCATTTATACACACTGTGCTGAAAACAATTGGCTGATAAACATATAAAGATCATTTCTTAAAAAAAAAAAAAAGACTCGTTCCTTGAAAGATGCGAGTTATTAAAGGTTAAAAAATGATGAAATGACCAGGAGCAGTTTAAGGGTCAGTGAATAAACAGGATCGTAGAAGAAGCTGAAAAAAACAATATAAAGGATGCAGAGTGGGTGATGGAGAGAGGGAATGAGACAAGAAGAGAGGGGAAACAAAGGAGGAGAGCGCCAGACAACTGGTGGCGTCTGGTGTTCCCCTTGGGAAACTTGTAGCTAAATCTGGCCCTGTAGCATCTGTCCTGCATGAGTGTGTGCGAGTCCGTGTGTGTGCAAATGGCATCTAGTTGCATCCCAGCTAGAAAGGAGCGATAATGGAGATGGTGTGACGAGAGATCTGTCTAAGTGGTCCACTTTCTCTCACGTACACTTTCTTTTTGAGGAGAGGGGAAGAGAGGAGACCTTTGACCTTTGTCAAACCCTTCATTGGCATCATTTTTTGCCAGCAAACATAACTAAAACAAAACTTTAACATATGTACGATTTTAGCCCAACCCACTACCCAAAACCCTCAAGAAGAAATACACAAAAATAAATAAATGAATAAATACATACCTACATTCAGTGGAATAATAAAAATGCAAAAGTCAGATAATATGCCATTACATTGCAAAGGACACCAGTTACATTGGACATTAATGACTCCCCAAACAGAAACAAAATCTTCAGTGTCAGATAACATTTTATGATACACAAATTTTATTTTTTTTAATTTTTTATTTTATTTTTACAGATCCTATCACTTTGATCTGATCTTCACATCAGCTCATGCTTGATGCTCATGCATGCCTGACCTATTAGAAGGTTAATCAGATACATCTTGGCTATGTCACAAAGTACTTTGGATTAAAAAAAAAAAGAAAAAAAGACTGTCTTTTAAAATGATCCTTGAACCAGCAGTAGATGCTTCTTCATATAGTGCCAGTTTCTGTCCAAAAATGCTGATGTCCTTTTGGCCAGTTATAAAAAGTGTCACATCATCAGCATATAGCTGACAAGCTCACTGTGATTATTACTTCATTCGCAAAGGTCAACTCTGGACATCCCTGCCTGATGCCTCTTTGAATAGGGACAGGTCGGCTAAGTCCTTCCCCCACTTTTACAATAACAGTGGTGCCTGAATACAACAACCTGATCCAAATAGTCAAAGATTTGCCAGAACTAAAGACCTCTAATATTCTAAATAAATAATAATGATCAACTCTGTGAAATGCCTTTTCCTGATCCTGGAGTTTAAACAAATCAAAAATGTCTTAATTTTCTGGATTTCTCAAATCCAAAAAATCCACATCAAATTATTCATAATAATCCATTTAGGAAATGATGTTTAATTGACATGATTGACGTGTAATCTTTAAGTGTGTTACATAAACACATTTAACACAAATTTTACAGTCTGTACATCAGAGTTAATCTCATCTGCAGTTCTTTAGCTAGTCGAGACCTCTTTTTTGGGTAGCAATGTCAGAGCTGCCCTTGACTGCAGCTCGGTCTAAACAGTCTATCAGAACTTCTTATAGCTCCTTTTTCCAGCATAGTCTAGAATTTCTTCTGAAATTTGTCAGGAAGCCCATCAACCTGAGATGAACCTCAAGTTCATCAAAAGAAATGGTGGTCCCCTGGAAAGCAGCAACCTGCCTAAAGCCTTCCGTCCATTATCCCAAGGCCTGTTACCCAGATCTCCAAGCTTCCGCTGTATTCTTGTTGAGTTATGAGCATAAACATTTGTGAGTAAAAATGTCTTATCCGTTGAATGTACTTTCGTTACTTTCACCACTTGGGTCCTACCCTACTCCGCTTCACACATTGAAGCATTTATTAAAATGAAGAAAATAAAACTGCTACAGCCCACACTAAGATTAGTGCCATAACTAAGAAAACACTGCCCCCTCAAACCAATTCCTCCTTCAGCTTCATTATCTAATACGCTGTGTTTCCTCTAAAGGATCATATCATTGTTTTTATTTCCACTAAGCTCGGCTGTTACTGCTCGCCTTTCTCTATCCTTGCTCCCATTGATGTTTAATGTTCCCATTCTTAAAACATTCATAACAAGCAGAAAGAAGAAAAAGAGGATAGTGAAATGCTTCCAAGAGAACACCACTTTCTGTGCTCAGGACTTTTTGCTGTACTTTTCTTCAATTTTTCCTCCTCAATTTAGTCACTATCTTTTTCAGATTTAACCTTTTTTTTTTGGTTTGTTCAGCTGTTCACAACAAACCACTCTCCTTATCTTTGGAAGAGATTTAATAAATCAATCAACATCTGGAAAAAGTCTAGCTTTGACAGACTGTCTGCCAAAGATTTCATTGAAAAAGCAGTTGATATCCTGTAACAAATGTGTGACTGCTCATCCATCAGATACAATGTTGGAAACATGTTGTCTTCCTCATTTTCAACATTCAAAAAGGATGCAGTTATACCTCGATTCTGAGGCACACCTGTCATTGCTAATCTCTGGCTATCACCTTGATTTTCTTCCACTGCTCCTCTCTTGCATTTCATCTCATATGTCTGTTTTCAGTGTGTGGGGGTCCTTTGTGCAGACACGAATAGCATTTGTGTCCAATGTCATACTATACATAACATTTCATACTGGCAAAGCTTTCATAAACCGGCATTTTAATAATTGACTTTGAAAGATACCTCCTGAGTCTGGAAAAGAGGCATTCAGGTAGATGTCTCAGAAGAGACTGAATGCGCTGTAGTCTGACGTCTTTGCAGTGGAATGAAACTGTTCTAAAGCCACCAGCGAACTTTCCAAAGTGGGTCAGCTCTTTTTCCAGCAGTTCATTAGGGATGACACCAGAGACGGTAATTTGTGTTGAAGGCAAAAATAACGGTGGAACAAATCACTGAAGATAAATTTTTCCTACGTTCAAGGACGGCATGTAAAGAAAATTTGTAAAAAAGACACATTCCAAATGTCCCAAAATCACTCAGCAGCTTGTTTATTTTATTATCCAACAGTCAAAGATATTTATTTATGTAAGAGGAATATTAGTGACAGAAGATGAGAGCTCACGCACGCTCACAGATTCACACACCAGTGACAGCCACCTGCCCACTGCCTTGGGCAATGCTCTTCTGATCTGTTCTGGTCGAAACAAACATCACCGCACACACTTTTCTCCCAATTTTCATCACGTCCATTTCGCTTCTTTATTTTTATTTCTTACATTTTTTTGTTTTTTTTATTTGAGCTACATAACCTGATTTTCTGATTTTCTGATGTTGAAGCATTGGAACAGCAGTTACATGACTTTGTAACTTTGTAACTTTGTAACCCAATTGTATTGAACACATAGGGACAATCTTGGATGTCATTTCATCAACACTGCAGTTTAAAACACACAATAGGTCAGAGTCAGGGAGAAGGTGTTCAGCTTTTTTACAGCTTTAAAATTACTACCACTTCTATCATTCTATACTGTCCTCGTCCAGTTTCCTTGTGTCTTGACTTTTTCAGCGTTCCTCCATTTTTTTTTTTTTTTGTGATGCCTCTTTCTCTTTCTCAACCAAAATCCAGATATTTTATTTGTCTACCTACTCCTCTCTTCACTTTGTTCCATACCTCTCACTTCTTTTCCTTCTTTCATTCTCTTATCATGACATTGATCATCTGAAATCAATCCACATTGTGTTTTTCTGTCCACCCTCTTTTGTTTTTTCCTCTGTCTTTCTCTTGCATGCACACTTAGATGTCAAAGGCATTTGGCTCGTAATCCTTCAACTGTTCAAGAACACGCACACATTCGCTGACACAGAGTGACGCCAGTGCAGTGTAAAAATCTATGCTGATGTGATCAGTGCAGATCGTGCTATTGACAGACAGCAATATTCCCACGATAGGAATGATTCACCTTCATCACTGTCACAGAGTCAGTCAGTTGGGTGTGTATATGAATGTGCACAGACTATGACAAAAGTGGTATAATCAAGGCATGTAGCTTAACCTACTGTATTTTGAAAAGGTAAATATGCAGTATTAATTGCGCAGTTTCATGTGCATCTGACATTCATAACAAAAATGTTTTGTGATGCAAAACAAATTGTGGTATTTGTTAGATACTTGTTTGTGTGTTTGAGTGAAAAGTTGTCTAGCTGGGACTTACTCTCTCCTTCTCCTATAATTTCATAGCCTGTAAACTACTTTCTTCCCTCTGTTCCCCCTTTGCTACACTATTTTGTAATAATCGCTTAATGTGTTTTAGCATTTATTTATTCAAACTCAATTTTTCCCAATTCCCATTTTACTGTTACTGTTCTTCCATGCCCTTGCCCTTTTTTTTCTATATGCATTAATTCTTTTTCTGATCGCTAAATTTACGTTCCCGTTGCCTTTTTCCCTCTTCCCTCTCTACTCGTTTCTTCTTTCCGCTCTCCACATTCCTTTCCTCCTCTCCCCTCTTGCCCATTCTTTATGATTTGAAGGCTCATTTGTTAAAAGGAGGTAGCCCACTCTCACTCTTCCCCTAGCTTCCTCTTGTCTCTTTTTTGTGGGCTTTGGAAATATAATTTTCAATTTTTAATTTGATTCATTTAGATTTGATCATTAATCAGTGCTGAGAGAGAGTTAATTTGGTGGAAAATAGATGAGGTAGTTAGAGAGGGCTCTTTATGAAGTGAGCTTAGCCCAGCACTGGGTCTTTTAGGTATATGGGAAAGAGAAAGAGTAAAATTAAGAGTCTGCATGTAAGAGTTTATATTATGTACAAGAGAAAAAAGCCTCAGTGTAACTGAAAGTAGTTTGAAAGTGTGACAAGACTAGCAGTTTCTCCCAGCCTCTGTTACATTCAACTTTTCTGGTTTACAGCACATCAGACAAATTGCAAACAAATTACATAAGAAATTAGTATCTGAACTTACAACCTAATGTTGGTTTATATAAAAATACAACATACTGTGATGTAAATACATTCGCAAAGCAACATACCACATGTGAGTATCTGCCCTTCTCAGCTGATGAATTACATTTTTATGTAAAAAACAAAAGAACAAGACAAAAACAACAATACTAAATACAGAAAAAGTACTTAATCTTAGAATCTAACTGCACCGTGTAATAGCACTATCTGGGCAGAAATGAATAAAGCTTATTGCTTTTTGTTACTGTCCTTGACAGGGAAGGACACGATTGACCTGGAAACTGCCTTAGTTAGTTTAACTGCTCCCATGAGTAACATAACATTCAGTTTTCTTCTGCTTTAATATTATGCTGCTTTCTTACAGTATATTACTAGCATGGCTAGTTATACCATAGTTATGTATTTTGTGGTGGTTTGCACAGTGTCTTTGTGCGCTGCGGAACAAGCAGAAGTTACAGGTGTTTCATAAATACACACAGAGACACGTGAAACATTTTCCCCAAATCTTTTTTTTTTTTGACAGAACCACAAGTTTTGTGTTAGTCTGTTTCAATATGTCACTATATTATGAATCTGTAATCTCGAAGCTTTAAATCACTGACATGCTTCTTTTAAGCTATGTCCCATTTGTTTCATTTAGTCAATAATTTTCTCTCATCCTAACACTTACCTTTTTCCTGCCCTCTGTTTCTATCAGCCCCCATTTATTTTTTCATTTTTTGGCCAACCACTGATGCAGGTAGCAGCTGAAAAAGCTGCTTGTCTGGACTTACCTAAACACAACATAGATGTGTGGGTTAGCGAGGTGTAGACATTGTATAAGTGTGTATGTGCTAGAAAAAGCAAAGAGTGGGTGTGTGAGTGGTTTGTACCCCCTGGTGTTAAGAGTCTCTTGACCGTGTGCTGACACTGGCCCCCCCACTGTACCTGGACTGTCAGCCCTTCTGTCTACCTGTCCCTGTCTCAGGCATTTTCACACATACACACAGATGCATGTAATGTTCAGTTCACTGGTTTGACTACTGCCTGAGCTCATTACGAATTTTTAAATGAATATATTTCCATGTGCACTCATGCCAACATGACATATTTGGAATAAAGGTAGTCTTCAAAACGTTCAAATAAACAAACTCATATAAAACAGGAGAACATATCGACTTACAAATGCACAAAGATGCTCCCTGACATTTTTCTCCTGCTGCCAATAGAAGTCTTTCTGTTAAATCTCCTGAGGTTTGTTGTCATGAATGTGGTCAGCACATTTTTTAGAGGATTTAAACGTCTCTATGTGAGCAAATCTCTCTCTTGCTTTCACACGCCTATTGCTTTCCTTTCCATCATCCATCCTTTTTCTCTCCAACTTCTTGGATGGATGGATAGATGCACAAAACTGAAAGACTGTCAGAAAAATGTGTTTAACGTTATTTACCTAATTTACATGCTTTCACTATACAGTTCAGTCTCTTTTCTAATACTTTGCAGTTTCCCCTGCTCTCTGTTCACCCTCAACATAATATGGTTTGGTATATCACAGCATCCAGTATATTTTATGGTGCTAGTGTGCGCTAATGTTTAAAATAAGCCAAAGCCTTTAAAATTGTGAGTTTAATTCATTGTATAAAAGTCTGATTACTAATTTAATATCTAAAAGATGAGATACACATGGTGGGCCTCATTCTGCAGCCATTCTAGTAATTAATTTTGTATCTCCTCCTAAAGTTACTAATTTTATTGCTTAATAGCAGAAGCCTAGACTCATCTAAAGATTTGGCATCCTCTTAAACCCTCTTATCCTTTCCTTTCCTTTCTTCTCCTCTCCTTTCCTCTTCTCTCCTCCTCCAGGGTACATGACACCTCTGTCTTTCTTATCCATCTTTAAGTGGTAACCACGGTAACATCCAATCCCCTGAGAGATAGGTCTAATTAAATTAGGACTCCTTTGTGTCAATTAATTAACGAGACAGAGAGGGAGACAGCAATAGAGAGACCAAGATTGGGCAAGAGACAGTAAAAGAGTCGGAAAGCCAGAGAGTCAAAGTGAGCAAGAGGGGCCTTCTACTCAAATGGCTTCTATAAATTAGTCTTGTTGTAGAAGAAAAGGAGAAAAAGTGAGTTTAGCAAGCCTAAGAATAACAAAAGAGTGAATACTTAACACGTACATACATACAGACCCAGCCTTGTAAATCAAAGATCCATCTCCCTCCTCCTTTTACTATCTGCTTGCATAGAAGGCGATGCGAGTCTCATTTTTCTTGCCATCATTAACTACTCAAAGAGATTAAAATCTGTCTTTATTTTTTGTGTAATGTACACTATATTGATACATACTTCTCTCTGTCATTTCTCACAGGTGTTCGTCTGGACAGGGTTCGCGGTGGAAGACAGAAGTACAAACGCCGGATAGATGCAGACAACAGCCCGTACCTGAATCCACAGCTGGCTCTGCCCCCCAAGAAGCCATGTAAGAAAACACACATGCAAAAAAACACACATGCTCTGACTACAAACAGCATGTAAGATGGTGCTTTTCTCTACAAAGTTGACGTGGGATTTTCAAGGACACATGCGTGCTGACTTTAACAACTAGATGTGCAGAGGATCTGATGTCGTGTGTGGAAGAAACTACAAAATGACGGGCAACTGACTGCACACAAAATAATTTTCAACAAAATATCGTATTACCTTAGTAGACAGTGCTCAAGCAATAACCAGTTTCTGTCCTAATGGAAACAGTTGGCCAGTAAAAACATTTCAACTTACACACACACATAAACAGAAACACAGTAGTGAGAAGCCCATCTGTTTGGGACCATGTTTATCTCCCTGTTTCTGCTGCTACCAGTTTGGGATCATAACATTTTATATGTGTAATATTTCACCATAAAGGTATTCATTTAGCACCAGTTGGATTGGCTGCAGTTTTTTAAAGAATAAAACCGCAGCCAAAGCCTGATGAGTAAAAATTAACAAGGGAAAGAGTGACTGAGAGTGACAGAGAGACAGGTAGAGACAGAGAGGGAGAAAGACCGAGTCTAAACAAGGCCGTTTCTCAGAGAGAGAGGAGGGAAGAGGGGTGAGAGAAAAGGAGGGAGGGAGACCAGCCAGAGCCCTAATCCGGATTAAATCCAATCTGGCAACCGCATCAAACTAGAGTTAGCTCTCTAGCTAACCGTCTGCCTCCACACACACGTCACACACACACACACCCATATGCAGTGCAGATTGAGCAGTGTTTAGCAGCTTGGTCCCCAAAGCCCATTTTGCTTAAAGCTGGAGCATATTCTGGTTTAGGCCAATATGCTGAATGGCTGCACAACAGCTTACTGGGACTTTTGCACTACTAATCATTGAAATGATGGGATAAAGTGAATATGTGTACACTATGTGTGTGTGTTTGTACTGTGTGTGTTTGCTTACACAAAGCACCTGTGAGCTATCTGAAGGCCTTCCTTGGCAGGCTATTTAATTTAAAATTATATTTAACTCTTTTTAGTCTTGTTAAACTATTCTTATCAGGCATCATAATTTGGAAGAGAATACAGGAAAAAAATATGTATTTAATCTGTGCTAGTTACATCTGTTCCATAATATGAATGATTATTTCCATGAAGATAAATCTGTCCAACTTAAAATCAAATTTGCACATTTTAAAAAATACATTACAGTTAATGTAGACTTACTTTATCTCTCTTGTTCATTCTCTCTCTCACACAGTCAATACACACACGTTGTGTCCCTCTGTCTCTCCCTCAGATACACTCACACAGCCTATCTATCTGTTGCCCAATCCCTAGCTTCAGCGTCCCCATTGATTGTGTGAGAACAGAACAATAGCCCAGGGTTTGGAAATGGGCTTCCATTGATTCTAATTAGGGAAACATTAAATAAGATTTACCCACAGATACTGCAGTATATGTATACACTCACACACTGTGTATGTGTGGGTGTATGTAAGAGAATTGGGGGTGGTGGACAGTGTTAGATCAATACACAACTCATCCCCACAACTCTCTTTCACTCTCTCTTGCTGTTTATCTCTATCTAGCTGTCGCTCTCTGGACTCCTCCTGTCTGTCTTTTACAATCTATTCATGACTCACTTTCTACCTTTCTATCTTTTCCCATTTTTTCATTGCTAATCTTGCTCTCTTTTTCTATCCTTCACTTCACTCTTGCGCTTCTATCCTCTGTTATTATTCCCATGCTTGATTAGTCAGTGGATTAATTTGGAAGCAGGGTATCAGTCTGTTACTAATGGGCCATAGAGGTCTCATCACCACATGTCACCATTACCGGCTGAGCCGTTTGGCTTTCAGTGTTATCTTTCCCTGCTGTATGTATCAGTGAAACTTCTTAAGACTGTCTTACAAAACAACAGTTTTGGGCATCTTGGATCAACTGGCGATAGAAGGCTATAACCACTGGAGAATCGAAAACATTTCAATACCTTGTTTGATTTTTTTTGTGCAGTCCTTTTTTATGTTTTGTGCTAAACTCTAAAAAGGCTTTCAGATAAGATCAACACTTGAAATTTGGTGTTTTTGAAGGAATAGTGTGTTTTTGGCAGATTCAAGGGTTGAAAGGTTTTAAATTTATGCTTATTGCAACGTGAACATCTGAAAATTGTGTGTTGATTTCATACTCCTAACGTTTCATACTCCTAATGTTTCATACTCCTAACGAGTCTGAATTTACATGCTTCATTTTTGCGTATGGGAATACAGACAGGTGAGAAATTAAAGGGAAAAAGAGCACCATGTGATATATTGGTCCAAAATCTGCAATAGTTCTTCAGTGGGATGACTCCAAGGTGAAAGCATACGATTCACATCATTTTACGGAACAATTTAGTGACCTAGGTGATCATTAATTTGCAATCACTGTTCACTCCATGGGGAGATGTGGTCCCAAACAATGCAAGCAAAATGCACCCCCTATCAAAATAGATCCACCAGTTCTCCTTCATTTGTCCACTGTGCGTGTTTGTCTTAAATATAGCTTAAGACGTATGTGTTACCAGCAGGCCATAATATGAGATTTGCACATGACCTTTCATATTTTTGTACCGGACTGGGGTGAAACAACTTGTAGCCTTACACGACAAAAATTCACCATTTCTCTGTCTCTGTGTCTTTCTCCTTGTCTGGTGGTCATGTCAGTTGCCTTTGGCTGCCTTGCAGATAACAAAATCGTATCTCACCTGCTGGTGGCTGAGCCAGAGAAGATTTATGCCATGCCGGACCCGACAGTACCAGACAGCGACATCAAGGCCCTGACTACGCTGTGTGACCTGGCAGACAGAGAGCTGGTGGTCAACATTGGTTGGGCCAAACATATTCCAGGTAGGGAAAAAGAAAATTCTCCTGTGCCCTTTCTCTCACAGGTTCATTACTAAAAGCGAGGAATTTAAGAATTTAATCTTCTTAAACTAACTTAAACTAACCTCTTTTCTCTCGTAATCTGATAAAATTTGGAGCTGGAGTACAAGATCGCAAAATTAACATAATAACTCAAGTGATTCAAGATGAGGTCTATGGCAAAATGTTTAGCTTTTGTTTCAGCGAATAAAAACTTATTGAACAAGACTATGCTGAACATCCATATGTACATACACAAAAGGACTCAAATATATGCACAGGCACACATGTAATGTAGATTTAATTTGTTGTTTTGAGTCATGCCTGTGTTTTCTCTGTCCTTACCCTTTTTACAAGTAAGTGGCTCAAGTTAGGCAGGTTATGTACGTGGCTCAGAGTGCATGTGGGCATGTACGTTCGTGTGTGTGTGTGTGTGTGTGTGTGTGTGTGTGTGTGTGTGTGTGTGTGTGTGTGTGTGTGTGTGTGTGTGTGCAGCTTTCTGTATAAAGCGAGCGAAGCGCAACGATTGCTTGGCGGAGGAGAGAAGATGGCGTGATTAGATGAACGAGGAAGGCAATCCACTGCTCACAGAGAAAGATAGAACTCTTCATCTTCCCTGTGTGTGTGTGTGTGTGTGTGTGTGTGTGTGTGTGTGTGTGTGTGTGTGTGTGTGTGTGTGTGTGCGTGTGTGTTTGTGTGAAGTGAACACCTTATGAAATCCTCACTGTTTACAGCGCTGAACACCTATCTAATACTCACACTCACACCAAGCTCACACAAACACCCATACATGTCCACACACAAAGTGATCTACTGTTCACTCAGGTTGGAAAGGATTGTCAGAAAGAAATACGCCTCCTCAACGTTCTTTATCAGCCTCTCACACACGCATGCACACAAACGCACACACACACACACAAAGAATAGAGTCAGATAGACCTGTTAACCTTTTTTCAGCCATCTTGTTCCACATCTTGTCGTGCATGTGTGTGTGTGGTGACTCTCTGCAGGTTGCACATGTGAACACACACATGCACAAGTCTTTGCTCTCCATGGTACAGTAATTTTTTTAATCAAATTGATGGAGAGAGACAGAGAGACAAAGAAAGGGGAGAGAGGGGAGGTGAAGCCAATTTATGCTTCATGATATGGCTGCGATGTGCCGCATACACACGCGCGCGCACACACCCATACACGCACACAAAGGCTGCTAACAGTGGTAACAACGTGTCAAGGCAAGCGCCAGGCAGCTAATTTGAAGTCATTAGATGTCTGCCGTACTGGCAACAATTTGTTACGCTCTCACACACACAAACACACCCAGAAAAACACATCACATACACACACTGAGTTAAGAGCCGTCTGTGGATAGCGAGGAGCCTAAATTGTAAACTAATTTAAACATCACTCAGCGTTAGAGAGGCTGCCTGCAAGACAGGCCCCCGGATAACAAGGCTAGGGTACGCGCGTTTGTGTGTGTCAGTGTGTGTGTCATGTTTGACACACACAGTCACCCGACGTTAGAGACTTTTGACACCACACACGCACATATTCACGCATATCTCTTTGATTGGTTCTTTTATTCTAAGACTTATGTGTGTGCACGCTGATTTCCATACTGATATGGCCTTATGCAAACATTTGATATGTCATTAGGAGAGGAAAATGAGGTTTCAGACACACTGAGTGTATCTGGTTATCCCACAAGGAATCATGCGCGTGTACTTCACAGATCCGCGTGTTTCAAAGAGAGTGATGAAATGCGGGCAAATATATAAACACAGATGTGCCACATAAGGCTTTTTTGCTGATTCAAACGGTGACAAGACATAGACAAATGACTCCAAACGTGCACACATTTTCATACAGTGGTACGTGAGCAGGAAACGGTCACACTCTGAAACTGCGGGCCTGTGGAAATATCAGAAGTTATTATTCAGAGGCCATGAAAGGCCTTACCATCCAATATGGATTAGTAAAGCGAAGATCTCATTTTAATAGCTCTCAAAGAGACAACTCCAGTTGCGTATTAGGCTACATGTCATCGTCAAGTGTGTATGCGTGTTTGAAGGAGGAAAGAAGAGCAGTCAGGTGAGAAGAGCGGGGGAAGAACAGCAAATATTTAAACAGGAGCAAATGAGAGAGTGAATTAAAAGAAAGAAAGGCCATTCAAATGAGCCATTTATCTGTCAGTAGAATTAGTCTTTTCATCCTCTTTTCTTTCTTCTTACTCTCTCTTTCTCTCTGTCTTTCTCTTTCTCTCTCTCTCTCCTTCCATAATAGCTAAATGACTACCGGGCAGTCATACTAGCAGCTCTTATCTAGACTCATGAACACAAAAGAGCGAGACAGACAAGCGAGCACTTGACTTGACGAAAGAGCAAGGAACGAACAAATGAATGAATCAACGAATGAGAGCTAGAACCTATAACGCCGTCTATTTTAACAGAACTAGAGGCCTTGCCATTAGTGCTTTTTTTTTCACAATCCCCCCTCCCCTGTTCTGTCTTTATTCACGAAAGAAATTGCTCTTGGGCCACCCCCCACATCCCCTCCACTATTCTCTTGCTTCCCTATCTCCTCTAACTTGCTCTTTCTTTTCTTACAGTCTTTCTTCCTCTTTTTCTTTCTTTCCCCTTTCAATTTTGACACTCGGGATAAGCAGTCTATGTGCCAGCAGTAGCACGGCATGATTGAGTTGTAAAAAAATGGGGGATGGGAGGTGAAGAGGGGTTTGCCATCGGTTCGTTTATTTAATCGGTCTTTATGGAGATAGAGAAGAAGGGGTTTGGACTTTGGTGGTGATGGAATAACAGGTGAGGAACACTTCCTTCTTGTTCTGCATACTTTTCTCTTTTTCTTTTACATTCACTGTCTTTAATATGTCTCTTTATTGTTTTTTCCCTTTTCCCCCTCTATTCCTCTTATATGGATTTGGAGATGAACTTGGGGGTTAAAACACTCTGGTGTGAGCATAGTTGAGGTTCAGCTGTTATCACATTCGCAGTGTGCTTTAGCTTTTGTACTTCAAAAAAGCTATTTTGAATTTATATATCAAGCGTAATGAATCTCTTAAAGTAATTTTGTACATTAATTATATGAGTAGGCTTATTCAAAACAAATAACACTGTGTAACGTTTACAGCTGAAGCCAATAACCGCTTTAGAAAATTTTGACTTATGCTCTTTTTTTCTGTTTTATTCCCTAGTAAGTAACATATTCCTTCTTCCCTGCTAGTTATTACAAATGGACATTTATTTTATTTTTTCTCTTATGCCCTGTTCTTTAGTCATTTATCGCAGCTGTTACCAGACTTTATTTCATTCTTGAGAGATGTTTGATTGCTCTCTTTATTTTCTCTTTGTCTCTTTATTTTCTTTTTTCTGTTGTTCTATGTTGATGATTATTCAAAATATAATCTTATTTATACAACTTGCCATACCGAAAGTATTTTAGTAATTGATTAGAAACGTACACAGGTATAATAGTGGCAAAGTTCAGGTGTAGAATAACACATGCGTTGAAAGAACAGGAAATGGGATGTGAACAGTCTAGATAACCTAGATACTCCCAGAGAGCATTTAACACAATACTGTTTTGACCCATTGGCTAAATACCCCACCCCCCCACCCTTCCCTCTTAAAACTGTCCCGTGACGTCCTCCTTTTGCTCTCTATCCCTCTGTGTCTTTCTGTCTTTCCCTCATTTTCTCCCCCTCCCTGACCTGACCTCCCACCCTCTCTCTCTGTGGTATTCTTAACCTCTTCATTATCAAGTCACCATCATTTCTCAACCCCTATCCCCTCCCATGGTCCTCTTCTCACATCCTCCCAGCCAGCGACCACTGACTGGAAGGCCAGTGCTCGTTGGTTTTGCTTATGTGTTCAGATTGAGATGATTATCCTGATCGCTATTTGAAATGTGCCTCTCTACAAACGTTGACATATCGCAGTAAAGCAGCCAAAGAGGAAAGTCGCCCTCAGATTTTGTAGCCAGTGTTCGTTTCTTCTGGTGTTTCTCTTTTGGACATGTTTTAAACGGTTTTCACTTAGAGATTTAGCCAACCAGTCGAGCAGTTAGCCGTTCTGTCTGTTAGTTAGCCAATCAGTGAGTCAAGTAACTACACAGCCAGTCAATCAGCCAGAGAGGCAGCCAGTAGTCAGCAAATATTGATTAATAGAAGTGTCCTGCTCCTTTTAGCAAATCAAATGTTGAGTCTCGGCAGTCATGGGGAACCTTTAGACACACATACATATACACACGCGTACATATGGATGCTTGACTCTGAAACTGCAGCTCACTAAATTAACACTGACACACATTATAAGACTTCACAATGAGCTCTGAAAGATGCAAAACAGCTCTGTGTGCGTGTGCATGTGTGTGTTTGCTCACATCTGTGCGCATGTAGAGTGAGACAGATGTAAAAGCCCAGACTGGTGATGTGATGATGTCACTCTACAGCCCTCCTGATTAAGTCTGGTGATGTCATCAATCAGCAAAGAGGTTGCTCCGCTTAGTAACAGAGTGGTAAATCAGAAGAAAAACAACCCACACAAACAAGTGAGCTCTACTGGCATCAAACTTCTAAAATAATATTATTGCCTCCTTTTGTCCTAATTTCTTCCCTCACTGTTCATTATTGTGAATTCCCTACTACATTTTACAGTATTTCTCCCCCTCAAAGATATTGCCCCTAAGATTCCATGAAATAAACGTGCGGAAATACACATGGAAACAACTAGACGCACAAGCAGATATGCCCCCATTCTGTCGGCTAAGGCTAGCTCACCTTGACAGTCACAGCATGGTGGGTGCCTTCTTAAGCACAAACACAACACACAAAAAATACAGTGCATTCACATGGACATACACATATAGCTCACCATACAGACATTATATTTTTTGACAGTGTAAAAGCAAACAGAAATACAGGTGATTTATAACTTGTGCTCTCATTTATTCTCCTAAACCTTCACGTCTTTACGTGCATAACATGATAAAAGGTTATGTTTGTGTGGAAAACGATGACATTTAAAACAAGATTTTTAACAGCAGATGTTTTAAAAATGTTTAATGGTAGAAAACTCTTGCGAATTCCTGAGATTTGCCTGAATGGAGAGTAAACACCAGTGATCTGTTAGCCAGAAAACAAAGGTGTTGATACTGGACATTTTACATTCAATCACTAGATTTTGTTCCTATGCTTATAAACTCACTTTAAATGACAATAAAGACTCTACCCAATCTATATGCTGATGGGGTCAAACTCATAAATATGACTTTATTAGAGTTTGATTTAGATTTAGTATTTGATTTAGTTCATTGCCTTGGTCATTCTTGCCATTGTTATCGAGGGTCTCAGGGTCTTCAGTACGTAATTTTTATGTGTGTTTCTAGTCTCTGTTGATTTTCTCTGAGCTCTGTTTGGCGTGTTTGATTTCCATTTCTGCTCATCCCTGAGCTAGATAACACATTTAGAGGCTGAGGTCTTGGTTTCAAGTATATGTGTTTGCTCATGTGAGCGCATGTGTTTGTCTGTTTCGTTGTCCACATTCATGCAAAAGAGTTATCTTATTTTCCAGTGCACCAGCACCATGATTTCCTCTTGCAGCCCATACAAACAAACACATCACTGTTTGCAGATGAAAACAAATATTGATGAAATCAAATTAGGAAAAGAATATTTGATATCTGAGCTTAATGTTTGGATTAAGTTGGGCTTTCTTTATTGGATTAAGCCTGTGGGTATTGGAAGCATGTCATCAATATGAGAGAACAGAGGCGAAACCATTTTCATTTCTTTGTATGCTGCTTTTTTCTTTCTTGCCTACTTGGTTGTAACTTTTTTCTTCTATTCACTTTTGTTTCTTTTCTATGTCATTATGCAGTTTTATCAACTGAATAAATGTTTTAAAATCAAATCACAATTTGAGCCCACAGATCTGCCAATATCAATTAATCTGACAAAGTAATGTGTAAAAAATAATTCTTAAATTAATCACCTTCATATCTGAAGGTTAACCTCTGGGTAATATTTATATACTACAGTATCTTGATGTAATATTAAAGAATCCCTACTATATTTACATTGCAGTAAATAGATATATAGCCATTCTCTACACTGCCACATATTTGTCAACAATGTTTCCATAAAGACGATCCTATGATGAGACTCAAACACCCAGCTTCAGGTGGTTACCTTAAAAACGCACAATAATATGTACATTCACATACACACTGCCATTGTGATAACAACAAATAAAGTCTAAGTCCCAAAATCTGTACTTCCTCGAGCAACCTCTTGGCCTGGCTCAGCGGTATATCCACAGCGGTATGTCCTTTGTTAAAAGGCCCAGTTAAACGTGTTTACAGTCTGGTAAGAGAAAAATAATCTTTGGTATGTCGCCCCTTATAACAACTACAAACTAGGGGCATGGCCCCCTTCACTGTGAGGTAACTGCCAACACATGGACTATAGCCACAGCTGTCTCCTATGCTTCACCTCCACTAATGTCTTCCTGTAAGGCACACCCCATCCAAGAAGTTTGCGCTCCATTTGCTGAGTAAAACTGCAGTATTTTATTTGTATGCAACTTAGCACTAATTATTAGGAAGCTGTTTCAGTGCGGTGAGTGGATGCTTAAAAACCAGTGGATGATGTCATGGTGGCTACATCCATGTATGTGTCACTCAAAATAAGACCCGAATCAAAAAATGAAGTTGCATGAAAGTAATGGCAGTCCGGAACAAGAAAACTAATAGCAGTGTGTTAAGACTCACGCTAATTTTAAAATTGATGTCTGATGAAAATGTGTTTTTGGAACGGCCTCTCATTACAAGTAATTTTAATTATTGTGATTCTAATTTCTAAAAGGAAAAAGAGTCACACATTTCTTCAGTGGATAGATGGGTTTCAGTTCAAGTAAAAGCTCAGCGGTCCATTGCTGTTTTTTTTTCTTATTAGTTTGATTACATTTGCAAATCAAATTCATTTGTCTATCAGCCTTTGAGACACAGCCCGCAATCTGAGTACACTGACTAATCTGCATCAAATAATATCTGTCACACACAACACACACACGAGAAACAAGCTGCATACATTGGCGCACACCAGCCTGCATACACAAACACTTACTTCCCTGGGCACACAAACATACGCTTCTAAAAACACATACACATATTCATAAGGAAGCACTGATACGTAGTGAATGCAGACAAATGCACACATACGCATACATGCACAGTTTTATAATATGTGAAATCAGACGAGCAGTAACAAATAAATCAGCACACCATCTGAGCCCATCATCATCTAAGTCATTATTAGCAAACAGTCAGCTTTTACTACTTTCAATTTGCTTGTGTGTGTGTGTGTGTGGTTGTCCAAGAAAGAGAGAAAGAGAGATGATGTGATGTGATATGATATGATATGATATGATATGCTGGCGGGGCATAAAGATAGATGATCATAATTACGCACAGGCCAAACTCCATTTCAAATCATCATCATCCTATTCTATCTGTTGGAGCACACATGTGTACACACACACACACACACACACACACACACACACACACACACACCAAAAGCAATATAAAGAGTTCACACACATACAGGGATCCAGTGACACCCACACACACACTTAACACACCTATGCCTGCCACAAATCTAGTGGAAGGAGGGACCGACTTGTCATGGCATCACATTATTTCTGGCGGTTCATGCAAAGTTCACAGACAGGCATGAAATAGTTATTCTATAGTTCCTCTTTCTGCTTATCTATCCACCTTTCCTCATGGTTTCTGTCTGCATCTTCCATTTTATTCTTTTTTTATTTTCCTATTTGCTGTCCTAATTCTCTCTTTCTCCACCTATCATTGCTCCTTCACTACTTATTTCTTTTCCCTTTCCTACTGCTTCTCCTGCCTTCTCTTTCTCCTCTACTTCCCTTATCTCCCATTCATGTTTGTGTTTATTTGTTTATTCCTTACCCCCCTTTGTTATTCTATTGTTTTCCTTCCTGTCTCCCTTTGCGCTCCTGTTTCTTCCACCTTCCTTCCTCCTGCATCCATCGTTCTTAAATAATGGCCTGGAGGATTCATCCTTTCCATCAGACAATAAGCAGGTGGGAAAATAGGATTGGAGCGTGCCTGTCACCAGCTGGGAACAACTTATGGCCTGTGCACACAACACACACACACACACACACACACACACACACACACACACACATACAATAAACACTTTAGGGTGGTCCCTTTGCCAAAGTGTTGGATAACAGTTTTAAAAGGTCACTTATGATGAATTCCGAACAATTCAGCCTTATTTGAAATTATTTTTTAAATCATCAATTTTCATAACGATTCATTAGTTTTGTACTTTTGTTGTTGTTTTTTTAAACATCCAGAGATCAGGGCCCTGTGCTTCGTACGTCGCTTACTACATCCAAGATCAAATGAAACATCCAAGACCAAATCATCGCGCTAACTCTGAGCTCGCTATTCCGGTTCCCCGAACACACCTGTTGTTGACGATTAGTACAGCTGGATGAAGTAATGTGAGATCACTGGGTGGCCCAACAGGGGCTACGCATCGATAGTAGAAACATTGATCGGCAACCCTTTGATTGGTCGGCGAAAATGTCGAAGGAGCGCGCTCGGTATTTTTCGGCAGCAGAGCAAGAACTCTTGAGTGAGGGATTTCAGGAGTTTCAGAGTTTAATTAAAACGCAAGGGAACACTGCAAAGGCTGCAAAAGCAAGGAGAGAGGGCTGGCAGAAAGTTGCTGACAAATCAAACTCGTAAGTAATTCAATAATAACAATAATAATGGAGTGGATTTATATAGCGCTTTTCAAGGCACCCAAAGCGCTTTACAATGCCACTATTCATTCACTCTCACATTCACACACTGGTGGAGGCAGCTACGGTTGTAGCCACAGCTGCCCTGGGGCAGACTGACAGAAGCCAGGCTGCCATATTGCGCCATCGGCCCCTCTGGCCAACACCAGTAGGCGGTAGGGTAGATTTATCATATCACACCATATTATCCAATATTATATTACATTATATTATATTATAATATGTTATATTATATCCCCTTTCACATTAGAGCCACAACAGGACCCACTAGAACATGGAAACAAGTAAAAGTGAAATATAAGAATATTCTACAGAATGGTAATATTTATCACTTAGATTGCTTGTCGTCTCTTGGAAAGAGACCCTGGAATACTCTGTTTGTTTGTTCATAACAGCAACCAAGAAAAGGGCAGAGCAAAAAAAAAGACAGGTGGTGGTCCTGCACCCCCTCGTCAACAAGTTGGTTAAGTGAATAATACCCTCACGGGAAAATCGATATCTCTCTATGAGCACACTGTCGCGCTGAGCTAAAGGATCCTGTCTGTCCCGCAATATATGCTGAATTCTGAGGACTCTCCTTATCAATCTTGCACCTTCCTCAATGGGTGGCTCGCGTAAACGGACAGGATATGACTGCGACAGACTTCCCAAATCCACCTTCGCTTTTATAGCCGTGGTCTCTCATCTTGATTACACGAAGTAATTTACAATTACTACTCTGAAATATGAATTACATCTGTAATAATCACATACATGTAATAGAATGTTAATAGTACATTTCCCTTTTTTAGGGAATGACCTGTATGTATCTGTGTGAAATCAATGAAAGGATCAAGTGCTGCATTATCTTTAGTTACATTGATGTTATTTATTTATGGTGAAACAGTGGTGGAATATCGCTGTTGCTTTCGTATGAATGACGCGGGCATACCTGCGTGGCCGCGATCTAATCCTGTTTACATAAAGTAAACCTGCTCCCCAGCAGGTTTACGCTTACGGCTCTGTTGCTATGACAGCAAGTCCCGGATGGGCTTCGGGGAACCGAACGATCCAGGATCACGCGAAATCGTCAACAATCTCATCCAGCTAACTCACTTAGCGCGGTACGAAGAACAGGCCCCAGACAGTAAACACTGGCAAACATTATGGAAAAATGTGGTTTACACCACTGGTTGACGAGTGGTCGCTTGCAGTCACTATGTAAAATTGGTCAAACAGTGGTATGTGACACTAGACTGAAAATCCCTTTATAATTCCTTGGTTGCAGGGGTTTTCTGTTGTTTATAAGGAAGGTGCAGACTTGTCGGAGATGAATGGTAGTGAATCTTTGAGGCAGTCACCTTCAAAGCACAATCTGTGCCTTTTAAAAAGGGATGTTTTCCATTTCTGGTGTGTGTCACACATTTTCAAGTTTCAAGTCACTACTGCTTGGTGAATCGTTGGCAAGTGTTTGCAGGCAAGTTGGTGTCTTCCATACAACCACAGCTATCTGCTAATGCTAATGACCAAACCGATTTTCATCCAGCAAAAGCCAGCAACCTGCAGCAATCACTTGCCAACCAGTGCCAGAAAGCAGTGGTTACAAAGGCCTGTGTGATTGAGGCTTGCGCTGGTGCAGAAATAAGACAATGCCAAATTTGCTTTGTTTTTACTCTATGCACATTTGAATAGATGTATTCCCTCCAAAAAGGGAGGATATATGTGCTTTTCTTGACCTTTTGACAAACTCTCTTACCACAAATGTTTTCAGATCTTTTTTTCTCTTTTCTTTTCTTTCTGCTTGAGCACTTCAGTGATGTTTTGCCACTTTTGCCACCTGCTATAGGGCAAATGACTGGGGCCTATGGTCTCAGTGCTTCACTGTGCACAAGTGCATAGAACAGACACACAGGGTAGTAATAATATGTGTATTTTTGTGTCTATTTAATCTTGATGGGATGTTTCATCTGCAGACGGCTATCACAGCTGGCCGCCTTATTGTCTGGGTGAGACTGATTGAGTCAGTGAGTGAAAGTGTGTGTGTGTGTGTCTGTGTGTGTGGGGTTTTTTTTCAGTTTCGCTGTTAGTCTGCATGCAGGTGTGTATACCAATATACAAGTTTTTGTTTACTTATTGAATAACAAATGTATTTTTATATATCATTATATTTTATATGTATATCTATATAACCACTATAGAGCAACATGGCATTGTGTACATTTGTGTGCATTGTGAATGTGTGCTGTCCATCAAGCCACACACATAGCCGTACCAAACCATTGGCTTGGTTGCTGATGATGACATATGAGTTCCTGGCCCTGGTAATGGCTGTTAAATCTCATAATTACACGCTTCTTTATTGCAATGCATAATGACCCCGCAGCACTATTGGACAATTAATTAAGATTTTCAGCCCAGGCTTTTTCAGGCCCAGATGAGGAGGTGGAATGAGGTCTAATGTTCTTGTCTTCAAGCTACGACATTATGGTATGGTGCTGTAGGAAAGAAGGCTCTGTGTGCATCCGTTTTCATCTTTGTCTTTATTTCAGTCTTTTTAAGTCGCTCTCTCATTCTCTCTGTTCTCCCTCTCCTCATTGCTCCAATTGTTGAGCCCTTTCCTTCGATGCTTGTCCTCAATGATGATATTGGAGACCATATCTCTAATCTGTGAATGGTAAATTAATCCCTGTGGAATTTCTGGGGTCCTCTCTCTATGAACAGCTACGGGGGATTAGGAAGATAAAATCAACACAGCCTTATAATCTCATATACTGACACAAGGCATGTACAGTACAGGGACCATTGTTTTAAAGCCAATGGTCAGCAGGTTTCTACTTCTTTATACATCAATAGTGCTTAACAGAAAAAAAAAGTCTGTTTCATGACCGTTAAAATTTTTTACCTCTTTTGAACTCTGTGTTCTTACTGGATATATATTTACGTACTTTTTAAATAAGCATTCATTTTTGCTGTTTGGACAGACAATGGATTTTTTCCAGAGTGTTGCAGGATATTGTTTTGAAAAGATAATCCACCAAAGGATCAATAGACTGTCACAAGTCGTGTAATTGGACAAGCTGAGAGAGTAAATTCAGCCAAATTAGATGGATAGATTAAGTTGGTGGCAATTAGGAGAATAACGTAACAAAAAATAAGTTCAGTTGCCTAATACAATTTCATTGAAGAATGAAGAAATTCATATATAAACACAAGTAATATTTACATATCTTACAATTTCAACATCGTAATCATTTTTGTCCGTGAAAGTGTTGATCAGCAGTTTTATATGTGTTTTGAATTTGTGTGTGCCATGTGCAGACATAGTGAGTTGGTGTGTAAGCTGCTCAGCTGTGTGTTGACATGGTTCCCCTGACAAATTTGTGCTCACATGCACATCCTCACAGACACACACACAGAGTGGTCATTCCTGCCGTCATGAGCATTATATTGATGGGAGGAAGGAAAGGTAGAGGGTGAGAGAAAGATAGATGGACGCAATGAAGAAAAAGTTTTTAAATAGGCAAATGAGAAATATAATCTTTGACAATATTGCATAAAGTTCTCAGCATTTATTTCTCCAAGAAATTCTCAAATAGAGCCGACCTCTGTCACTTTAGCGGTGCTCTTCATTCCCTGTGAAGTCAAGAAGGCTTGGCCCTGTGGAACTTGCAGTGTACATGCACACATACACACTCCTTGACATAGCCCTAGTGGAGCTAGAAGTGGGTAATTAAAATGTAAATATTGATATTTTATTATTTGAAATGGCTCCACTGCAATGCTCTTAATGTCACTCCATCTGTCGTCTCCACGGAGACTTGGGGTTGCCCTCGACGACCAGCTGCCCCCACCCAAGCACCCCCAACCACGGCAACAGCTATAACACTCGACAACCATCTCTGTGTTGCAGCATTTCCATTTTGGGTCTAATTAAGTGTTAAATATTAGCACCCGCAACCACTGAGGCAGCTCGCACCACACACATACACACGCTCACGACACTCATCTCCACTACAGCAATGGTAAGATTTTAAGTGTTAATCTTGCAGTGCTGCTGATGGTGTCTAATGTATGCAATTAAAAGTCAGGCAGGGCTGAGGGTTTGGTAATTAGCTGGCTGTTCACACTGATTAGAGGCTACGGCAACCCTATGACTGCTCTAGTCTCTCCCCCAGGCCACACGGAGAAAGGAGGGGGAAAAGAGAGGGGGAGTAAGGAAGGAGAATGAAACAGAAAAAGATATTTTAGCCAACAGCCCGACAGGGCATGAAAGTAAAGGTAAAATGATTTTGTGCGCAATATATGTATCTTAAAACCATATTTGTTATTTGTGTATATATATATATATATATATATATATATATATATATATATATATATATATCATGTGTTCTTTATTCTTTTACTAAATGTTGAAATCAAATACAGATAAAATATGGCATTTATGGCATTTAATTCTTCATTGTTAACAAAGTTGAGCCTCAATCTCACATAGTATTCAGCAAAACATGAAAGAAACAAAAGAAACAATGAATGCTATGAATATTTCCTTCAGTACTGTCATTTTTAAAAGTCTCTAAACCCGTTTTAACAGTGTTTTAATTGAAAAATACTACAAAGAATAGAACAGATCCTTTTTTTCCCACATATGTATGGTCAGGTTGAATTTGATACCAGTCACAAGAAAGGAAGGAAAATTTCTGTATTATAAAAACACACACACACACACACACACATTTGGTGGATTATTTCACAGCTTATCTACTTAATTCATAACAGGACAGTAACATGACTGTGTATAAAAAGAGCACCACAGAGTAAGCAAATTGTTCAATGGTTTAAGAAAAAAAAGAAGAAAAAGAAGAGGAAAAACGTGGCATTTTGTGGCTTGCTTTTGAACACTCTTGAAGACCATTAAGCACTATTATTGCTGCTTGTATAGGAGCATTGAAATCTTCTTATGCAAGGTCCAAAATTTTGGATTCAAATAATTTGGATCAGGCTTGGCTGACTGAGGTTTAGGTGAAAAGGTTTTTTTGTTGTTGTTTTTAGTTTTTACAACTTTTGAATGTTGGTTGTTACGGGATAAAGATATGAGGCGGCTTGTTATCAATGCACAATTCGAGCGCCTGATCCATATGTAACCTGCTGTGAAGGCACCAATAACAGTTGCAGGGAATTTTTTCACATTTTGCAGCAACCGTCACCTGAACGTCACAAGCTTATTAGAGCTGAGAGTTGAAAGGTCAAGGTCACTGCAAGATCTAGAAAAACAGATACTTAAGTAACTTAAGAATTCATACACTAATATCACATTTTATATTTATATTTTATATTGAAAAGGTCAAATGTGAACTTCAATTTGGAATCATGAATTCTTCATGCAGGTTACATTACAGACAATGTGATTCTGAGCAGGCATGGATTTAAACTACCACACGAGTTTGATGCAGTGACATAATTTTGACAGTGTAAGATATGGCTTGACTTGTGCGCTTAAATTGCGCTTCCATATAATGTCATATCTAAACATGATGTTTTGATAGTCCAAATAGCCGGACACATATGTGTGTAGGTGAGTATGTGTCCTGTGTGCGAGTGTGTCTTTAAGCCCCTCTAAATTAGCTGGTTCTCTGGGTAGATTTGTTTCCATCTCGTTGCGCATCTCTGTGTAATTGGGTCAGCTGGTGGATGTGTGTTCATTTGTGTGTGTGTTGTTTCAGCTTGGCCAAAGCCATCACAGGGGGTCCGTGTTCATTTTGGCCGGCGTCTGGCCGTATGGTACAGAACAGTTTGAGATGTACGCACGCACACATACACAAACGCACACGTACAAAACACCACAAGGGAGCACTTGCATTGCACAGCATGCAACAATGTGCACACATTTAAACACATACAGAAAGTGGAATGAGTGAGCGCACGGGAGCCACATAACACAGTGTGCATACAGAACAACACACACGCGCAGGGTAGCGATGTGCTGGTAACTGTGGGAAACTTCACATGTCCTCATGCAATCTCTATCTCAGTGGGCCAGTAGACTTAAATCTGTCCCCTGCAGAACACAATACGTGCACATGCTGAACATAGACAATCCACTATTCCCTTGTCACCAACAAAGCACAACTTGTTGGTAACAGAAAACAGTTAGCAACGCAGTTCTCGCTCAAGAAAGATTCGCTTCACTATGTCAGATTATGGTGAATATGCACAATTTGGCAGTCTTTTTGAAAAGAAATAGCTATGTCTCCAATTTTCAGCAGTTATTAAGATAACGTTTTTTTTATTTTACGTGACCTTCTCTTTGTTTTGCACAGGTTTACACTGTTGCTCCAGTGTTGGATAGCACATTGTCTACACTGGCGTTACATCATTTGGGTTTCTTTTTACACATTTGTTGAACGATGAGCTTTAGGTCATGACTCCCTAATTGCAGGGAAACACTTTTTGCAACTTGAAGGCAGTTTTCTTAAGTCTGTGAATTGTTTCTATAACATGGATGTTTCCTTTTAAATTTGTCCTGAGGCAATGATTCAAAAGGATCATTTGTATCACAATAAGCAAGTGTTAAGCACATTCAAGGGCCACTGCAAGACTACAGAAGGACAACGGATACAAAGCTATTTGTAACCCAATGGGACTTTTTAAAAGACATTCTGATACCAGAGCACTCAAATATTCGCCAGCATGAACTATTTTTGAAAGAAAGTCCGAAATTTTAAGGAAAACTGAATTTCATTTTACATGACAACACTTGAGAAGAGTTAAATTAGTTTCCATATTCAATCATTCTATAATTCTCAGGTGATTTTTTTTTTGTTTTGGGGGGGGGGGTTTAAATGTGTATAAAGTACACCTGGTCCTCCTGGTCATTATTTAAGTAATACACACGGCTGGTCTGCAATTTGGCCTATTTTGTCCAGGGCTTTAAATCTATTCATTCTCACCAGGACACAGACCCTCTTATGCTCAATTTAGAAAATAAAATCAAGTTAATTCAACAATAAACTTGTTTTATATGTATTTTTTTGTATTAATTATGCAGATATTATTCAAAGTGGAGCCCCACACAAAATGATCTTTAAAAAATGTAAAAGAATTGTCAGAGAACCTTTCAAAACTACATTATATATTCAAGCTATTAAGTCTGCTTGATTAGAGCTCAAAATTGTTCGCCTGTTTTGCTTCTATGGACAAAAAGACACACACAAAAAAAATCAAGACACCGCCACTTAAATGGAAAGTGTCCCATTTAACCTCTTAAGCCCCAACGCCTCCTGATATGGGGGCAAAAGGCAGGAGATCAGTTAGGCTTGGGGCTAAAGAGGTTAACCTGGGTTACAGGATGTGAATACTAGTCATGCGTTAATAACTGGTTACCAGATCACCATCACAACCGGTTTTCACACCTGTCGGAATACAGGCGCGGAGAATAGGCGTGTTGATACTTCAGTTGTCGAAGATGTACATTGCCGTCGTCATACAAATACACCGACTCATATGCGCGTACACTTCTCGGTGTATATACACAAGTATATGGGCACCCATAAGCGTCACAGTCTCTTCTCACTGGTTTCCATTTGCCCTGTAACCATGCGAAAACAAATATAGGCCTCTTAGATATGTGTGTTCGTGTGCATCTATGGAGCAACTGGGGCATGAGAGAGGGCTATCTTATGTGTGTGTGTGTCTGTGTTAGACTGTTGTGCAGTCTCGGGTGTAAACGTGCAGTCAGGACTCATTTGGCAGACAAACAGGCCGCAGGGTGGCTAGGGAATCGACGTGTGTTTGTGGGTGTGTTTGTTTTTTATGCGGGTATCTGATAGAGAAAAGGGAAAAGGAAAGAGTGCACAAGCAAGAGGTAGAGGTTAAGTTTGCATGACTGCACTGTAGCCTCTTTCTGTCAGTGCACACACATAAGTGCATCTGTACCGTCATAGGTTTGTTCTACTTTAGCAGACCACCTAAACACAAATACTAACTATAGATAAGATTAATATCCAGCCCAAAACTTGGTGTTACCAGATGGAAGCAGTTATCCAGTAATAATTTTATACGGTGCTGTTTGAAGTTCTTGCCGATATTTTTTAGGCAAATATTTCAACTTTGTTGCAAACGGCAAACAACATCGACACAAACACACTCATGCTAACTCACACAGTATGAGATGCCTTATCAACAATGGGCAGAAAGGAAATGTAATTAGAACCAAATAAGAAACCTTCTTTTGTCAAGTGAAATCACAGGTATGAAAGAAAGGTCTCCACCCCTCCCACTACCACCACTGCCGCCCTTCTTTCTAACAACTCACCCCCTTTTACTTTCTTCTCTCTTCCAACTCACTCTTTCTGATACACTCTCTCTCCCTCTCTCTCTCTCTTCCCATCAATATCTCTCTCTCTCTCTCCATCATCAGCACTAAATTCCCATTGATGTTTCTTTTCTTCTGTTGTATCGATTGCTTCATGAGAAGGAGGGGAGGAATGTAGGAAGGGAAGAAGGGAAAGATGGCGTTATCTGTTAATTAATTTGTCCTGAAGCCGGCCGCCTATTAATCAGACAGATAAGAGGCATTGGATGGCTGAACGGCGCAGACAGGCTGGTGGGGAGGGAAGAGGGAGAGGTACACACACCAACGTACACACACAAACACAGACAGAGATACGCATGCAGAGTCCCGTGGAAACATGTATGGGAATGTATGCATACACACGGAATGCAAATATGCTGATGAGTTATGTACAAATGTGCAGTTTAAGCACACATATATTCACACAAGGACAAAAAAAATTTCACACACTGCACAAATCTGCTCACACACGCAGACACCATCCTGATAAAAATCATTGATGTGCCTCAATAAGAAAAGCTGCACTTTCAGCTCAATAAATTAATCACTGTGGTTTTAATTATTGGTGTTTTCTGTGTGTGTGTGTGTGTGTGTGTGTGTGTGTGTGTGTGTGTGTGTGTGTGTGTGTGTGTGTGTGTGTGTGTGTTGCACACATCTGTACACCTTATGTATCATTAGGAGGATAGAGGACTATGCAAACAGCACTGTTAATATACAGACACTTATACAGACACTTTCCATATGAAGTTGACATTCACGGTATATTTGTGTATATGTGATTCAGTGTGTATTCTTGCATTTGTATGTTTGTGCCCACTTCTTGAGCCTTGTGTGCTCCTGTTGGTCCTGGACCAGATGCCACCAGAGGGAAGTGCGCAAATTGATGGAAATCTTAGTTCTGCCCTGAACACCTGAGTACCAAAAACACACACAAAGACAATTTAAAACCCACAACCAGTGACACCATTAAATGATATTAACCCCTCACTCATCTCGCCTTCTCTTCACTTGACCCCAGGGTTGAACAGATTCAATAAGTGTATGTGTGTTAATTTTAGCAATGCCAGTGCATATTTCCCCAGCCCACAATGAGTGGTGAAGTCCTAAGTACCCCCTAAAGACATCTGCCTCTGTGAATAAGGTGTGTGTGTGTGCGTGTGTGTGTGTGCACGAAGACCCCCCCTTAAGAAATTCACCTCTAATCCCTTCTGATGATTTCATTAAGTAGAAGAAGACACTGCCAGTTGGCAGTGATACTGCTCCCTTCACTGTGCCGTGTGTGAGTGTGCACGTAAGAGTGTACGCACGTGTGTGTGTGTGTATCAATCATACACATTTGGATTCTTTCCAGTTTGTTTCTATGCGTTCATGTTTATGTGTATGTGATATGAAGTGTGTGTTAAGAAATGTTAACAGTTGTAGATTGAATGAATTAGAGCGCATTACAAACAACAATAGCCTGCAACCTGGACATAATGAGACGCCTGCCATTACCAATCAACAAACTGTGAGATAAGAGCCCCTAATGTACATGCATGCGCAAAATACCAACACACACTCTGGCGCACCTAACATCTCAAGAGGAGGTTCTTCGCAGCAGATGTTACTGAAGAAATAGCTTCCTTCGCATCTGCCTGCTTCTCCTGGCATGATGCTTCACTCCAACACACATACACAAACACACAGTGGAGGGCTGCAGCGAGGTCTGGCAGGTGTGCTTGCATGGCAAACTGTCTTTGCCTTGCCTATGAAGGCTCACGCTCACAAACACACACACACACAGGCAGACAGGCAGGTGTGAATGGACAGGTGTGTGAGGAGAGGACAGCTGCGAAGAAAGGTGTGAGCAGGCAGGTGTTCCATTAAAGAGACAGACAGAAAGAGAAAGACTAAGAGGGATGGACCGCAAGTGAAGTGAGTGTAATCAAGAGATATGGCATGAGGAAGCAAAAACATCGCAATCAAAAAGCATCAAGCAGAAATATGAATCGTGTGTGTACTCACTGTCTGAAAAGAAATGAGTGAATGAAAGAAAGGTGAAAAGAGGTTCACAGTCATAGACAGACACTGATAGGTAAAAAGGAGACAGACAGATATACGTAGACATAGGCAAATAGGCAGACATGGATTGACACCGAAGAAAGCAGGAGTTTTGAGGCCATAGCAGCAGTTAGTGTGTGTGTATTTGAGCGGCGTAACAGCGATGGCCAGCATTGATCCTTGGAAGTTGTGGCAGGGAAAGATAAGGCCCGCCTTTCCCCAGAGAATAGCCCTGGGCATAAGAGGAAGAGGAGGAAGAGGAGAGGAGGTGGAGAACTCTAGTCAAGTGGATGGATTGAGGTTGGCCAAGAAGGGAGTGAAGCTGAGTCTTGAACCTAATACTAGCTCAAACACCTTTTAAACACAGCTGTTTTATTGCTTTTGAGTTAGTTCTGCTTTAAAAAATAAATAAATCCCAAAACAAAACCCACGTTAGAAAAACACACAGGATGCATTTTCCTCTTCGCAAAGGTTATATTTACTGAATTTTATTTTCTTTCTGAAAGATAGACTCCTTAACTCTTTGGTTTGTTCGGGTGGAAAAATTAAATTAACAATCTATGCTCTTGCTTTTCTTTTTGTCTCAATGTTTACCAGGTTTTTCCACGCTGTCTCTGGCAGACCAGATGAGTCTCCTACAGAGTGCATGGATGGAAATCCTGATCCTACGCGTTGTCTACCGTTCACTGCCCTTTGAAGACAAGGTAAGCCTGTTTGTTTCTTGGGCTCAAGTGGCCACCTCTCGTAATGCATAACTCTAAACCGTAATGCAATCTATCCAAAGGGACTGACTTATTTTTGGAGTCATTCTCAAGTGGACATTTAAGAACATGCCAGTAAATCCAGTTCTTCTGTTTTGTCTCTTTGTAGTTGGTGTATGCTGAGGACTACATAATGGACGAGGACCAGTCGAAATTAGCTGGACTTCTGGACCTGAACAATGCCATCCTTCAGCTGGTGAAGAAATATAAATCTATGAAACTAGAGAAGGAGGAATTTGTCACTCTCAAGGCCATTGCTTTGGCTAACTCAGGTTGGAATTTGTTCACTCTCAGCTGATATTTTTGTCTGTCTCCACATTTGTGTTTTACTGGTGGAAGAGTTAATCCTAGGATTCCCAATCCCATGGGGCTCATTTGAGCTGAACTATCAGAGGACCGATTTCAGTATTCTGCATTCAAACAAACACACAACTGTGACGCAACCATGTTAACACATACTCTACTAGTCAAAAGTGTGTCAAATACTGTATGCATACATAGAAAAACACATGCTCAGTGCAAAAATAAAAACGTGCCACAACACAACGTGCCAATCCTTTTTGCAATTAGCATAGTCGTCTCTTCAGATGCCTGTTAAATAAGGTGAAATCATTAGAACCCAAAATCTGTCGATAAGGCCCCCTCTCTGATGTGTCCAGCTGCATCGACAGCTGACTGACACACGCGCACACACACGCACTCTCTCGCACACACACGCCTTCTTCCTCCCATGACCCGTCTTTTGAACTTTGTCTTGGAAGCTGGCCAGCTCTTCAGTACTCTTTAATTACAAGGGGGGAGCTGTCAATACAATGTGTTTAAATGGGAGAATGCAACGAGAGAGCTTTGAATAAGGAGGGAGGGGCCTTTTGTTCTGGTTGTGCCACTAAAGGCACGCATACACATATTTACATCCATAAATGTTCCTAAACTTTCAAAAAACATACATCTGGTTATTAGCACTCAGTGAAACATTTGTGTGTGCCATTGAAAAATGTTTGCTTACACACATACTTAGATACTGCTCTGCACATGCAGAAAATATTGACATGTTGTTCCTGTGGGCTTTGTGTGACAATCAATCTCTTGCCGCTGCTTGTGTGTGTGCATTTGTGTCCATCCATGTATGTGTTTCAGTTATTCTCTGAATACTGCTTACTGGAAGTTAAGGAAATTTATTGGTTATTTCAGCTGGACAACAGAGTTAAGAATCATTATTATTTGGCAAACATCCAGTACATGGACAGGAAAATCTAATAGTAATAATATTTCATTGTTTTACAAAAGGAAATGGTGCTGACATTAGTCACAATGGCTCATTCAGCGATATTCTTTATTTTCCATATTAATTTAATGCTCCCATCTATTATATATCACAAAATACCGTCAAAGTGCAAGAAAACATCTTTCGCGGGGCTTTATATTCAGCTATAATATTTTGAACTGTTCCTCTACATGTAAAGGCTCATTGTTTGCATAGGATTTTATCAACACATACCTTTGGTTTATTTTTGTAATTGCCTTTTTGTTTTCTTAATGTTCCATTTCGACACTGGCATGACGTGAATTTACTGGCCATGTAAACGGCCAGCTACAGCATGCTCTTCATTATGATGGAAATGTCAGGTTAGTAAACTCTGTCAAAAGCAGACATCGCTCTTAAGAAAATTCACATTTGAAATCGTCATTCTTTTAACTAATTGAAATTGAAATAGCTGACAGCCAAATAAGAACTTTATATCATTGCCCAGACTCTCGAAATGCTCTTCAAGACAACAGAATGCTAGCATTAGCATTTTGAAGGGCACTGACACTAATTAATTCACAGGATGCTAATTGTGCATTAATGAAGCCAAGCCTTAAGAAATGTTAGCAAACGTGCCCCACATGTAAAGAAAGCTAAACTAGCCATGGGAAACAGGAGGCACATGTGGGGGTATGTGATTGTGTGTGTGTGTGTGTGTGTGTGTGTGTGTGTGTGTGTGTGTGTGTGTGTGTGTGTGTGTGTGTGTGTGTGTGTGTGTGTGTGTGTGTGTGTGATTCATTTATGTGCGACTGTGAATTGTGAGTTCCATGTTAACATGTTCGCTTTAACAGCCTTATGTACTTGTGCTCATTAACGTCTGCTGTTTTACTTGTGAGTTTACTGCGGGTCACAGCACAGGCAGAAGCCATGTCTACCAGCTTAAATACTAAACACACAATGCTAATCAAAAACAACGTGAAACTCATTAAACTGCAGTTTAGCTTCTGCCTATTCACTGCACAGCCCATTACAAATTCAAAAAAAAGAAGAAAAGGTTGGGGGGGGGGGGGTCTCCTCCATTCTGTATGGCATTAGCAGTCAATACTAATGTCATAATGACTTTATGGAATAAGTCTATATTTACAAAGTGGTACTGTATAAGTAAAAGTTAAATATATGGTCATATTCTGTATATACAAAAAGAAATATCAACTTAACCTTAAACTTCGTTCCCCTGCCTCATCAATACCGTTAACCACTAAGGAAAATATCATCACAGAGAAAAGTTTCTAAAAGACTCAGACCAGTGGACCACAAGTAGAATATCTGAGGACCAATAGAAGCTGATTTTTCTATTGATCCTCACAGAATCCAACCCACTGACCAGTCTGGTCCTGCATACTGATGCATGCATTATACTCGATAGATCCAGCTCAGTGTATTTGATTGTGCTAGTCCGATTGTGAGCACATCTGTGTGTATGTGGCTTTGCAGGCACATTTTATGTTGATTTTATTTCTCTGAACAATATAATTTATATATTTCATACTTGTTCCAATTCCCATCTGTGCACGTGGATGATGTGAGCATGTGTGCCTGGGAAAGCTAGTGTGTTTAACAAGTACCCAGTGGGAAGTATTTGGTTGAACTGCAATATCCTTCACTAAAAGCTTCCACCAATGGCAGGCAACAAAAGCACATACACAACACGAGACCTCCAAACAGCTAAAATGCTTCTGCTTAGGAGTATATGCATGTAGTTTAACCACTTGTATAACTGACTTTACAGATGTAAAAAAGTAAACATATAAAAGTGAAGTGTATAGCACACAGTGGACTTAGAAGGTCATTACAAAAGATCATACTGTGTTAATGTAGAACTCCACGCAGCTGACAGAGCTTACATGGAGAGCAGGCATCAGACTGTGTCATCCTTTCTGTCCACACCTGCAATGTCTGTGTGTGTCTTTACACACCCAATCATATGTCTAAGCAAATCAAATGTTTTGTAGGTGTGTGTGGGGGTGGTGTTGTTGGTAGGTGAGTGGGGGAGCGAGCTATCAATAGTTGTCTTGTGATTATTATTTAACATGCATGTAGCTATTGATCGTAGACATTGATCGGAGGTTGGGAGCTAAAGGCCAGCTCACATTAAGACCTTGCCTCCCTTAGGGGCAATATGGAGCATTATTATTGAGGGACATCATCGGGCTTTACTGCCACTGCTAAAACACACCTTACATGCCAGCTCAAAGAGAGATTACAGATGTGTGCAACCGCATACTCCTTCAACTCCCTCCTGCACCACCATATCACCCCCTACACACACAGACACACACAAACTCTCATGTGTTCCTTCATCTCTTGATCATTCTACAAGTCTGTCTGTTTTTTTCTCCACCCACTTGTCTCTTTGTCTGGCCATTCATCACTCCCACAGATTTGCACTTTGAAGGGAGGGAATAAAGGGAATATATAAACCCTGTTTTTGGATTGTTTTTTGAATCTTTGTGTGTTTAAAAGTACTAAGGAATAGGGCTACATTTGTAACTGTTCCTTTAATGCCACTAAATCAGGTTTTTGCTAAATGCACAAAGTATTTCTGCACTTTTTACAGTAGGCATGGAAATCATGAGTCGATAGAATTTATATTGATAGTATTTTCAGCCTGCACCTGCGATGCTCAGGAATATTTTCACTTTGTTTCTGCGTAGATGTTTAGTTTAATCTTTAGCACTTCTCTCCCCTCACTCACAGCAGACAATGGTGGCACGGATACAAGTCTACACTGCTGAAAACATCTCAGAGAGTTGTGGGAGAGTTTTGCAGGATCTGCTTCACATTAGCAGGCTTGACTTACTTTTAAAAAGTCCACTTTTTCATGCAATATTTCTTTTTTATCAACAGCAACAAAACAGTTATGTCACATTTCCCACTTTGGTTGAAATACAGTTCAGTAGATGTGGATATTATTATACAAAATACTTCAAATTTTTAGTCATACATTGTCTGTCCTCTTACTCCAGACTCCATGCATATTGAAGATGTGGATGCAGTACAGAAGCTCCAGGATGTGCTTCACGAGGCCCTGCAGGACTACGAGGCTTCCCAGCACCAGGAGGATCCCCGTCGGGCAGGCAAGCTGCTCATGACCCTCCCCTTGCTCCGCCAGACCTCCACCAAGGCTGTGCAACACTTCTACAGCATCAAGCAGGATGGCAAAGTCCCAATGCACAAACTCTTTTTGGAGCTGCTGGAAGCCAAGGTCTGAGGACAGGGACTAGATGGAAGGACAGCTAGAGTCTGATCCACCTGGGCTTCAACTCGAACTCTGAACATCAACTTTGAATGACCTCTTGCTCTTTTACGCGCACTCTCACAGATACATGCACACACACACTCTCACACACACACACAGAAATAGGAAGTTTGTCTGCTGACACATTTCCCTATAAATAGACGCTATCCAGACCTCTCACCTGAACTTGAAACACCACGTCTTTGACAAAAGGGTGTTGACTTGATGATCTTTTTTGGAGGAAGACGGTGACAGACTGTGTAACTCCCATTTATCAATGGAAGACGATATTTGCTAAGAGTAACTTAACAGTTCTCGCAGTGACTCCAAACACTGACGATGACAAACACTTATGCATTTAATAACAATTAGGATGTTATTAATGACAAACGCTTAAATGAGGACACGTTTAAAAGACACTGAACAGTCTTCTTTTTAGCTCTGAGAGACTGTAAGACTGCACTCGTGTCTCCTTTCCCCCTCCTGTTTCCCTCAGAGTTTTTTAGCGTTCAAGAAGAAGACGAGTGGACAAAAAACGAACACTTAGGAGGTGTTAATGACATTTATTGTTGAAGTACATGTACAATGAAATTTGAATCAATGGACAGAAAGAAAAGAAGAGGAGATTTGCCCTGCCAAAGAATGGAATCATCCATTCAGAGGATGCCAGCAAACTTTACTGTCATAACCCAAAACCATTTCTGTTTTGATCTGCCAGTGGTTTTCAGTCCTGGGCCTCAAGAGTACTGCTGGTTCTCTCTTCCTGTAATTATTAAATTGTTTTCTGGGTATTATGAAAACCAGCAGCGCTTAAGGTTTTACGGAAAAGCATTGGAAACAACTGCTTTAAACTCTTTCTGGTTCTCCCTAAATTCAATTTCCTGGTTTCCCATGACTCCCCCGCTTCAAGTACAACTTTACTGTTTGCTGTATTTGCTGACGACTGGTCATCCTGGCCTCTCAAACCTGTCTTGCCATAATATCAATGTCTGTTCACTTGGCAAAGCTAAAAATTGTTTCATATATTCTAACCACATGAGGTGTGATTAATTCGCAGAGTTTAAAAGTATACATATGACTCCTTAGTTGCTAACAACAGAATACAATTTGATTGAAACTTCATAAAATTGTCAAAGATACATGGCTAACAAACAAATGTGGGCTGAGTTCACATTCTGTGTATAGTGTATAATCGATGAAAAACACCTCTTGTGTTCAGACGTGTATTTGAACAATTTTTAGCAGTTTTGTGGCCCTGATTTGCAGCTCTTCACATACCAGTCAGTAGGGATTTAAGTCTATCAACGTGCCATTAGTAGTCCAACCCAAGCTCATTAGCCACACTCCAAAAACTCAAAAGTCTCACCTCTGTATTACCCTCCTCATCCCGTTGTGTTCACGACTACCAGCTCATCTCCTGTGTCAGTACAGAGATATTCTTGTGACTCATTCAGGGAGTGTAGGGGGAGCCGCAGTCACTCGGCGCAATTCAAACCAGAAGGAAAGGTGTGCTGACAAAACTGACTGAAGAATACGTATTGTTGCTTTAAAACTCCTCGATCTTTTTTCTTAATTTCTACCTTGAAAATAATCTTAGTGATGATACCAATATTAGGGTTGTAAATAATTGTCATCCTGTATATGACATATAACATGGCTTTGTTTTTGTTATTAATATTGTCTTCTTAAAACTGAATCAATCAATATGTCTTTCCTTTTTTCTATCAGCTTGACCACTTTCAGCAATTATCATATATATATATATAAAAATATAACAAGTAATAATGTATTAACAAATCAGCGTTTATCTTAGAAACTCTGAGCAATAGTGGTTTTCAAGGAGGGGTTTGTGTATATGGACTAAGTCTGCAATATTAACATTACATGCCAGTCTTAAATTCGGGAGAAAGGGGGATGAGGATTTGGAGGAGAATGTGTCGCTTCTCTTTCTCTCTGTGTAACTTGCCATAAGCTATTAGATAACAGTCACTGGGCATTTCCTTTCATGACCGTTAAGAAGAAAAATACAACCCAGGAATCTATTCACTTAAAAGCTGTGTAAAGGTTGCAACTGGGAGAAGTAATACAAGCAAATAAAAACAAAAAGATCCAGCATCCAATTTGCAATTATCACCTTCTGAAGTCCGCACCTTTCATGTGACCAGGCTTTTTTTGCATTGGCATTTGATCTGATTGAACCAGGACAATTCTTGTAGTGAAAAAAACACTTAGATAGTACACAATTTTCTCTCATTTGTGGCTTGAGGTGCAATTCTTTTGGACATGTGACTGAGTGTGGGGACCATGAGAGTACCTTGACTAAATTTAAATCTTTGCTGAGGGGTACAATGGTGCTAGCAAAATCAAAATGTCCTGTTACCTCACTACCCCATTTCCTGAAACACTTGATTTTTTTTGAGGAGTTGAAATTATGAAAGCTTTTAGCCTACGTACAACAATTACCGTATTATGTCATTTAAATCAGCTTCTGTATAAATTGATCATGGGACGCTAATTACCTCAGCTGAATACAACAGTAATTTATATAATTTAACATTGATCATTTGTAAAAAAAAAAAAGAAAAAAGAATAGGTAATGTTGCTTGTTAAAAATTCTGACCCTTTCTGAATTTTAGACAAAAAATGGAAACGCTGAGCTGACAGGCAGCTGTCTTACAAAGAGACACTAATTTTATGGTTAAGTAAAACTGCATACAGTGTGGTTGAGTTATCACAGCTTTAACAGGTAAAAAGTTGATGGATTTTTTTTTAAATATATATATATATATATTTATGCACTTTCTAAAGCCAAGTAAGGATGCCAAAATGTGTATTTTACATGACAGCGTAATCTAATATAAAATGGCAACTTGTCACAGCTGAGGAGTGCTGCAGTTTAAAAGTAGTTGATCTCTAACATCACACTTTCAGTATCAGCCATCAGTATTATTAGTAAGGGGTATTTTCTCAGCCTTCTTAAACATTGTATATTGTAAATTATACAGATTATAATTCTAACATAAGACATTTTATTGGACACAAAATGAAAAAAAAAATGGAAAAAAAATGTAGTTCAACCTGTGTGTTTCATGTTTGCTGTTTTTTCTATCAAGGAAAAAAATCTCTCTTTGGTTCATCTCTTTTTCTTTTAGGTCTTTTTTTTTATGTTTGAACTTTTTTCTCCTCTGATGAGTCCTCTAAGGCGTTGCTGTGTACTTTTTCTTGTGGTGATTCCCGTTCTTGTGCTGTGTGCTTCTTCTTTAGACAACACAGAGTAGAGTAGAGGCCATGTTGTCTATCTGTCTGTCGGATCAGTCCGCCGGGGGTCTGGGCACCGGATTCTCTCACAATGAACCGAATCGTATATAAGGCTCTTCTGCTAGAAATTTAACTAGACCACCAGGATCAAATTACAGTATCCATCTTTACCAAACTATACATAAATAATTAAATATTTAGTATCTAAATGAAGAAACACCTTAACAAGTATTTAAAAAGGGATCATTTGTGTAACTTTCCTGTAGATTGAACAGTATATTGTATATCTTTAGGTTAAATAAAGCTGAAATGAAAAGGACATTTGAGTAATTCAGAACTGTAGGTGACTCTTTTTTGATAAACTCGCTGTACATAACTGCCTTCCATACAGCTCAGCGAAGTCATTATCTTTGCTGTTTTCAGGCAAAAAGAGAAAATACTAAACCAATTTTTTTTTCGTCCCTGTTTCCTGGAAAATATCTTGCTTTACAATAGACAGTGAAAAACCTGTGTGGCTTGATGGGAAAGACATGTTTTAAGAAACATGTTTAATTAGCACTCGCTGCTGCTCTTTACCATATATTCATTGCATTGTGGGGCACCAGGTTTTGCAAAATTCATATTGAAACTCAAATTTTCCCCAACTTGAAATAACATGTGATTACCCTACCTGCTAAAATAAATTTCTGGATCCATACGCTGTGATGCAAACACCATGATTTCAAATATTCTAGTGTTCAACAAAGGTTTTAACACATTTTTAAAAACATGATTATACAGAAAAAAAGGTTTCACAAGTAGGAATACGTGATATTTTTATGGTCAAGCTTCGAATTGCATAACAACAAATGTATTTTGACTGTAACATAGAAAAGTGTCCCCCTGGAAAAAAGGATGGTATTCATTACCACCAACTGTACATTATGCCACATACAACAAATGGAAGAAAGGTGCTCTTTTTCTTACTCTTGTTTTCTGTTGCTGTTTATTTCTTTGTCAGTTGCCCAAAAATTGTGCGTACTCCTAAAACAATTCACTAAGAAAGCTGTTCAAGTGATTAATGCAAAGCTGAATCTGGTTAGTAACCACGTTTGACATTCATATTAAACGTGATTCACAATGATGCCATTTTATTTTGTTTACTGCTGTCATTTCAGATGACGAATGCTAAATTTGACCAGGAAAAATTTTTGGAAGGGAAACTATGTATTTTGTCCAGAGGTTTTGATGTAATCTGCTGCTCATAGCCACAATATGATTTAATTGTATTTTTTCTTCTTGTTAAAAAGCAATATTTTGAAGACTGTACAATTATGAGGCAAGTGTTGCACATGTCGGGTCATAGATCCAAATACTAAATAATCTATTAGAATGATTCTGTCATTAGTGTTAACAAGGAAAGGCAAGGAGAAGGAAGGAGCAGCTGGGTTTTTGCAGAGCCACTGGTACAAACCATTTGAGCTGTTTTCACTTTGGACATCAAGTTATTGCTCTAATATGGATCAATTAGTTGCGACCACTTCACGTAAACAGTAGATTAGCTTGAACAGAATGATGACTTATTGAGCCACAGTAACAAAGCAGGTTTGTCCACTTTCCATGGCTGCCCCTGAAAATTGCACATAAACAGTGTTTATCTACAACTCTGCAGTGTATGGTCATTTAGTTGTATTTAGTCCCCAGGTGCAAACGCCACCCGTGCTGCAGCTTACCCTGCAGCCTGAATTTGCAAACATGAAGACTATATTTAAGAAAGGGAGAAAGTTTGGGAACATTTGGATGAAAGGGAAGAACAAAAAGACCCTTGAGTGGTGAAGAAGAGTTGATGAAAGACGTCCCTGTAGTGTTATTTAAAAACATGTCCGTAGGTTTTAGATGTGCTTCACATCATTAAATGAGAAAAAAAAAAGACAAACAATTACCTGTATATTTTTGTGATGTGTATCATACAAGTGTGCTCAAACAATAATGTCCATTCGTGTAAATGTATTTATTTCACATTGTATATATTGTTCAATGCAAAAAGAGAGACCTATGATTCTGTAACTTAAACTACTATGGGTTAAAACATTACATGTGTTACTCCAGACTATGCCTTTCAGGATTATTACAGTAGAGCAATATCAATTAAAAACCAGGCTTCCAGTTTTGACATCTGTCTTGTGTCTGATTCCTGATTCTTAATCTTGTGTCTGTTCCTTGATTGTTTTATACACACAGCAACATGTGCATTTAAGCACGTAGACAGCCGAGCATCAGAATAAGCTAAGAAAGATTGATTTAAGTGAATTTCTACATGGCATGGTGGTGGGCACCAGACAGGTATATGAGTATTTTAGAAACTGCATATTTATTGAGATTTTACTACACAATCCTCTCTAGGGTTTATAGAAAATAGTCCAAAAAAATATCCAGTGAACCGCAGCTCCCTGGGCTTCAAGCTGATATGGAGGCAACAGTAACTCAAATAACTACTCATAACTTGTGACCAAGGTATGCAAAAGAGCATTTCTGAACAGTCAGCCTTGAAGTAGATAAACTACAGCAGCAGAAGACCACACTATATGCAACTAAGAACACTAAACTGAGGCTACAATTCACACAGTGTCACTAACATTTTGGTGGTGTTGCATCATGGATCTGCAGCCGACAAATCTGCAGCAACTGTGTGTTCTGTCTGCTGTCATGTCAATAAGGACTAAAATCTCTGAGGAATTTTTCCAGCACCTTGTTGAATCTATATCATTAAAAATCTGTTATGAAGGTAAATCAGGATCCTCTAGTTACAAAAAGAAGTCTGGATGCCTAAAAATAAAGAAATCCCCCACTTCTCACTTCATTTATTTTCTCAGTAAACACTTTAAATGTAAGGTCTCAATCATAAGTTTATAGCCTTGTTTATAGAATAGAATAGAATAGAATAGAATAGAATAGAATAGCCTTTTATTGTCATTGTACATCTACAACAAAAATATGGATGGTCCACACCAACTGTGCAGGAACAAAATTTAAATACTAAGACAGCATGAATAAATAACAAACAGGAGAAATATATACAATCAATTGGAATATATACAAAACAAGAAAAAGGGACACATTGGAGAACAAAGTGCTTGGAAGTAGCGTAAAGGACTTGGTCTTAGTATAGTCTGTATGTTAGTGGCCTGAGTGATGAGGTTCTCAGACCATGGCTGAGACCGGTGAGTGTGGGGAGACAGTGTTTGTTACCAGTCCAAATGGCCCAGGGAAAGAAGCTGTTTGTGAGTCTGGAGGTGCCGACCAGAGGGCAGCGGGTCAAACAGGTAGTGGGCGAGGTGCAAGGGGTCACCTGTGATGGCCCTGGTTTTTCTGAGACAGGAGGATCTGGTGATGGCCTCCAGGGGTGGCAGAGGGCATCCAGTGATTTTTTGGGTGGCGTTAAACACCCTCTGTGCAGCCTTCCTGTTCTCAGTAGTGGCCCCTGCGTACCAAACACCCACGCAGAAGGAGAGCGTGTTATCCACTAAGGAATGGTAGAAGGCCAGCAGCAGCTTCCAGTCCAGGTTCTTCCTCAGGACACGGAGGAAGCGCAGTGGATGTTGGGCCTTCTTTACCAGTGCATTTGTGTTGCGGGGCCAGGTAAGATCAGCAGATATGCATAAGAACTCGTAAGAAGTGACTTCTTACGCATGTACCAGTGTCTTACATGATGGCTTCGTCTAGTCAACCAACACCATCCTCATGTAGCTCTTCCTGTTCTTCCAGATGGCTCACCACTCTGTGAACGGTGATGTTGATGGCATCTTCCCAGGACTGAATTGCTCGGTAAGCAAACTGGTGGGAGTCAAGGGAGGGGGGTAGACAGTCTCTGATGTGTTGACACACAATCTGCTTGAAACACTTCACGGCTACAGATGTGAGGGCTATAGGTCTGTAGTCATTGAGGCTGCCTATAACAGTCTTTTGGGAATGATAGTGGAGACTTTCAGACAGGTGGGAACGGTGGCATGAGTCAGGGAAAGTTGTTGTCTGTGAGGAAGCCCTCTATCCTCCTCCTGTAGGCCTTCTTGGCCTGTTTGATTCCCTCCTCAGGTTCGCTCTGGCAGTGCTGTATAGAGACCTGTCCCTCAGTCTGAAGGCTGAGTTGTGAATTTTGATCAGAGCCTATACTTCACTCGTCATCCAAGGTTTTCAGTTAGGATGGTTTCAGTCACTGTCACATTGTCTACACAGCACTTAATGTAGAAAAGGACAGACTGAGTGAAGGTCTCCAGGTCTACTGTCCCATTAAGGGTAAAATAGACAAAGAATTTTACGTTTTTTTGTGGGGGAGTTTTCAAAAAACCAAGATAACGCTACCAAAATACAAAAGTCAATATCAAACATGACTGACAGCAATCAACCTTACAAGTTATTACATCAGAACTTAGATCAAACTAGTCAACTGGAGTTCCACAAGAGGAAAAATCTAATCCAGTTCACAAAGACAACAAAGAAGAGGACACAAAGATTGTTGCCAGCATCGCTCATGGTCGGCCCTCCACTCTGAAGTCCACTATGGTCTCCACTTTAACTATCTACTAGACAGATTAGCTAACTGTCTTTAAATATTGTATGTAGAATGCTATGTACAAGCTCAAAAACGGTGATCTTCACAGTAGAACATATTTGTTATTCAGAATCAATATCATCATTACAGTAACTTTTTAATGTTACAGTCTGATGAAGTACAGCATTACAAAGTCACTATCCTTTGCAATTGTCTTGCTTTGTTTTAAATTGGATTGAAGTGTTTTGCTGAAAGGAACTACAGCAGTGGCAGCAGCAAGGCAAGGGTGGCATTAATATTTAATTTGGCAAACACTATTTTATCCATCCTCTAGTGTATTAAAGAATCTGAGAACAACCTCACATTTTAGAACCATAGACCACTATCATCCATTACAGAGCTGCTTTTTGTTACTAATCCCTAAAAATAAGAAAAATGAAATATAAAAAAAGATAAAGAGTGATAGAAAGGCAAAAGCAGGGAGAGTAGGAGGAGGGAAGAGAAAGTAGTAACAGCTTGCTTCTGTGGGTGGCTAACTACTGTCCATTCTGAATGGCCAGATCTGCTCTTGCCAAGGGCGCTACACACACACACACACACACACACACACATGGATTAAGACATGCTGTGTAAGAGTAAAAAACAAACATAAGCTGTCAAGATTGCATTTTTTGTGAGTTTTAAATCATTAGCTTCTGCACTTTTAAACTTTTTTTTCAGACATTCTTTTTTTCTTACTTGTCCACCATTACTTCCTTTTATTCCCTTTCTTGTTGTCACATTTACACCTCTTAGTTCTCTGTTTCTAGCTCTCTAGCCCCCCCCCCCCTCCCCCCCCCAATAGCCAGCAGCAGTAAATGGGATGCAGAGGCCAGATATTTAATGTAGCAAAGAGCCATGAAGCGTTTTAAGAAGCCTTTTCCTAACAGGGGGAGCCCTGACCTGCAGGCAAATATTTTTCAACCAGATGACATAAGAAGATATTAGTGGAAAGAGACCGATATATTTATTTCTTTTTTTTCTTCTCTCTTTCTGTGATTTCCTCTTGTGCTTTTCTATTTGGGCTGCTGCCTGGTCATTCAGCCCACTGCACATATGTTTTATTTTACTTGCTTTTCTTTTGGAGTTAATTTATTTTATTTTATCTTTGATTCATTATTATGATACGATAAAAGCTACTTGAGCATTTCAGCTGCCGAGGGGCTCTTATCGTTAACCTTGTGGAACGCATGTAAGAGTGAGTTCCACACGTCGCATCGCTAATGGCCAACTTAACTCCTTTCTTCTCCTCCTCCACCTTCTGGCTTCATCTATATCTTTCCTGCCATCTCTGTCCTTTTGAAAGTGCTGTTCATCTCTTCATCATGCTTCTTCACTACCTCCTCTTTTCCCTCATAAACTCCTGCTGTATTTGCTTTAAACTCTTTTTTTCCCCTATTTTCTCAGTTTAGTATTCACATTGGCTACTTTCTTTTTCTGTGCATGAAAATAAAACTCAGCATTGGTCTGTTTTACTCTGCTCAGCATAACTGACTAATAAATGACACAGGTTTTTTGAGACTGTTGAACTTAAGCTAAAAGGGGGCTCTAACCCTGATCTGTCACTGTTGATAACTGTGATAAGCTGTGCTTTTTTCAGCACTTTAAAGCTCAGCTGTCTGTTAGGACTTTCTCACTATAAGTGACTTGTCCATTGCAAACATTTTTGGGGGTCCCACTGAGTTAAACTTTCAGCCCCATTTCATTTGCCATTTACCTGCATAAAGTTTCACTGTTATGCTAGTGATATACAGCTATAACTGCCCATAAGACCTAATGACACCATTAGTCTAGACAGTTCTAGAAAGTGCCTTAAAGATATGAGGTGGTGAAAGTTGCCAGTATTTGCATAATGCACATTTTACTGTAAATGGGTACATTTGAAAAAATGGACACTGGGACTTAATGATTGAGAAAATAGCTTGGTCGTAGTGGCAATATTAATCAAGTACAGAAACACTAACATTTTTTAAGATTCAAGGTACAGTTCATTGAATCAATATTGCAAACTCAAGTTTAACCCAGTGAGATAACCTGTGCTGAAGCTGCAGAGGAGAAAGAAGCAAATCCTGTGCCTTTAGATGTCTATAAATGTTATTACACACACTTCTAGTGTGTACAATACAAAATGACTTGAATGTAAGTATTTCCATGTTTCCATTGTGCATAAATTTATTGTTTCTGGACAGTGTTTGGGTTTTTTTTAAATCACCTTCTTGTGCACTCATACAACTTAAGTTTAGCCACCATTAGCTGTCCCCAGCAAAATGTCCCAAGCAGCAAGTAAAACACGATGGCTGGGTGACGGTGAGGAGGAAGTGTAGCCCTAAATAGAAGCCCCCAGCCCCCGTTTATGTCTCTCGTTTTTCCTCACTTGGCAACACACTGGCTGAGGAATAAACTCTGTTGACTGGCAATGTTTTGAGACATGTGAAGCTAGAGACACCAGCAACCATAGTGAATTGTCTTCCAGGGAAAAGGGGAGGCAATGCTGAAGGAAACCTGAAATTCCATAAAATTATGAATCACATCGGCAGTAATAACATCCATTTATGGCAATCAGAGGTCACTAAAATGTATATTAAATCTGTGTGTACCGTTGCCAAAACAATGTCGGACACTGTCGCTTTCTCTGGTCCACTTGCCAGTTGGACCAGGAGTGACATGTTTAGCTGCATGTTCTCTCTAAACTGCTGTGTGTCCAAAACATTATATGGGCTTTATAGACAATTGGGAAATTTTCTGAAGAAAACCTGGTCTTGTGTGGAGTCCTCGAAGCACAGGCTAAGGAGAGGCAGTAGCAGCAATCTTCCACTCCAACTTATTAATCAACCAAAGACCCAGTTTTAAATGAAGAAGAAGAAGAATTCAAGTCACTTTTCTTTCAGAGCTCCTTAGATTACCCTGACCTGGATGACTGAGAACCTACACAGAGATTACAGAAACAGCATTAGTGAAGGTTACAAATGATCTTCGTATGGCCTATGACAGTGGACTCATCGCTATGCTTGTCCTACTAGACCTCAGTGCAGAGTTCGATACTGTTGACCCCAATATTTTATTACAGCGATTATAGCATGCTCTGTGCTGCAGTGTTGTGAATAATACCACTAATAGATTCCTGTTTGTTTCCATAAATGGAGAGTCCTCTTCAAACACTAAGGTTAATTATGGAGTTGCACAGAGTTTCGTGCTACAACTAATTCTGTTTACATATCACACATTTTCACTGCTATGCAGATGACACCCAACCTTATCTATCCATGAAGCCAGATAACACACATCAATTCATTAAACTGCAGGAAAGCCTTAAAGTCATAAAGACCTGGATGACCTCTAATTTCAAGCTTCTACATTCAGATAAAACTGAGGTTCTTGTACTTGTCCCCAAAATCTTAGAATTATGGTATCTAACTAGATGCTTTGGGGGCGATTGTAGCTCAAGAGTTGGCAGTTCGTCTTGTAATTGGAAGGTTGCCGGTTCGAGCCCTGGCTTGGACAGTCACGGTCGTTGTGTCCTTGGGCAAGACACTTCACCTGTTGCCTACTGGTGGTGGTCAGAGGGCCCGGTGGCGCCAGTGTTCGTCAGCCTCGCCTCTGTCAGTGTGCCCCAGGGCAGCTGTGGCTACAATGTAGCTTGCCATCACCAGTGTGTGAATGGGTGGGTGGCTGATTGTGTAAAGCGCTTTGGGGTCCTTAGCGACTAGAAAAGCGCTATACAAATACAGGCCATTTACCTTTGTCTCTAATCAGAGTGTGACAAATCTTAGGTTTTGTTTTTGATCAGGATATGCCATTCAATGCGCATACTAAACAAATATGAAGGAATGCTTTCTTCCATTTGTGCAATATCTCTACATTTAGAAAAATCCTGTCTTAGAGTGTTGCTGAAAAACTAGTTCATACATTTATGACTTTTAGGTTTGACTACTTTGTTATTATCAGGATGTCCTCAAAAGCTCCCTGAAAAGCTCCTCAGTATTCACTCTGTTGTTTCTATCCCCAGTCTGCTGCTTGTTTCTGTGTTTGTTTATCTCTGTCTTTGTGTCAAGCTTGCATGTCCTTGTCCGAGTCTTGGTGTGCATCCCTCATCCTGTTTTATGTTGACAGTTCCTCAACCCATGCACACTGCGTTTAGTTTTGCTTCCCCTAATTCGTTATGCCTTATTTGTCCCTCCTGTATTCCCATGTGTCTACACCTTTCCTAATCACCCTCATGTGTATATATTGTGTCAGTTCCCTTTGTCCCTCGCTGGAACGTCAATTCTTCTCCCTCCATGTTTCAGGTTTCAGGTGTCATGTTTCATGGTCCATGCACACAGAGATCATGACCGTTTCACCCATACAGGCTTCTCTTCAGTGACTCCCTGTTAATTCTAGAATCAAATTTAAAATCCTTCTTATCACATACAAGTTCTTGAGTAATCAGAACCCAGTAGAGCACTTCTCTCTCAGATTGCTGGTTTGCTTTTAGTTCCTGGGGTATTTAAAAATAGAATGGGAGGCAGAGCCTTCAGCTTCCAGGCCCCTCTTCTGTGGAACCAGCTCCCAGTTAGGATTTGATTTGGAAAGAAACTTAAAATGTTATCCCCATCGAGGCTTGTCTCCTGGTAGGGGAAGACCTTGTACCTTTTCAGAAATCTGTGATTTATTTTCTAATGTGGAAAATTCAAGTATCACAGTTACACAAACTGACTTCTATATGCAGACCTCATACTGGAAATTTTAGAGGGCTTTTTGTTGTGTTTGAGAAGAAGTCTGGATGTGATTTTCACCCCCTAATCTAGTAACAAGCAGGGTAGGTCTCCAAGGATGACCATATCTGTTTTAAACTCAAAGTCCTGTAAAGTGCTAATGTGTGGCAGCTTTGCACTGATCACACCAACAATGGTGTTTCGAAGGCCAGTTTTGGTGCTATTTAACCTCACACACACAGACATACATATATGTGCATGTGTGCGGACGTTTGTGTGTATTGCTTCACTATATGTGTGTGTTTTATTCCTGTATCCCAGTATATCAGTGGTGGAGTTCCCTTGGGTTTCACAGGCCTAGTGACACAGACTCACGGTGGTAATGGCCTTTCGAAAACATCAAACTCCCCTGACATACACTCGAAAAGAAACTGATAAAGAGACCAACACTCCAATATGAGCATGTCTACACAAAACAATCAAACAAATATTTATATGTTGGAGTGTAATAAATGAGGAAATTCAATGTTAATTGAGTCAGTCTCTTTTTTACTACTTTTCTTCTCCTTGATCCTCTCTCCCTCAAAATGCATGGAGTTTACATTAATACCAGCAGACCAGACTGCTTGCAATATTTTAACAAATGTTCAATCATTTACTTTTTCTCTGTTCTTTTGCTACTCTCATTTTGCTCATTTTACATTATATGCCTCTCTCATTCACTCATTCGTTTACTTCGTCCTATGCTCACTCTTACTATAAATCACATGCCTCACTTCTATCTCTCGCTTCTTTCAATTTTTTTCCAACATCCCATCCACTTGTGTCATCCCATTGTCCGTCCTTTTCCCTCTCTTTTCCCATTCTCTCCCCCATCCCTCAATCACACAGGGTGTAAAGTGGCTTGGTGGCTGCGTGCATTTGCGCTGCATGTGCAAGCTATAAGAGGGTCAGCTGTCTATTTGCACTTTTAACGTCTTAACTCTATACGATGGGCCATTTATTTTCACTCTCATTTCTCTCACTCCCTCTCTCTGGTCCTATTGCCATCCTCTTTCTCTGTCTATTGCTCTCTATCTCTCTCTTAGGACAGTAAATGTTTTAACTCTCCATTCTATGGGCCATTCATTAAGTTAGTGTACTTTAATAAATAGTCTGATGTGTCACTGGCCAGTGAATTAGTGGCACTTTAAATCCCCCACCAGTGGCCAATAGATAGCTGGAAGGTTTGATATACAGCAGTAACTCTTTTCAGAAAACTAATTAGAGCTTAGAAGGGTTGATATTTACATTAACATGTGTAGTATTAAAAGCACAAATTCTTATTACTGTATAGAAACATGATTTCTAAATTCTAAATTCTCTATATGTTCCATATTCTGCACAGAACAGCTGACAGATTAGACAGACAGCTGAGAAGTGGATATTGAAGTGCATTAAACTTAAATGCTGTTTAATGGCCACCAGAGGGCTACTTCTGCAGCTGCAAAAAAACCCCAAAATTTTGTAGAGGTCTAATGGAAAACAAACCCTTAGCCTTCTTGATCCATATCAATAATTTCCCGATGAGTTTATGCACTCAGCTGCAAACTTTGTTAAATATGGTCTCCATCAGTGTCCACAAGTACAAAAAAGCAGGGTTTGCTTTAGTGTGGGCAAGTCTTGAGATGGACACGTCACTCCCATATAAATGTATAGTTACTTGGCTTTTCACATTCAGACCCACCTCAAACTTACTATCCTACCATATACAAAAGCCAAAATGTTAAGGTTTAGATGAAGCTTTTAACCTAACAGCTTTTACCTTAACAGTTGCCTTTAGCTTAGTTCAGTTCAGTGTTCAGTTTTGTTGGGCTGGGGTTGGCATACACTCACCTTTAACATCTCTCTGGATTCTTGACTAGATTTGCTTTAGCATGCTTCCTGTGCCTGTGGTATCTCAATTCTGTTAGACGCATTATGCAGCTGTTTCCATCTTGTATGCAGTTTGCATTTCTCCATTTTCCTCTTTTGTGAAATAAAAATTTCTACATCTCCACTTCTTTTGTTTTCCACACTTTATGCAGATGACTAAAAATGTGATTACAGTTACAACCTGTTACTTTGGAATGTGTTACACCCGACACTGCTCACCATCCTGTATATGTAAGTAAATGAGAGTCTTTCGTAACCAACAGCTTTGCGTAATCTTCATATAGTTTTCATACTATTTGCATACTGCCCCATGCCCATTTCTTTAGCTAGGTTAACACGTTTACCTCCATGTGAAGCAGACAAAGTGGTGGCAGTGTTGTAAGAGAGATGTCTGTACCTCTAAGTTAAACCATAAAGGAAAAGTCTGTAAAAGACTGTAAAAAATTGAATAATACTGCCTGAAGTCCAAACAGGAATCCAGAAGAGAGGCAGCTTTCCAAAGTGTTGTCATGGTCCTTGGTCTGGTGACCCAGTGTTTATGTTTGGACACTTGGGTCCTTCTCTCACCACTCCACACGTCTGCAACTGCAGCTCTGACGAGTGTTTCCAGAAAATTTGGACTCAAAGAAGAAAAGGAACCAAACAAGTGAAAGACAAGGACCATTTAAGATAAGATGAAATAACCAATAAAAGAATAAGTTTACATTTTTAAAAGTTCAAGCTTTTCCATATTTTGTTTTCTTTACATGCATTTTTCAGATTGTAATTCTTGTATACAAATACTGATACAGTTACAGATTTTTGCATGCAACTGTCATATGCATAATTTACACACAGATTTGTCGATATGTATTGTTTTTAAATGAGACCCATTGAGAGATGATTGCAATTGTTAAACTTGCAATCAACTCCAGATTTTCTTTTATCTGTTTGTCATGGAATCAAAAGGGAACTGGTCAGAAATTAAGAAAAATCTCCAAACAAAATGACATAACTCACAGGAGTATACTTAGCTAGGCACTGAGAGGGAGAACAGATGCTCTGACAAAGACTAAAGGAAAGGCAGCACTATATATAAACACAGAAGGGCAATCAGGGGAGTTAAAATAGCCGGCGAAAATGAGACACAGCTCAGCGGAATCAGATGACAAGACAAAGGACGTAAAACTTAAAGCAAAGCAAGCTACGAATAACTATAAAATAAGTAAATAAACACAGACATGAATGAACTTAATACCAGGGAATTGATATGAGAGGGGTGGAAAAAACACAGAGGAAGCTAAATTCTAATAGTAACACAACAAAGAACAAGGCTGAGTACATTAAAGGATACGTGGGAATACATGAAGCAAATATAAACACTAAACAAACCAAATATCATATAGAATATTAAAATGCACTAATATTAAAAAAAGAAGAAGAACAACAAAAGAGATGAAAGCTTTTAAAGTGTCTTTTCCTCTATGTTTCTTTCAAATCTGGACTCTTACAGTTACTTGTCACATTTATTCTGTCATTCTTTTTAAGAAATAAAAAAATTATGTGCATTTACAGCATACTGGGTTGATTTTAATAGGTGACTAAAAGTGTTGATAGTTTTTGATGTGCCTCAAGCTAATATTATAGCCTTGATGGGGGAAAGGTGACAAAATGTGTGTGTGTGTTTGTGTGTGTGCGCGCACGTGCATGCACTTGTGTATGTGTGTCTGAGACTGAATGATTATATGTATGTGCATTGTCAAGAGAGGCAGGAGGTTAATTCAATCCTATAGAAACACAGCATGGACGGGATTGGACAGCACAGCCCTGAGGGTGTCACTGGCCTTAACCCCAATAGGGGACAGAAAGCGTGCCCACACACACACATGCACACACAATATGGACACTATGACTTGAGGGTATGAAATGTGAAAAGCTTGGGAAAAGCCAAATTGTTTTTATATCTACTTTCTGGTGCATTTCATTTGGAGGCTAGGAGGATAAATGATGAACATGGATTAAAATATATATTTCTATTTATAGAAAATGCTGCATAAAACAAGGACAAGAAAGAAGAGGACATTTAGAGAGAAGCGGTGATGGAGAGCGGTAAGAGGGTTTGAGGGCATGGGGAGGGGACAGGGAAATGGAGAGATGAAGAAAAGAATGAGTGGTGCCTGCGGAGAGTTGGATGTGTGGGATAGGTGCATGGGTGTAGCAGAGAAGTGACCGAAATAGCGAGTATAGACAGCAGGATGACGCAAGCGTCAGAGGAAAATGGAAGAGATAGCCTAAAAATAAGCAAAGCATCAGCACAGCAAACTACATTTTCACTCACACCAGCAAATGTGCCAGCAGTGCATGTTGCTTTGGGAGTTTTTTTTATGAGATTAGATGAATATGCATTGTTTCATGACAGCTACTTTAAATAAGATTTGACAAATGGACTAAAAAGACTACAAAAAATTTGGTGAAGAATTTTAATGCTTTAAAAAAAGGTATTACATCGCGCTGGTGCCAAATTACTGTGGAGCCTGAATTTTTTTTTAGAGCTTCTAAAAGAAGATGCTGCGAATTTTGATTATCACTGTGATCATATGAGTCATGGGGCCTTGGAAGTGTGACCAGCCAGTGACCAGTACTTTTTCACAGATGATAGGTGTTGATTTCAGGGGGTACAGAGAATACGTTTCCCAAAATGTTTAGAAAACGTTACCGTTACCACCAACAATCGTTTTTGAAAGAAATATTAAAAAACTTTTGTGATAAAAATTAATTATCACTGGCATACATACTTGCACACTAAGTGTTGTAATCAAAGCTGGCATATGCACAACAGGCCTTTGTTTTTTTGCCAAAAAAACTTTAAAACCTACTAAGTTATGAGACTTGATTTCACTGCGTGTTCCTGAATGGTAATGTTAAACTTTGTATTTATCTTTTTTTTTTTCTACATTACACAGAAGAAGTAGGTCCACTATTTGGTTGTACTGGAAACTATTGGGCTGTACTAAATAAGCCTGGTGTTAAATCGCACCAAATCACAACAACAGTTATCTCAAGGCACTTTATTGCTTAATTGCATTGAGCAAAATTCATATTTGAAATAAACCAGAGGAAAAAAAAAATAGTTGGTGTTGACAGGACATCAAGAAAGGGATAATGCTATAATGAATTTTTGGTGTTGATGCCTTCTATTTGGTGAAGTCTCACTACTCTGTGAGGACTGTAAAAGATTTGTCACCTAATCTAAAGTATGGTGATCTGACTGTCCAACACGACTGTCTACTGAAGGTACTGGGTGTTTTGGCTCAATAATGCCACAAAAGACATCTTCTGAATATTTTGTCAATGTGGTATTCCTTGAAAGACAAAGAAAAACATGATGATTGAAAACTGTGCTTTTTTTTTTTCATAAACCCCTATTTTTTTTCCCCCTTGTTGTGACCAACTGGAAAAAATGTTAATTACAACAAAAATATACAACAAACACAGATATACAACCGTATATCTGTGGAGATCAGCAAAGTCTTAAAGCTGCAAGTTAGCTTTATGGGTCCAATGAAGGAGCGCTACAGGGCCATTATGAAACAAAGGGACCGAAGGACCGAATTACTGAAACAAAGGACGATCCTTTGGAGCTGTAGCCCCATTATCATGATCCTGTCATCACTGGGTGGGTTACCAAATATCATATGTATGGGAGAACTGCGCCCAATGAACAAGGTGAAGTGAAGTACCATTTGAGGCACTACACACATCCACAAGTTTTTTCAGTGTATGAGCATAAATATGAGGAGAGAGATGTTTGTAATTCTAAAAAAAATGATCTAAAAATAAATAAATAAAATAGGATTTGTGTTGATTATTGGGGTTAAATGATGGAATAAGGCTGACATAGATATTAAAATGCACGACTGTTATTTGTTTTTTTAAAAGACTAATTCAATCATTTAATTTAGTTGTTGTTTTTCTCTTTTCTTCTGATGTTAGCTTTAATGAGAACAATGTACAGTTGGCATACAAAGTATAAGTATTGCTTCTGCATGAGCATCTGCAGTCACTGCTAGTGATGTGTCATAGTAGATTGTATGCTTTGTGTCATTTACAGTGTGTATGTTATATGTGATGACTAAATAAAATACTTGCACTAATTTCTGTGTGAGAATTGAATGACCATGCATATGTTTTCATTTATTTTCCTTAATATCACGTGGCTGAGCTGCAATAAATATGTTGATTTTTTTTTTAACTTCCATCTGCTGAACAGTTATTTCAGCTTGGAGGCAAACCTGTTGTCATAATCATTTTCACTACAAAAAAGTGATTAAAAAATAAAACTAGAATTCTAGTAAGCACTGAGAGCTCATCAGGGAAGGGTATATTTAAAGCTTGTGCAGTTTGTGCAGAACTGACTCACTGTGAAAGGAGCCCTTTTGCAATGAAAATGAGCTGAGTTTTATTATATTTTAAAAACACTGTAATAAAGATAATGATGGGGCAGAAATCTGATTTTAACTGAGTTATGCAGTGTGTGGCAGGGTTATAAGTAGAGTAGCACAAAAACAGTGAAATACAAAAGTCGTGATTCCACTAATTAATATTTTAAATGTTTTCTAAAAACAAAAATCAAATTACTTTTAAAAAAAGTAAAAGTAAAGTAAGATTTGTATATTCAGGTCAAAATAAATTTAACTCAATAAAAACGGACAGTTTGTAAACTTTTTTAAATCTCTTATCTGCTATAACAGTTAGCAGTTGATTAGTTACTCATTCAAGTTTTTTCGAGGGTTTTTTGGTTTTGTGTTTTTTTTCCCAGCTAAACAAATCTGTTAGTACTATTAATTATCTGTGTTGGTGTGCTCCACGTTTTTATCATGGTTCTTCTTTGAACTTGCTTCGGTGGTTTCTTGTTTCTCTAGTATCTTATAGAAAACTAAAGCCGGTGTTATAGTCTCCCAAACAAAGTATGAGCATGAGATGTTTGAAGAACCATGTTGAGTAGACATTTACACCATGTCTTAAAGTTTGTCATATAATAGGTTTGGGTTTTTTAAATTGTTTTTTCAAGACAAAAATAAACAATGCTGTAATGCTCATTGTGGTGTTAGAAAAATAACTCACACAGTATAATATATACTGAACCATGAACTGGGACCTTATGATGTGTCTACTGCTCTGTGTGTGTGTGTGTGTAACATTTGTATATGGAAAACCTAATATTCTGCTCGGCTTAAAGAGAAACATGCAGCCCATCCACCAATTTATTCCACTTTTTCTAATCAGCAGCCAGGCCAAGGATGTCTCCATACATATTCATGCTGCTCTGAAGATTCGGAGACATGATACATTTACAGCCTACATTTAGCATATTAGCCTTAATGTTATTAGACCAGCAAACACAATTTAGCGAAATATAAGTCATACACAAGTAATTTTGAAAATGAGACAATATTAATTGTGCAATTGTCATCCAGTTTTAATCCCGCTTGTGTGATAGCACTTCAATCTCTCGAACTGAACGCGCCTGGCTGAATAAATTAGTACAATCAATGTATGACTAGATTCTTTGTCATGTGGACACACTCTGTGCAAATCTATGCAAATGTCTTATGAGGAGAGGATAAGAGAAACTCTTCTTGGCTAACAAAGCTCTTGATGATCACCGTCTATCTGACACTATGGTGTAATGTCATTTTCACCCTCTCAAAGGAGAAGAAAATGAAAAAGAGTAGGAAAATAAGAGGGATGGAAAACGTCAAGGTTCCAAATCATATATGTGCATGTTTGCCTTTATACTGATGCACAGGATATTTCTGGATGTAACAGTACATTTTATTTTGATACCTTTTAAGCTTTATTTTATATATTTACTTTGTTAAACTACTTGAGAAAACCAGGTAATCCACAAATCTGCCATCATGACAACCTCTTCATAAAAAAAAGAGCAAGTTCCTCAACCCTCCATCCCCCACAATTTCTTTCTTTCTTCCTCCTTTCCTCCATTCACTTTTTATTGTTCTACCACCGTCTTTTCCCTCTTCTTTCCTTACCCACCCCTTTTCCTCCCTACCTCTATCCTATAGCCCCTAGCCACCACCCCTCTCCTCCTTTCCCCTCCCTTTGCTCCTCTCTGCCTGGTATTGATTAGAAGGCGAACCTCTAATCTCCTTAAGGTCATTAGGAACACTTAATTAAAACCTAGTTAGAATGCCTTTGTTCAACCAAAGCAAATTGCAGCTGTTCAAACGCGATTAGTATGATAACGCAAAAACTTGTCGGCAGGGAAAATTATAAGAGAGGATTCTTTTTTTTGGTGGAAATGTTTACACAATTTAAATGCAGAGCTCTTCAGTACACAAGTCTAAACTACTGTATACTTGAGTTTGTGCCTCGGCTTCTGCTGTGTGTGCGTTAAGGGGATTGTTCATAGTTTGCTGGTGGGTGGACTACGGGATGTTTTACATATAACTGGCTTAGACTCGCCTATAGGACTAAAATGTAAAAATGCAACGAACAGAATTTGTTGTGCAGGCCCGAAGAACCGTTTCTGTTGTTCTTTTTACTGTCATACGTGAACATTGTCAGTATTATTCTCTGCCACTCCACCCCACCAACGAACCCCGCCCCTACGGCCTTTTCATCTTGTGCATTTGAACCGGAAATAGAAAATACTCAGAAACTTCACTTTTTATTTATTGCTTATCAAAATTGAATCAGACTCGTTTATCTACATTTTCTCTATATTTTTTTATTTTAAAATGTGATATTTAAATTTGAATTATGACATAAAATGAGATAAAATGACATGAGTCAGCAATGCACATGCACTTTTTGTATGTAAATTACTACCATATCACATATACAGTTAAATATAAACTACGCAATTTGGTTACTTTTGAATCCATGGCTTCATGATAGACCTACTGGGATAATCAACTACTGTTGATATTTATCAAGAGTCACTCAGTGTTAGTGTGGATCCCCGCTGAGTCGAACTGCTGAACAACCCCTCAACAGCCTTGTTTTTTTTTTTTCTCAAAATTAATGCGTCTCGTTTTCATTATTCTTCATAATTTCCTTCCTTTATTTCAACTGGGGGGCCGGCTAAGTGACCTACGCTACAGGGCTTATTAGTAAATAATAATAATAATAATAATAATGATAATGATATACTAAACTTGGAACTAAGCTGAACAATGCTGATCCATATTTAAACTAAGGTTTACTGAGATGGTTAGCAAAATCATTTATACGATTTTAATGGCTTGTTTATTTTCCTGATTGATTGGTTTATTTGTGAGAGACTGCATTAAATACTTATATAGCGATTTGGCACATAGGTTGAATATGTACATAAATGAATAATATATGAACGACATGAGATTATAAATGATTTCCTGCAATTCTTTAAGTGGCCGGAGCAAATCAGCGTTGCCTAGCGACCTTGATAGCGTTCCTCTTTTCCTGTGAGAGCCACTTGTCTGCAACCCAGACGCATCCCACGTAGGTGGGGGGTAAAACATTACTACCAGGCAGGGGGTAATTATTTAAATCGCAAATTAATGCCTTGCTGTCAAAGACAATCTTTGGTGTTCTGTAACAGATGCAAAACGGATATGTCGCACTGTTTGCTCTCATGCCGCCTCCGGGGCTCTCAAGTTTCCGTTACTTGGTTCACAACAGTGTAACGTTTCACCGCCGTTACTTTGTGCCCGGTATCCTGCCGCCTCGGGCGCTGCTGGCCAGATGGCAGCTCGCGGTAATCTGCTTAGCAGCGCGCGCCGCATGTTCTGAATGAGAGAGGTAAGACAGAGAGGAAAAAACAAAACAAAAGCGGAGCTCTGTCAAGTTCAGTTTTTGGTTTGGCTTTTTTCTGTTGAACTGTAACAGGCAAAAAATAATTCAAGTCATGTTTGGAAAGGACTATTTTTTCTTCTGGAGCGGCGTCTGTTACCGCTGACAGACAGGTGTGTGGAGGAACAGGTAGCTTGTTTTGTACGACTCATGTCAGAGCAACAGGTTGAATGTTTGTTGGCGCTGCACTTGTGATGGGGAGAGAGCTTTGTGCGGGGAGTCCGCAACGACAGGTAAATCTCATAGACGTACCACATATTTTAGGCTGTTATCTGCATAGGTTTACAAATTTGCGCAGCACATAGTCTTGTAGGCGGTTTTAGATAAAGTGTAAGCTTTTCTATCTCCTAACGGATAGTATAGATTGAAGCCTGGACCAAGTAATCTAACACTAGAGATGACTGCACTGCTGGCCTCTTTTTGTGCGTCTAAATGCGAAATTGAAGCTGCTAAGTATTGTAATGAAGAGAGCTTTCCGCTAAGCCTCAATTTCCAACAAACTTGTGTGAAAGCCCGTTTGGTTGGATAAAACCTGGGAGCCAGATGCCAGAGGAAAAAGGGCATGTTTAATTCAATGGGAAATGAAGAAAAGGAAAAAGCAATGTAGCAGTATCAGCTGAGCTGTGCCTCCATCAAGCTGTACATGATAGTGTAGGCTTTGGCTAGGGAATAGCCTGCATGGCATTTCACTCTCCCCAGATTTGTCTCATGTTGGATTTTGGTCTGACCAGGTCTCTCTTTCCTTCTCTCCTTCTCTCTTTTCCCTCTCTAGATTGTAAAATCCTACCTATCATGTGAGGGCTTTGGTTACGGTTTTTGTGTGCATGTGTGTGTGTGTATATGTGTGTGCCTGTGAGGGACAGTGTAACAGAGAGCTAAGAGTCATAGCTTCACCCCAGGAGCACTGGCCTGTAAAAAAATGTTACTGTTACCCTTAAAGCATGAAAGCATGACAGTCATCACTTATTCAAATCCTGCTAGAACTCTTCCAAAAGAAATCCAAATTCAGAAACATCTCTCTGCCTGCAGGAATGTTCCAAAGTCCAGACCTGAGATGCTGGATCCCTCGGAGAAACTGATTCTGGAATGTTGTGGAGCGAAAGGCCTGAGATGGACTGAAGAGAAGGGAGACTGGAAAACAGAGGCAGGGGCGAAGGGAGACAATGTGCAAAGGGAAAGGCAAACATGGGGCATAGGACACAACAAATGGAGAATGAACGGAGGTAGAGAATCACTTCGTAAGTTATGTAATGACAGCAAGTGGGGAAATAGAAATGATATGCACAGAAGTTGGAAGGACAAGACAGATGCCTCTGGGATGTTGTCAGTTGCAGAAAAAGAGGGTGAAATTGCACAAAGGGAGAGGGAAAATAATCTCTGGCCTATCTTTCTGTGGCTGTTGTCCCTGAAGAACATCAGTGAACAAAAGATGAAAAGGCAGAACATCATGAGGATGAGGTGGCGTCATATTCTTTTCTGGTTACCTCTCCTCTTCCTCAGCCTCTGTCCAAAACCTGCTTCTTCACAGGTAAGAGCTGCTTAAAGATTATCATTTCTGATTCAGATGCTGTTTAGAAGTCAGGCTAGGGTTACCCTAACCCATTAATAATAGTTCTGTCCGGGTAAGTTGAGGCACTGCTGCAGTGAGTCAAAATAAATCTGAAGAAAAAAAATTATTACATCATTATTAATTTCATCATGTAAACCTATGCTTTTTCCACATTTGTATCTCAAAACATCTTCAGATACATCATTTGCAAAGAGTACATTTTCCAGTTGAACTAATTCAAATAATATGCCTATATATTTTAATTATTTTGCTTGTAAAGGTCTTAATCTTGATAAATACATCACATGCAATTGTAAGAGTTTTCTATACAAAGTTTTTTGTGTTACATTGTGATTGATATTGTTATTATTTCTTTGAAGTAGATTCAAATACAGTATATGGCCTTACAAGTTATTATTGTATCCAAATGTTTGTGGCTGCAGTCCCCAAAGCTACAAAAACATGGCAAGACACCAGGATTAAAGGGATTATCAGACTTTCTCAATCTTTCACAGGGACACTTCCCACGAATGGAGAACATTGCTGCCTTTAAACCCGTGTCGACCTCGCCGCCTCGTTACACCTGTGGCTTTCCAGAGCGGAGCAGCTACTGTCAGTCACCTTCTTCTCAGGCTGAACTGCTCACATGTTATCAGGCCTTCTGTGTCCAAGAGTGTCCCTATAGATCCTCCACGCCTCCGTATGCTCCGCTGCTGCTGGCTGCACACAGGTAGCTTCATTAAGTTCAGAGTAATGTCAGGTATTTTATTAGTTATTTTCTGTCGAAACCTTTAAGGCAAAGCAAAATGAATCAATTAAAAAAATAAAACAATTGACTTATTTATTAAATTGTGTTAATGACATTACAATCGGTGTCTTGCTAATAACTGCAAGTTATTTGGTTTCTTAGGGAGAACATACTGACATGCCTGCACTTCATTCCATCAGGGGTATCTGTGTAACTGAAGACACTAACGACACTCGCCCTGGTACTCAGAGAGAAGCTGGAACCTCTAACAGTTTCGATGGGATTTCTAGTGGATCCAGCAGTTTGTTGTTTCAGCCAGGCCAGGATGGGTGCCTGGTCACTCCCCCTTCACAGAAACTTGGAGCAATGGGTTCCCTCACCTTGGCATTGTGGATAAAACCAAGCTCTGCTAGGGAAATGTGAGTCTGAATTTTGTAAGCTGTAAGAATACAGTTGTCATTGCATAATTGGAGATAAGAATCCTTCTTTAAATCGAATCATCCACTGAGTACTGCTTTTGTTAAAATTGATTAATTATTAGTCTTATCATACAGTTCATTGTGCAGTACAAAATGTTTAGATGGCTTGACAGACAATGATTGTTTACTTCTTAACTCATAAGAAGCAAAAGACAGATGATAGCTGTGTGTGCATGTACATGGCAGCTATTTAATTGTGTGTGTGTGTGTGTGTGTGTGTGTGTGTGTGTGTGTGTGTGTGTGTGTGCGTGCGTGTTATCATATATGTTTTCTATTACTTGAGGTTTGGCTAATCTTTCAGTTGCATCATCCCTTCAAACCCTCTCCTTCTTCTGTAAAGTGCTGCAGTTCTGGTAGTTGTTGGAAACAAAAAAAATATTTAGCAAAATGCATTAGGTTTTGATTGAAATGTTTTCCGTTTGATTGAAAGCCATGTTTACAGTCAGCAAAGAAGCCAATTAAATCAGGTGGAAAAAAGGAATTGGAAAGGCTAGTTCATGAAAAAGAGAAGCCAATCAGATGAAATAGAGGCAGAACATGAGAAGATGGCGTGGCTGTTTTCTTGACAAATCCTATTTAAAAAAAACAAAACAAAAACCTAAATGGTGAAATTTGTTTTGGGAAAAACACCATCACCATTGCAGTAAGTCAGTAAAAGGACAGGTAGGTCTGTGCCCGATGATTGCAACAGGTGAAAAAGACTGAATATCTATTTGATCCAATTCAGGTTTTATTTAGATTGTTCCAAATAACAGCAACAGCCACCTCAAAGCACTTTATATTGTAAAGTAAAGATCCCAGACAATCAGACAACACCCTATGAGCAACCATTTGATTACAGTGGGAAGGAAAAACTTCCTTTTAAGAGGTAGAAACCTCCAGCAGAACCAGCCTCAAGGAGGGGTAGCCATCTGACGAGATTGGTTGGGGTTGAGGGGAGAAAGACAGGACAAAATACTAGGAATGGGTGAAACACACATGAATATTAAAATTTTATACAACCTCCTAGGACCTGGCGTCCACGTATGTGGACATCACATTTTGGGTTATTTAGACCAAAATACTAAATTTTTCTCTACAAGGGCCTGATATCCACTTACGAGGACATTATACTGCTACTGTTCTATCAAAATTTTAGACGAATACCCTCATTTGTGGCTCTTATTTTTCTTAAAAACAAAAATAAGGTAAAAAAAAAAAAATCTGGTAATTCTTTGTTTTTACATTCATCAGGCCCCAATATGCCCAAATATCAAAGAAAAATTAAAAATACATGTAGTGGAAGAGTTCGGGTCTTAGGAGGATAATGTATTTAAATATAGTCAATTATTAGTACTGGGTCTCAAATACTGTTATATAGCATCAGAGTAGTGCTACACTATCCTGTTGTAGCGATGACATATAAACCACTCCTTCTAGACCACTGTGAAGTTTAGTCAAAATGTATATATATGATGATAGTATGACATTAAATATGATTTACAAATATTTACATGAAAGAGAAAGCCCTGTGATATCGATCCAATAACAAGGAGCAGGTCAGGTCTGGTGAGATCAGTATAACCATCAGGAAACAATTAGCTGTCATGTCACAGATATGTTGTGTGTAAGAGACAGTGGATGAGAGTGTGCTGGTATGTTCCAGGCAAGGGTAGCGTGGTGCAGAGTTACACACTCTCAGATCAGCTTGCAATCACATACACATGCACACACTCACATAGACAAGGCGCTTGCCCACACTCAAAGAGGTCAGCTGGCTTTACTCCGCAACCCTATCTCTTCCTACATACAGCAACACTTAAGGCAGGTGATTTGAACAACATGGCATGTCAAGAAATTGAAAGTAAGCTAAAAAAAAAAATACATAATGCCTTTGTTTAAATTCAAAAATTTAGCTGATAAAGCAGGACTAAATTGATTTGGCAGTGAGCTGTTTTTACACTGTCAGACTAGGGATGGACAGCTTAAAATAAAAGTATCAAACTAAATTCAGCTTCAGTTGCAGAGAAACCATCTTATCTTAACTGTAAAAATGTAGTGTCTGCATTAACCACAGGTTAACAAAATTATGTTATGCTAGTAGTGGAAAATGCAGCCTTGAGTTGATGGGCTCGGTCTCACGTTTGTAGTGTTCAAATGCATCTGACACTCAGGTAATGTCAAAGCAATAAAAAGCTTTACATAACTTTATTATATAACTACAGTAGTATTCAAAAGACTTGTAATATTAATTTATCTCATCAAGAAACATAAAATGATCTGGTGAAGTGTCATTATATTGTTTTTTTAATATGATCAGGAACAGTTTGCACCATTTTCACAAACAAGGACAGGTTTCCTGTTTTGTGGATTACTTGGAAATTTTGAGTGAGCTGTTAAGAATATTTGGAGATTTCCAGACATACTGCATTCACTTATTCAGCAGTGTACCAAAAAGATAAGTGTGACCAGGATCTTTACACTAGTGATAGCTCTGAAGGAGCTTTAGTCTAACACCAGACAGGCTACATACATGTTGTACAAACTCTGTGGATGTTCAGTTAAATGTCAGTGTCTGTTAAGTTTAACTCAGATGGAGAATCATTCAGAGATCAAATCTCTCCTTTAAATTTCACGCTGTGATTTTTGTTTGTGAAGTTGTCTGTCTCGGGATTCAAATGACAGACAAGTCTTGTCTTGGTCTGTGGAACATGACACCTGTATGGCTGAATGCAACTGAATGGAAGTAATATCTCCCCCCCTTCACTCACTCTTTCTCTCTCCGTTGCTCTCTTTCTGCTGCTGTCGTTGGCTATCATTCTTTTGTAGTAGAGATGATCATGGCTGCCATCAAAGAAGCCAGATGAAAGGAGGTCTCTATCCTCACCTCTGTCCATCTTTCCTCACCCCACTCTCTGTGTCCCTCCCCCTCTTTGTGATTTCACATCCCTCCCCTCTGAACAATGAACAGACCCAGCCACCTGTTCTTCCAGACGATGGTTTTTACAACACTGTGGCTTTGCTTTATAGAAACAGATTATGGTGATAGTAGTAGCAGTGTGTATGTTGAGTATTGTGATGTACAGTTAGGTACATAGGTATTTGGACAGCGATGCTTTTTTTTCCTCCTCTCTGCATACTACCAAAGTGGATTTTAAGTCCAGCAATAAAGATGTGATTAAAATTCAAACTTTCAACTTCAACAAAATGTTGTAATAACTATTCAGGAATTCAACCATTTTTAGACAAACAAAAGGGCTGGACAAGTTGTAAAGATAAGGATTGTTTGTAGTACTTGAAAATCCTAGAAGTGTGGTACTAACTTGGCTATTGTAGAGTGTTTCTATGTCTTGAGAAACTCTTGGTTTGCTTTTGCAGTATGCCTACTTTTATTATCCATTTGCACTACAAATTGCTGTCCAATCGGTTTTGCAGCAGTTGGCTGAATCTGAGCCCTGCACACCTCAGAATTCATGCTGCTACTTCTTTCAACAGTCACATCCTCAATAAAGAACAGTGATCCAGTTCTACTGGCAGCTATACATTTGACATGTAGTTGATAAGATACTCCTAAACTAATGTAATGTTATCTGTCTGAGATTTTTTTCTCACTAGGTGTTTTTTTTTTTTTCTTTCAGCTTATTGACACTGACCTCAACTTTTCTTTGGACCTCATATTGAGAGCTTTAGTCAATTGCTACCAAATACAAGTTCCATCCTTAGAAATTCACTCCAGAACTTTTATCTGTTTAATTTGTCATTGAATTATGAGTCATGTGGACATGAAGTGGACATGAAATTGACATAAAACCGGTTGTCGGTTACTTGTCAAATTATTTTACCTCTGATAATAGGGGCCATGTATTTAAAATATTTGTATTTTGTTTTTGTTAAAACTCCTTCAATTAAAGCTGAAAATATGCACTCCAGATATCTGGATTGTCTTTATTAAAATTCACTGTGGTGGTCAAATGAGAAAATTACAAAATTGTCTTGTTATCCAATAAACCAATAGGTTGACAGTCTAAAAATTGCTTAATTTTAAGTAAGCATATAGCTTTAAAACAAAGAAGCAAACATTTTTTACTGGTTTTCTGAAATGTGTGTATTTTTTTCCCCACATATATCATTCTTAATATCAGACTGCTGCTCACATAAAATTAAGTTGGACTCTGTGATGTTCAGGTCAATATGTATGGCCAGTAATAATTGCATACCTTCCTTAATAGACACTTTTATGTGTGTGTTAAAGGAAAAGTACTTGAAATAATTTCTGACTCGTGTTGTACTTATAGCAATTTACCTATTGGTGTTTTTTTTTTTTATATTTGTTTTCTTTAGCCTGTCTTTCTATCTTTCTCTCCACAGAGACTCACTTTTATACCTACGTGCTTGTACAGACATACATTCAAATGCTCTTTTTCTCTTGCATGTACCTAACTGTGATTTATAGGGTTTCCTGCTCTGGGTTCATAAAAGCCATGATTTCCCATAAAATGTCAGTGATGGTGGTTAATATGACACGTAGAGAGTGTGTGCGTCTGCGCCTCAGCGTAGCAGCGGAAACCTTACAGTCATGTAAAATATTGATATTCCATGTGAAAATGTCAGAATGAGAGACTGTGTGTAGTGTTGCTCAGCTTCATGGGTGTTAGAGTCCATTCTTCCCTTTGTTTCCTGAGGTGAAGCTTTAAAATTCTTACTGCTAAATATTCATGTGAACCTTTTTGGACTGTCAACTGATGCAGACATAATTGAATCCTTTATTGTTTATGTGTGTTTTTTGTTTCTCTCAGGATGCTCCTGGAGAAAAGTTCAGAGCAGCGGCTGTTTTTTTCTCTGACTGTGTCTGGGGAAGCTATCATTCTGCGATATGGTCAGTCCAACAATCAGACTTCTATGAACAGCTTTAGAACAGAGGGCAGACTAGGACTGGAGAGCTGGACACATCTTGTTTTGCAGGTGAGTAATACATAGTTTAAGTATCCCCATGGTGAGTCGTGTTAAAGATGCTATGGTTGGACACTGTCAGAGGTACATGAATTTGATCGTGTATATTTACACCCAGCCCGCTTGTAATCATTCTACCATGAGTTTTGTTTGTAGCTGCAGTACTTAGGGCTGTGAAAGCGGAATTGTCTCTTTTTATTATAATCTGATTTTCTCTGTCATCCTCTGTGTCTGTTTTACTCTTTCATTCTCTGTCCATCTTTTTCTCATCCACTCTGTGAGCTGGTGGTAATTATACTGGAAAACATCTGTTTTGGAACAGCTGCTGGGGCCAGGGGCATACACATTACTTCAGACACACAGACACAAATGCTTTCCTTACACTTTCAACACAATATTTCAAAAGTCTATGGCCTGAATGAAAACAAAAGCAAACAAGCAAACAAAAAACAAAGCTGCTGAATTTTAGTTACTTAAGTTATTTGGGACTTTTTTCCGTGATTTGTACAATATAACAAAGAAAGTACAGTCTTGCCTATACAACTGTATCATTTTTATTTTACTTAAATATTTTTCTAATTGTTGATTCTTTTAATATTTTTTTTAGATAGCAGTACTTTAGTGCATGTGCTTTTGTACATAAAATTTGATGTATTGGTTGATAATTCTTAACTAAATACATTTGTCTAATTAAGTTATCAATATTTTTTCCCAGCTAAACTTGGCATCTATCGGTACAATTCAAGTGAACTTGTGAGTTTCTCAATGCAGTGCCTTTTTCTGTCTAAATATTTTACATATATATGTACTGTGTGTTTTCTTTGGGTTTCTTTGGTTTTATTCATTTTTATTTCTTTTTTCCACACTATGAGTTGATGTAAGTTTTATATGAAGTAGAAATTTTAGGAAACATTCAGTAAGAAATACAAGGTGGTCTGGACAAAATGAGGCTTTCATTAGCACTGATCACACTAAAATGGCAGGTAGTGAAGTGGAGAGAGTTTTGAGGCCCCAAATGGATCCCTATGTGTGTTGATGTGAGTGTTTCTGGTCCGTTGAAGGGTATCATTTTACAGATTACTCCACTGGACAATCTCTCTCTTTCAGGATCTCTGAATAACACTAAGGCTAGTGTAGGGGGAAAATATGGTTAACATGGTAAGCCTTAAATTCTTGCAACCTAAGTTGTATTTTTTTTCTGTAAAAACAGAACAAAACACAAATTTTAACAGGCATTAGTAGAATTTATCCTGTTAGCAATATGATCTGAAATTTAGCTGTTGAGTACAGCTGGCATACATTTTAGGCAATCCAGGAAAACATCTTCAGACATCAGATAAAGGCCTCAGATGTCTGACCATAAACAAAAAAGCATAACTTTTCCCATCAAACCTCCCATCAGACCTTTGACAAAACAGCATCAGACTAAAAACGGAAAAAAAACGCATCAGGCGATATAGTCTCAGAAAAAATGCATCAGACTAAAGGGTCTCAGAAAAATCAGCACCAGATTAAAAAGGTCTCAGAAAAAGCGACATTGGACTAAAAGGTCTCAGAAAAAAAGGGCATCAGACTAAATAGGTCCCAGAAAAAATGGCATTGGACTAAAGGTTCCATGCTTCTGACTAAAAGGTCTCAGTCAAAACGACATCAGGTTAAAGGGGCTCAAAAAATGGCATCAGATGATATGGTCTCAGAAAAAAACGCCATCAGACTAAAAGGCTTCAGAAAAACCACATCAGACGACACAGTCTCAGAAAAAAGTGAGAAGCTTCCTGCCAGCCAAATTATTTTCCAAGTGATCAGTGTGCGAGACTGGCAGAACATGGCTGTGTCCAAATTCAGGGGCTGCTTCCTTCAAAAGCCACATTTGAAGACCGATTATGTCAGAGTGAAATGATGAAAGCTGTCCAGTGTCATCCAAATGTGGCCAACAAATGCGTCCTACTTTCCTCAGTTTTGGAGGATGGGTCGCACCTATGCTTCGTCCTCCCTATACCAGGATTCATTGCAAATCAAGGTTGAAGGAATTTTTGGGGAAAAATGGTGGATGGTCAAACGAAGTGGTCCAGAAATAAACTTTTAAAAGTAAGTGCTGAGTTTTATCGCCCTCAAATATTCAGCGGAACAATTGTGAGTATAACAAAGACTCACTTTCGGCCAAGTTATGTGACATTACTGATATTGCCACTAAATGTGGGTTAGGTCCTCCATGATTTGGTTGGTTGGTCAGTTAGTTTGTTAAGTTAGTTTCTGGCCAAGCTGAGTCTGTTTGGCGATGTGAAGCCAAATGTACTTAAAGGTTTTGGGAAAAAATGAGCAGACAGTTCACTTTTGACCTGTGGATTTTGTTAAGGAAACAGACAGACTTAACCATGACATGCGGAAGTCATAGTTACATGAGCTCTCATCTTGTAATGAGCAACTGATAATAAGACAGACAGTAAATGGATAAGTCCTCATTTTGTTTCTGCTGTTTTTGGCATGCTTATATTATACAACCTGAGACCGTTACCTTTCTTATAAAGCCCAAGATATCTGCAGGATTCTGTCCTGTTTCCCCTTTTTTAGTTTTTTTTTTCTCTCTGATATATAAAATATTTCCATGTAATTCTAAGAGAAAATTGTGTTTTGATCTGATAGTTAACAGATATTTAACAAAGTTATCTGATTTTGTTGTTAAGTGGCATGGTTAATTTCCTTCCGCAAGTATTCAGAGTCAGGAGAGACTGAAAAACCCACCAGTGAGAGGTGATGAGACAGAGGCTTTCCACCCCTGATGAAACAGCCGGAAAATTCAGCAATGCGAGGAAGATGATGAGGAAGAGGAGCCAGCAGCAGCTCAGAGAAGATGAGAACAAATAGCGGTTCTCTGTAGTTTAGAAAATGGTGGAATCATTTAAAAGAATTTCTAGATGTTTGTTTCTTGTTTGCAGAGGTATCGCCAACACAAAATATAACAGCTTCATTCAGGGAATGACAAAAATAAATTTGTGATGAATCACTGATGTTTTTCCTGCAGGAAAGGACAGGGGAAAGAAGGAAAAATAAAGGCAAGCACAGACAACTTTGACAATGCTTTGATGTATCCAGAATATATTTAGTTAAAAAATGTTCTTAACGAAGTGGGATTGTGTTGGTTTTAGTGGAAAACGTATGCAGCTGACTTAAATAAAATATTCAAAAGAATTGCAAAAAGTTGTTTTTGCAGTTCTTGTCATGAAGTTGTCTAAGTATTTTATAAGGATGTCATGTGTCTGTATCCTCTCTCCTATTAGACCCTATTACCCAAAAAACATCAGCCTGTTTTAATGCTCTTATATCTTTAAAATCTTAAGAAAATTATGATATTGGAACTTTTCATCCAGTATAAGAATATTTACTACATCAGTTTACATTTCATTTTATTTGAAATCTACAAAAGGATCAAATCTTTTTAGTCTACTTTTAGCTGTTACTGTGATATTGCCCTTTAATATAACTAAGTAAAGCTTTCAGACAGTCATACAGGTATAAAGTAATATGAAATAGAAATAAATGCCTTAAATTTGAACTAAAATGTAATATTTGAGACAACAGAGTTAAATTCCACCACTGATAACTTTTTAATGTATAAAAGTATATATAATATAACATAAGACCTATTATATTTGTATCGTCAAAATGAAAAGAGACTAGTTTCATGAGCTACTCTAGAAAACTAGTTTACTAGCTAAAGTTAACATTACTGTTGGCTAAAGGGACTCAGGCCATGGCTGTGGCGTTCTAACATACACCTCTGATGAAACATCACAATTTTCTCCAATAAAAGTAAAATAAATTGCATAAAATAAAGACTTTCTCTATTTCGGTCGTCCACGGCTGTAGCTGCTACTGTCGCGGTTGCTAGGCAACAGGAGGTGCATTGTAGGCTTGGTTAGACCGTCTAATTTAACAGTCAGCTAGTCTTCGCAGGTCCTTCCTTTGCATTACCCGGCCTACTTAGACCAGTCCTTTGAAGGATGCAGGCCCTGACCTGATAACAGCGTCACCTGCTGGAAGCTTCTCTCTGAGGCACTTTAATCAGTAGCATAAACTCAGCCACTTACAACATCTCGAAACACCTTGCTACCATCCTAGCACCTCTTGTGGGGAACACCCCACATCACATCAAGAACTACACCGACTTCACCGACAAGGTCCAGAAACCTACCCTGGACCCAGATGAAACCATGGTGTCCTTTGATGTAGTCTCCCTCTTCACTTGCATACCTACCACGGAGGCAGTGGACACTGTCAGAAAACGACTACAAGAAGACGGCTCCTTGGAAGACAGGACCAACTTCACACCCGATCAGATTTGCACACTGTTAGACCTCTGCCTTACCACTACATATTTCAAATACAACGAGGGTTTCTACAGACAAAAACATGGCTGTGCCATGGGCTCCTCCGTGTCACCTCTTTTAAAGGGAGAGTACCCAGCCATTGGTACAGATATGTAGACAACACCTGGGTCAAAATCAAAACACGAGAAGTGGAATCTTTCACTGTGCACATTAACGCCGTGGATAAAAGCATCAAGTTCACCAGGGAAGACACAAAGGACAACTGTTTGCCCTTCCTGGACTGCGCTGTGCACATTGAAGAGAATGGCAACCTCAACATTGAAGTTTACCGGAAGCCCACAAACACGGACCAGTACCTCCTCTTTGACTCCCATCACCCTCTGGAACACAAACTTGGGGTAATCAGGACCCTACACCACCACCCTACACCCTCTAAGCCTGAAGGGAAAAAGAAGGAACACACACATGTAAAGGAAGCACTTAAAACATGCGGCTATCCTAATTGGGCGTTTATAAAGTCAGCAAAGAGGCACGGAAAAGAAGATCAGACACTAGCGAGGGAGGATAAGAAAGACAGACGCAACAACATTTTCATCCCCTATGTAGCTGGTGTATCAGAGAAACTCAGGAGAGTTTTTCTCCAAGCATGACATCCCGGTGCATTTCAGACCCAGCAACACACTCAGACAAAAACTGGTTCACCCGAAAGACAAAACTCCTAAACACAAACTTAACAACGTGGTGTATGCTGTACAGTGCAGCGAGGAATGCCCAGATCTCTACATCGGAGAGACCAAACAGCCACTTCACAAGCGCATGGCACAACGTAGAAGAGCCACCTCCACGGGACAAGACTCAGCAGTTCATCTGCATCTTAAGGACAAAGGTCACTCTTTCGAGGATGCCAATGTTCACATTTTGGACAGAGAGGACAAATGGTTTGAAAGAGGAGTGAAAGAAGCCATTTATGTCCACTGTGAGCGACCATCTTTGAACAGAGGCGGTGGTTTACGACACCAACTGTCTGCCATCTATAAGCCAGTTTGGAGATCCCTTCCCAGACGCCTTAACGACCACTCACATCCTGGGCCATCTGACCTCAGGAAATCACATGATAGGGTGGGGCCAGGTTTCACAATGAGCTCACCAGAAACCCGGGCTGATTGTGACCCACACCCGCTTTCACACCTTGGCTCATGTGATTAGGTAGAGGATCATCAGGGGGTCCTTTGTCCCTCTTTGGGGGGAAACTCCCACTGGGTTTAAATCTGGGACTCTCCACCATTTGACCTTAGAACTGAAGAAGCTTCTTGGATGAGAGGTGAAACGTCTTCAAGCAACTCAAAGAAGTCCAGACGCTTTTCTTTCCAAGCTCCTTAGACTACGATGACCTGGATGACTGAGAACCTTCACAGACACATTTTATCGGAGACATTTTAGTCTGATGCCATTTGTTCTAAGACCATATTGTCTGATAATGTTTTGTCAAAAGTCTGATGGGTTTTTCAATGGAACATTATGCTTTTTTGTTTATGGTCTGACAATGTTTTCCTGAGACTTGAGGATTTCCTAAAATGTACACTTTAATATATGCAGCTCCATATATCTCTTGGCAGTGTTCAGATGGTTTCCCCCAAGGATTTGTGTCTTCTCCCAGGAAGGCAAATGTGTAAACCACAATTCTATGCCATAAGACACCATACAGTAACTGTTAACAATGGAGAAAAATCTACCGTGGTCACCTTTCTATGTAAACTCAGCACTTCGAGCCTAGATTTTACTGTAAATGAGCGCACGCCGAAAAATGCTGAAAAGGGTTTTATGATGAAGCACATGGCAGGTATAATGAGGTTGTATCTAAAGTAAACACAAATGGCTTAAAATATAAAAGTGGAGGGGACCATGTACAGCTTAAAGTATTAGACAATAAAACAGGATAATACTCAAAAGTCCAGTCTCCAGTTTCAAATAAAATTATAAAAGATTTAACACTAGAAACGGCAAAGGGGTTACTTGGACTCCTTTGGTATTTAAAAATTATGCAACTTTGTTAAAAGAAAATCCATCATCTCATATTTCATGACTTTTCCTAAATTGGTTTTATTCATCATATGGTGAGTATTGGGGTGTATGGGATAAAAAGAAAAAAAATATGACCATTTATGCCTAGAAGTGCTGAAGAAATCGTTTTGACCCTCATACAAATCAGTGTAAAATCCTGTGCTCAACAGTTACTGTGCCTCATATGCATCTTTTGATATGAAGGTTGCTACAGTTTTATTCAGAGCAAGCTATATGTAAATGATGATTGAATAAAGAGAACTGTAGTTGGATAAAAGATAAATAATTATTGTAGTGGTGAATAAGTCGGGAATGGGATATTGAACTGGTGTGCAGTTGAGGAAGGTGGATTACTGGATGCAGAAGCTGTGCTGAAATTATTGTCTAACTGAGAGCAGACTGCAGATACCAGTTTATTTTCAGATTCTAAAATATATTTTATTTTTTCAAATCTATAATGAAATAATCTGAGTCATTTGTTAAGCCCAGAATTGTTTTAGATGCTAATAAAATGTTTTGGAATTTTGTTTATTGATGACCTTGCTTTTCATATTTTTAAAAAGATATATCTAAAATTTTCTTTGTTAATACCATGTGTTCTCAAAACACAGTAAAATAAGTTCCATAATAACTAAAGTGGATGAGTGCTTTAAAGTGAGCTAACAGTGTCAAATGTAACTACATTAATGAATGTACATTAATAGCACCTTCGTTTTGCATTTAAATGGTTGGGAAACCAGGAGTTCTGAGTACGTTATCCATAATGTGCACTGCTTTAAAATGAAAATCATTGTGTCTAGCCTGAAAATTTGACTTGACAGTCTAGTTTACAAGCTTGCTGACTGGTGTTGATGGAACAGTACTTTGGCAGTCTAACATGTTGTTGGCTAAATGTAGTTTTGCTGATGGCTCAGTTGGTTGCTAGCGTGTGTACAGGATGCCTGCCTCTGGAGGTACAGTTGTCATATATGCCTTTGTACAGTATGCTTTATATGTTTGTTGCATATTAGTGTAGGCATGGGAGAGTACAGTAATTTACTAAAAGTGTGTTACGTTGGTGCCCCTTGAAGGTGTTTCAAAACTTTGTATGCGTTTGTTTTTGTGAATTCTCTGTGAATCAGTCTGCCTTTTGTTTAATGGTATGGTGATGTGATCTGCTTTGACCATTCAGAAGAATAACATAATCATACTTGACACTTAAACACCATTCGCATACCCCTGTTCTCCTGCACACACATACACTTATCTACTGGCTTGCTACACAGACACATACTCACAATTCAGACACACACACACACACACACACACACACACACACACACACACACACACACCCGTCATCTGTCGGTTTGTAAAGATCAAAACACCAAAAAAGACAGTCAAAAGGGATGCGGGTTTCCAAGCGCCAGGAGCAATTCACACACACACACACACAGGGGTGCCAGGAGCAAGGTGCTGTAGGGATGCTGGTGCTCCCTAGGTAGTTGTCTTATCTGATTATGGTAACGATGTAGAGAATAGCGGAGGAAAATGTTGCCTGGGGGAGGGAGGGAATGACAGAGGAAGAGAAATGGGGGAAGCGGGGATGTGGCTCAGTGTAGTTAAGTGATAGCTGTAAAGTCAGTCTATCATTGGACTCACCTTTCAGTGAATTTTTGCAGGATATACTAATAATTGATAGTTGTCCATAGAAAAGCATCTGCTCTACAGCTGTGGATGAAGAGTTCAGTACAACTAGTCTCACACTGACTGATCTGTGTATAAGAATAATTTGGTGTGGTTGGTCTTTTGTGTCACAATGTCAAACTTAAATGAATTATTAGAGTCATGGAGCTCTTTACTTTTTTTTTTTTCTTTACTTTTACTTACTCTTTTGTGCAAATAAATTATGTCAGTCTTGAGGTGGATCTACTATAGGAACTGAGATCTTGAGAAAATGCACTTGTTTTCAAAATCTGGAAATGTTACTCGTGCACCATAAATTGTGTTTTTTGTTTACTGAGTTATCGCTGTTGCTTGTTACGTCTGTGTTAGGAAGTCTGCAAGTGTTATCTTTATATGATAAAATGTTGTTATATTGATGACACAGTTTTTAATTGCTTCTACTCAGACACAGGTTCTGTTGTAGCTTCAGAGTGCTTTCATGTTTTTCAGCAATCTCTGCATGGTCTAAGCTTACGTTAAGTAAGAACAAAGTCAGCTGAGTTTGGAAATCCGGGGAAGTGGCTTTTAAAACCCACTGAATTTGTTCTAAGCAAAGTCTTTCCTTTTAACCTCTCTTTAAAGAGCTTGTTAAAGAGCTAAAGCCTAAATTTGCGTCCTCTATGGAGAGGCTTTCTTATGCTGCATTTCTGTTTATGATTGATAGAAATTAGGGCATTTTGTACATGAATGCATCATCTTGGGATCCAAAGAACATAAGCACTGTTTATCAAGGTGCAATAACATTAATTAGGAACACAAAGGCATTCAGTAATTAATCCACAGTGTATGCTTGGGTTGGTTGGCCTTATTTATGAATTGTCAGTTTCACCACCATATCTCTTTCAGTGTGTTTTATTCTTGTAGAAAGCTCTGTTCACATGGAGAGAGAAAACTGCTCATCACACCTACAGATTCATATTGTGGTGAGCAATGGTGAGTGGTGGGACATATTTCAACAATGAATAGTTGCAACAACAAAAAAAGGATCTGATTCTGCCCTGATACTACCGATCTGTCCAAAGTGTACCCCACCTCACGCCCTATGGTAGCCCTATGGTAGCCCTATGGCACCGAACCCCCCTCAACCCTGATAAGCAGAAGAAAATGAATGGATGGGTTGATGGATCTGATTCTTTATGTAGACATTAAAAGTAAATGTTTACAGAGAAAATAATACATAGCAATTATTTATCTTTTAATCCTTTTGGCCTGTAGCACCTTAGCCTTACTGGGCTTACTTGGATTGTTTTGGAATTTACATTGTCTGTAGGTTGATTTGGGTTGCAAGAGAGAAAACGATTTTTAAAAATGCTTTTAGACAATTAACCTTCCTTAATCTGAACAAATGCTAAATGAATGATTGAAGTTCACCAAATTTATGTCCCAGTGTCATAAGTCGTGTGGGAAATTCAGTAGTAGCTGAGCATGATGAAGAAGAATTGTGAGATAAATCAGATACCAATAATATTAAAATTGTGAACTCTTGTCCTTCCTCGCATGGACAACCAGTCACACTGGAAACTTTCATTTCTTGCTATTAAATATAGTAATATATGAAAGTAGAGGATGCACACATTGGCTCAACATATACTTAGAGAGTCCCAGCCATAAAGACAGAGAAAAAAAGTGGGGAAACTGACAAGTTAAGTATGTGTCTGGGTGTCATTCTAAGTTAAGGCCCAGTCAGGATTACAAGGACACACATGCAGACACACATCTGTATCAATGTATTTATTGGAGGGAAAGAACTAGTTGTTCCCATTGCTCTCCAATTTATTCTAAGGACTGTGACAGCTCATCTGTTTCACTAATCTGCTCTTAGACACTTTGGCTGCTAAAACTTCTACTGCATGTCATAATACCCTTAATGAATGTTTTCATGCGCAATTAGACTCTGGCCTGTGTCTTTGTGTGTATATGGACTGGTGTAGACTTGGCAGAGAGCTGCTATTTTGAACTAACTCGCCTGATAACACCACAGTCTTTGGAAACACCCACCTTTATTACCTACACCAAGGAGGTTATGCTTTTGGTAGCGTTTGCATGCACGTCTTTCTTTCTGTAAATGTGATAGTGTGAAAAATCTTAAATGAATTCTGATAAAAGTTCGGTTCATGTAACAATCTATTAAAATTTGGCCTACATCCACCAAGGTCTGCAAGATTAACTTAATTATTTATTGATCAACAGTTGACAGCCTTATAACTTTGAAATTATGATTTTTACAAGTGTTGCGTGTATTGTCAACATATAGAAAGTATCATGTCACACGATACTTTAAAGTAATGTGCAATTTTTGTACATTGCGCTTTATGTAGTCCTGTGTTGTCTACTATATGTCATATGTAGCAGTATGGTCTTGGAGGAAGGTTGTCTCGTTTCTGTGGGGGGGACACAATAAACCTTTGGTCAATATATTGCTATATATATTTTTAGAATGAATAGAATTTCTCCTTTTAAACATCTGATAGTACAGGACTTTGGGCAAAATCTGCTGTTTGTTTAAATCTGACTTAATACAAAAATCCTTTATAATGTTAGTTAATATTATGCGCTTAAAATAAATGTAGAAGTTATGACATGTTATCTATATGTTATCTATATGACATGAAGAAGGCCTTACATGTCATATAGATACAAGCAGATTCACCACACTCTGTCCAATTAGCTTCTCCTGGTTTTGGTTTTGTCTCTGTACCACCTAGAATGGCAGAGAAAGATAGAGATACGCACTGAAGGTTACTTTGTGTTAGTTTATACTTTGCATAAGCATACACTATGTGTACATGCAAGGGAGCGTTTTATGCACCCTTTTGTATGCTCTCTGCATGTGTTTGTGTGCACCAGATTACATGCATTTATGTGTGCTTGTCTGTATGTGTGTGAAGGTGAGGCAAGGTTGTTATGCAGGGGTGAAGTGGACACCTCTATGGTAGCCCTCTGCCTGCTGGCACTGGAGGCAAAAGGGCACAAGACTGGCATCAATTACATAGAGAGAAAGGTGTGTGTGTGCATGCCCATTGTAGATTTTTTTTAGCCTGAAATTAATTAATTAATTTAACATCAGTGGTTTAAGTTAGTGTGTAGTGTGGTCCAGCTTAGTGGTGAGAGCAAGGCATTAATAGAAGCAGGGTTAGAGGTTTCATTCCCATTGGAGCTTGGAGATATGAGAGCTAAAAATGCATCCGGCTAGGGTTCTGCAAGGTGCTTTAGATTTAAAAAAGAAAAGAAAAAGCTTTTCAACCTTGTTAGAGTAAAAGGAGCTGTTTGTTTAATTCGGTTTTATTTAATTCAGGTTTATCGGTATAGCGCCAAATCACAACAATAGTCAAAGTATTCTTTACTGTAAGGTAAAGACCCAACAGTATTCTGGAGAAAACCTTAACAATCAAGCAACCTCCTATTAGAAAGCTCTTTGCAATGGTGAGAAGGAAAAACTCCCTTTTAACAGTTAGAAACCTCCAGCAGAACGAGGCTCAGAGAGGGGCAGCTATCTGCTATGATTATCTTCAACTTTCTTACATTTTAGTGTGGTTCTGTATCTGCCCTCTTGCACCATCATCTAGGTGTCACAAGTAGCAGGGAGAGGAAGCAGTTAGTAGAGGTTTATTCCCAATAAGAGAAAATGTGTTGGAGAAATTTCAAGCTCAACATGGCCCAAACTTAACCTGGTCACAATTCACTGGTGCATCCATGGCTTCTCAGCGAAAACAAGAATATCTTCTTTATTTAGTCTCTAACTGGGCTAAATATAAACAAGGAAGAATTTATTAATTTCTTTTTTAAAATTTTGATAAAACAAGAAAAAACTACATTGAACAGACCATTTTGAGGAAAAAATGTATTTGATTTGTCTCATTTCAGCATCTCTCCATTTTTTACAGAGTAAATTCTCAGTATGTTCTCGTGAATGTTTTTTGTTAAAGGGATCCACTTTGCTTTTTGCTCTGAAAGAAAAAGTCTGAGAATTATGGTCTTTATTAAAAGGTTGGTGTGTCACCCTCTCTCTCTTTTTTCCTCTTTGTCTTTTTTTTTTACCAGAAGATAATTTTCTTTTCCTCCCTTTCTCATTCTCTCTCGCTACCTCATCTATCTCTCATTCTCTCCCCCTTTCATTGTCTTCCCTCTCCACCTTCTTTGCCCTTCCCTCTTTCCCTCTCATTTTACTCACACACAGTCTCTCCCTCTCTCACTCTCCATCTCCCTGGGGACAATTTTCTTTTCTTAAATAAACTGTCATAGCTAGTGTTAAAATATGGGCCTTACATGGGGTGAGCGCGGCAAGGCAAAGGCATGGGGCCCTGGGATGGTATAAAACATGGATAATATGCTGTGAGAGGTAATTGTATCTTTTAGCGCTGAGATGAGTAGAACAAATGTGTCTCCTCCCCATCTTTTCTCTCTCTCTCTCTCTTTTCCATCTCTCCTTCTTTTCCTATCTCTTCCTTTACACACTTCAGCCGTGCTAATATGATAGAGAGAATATTGGCCGTACATCAGAGCTGCTAACAGTTCATAGTGAGTAAGGGCAAGCATAGAGGGGGGATGTGGGACTAAAGAGGGTGGGAGAGGATTGGAGAGTGAATAACAAGGAAAGGGAGGGTGATAACAGAAGAGACGGACTGAGAGAAATGGAGAGAGGAAAGGTGAAAATGTGCCTGAAGATGCAAAAGTGACATGCTGATGACACACAAAGTCAAAATCCACTTACTGATTTCACGTTGCTTGTTTTGCGTGTGAAGGGTGAGAACAGGGATAGCTTGGAATATGGAATTAATCAGTTTCCAAAATATTAAGTTAAGAAAGAGATCTGAGAGCATCTAGTCACACAACACCATGACAAGGCCTCGGTCCCTTTGGTCCAAATGAAAACTTGAACACCTACTGTCTTAAGCTTAATTGTAAGTTAGCCAGCTGGATCCAATCAAGTAATCAGATTTTGATTAAATGAGCTCTTAGGAGCTCTCGCTTCTGCAGAGAGACACCTCTGGCTGCTATCTCCATATCATATATAGAATCAATACATTTTCATGGTAATGTGAAAACATTACTTTGAATTTGACAATTTTAAAGTCACCTTTGGTGGAGTTTTTTTTTTTTTTTCCAATTTTGTCTTCTTCTTCTTAGTCTTTGTTGACCTGACCCAACTGCTCTTCCTCTCTGTGCCCCTATTTTTTTTTTGTTTTTTGTCCTTTTTATCTCATGTCTTTTACATGATGCTCAACTGTAGAATTTTGACAGCACCCAAGCATTACGTTATATTGAACTTGATTCTGTTTAACTGATGGTGACTCAAAACCATCATCCAGCATCATTAGTTTTAACCATTTAAAAACTATTACTATTACTAGGCTGTTTAAATAAGACTGAGCTATAAATAGTAATAGTTATATATTTTTTTCCTTTTATATTGACTTGAATCGCAGTATCTTATGCTAAATATCTTCACCACTGGAGTTACTGGGACTCCTACTTTTGCAACCATATTACATGTGCTCTAATCATGGCCATTACTCTTCCGTATTCACACCAGTTTATTTTATTCTTTGTAATTTTAGTTGCTTATTCCTTCCTTCCTTCCTTTTTTCCTTCTTAATATTAAGAATAATTTTGCCACATACATCTCCTTTCTGGTGATGCCTTTATATACTTTACAAAACATCTCCTGTTATGTGTCACTTATTCTCGCCTGCTACTTTTCTCTAGTCAACAACAGTATTGTTCTCTCATTCACTAAACTCTTCACTCCAAACTCATAATATCTCTTGTTATTTCTCTTTCTCTCATTTTGTTTTTTATGTCATTCTCACTGTCTTTATTCTTTATGTCTCTGTCTTTATTCTCCTCCCCCCCCCCCCCATGTCCATGGCTGTGGAATGAGGTGTGTTATCAGTGAGTGGCATGTCAGTCAGTCACAGGGCAACATAGCCCAGAGGAGAGATGCAGGGGGAATAGAGCCTGGTGAAGTAGGATGTGTGGGGGCTGTGGCAGGAAGTCAGGGATTAGAGGAGGTAGAAAGAAGAGGATGAGGTATAAGAGGAGGAGACAGTGAAGCATAAGCTAAGCAACATGATTGGATTGTCCAAGAAACAAAAAGAAAAGCCAGGAGAGTATAATTCAAGTGAGCAGGGTGGAGAGATCAGGGTAAAAAGTAAAGATTTAAGGTATAAAGAATGATGAGAGCAAAAGAGTTGATGGGAGGGAAGTGTAAAATGTGGGAGAGGGGTAAGGTGGGATTCTGTGTGAGAAAGGTCAAACAGTAACAGTGCAGTGTATATAAACTAGTGTCTGTGAAAAACTTGCATTCAAACACCCATGTGCTCATGTGTACTATCACGCTCAGCTCTGCATAAAGCTTAGCATTCCTCTAGTTGTTAATAGAATAATCTGACAGCAGTAAAATAGGTTTCTCTCTTAAAATACTTTCTTTTTTGAATCATCATACTTTTTATGCTATGCCCTACCTTTGACCCTAAGCATCTTAGGGCATCAAATACATGTTAGCATCAAATACATGTTCTTTTTTATAATAACAAATATATATATAAGCTATGGTAAGGAAGGGCTGCTGACCTGAAAGATAGGATAATGGTGAAGCTGGAAACCTAGACTCTCTGTAGCCGATTACCAAGACTATGTGAAGTACCCTCTGAAGGTCTACTAAAAGATGTGAATGCAGCAATACTTAAAATCCCTACTGTGACCATCCCCCAAACCAACCAGCTGATCTATACACAGCAGCAGTCCTCACAGAGATGTTTGGCTGTAAGATGAACAGCCACAAGGAGCAGTGTCCTACATGGAGAAGGAGACTAGAGGCTAAGGTAGCACAGAGGGAAATTAGCCAACTATCGGAGCTACAGAAAGGTGCGATGAAGAAGGTGCCTAAGAAGTACAGTAAGCTGCCCATATCTGAGGCCTTGGAAACTGCCAAGGAAAGACTCACAGCCTTAGCCAGCCAATTGAAAAGGTATACCAAAGAGATAGAAAGCAGGAGAATAAACTAGCTGTACTTTGCTGAACCATCTAGGGTGTACTCTCAGTGGCAGGGGAACAACATGAGAACAGCCCCACCAAGGCTGGAGATGGAGTAATACTAGAAGAGCATCTGGAAAAATGATGCAACCCATAACTGCAATGCTCAGTGCTAGCTAGTGGAGCTAGGAGCAGACCACAGCAACCTCCTTGAACATGGCCCAGTATCCATCACAGTGGCAAACATCCAAGAAAGGGTCCCAGGTATAGATAATTGGACAGCACCAGGCCCAACAGGATTCACACCTATTGGCTGAAGAAACTGACTGCACTCCATGAGCATCTGGCAGCACAAATGAACCAGCTGCTAATCAACGAGAGACACCCAGAATGGCTAACTGACAGCCAGACAGTCCTGATCCGCAAGGATCCCCAGAAGGGAGTGGGCCCATCCAACTACTGGCCAGTAACCTGCCTCATACCACATGGAAGCTCCTGTCAGGCATCATAGCGGCTAAGATGAACAGGCACATGGGTCAATACACGAGTAGGGCAAGTAACTGGAATTGGCAAGAATAACAGAGGGGCAAAATACCAGCTACTGGTAGACAGAGCAGTCGCTCGAGATTGCAAGAGCACCACCAACCTGTTCACTGTCTGGATTGACTATAAGAAATCCTATGACTTAATGCCCCTCACGTGGATGGAATGCCTAGAACTATACAAGATCAACAGGACCCTAATAACTTTCATCAAAAACTCAATAGGGATGTGACAAACAACACTAGAGGCCAACTTCAAGCGAATTGTACCATCAAGTGCAGGATCTACCAAGAAGATGCTCTGTCTCCACTGCTCTTCTGTACAGGCCTGAATCCCTTCAGTGAGAGCATTTGCAAGACTACGGATACCTACTACAGAATGGAGCATTTGTCAACCACCTCCTCTATATGGGTGCCATCAAGCAGTATGCCAGAAGTGAACGAGACATGGATTCATTCATCCACACAACTAGGGTATATAGCAATGACATCAGAATGTCATTTGGACTGGAGAAGTATAATTGGATGGTAACAAAGAGAGGGAAGGCCGTCAGAACTGAGGGGAATGAACTACCAGAAGGGAACATTGCAGATATCAAGGATAGCTACAAATACCTGAAAATCCCACAGGTAAATAGGAATGATGAAGAAGCCACTAGTGAATCCACAACCACCAAATACCTGCAGAGGGTCAGGCATGTCCTGAAGAGTCAGCTGAATGGGAAGAACAAGATCTACCCCCTGATCAGGTATCCTGCTGAATACAGAAGGAGATAGAAGCCACCAACATCAAGACAATAAAGCTCCTGACCATGCATGGAGGGTATAGCCCCAAATCCAGCACCCTGAGACTGTATGCTAAGCAACAGGTCGGAGGTTGAGTATTAGTGAGTGTCAGAACCACTGTCCAGGATGAGACAACGAATATCCATGATTACATCAGGAAGATGGCCACAACTGACCATGTGCTTAGTGGATACCTGAGGCAGACGAACCCTGAGAAAGAAGAAGAGCAAGGAGAAGAACCCTCGTGGAAGGATAGGCCCCTTTACGGTTTGTACCACCGGCAGATAGAAGAAGTGTCTGACATTCAGAAATCCTACCAGTAGCTGGACAAAGCTGGACTGAAAGACAGCACAGAGGCACTAATCATGGCAGCACAGATACAAGCTCTCGGCACAAGATTGTTAGAGGCTGGGGTCTGTCCCACCAGGCAAAATCCCAGGTGCAGGCTGTGTAAAGATGCACCTGAGGCAATCCAGCACATAACAGTAGGGTACAAGATAGTAGCAGGCAAAGCATACATGGAACGCCATAACCAAGTGGCCGGAACATCTGTGCCAAGTAGTGATAGATATAGCTATACTGATGGATAGCAACATGAGGAAGAATAAACAGGGGAAGCTTGAAAAATACCAAGGCCTGAGAGAAGAACTTGAGAACATGTGGAGGGTGAAGGCAATAGTGGTCCCAGTGGTAATTGGAGCACTTGGTGCAGTGACCCCCAAGCTAGACGAGAGGCTCTAGCAGATCCTAGGACAACATCTGAGATCTCTGTCCAAAAGAGTACAGTCCTAGGAGGGTATAATAGATTTCAAAATTCTGCCGTTTTGCTCATGGTTTCTGTATCATGATGAGCTAAACCTTTAATCTGTGACAGCTGTCTATTTGTAACACCATTTTGAGTATGGTAGACCATACTCAAAATAGTAGACCTTCTAAGCTACAGCCATGGGGTGGCAGAGCAGGTCAGCCACTAATCAGAAGGTCGGTGGTTCGATCCCAGGCTGCCTCCTGGCTGCATGCCAAATATCCTTGGGCAAGATACTAACCCCATGTTTGCCTACTGGTGGTGGTCAGAGGGCCCGATGGCGCCAGTGTCCGGCAACCTCGCCTCTGTCAGTGTGCCCCAGGGCAGCTGTGGCTACAGTGTGTGAATGTGTGTGTGAATGGGTGAATGACTGAATGTAGTGTAAAGCACTTTGGGGTCCTTAGGGACTAGAAAAGCGCTATACAAATGCAGGCCATTTATATAATCATCTAAAAATGTAAAGTTTATATAAAATTAAGGAAATTTGTCTTTCATTTATTATTTTTGTTTAACAATGCTTCTTGGCAATAAATCCTATACCATTTGAAAGCCTTTTTATTTTCCCCCTAAATGGTGTCACATTTGTAAGGAAAATACATTTGTGGGTTGACCAGCAGAGCTGAGCGTGTGGGTTGCACCGATGAAAACTACCAATGCCAAACATCTTATTTTGTTGTTGGCTTCTGGTACCCCAAGTGATGAAAATCAGTTGCCTTATTAGTGCTGTTCAGCAATGAATCCATATTGTGCCTATGACAGTTGGATCGTAGGATCAAAGTGTGGAGAAGACCCTGATTGCTCCACTGATAGGGTACCAAGCTTGGTGGAGGCAATGTGGTGGTGTTGGACAGAATCTACCTCACTGGAAAAACAGGCGTTGTCATCATTGGAGGCATTGAAGAATTTCATCTTGATATCTCCAATCAGTGACAGTCCCATATCTCCAAAGTCTTGACCTCAACCCTAGTGAGCACTTGTGGGGTCAGCTTGGGTGTGCTGTTTGTGCCAGAGTGATGGTTCTTCTACATGCTGCTGAGGCCCCCGTATGTTAAATTTCCGATATGTCTTTTTCCTCTGAGACATCTAGTCATCCAATCCAGTGACACCAAAATAGCAGAATAGGCTGTTTGGCATTGGCAGAGAAGAGTTGACAAGTTGTTGTTTTTTTTTTACTCAACTCTGTTGCTCATTGTACACATGCATTTTCCTTACATATGTGGCACCACTTAAGGGAAAAATAAACAGGCTTTCAAGTGGTAAAAGATTTATTTCCAAGAAGCATTAATGACAAATACAGCACCAAGAGAATGACAAATACAGCATTAAATATGGAATATGTGCAGTGTATATATTTCAAAGGGACATGTTTCAATACATTGCTGATAATTTTACATTAAAACAGGGGTTTTAAACTTTTTTTATCATGCCTCCCACCTGCACCCCCTGCAGAAATTGAACCATACCAGAAAAGAAAGAAAGAAATAGCAGGTTAAACAGGTAATATCACTTGAATGCATGTGGATGTGATGTAATGAATATTTTACAGCTGACTTTTTAAAAAACTTTTTTTGCTGATCCTTATGTTTGGTATTGGTTGCAGGTATTATATTGATATAAAATGAGAATTATTTACAATGGGTAATGTTTTTATATGACCAGAATAGCAACTTTGAGATGTTTTTTACTAGTACTTTCTTAACTGCCTTTACTTTTGTGGCCCACAGCTACGAATTCAGCTTAGGAGAAACACTGCTGTCCACACTGTGTACTGACCCATGGCTTGGCAGGAGTGTGAAAATCGAGAAGAGCTTTAGTCAAAATGCCAGTATACAGATCACTAAAAGCTTTCCACTCAGGGTGTTTCTGGGCTTTTAGAAAGGCTTAGGTGGTACTGTTGCCAGTGGGGTGAGTTTTGCGCCATGAAAGGGCGCTTAAAACTCCCAAAGAGGGCAAAAAATAAATATCACAGTTAAAAAAAACTATTTAATAAATGTAAATTATGAAAGTCAGACTAAAGAGCTATAGAACTCTTTGATATATGTTTTAGGGGAAATATAGTACCTGGAAATCCTTTAAGGCCAACTAAACTAAGGCAATCAGTTTTACCACTGCAGTGAAAATGGGGATAATACAATGTAAAATAAGAATAAATAAAGAAAATGTGCTGTTTCTGTTTTATTATAGTTTAATTTTCATCTAACATCAACTGTGGCATTTTGATCAATGTAGCAGAAGAAGCAGTTTTCACACTGAAGGTATACAGGCCAAAAACTAATGATGCTTCTGCAGCTATAAGTAGTTGCATGGACCACAGTTGGTGCAGAGTTTGAGTTTTAATATTCAGTTTAGTTTAGGACTGAAACTTGCTGAAATCATATATCTTTACAGTTTCAGCTTTGATCTTAATGTGGCAGTTTGAGTTTGCAGGATAGGGAAATAAAACCCATAGTTATCTTTTCAACCAGTCTTTGTAACCATTTTACAATTAATAATTGTTATAGTCGAAAAATTGGTTAGTCGCTTTGTTGAATAAATTGTTATACAGTATAACCCTGGGACATTCAGTTACAGTATGATGCCAAATCAGGTAATTGCTATTCTTGTAAATACATAATTAACTAAAAATAGTAGCTGCTACTTGTGGATTACACTGTATAAATGGATATGCAAGTAGTGGCAATACCTTATGGTGCTTGTCCTCTGTGTAATAGAAAGAGAACAGGTAGAGTTTCAAATGCATCTTTCTTCTGGACACAGTCCAAATGAGACTAGTTATCAACACAAGAATTCAAGAAGTCCTTTTTCTGTTTACCCATATGCTGAAAGAACTCTGAAGTTACACTGGCTAAAAGAGACGAAGAAAGGTGGAGGAAAGGATGAGGTAAAAATACAGATGGGCAGGGAAAAGGAAAACTGGAGAAAAAGTGTTTGTGAAAGCTAACAAAGGGGAGTTGGCTGTGTTTCAAAAGGGCGCATGGCGGCTAAGGAGGATGAAGTGCTTCAGGATTCATTTACATCAGGCCTGACAACTGCCTCACATCATCCCAAGAGCAACACAGCTCTGGCTTAGAGATTCCTAAAGAGGGCCCTTCTTCTAGCTTCCTCTCTTACAGCCACGCTCAGACTTTTCTTTCTCTTCCCCCTGTCTCTTTTTCCCTCTTTTCTTTTTTTCCACTCCCTTACTCTCCTGCGCTCTCTCTTGTGCTCTCATGCGTTTGCCAGTCTTCAATCAGCTATCATGAAAGTGTCTGTCTGGGTGTCTTAACTATCCTCTGAGAGGCAGACACTTGTCTGGGCCTGCCTTCATCCCCTAAAGGCGTTTTTTGACTTGGACTTATTTCTCTCCTCACACCTTTTCAACTTCCCTAAAGAGCTGACAACAAGTGAGAACGACGGGGCAAGATAAACATGAGGGGAAGAGACAGGAAGGGAGATGAGAGGAGGAAGTCATCAAGTGAGAGGGACGAGAAAGTAAAAATGGTTTTGGAAAAGGGGTAGAAAATGGAGAAAATGAAAATGAGGTGAGGAGACTGAAAAACTGAAAAAAAGGTGAAGGAATCAAATGACCTCATGAAGAGGAGAAAGGACAAAGCAAGGAGGACCAGAGTGGAAGAGACGAGAAAGATGAAACAGGAGAAGGAGGGCTCTAGTAAGACAGAGACTGTCACGTCTATCAGTGGTCCCACAGTGTGTTTCCCAAACACAGGATTTGGAGATTGCAGTAAAGGGAGAAAGTGGGACAGGACACATTAAAGTTTTTTTGGTGAGCGGAAGAGGGGTGGGTGGGTGTGTGTGTGAGGCGGGGATGGGGGAGTGATGTCCCTTTTTTGGAAGTATCTTTCTTTTGGCCTGGGTTTGATGTGAAAGCGAACTGGTCCTGCTTTGACGGTGTTGTCTGCTGTGCAGTTTTTAATATTCATGCAGCAGATCAGGAAAGGAGAGGGGAAAGGAGTGGAGAGGAGATTTTTGGTCAAACAGAAAGCTAATTTGCAGCTGAGGCAGTTTAGCCTGAGGCACTTTCTGCTACTGGGGAAATGAGCTGGAAGATTAGCCGTATGTATAATTCACACACACGTAGTCACACACACACGCGCATAGATATGCACTGATGGTGTTTGCACACACTTTTGCACAAAGATGAACAGGCGAACACAGAGCAGCTGCCGCTTTCTAAGATGCTGTGTTACAGTAGTAACCTGCTGCTATGTCTGTACAGCTGCATGTGCCCTTCTGGCCACTCCCTGCAATAAAACTTTTAATGTGATCACTTTTGCACTGTCCTATATATAAAGCTTGGTGTAAAATATACATAGACATTATTTTAAAACATCGGTCAGTTTTCGTTTCTCAATCAAATCCTCAAGCTACTACTAGGTGTTTTTCATTTTTTTAAATATAACTCAGTTATCCGAGTCAGCGTAGTGTACTAGTCACAGTTTTGTGACACTTTTGACATTTTTGTGACCCTACCCTAGTTAATATACACCAGGGGGCTCAGATTTGCAGTTTTGTCATCTTCTACAACAAATGAAATTTAAAAAAACAAACACAACACTACATTTTCAGAAACATTTGTGGCTTTTTTCTTGTTTGTTTGTTTTTTTGTTATTTGTACTACTTGAACACTAAAGTAGCCCCAAATGAGATGGCAGTGCCAGCAGTGGCCCACAGCTTATTTAGGTTTGAAACCCCTCATACACACAGTTCACTGCACAGAGCTGTAAACATACAAGGTAAATATAAAGAATGATTTCATTCTGCTCATCAAGGATATATGTATCTCCCTTTGATGGAAATTGCAGATCCATGACAGACATGCAAATCTTTTCCTGGATGGCCTCAAAGAGGATGGAACACCATTTGACACACAACAACTGACCACCAGGCTTTCTGATGTCAGTGAGGATGGTGCCATGTGGGTGGGACTCAGCTCTAAGGGTAAATATGACTGTTTTTTGTTTTTTTAAGTATTTTGATTTGGGTTGTTTTTTTTAATACATTTTCATGAAATGCATTTGATAAATTTCTTTACTTCAGCACCACATTACAGCCAGATGTTTTAGATGCTTTACTTCCTCTGTTGTGTTGTTTTAAATGTCTATGATGTCCAAACTGTAAAAACACTGCTTTAAGAATAAAGAATAAGCTTCACCTTTATTATCTGAGCCAGTACCACCATCTGGTTTTTTTTTCAGTCCAAGAAGAGAAAAATTACTTCTTAGTTTATCATGTCAGTATATCTTAATATGGTGTCAATGACTGCTTCACCTTTATTTTCCTGTGATTGATTTGTAGTGCCTCCGAGCTGTCTAACAGTCAATAGCAGAGAAATTGAGAGAAAAATGATATCCGTTCATCTCCAGGGTGATAAACGAGTGTTTTTCTTCTCGTTTATCAGTCATTGATCCGTAGTTCACAGCAGGTAGCAGCTGATCAGCTGAAGATCACAACAGAGAGGATGATCAATGCAAGTGATTGGCTTGAGGGAGTGAGAGAGAATCAGAGATGTTGTGCGTGTGGTAGACGGAGAGGGAGAAGGGTTGTTGAACCCAGAGGCTGTGTCTAGAATTCTTATCAGTGGATTGATTATGTAAATACTGATCAGATGTATTGATTAACAGCTATGTCTGTTTTTGGATGGGAAAGTACTAACCGAAAACTGTAAGTACAGCGAAAAGATCTTTAAAGGCCAACTACCAACTCAAATGTTGTTAAGGAAGTGTGATCACTTGTCAAGAAAGTCCTAAATCAGCTGTTAATAATACATTATTAATAACTTTAAGGAGCTAACTTGGTGCAGAGGTGTGAATAATATGTGTCCATATGGTACTGAAAATCTTTATCATAAATCCGTGTAATCCCTAAGATTTTCATGAAACCAAACCAAGGTTTTCCTCACTGTTCAGGGTCAGCATTTTTCATTCAGCGCATTTACATTGGCTAATTACCTTGTTTTTATAAGCTAAGGTTTTTATAATAACAATGAATCTTACTACTCTCTTTATCAAGAATTTTGGGTCGGGTTAACTAACTAACAAGTATCATTATGTTTACATAATGTTGATATCAATATGTATTTTAAGTATTAGTTCTAACAAGTTTCAGTCCTAAATCTGGTTCTAATGTAAACATATTAAAAAAGGTTTTGTTTTGGTTTTTTTTAAATATTTTATTTTTTGCTTTTAAATTAAACACAGCATGCTTATACAGATTCAACTGAGGACAATTACTATATTTAGCATTTGTGAACTTATAAGCATGAAAAAAGGAAAAAGAAGGAGAAAAAAAGAAGAAGAAAAAATTATAACAATATTAACTAACTAAAATAAGAAAACTCACGCGGAGTGTGAGGCATGAATTATGATCAGTTAATTTTTAAAAATTCTAGAAATGGCTGCCAAATCGTACAAAAACTTGCCAGTTTCCCCTTTCGACCAATTTGTATCTGTTCCACCCTAGCCACAGACACCATCTCATTAATCCACCTTTTAAAACACTGTAAAAGAATACGTTTCTTTGCAGCCAGCATACCCATTGTAATTATCTGTTTTTGTGAAAAGGAAAAAGATTCGATTGATGCAAATGATCCAAGTATAGCCAGTCTACCATCGAGTGGCACTTTTTTCCTAAATTGGTTTGAAAACCACGTAAAAATCTGGCTCCAAAAAGCTTTCAAGACAGGGCAATGCCAAAATAGATGTGCAAGGGAACCTTCACCGATATTACATCTGTCACATAAGGGGGATACAGAATTATAGATCCGTTAAGTTTAAGTTTAGAAAAGTGTAATCTGTGAATGACTTTAAACTGGATTAGTTTATATCTGGTGTTTATTGAGCCTTTCTGAATATTGAACAAACAATTTGACCATTGGTCCTCAGACAGAGGAACACCGAGGTCTTCAGTCCGTGTATTCTTAATTCGATCAGAATCAACTGGGATTGTAAAGCACTTTAAAATCAGCTTTCCGAATTATATCAAAGTAAGTATGACTTAGTGGCTTCAGTGAAAAGTCTGAAAAGTTTTGTTGCACAAAATTCATTATTTGAAGAAAACGAAAAAAATGTGATTGAGGTAACTGAAACTTTTGTTGAAGTTGAAGAAAAGACATAAATTTGTCATCTATATAAGTCCTCAATGCATTTCAATCCCTTTTCTCCCCATTCTAAAAACACCCTATCCACTTTACCTGGTTTAAACAAGTAGTTATGTATTATTGGCATTCTTACTGAAAAGTCAGGTAGTAGAGATTTTCTAATTTGACTTAATATCTTTAAGGAGTGTTTAACAACAAAATTACGACTGATCGAATTATTAGAAGAACCCGTGTTAGAAAACAATAAGACCGGTAATGAGGCTTCAGATACTTTTGCTGCCTCTACCTGGAGCCAGATCGGAAGCTTATCATAACAATAATCAGTAGGCAAACCCCACTGCCAGTGCAATAGAGCTCTTGAATTTGCTGCCCAGTAATAATGTCTAAACACAGGAAGACCCAACCCCCCACTGGAAGTATTTTTTTTGATATCGTCTTTGAGCTTGTCCAGCATTTCCAAAAAATTCAATTTATAGAGGAGTTTGGGATTTTTAGAGATCTTAAGGCCAAGATAGGTAAAAGATGTAGTCACTAATTTGAATGGGAGTGAGCTGAGAAACTTTGGGCATAGATTATCTGTTATTGGCATAAATTCAGATTTGTCCCAATTGATCATATATCCTGATAATTTCCCAAAGGGTTTAATGCAATTTAAAAGATTAGGGAATGAAATTTCTGGTTCGGAAAGGCAGATCAGTAAATCATCTGCATGCATATTAACAAGACTTTCAACATTCCCAAATTTAACTCCCTGTATACCAGGGTGGTTTCTTATGTTAATGGCAAGGGGCTCCAGAGCTATATCAAAAAGAAGCGGTGAGAGGGGATCCCCCTGTCTCACTCTGCGTTGTAATTGAAAGGGGGAGGATTTATCTGCGTTAGTGAGAATGCAGGACACCGGACACAGATAAATCATTTTAATCCAATCCCTAAAATATTCCCCAAAACCAAATTGTTTTAGAGTCTCAAATATATAAATGGCCTGGTAAATGGCCTGTATTTATATAGCGCTTTACTAGTCCCTAAGGACCCCAAAGCGCTTTACACATCCAGTCATCCACCCATTCACACACACATTCACACACTGGTGATGGCAAGCTACATTGTAGCCACAGCCACCCTGGGGCGCACTGACAGAGGCGAGGCTGCCGGACACTGGCGCCACCGGGCCCTCTGACCACCACCAGTAGGCAAACACGGGTGAAGTGTCTTGCCCAAGGACACAACGACCGAGACTGTCCAAGCCGGGGCTCGAACCGGCAACCTTCTGATTACAAGGCAAACTCCTAACTCTTGAGCCACGATTGCCCATATAAGACCATTCAATCTGATCAAACGCTTTTTGGGCATCCAGAGAAAGTACTGCTGTTTTAGCCTCTTTTCCATAACCTGAGTAAATTGTATTTAATAATAAACAGACATTATTGAATGACCATCTACCAGGAATAAATCCTGTTTGATTAGGATGTATAATTGTTGAAATATGTTTGCTCAATCTTGTAGCTAAGACTTTGGTTATGATATTAAAAACTTGCTTGGTTGCTGCTTTCTTCTGTGTGCATATATTGGAAAAAGGAATGGTGGCAAACTGCTGTAAGCTGGTTAAGGAATGTTTGCTGTGTTTGGTATCCTGGGACTTGTAGTATTTAACATTGGCTGGTATTGCTGCAGCCAGGACTGTCACTGTTATTTAACCAGTAAGAAATTATGGACTCAGAAACGTAGTAAATATGATAATTGATGCTTTAATCTACTCTATTAAAAGACAGAGAGGAAAAACACATACCTGTTATGGCCTGTTATTAAACTGCCATCAGTTGTTATACCATAAAAACAAAGAATAAGAAGAGAAATGGCTGTAAGTAAGTTAAACACACAGAAAGAAGAGAGAGACACACAGAGAAGAGAGAATTAAGGCTTATACCTTGCATCATCCCAGTAACAATAGGAAGAGTGCTTTTCAGAGGAAGGCATAATCCCATTTCCACATGCTAAAGAAATCCTCAGCCAAAGCCTAAGGCTGCACAACCACACACTGATCTAACACACTTACATCCCATAACACTTCCTCACTTTCCTTCTGTTTTACATGCACATGCACCCTCCCAAAGCACACACACTCAAACACACAATACTGTGGTTGGGCCAAACACACCAAAGCCTCTCTGAGCAGCAAATACAAATACACATACACACATACACAAGCATTTGCACACAGACACTTTCACAGGCAAAGCTAGACATGGCAGGGGTTCTGTCGATGTTTAGAGACGTTATCCATCTTCTAAGAGTTATTGTCGAACCAGACAAAAGTTGGTTGGATACTAAAAGACTCCAGCCTTCTTTTTTGGACAGATTTCATCTTCTTATGTTCTGTCCAACATTGTCACATATGTATGGTTATGTATGGAGAAGATGATGTGTTTGAACTTTACTGTGCTTATGTGTTTGATTTCTTTGTCTTTGGTGTTCAGTCCAGTATGTCCATGTGTGTTTGATGTATTCCAGCATATCTATGCTTGTTAAAGACACTTTGAAGCTTGAGAGGCTGTGTCCACAATTTTTTAACTCTTTGCATGAGATAAAATGTTTTTTGTTTGTTTTGCCGATATTTCTGATAGAATGTATTAAATATAGTAATATCTGAGCTTTAAATTGGCAGTGAATTTAGTTCCAGTCTCACTGTTGATAAGATTTCTTCCTTCAACTTGAGCCATATGCAGGAGATAAGCAGTGAAGTTCTGCTCAGTAATAGTGCTATCTGCAGCCAGCCTGTGATGGTCTTTTCTGCTAATCTGTGTCATTGGCAGCTAAAATCATGTCTTTCTTTGCTGTAGACAGTAGAGAAAACTCCTTTGTTGCTTCTGCTGAATCTCTCTGTGTGAAACTAAACTTCAGATCACTGTGTTCCTGTGTTTGTACTTTTCAATATGAGCCATAGTTTACTGTTTGCTGACTTCTTTCTGTTTACTTAAACCATTAAGTTAACTTTTCCTCCTGTTGCTGCTTCAAAATGAAAGCTTTCTGGTTGCAAACCAGTATCCGTCGCTATGTTTGTGGAGCGTTACTAGCGTTGCACATGTGATCTACCTGATTTGGACATGGTCTCTTCCTGTTTCATGAGTAGATCAGCTTTAAATAAGCTGGGAGGAACAGTACTAACAGTTGTACTCACATTAAAAGTACTCACATCTCCTAGTCTAAGTGACTGGGAACTTAAATTTTTTTTGTTTTCTCTATTTATGAACATTTATTGTTTAAAAGTACTATTTTTTTTAACTTAATTAAATTAATTTGTCATTTACAACTTTATGGCCTTACAAATATCCAGTTTTTTATAGTTCAGAAAATAATTCAAGGTGCAATATGCAACATTTATTTCCAAACATCCTCGTAATACCACGTTGTGTCTCCAGAGGTTATGGTGAGTCACTCCAACAGTCAGTCTGGACTCTGATGAAAAAAAAGTAGCAATACAAAGTAAACAAGTTTTTCTTTTTTGATGCAGTCTATGATTTTGACCATAATAAACTACTGAGCAGTAGAACTGAAAGGTGAGACAGCTGACTAGCAATTGCTTGTTTTATGTACTCCTCGATCTGCCACCACAATCACTACAGCTACCTGCAGCAATTGTGTATCATACATTTTATTATAAAATTTATATTTTATATATAATTGCCACTTGGTTTTATATTGCACTGATTTAAGTACCTTTAAAATCAGTTGTAAAATAAAACACGCATATCACAGCAGAAGAGCTGCTGCATTGTAGCAATTAATGGTTATCTTAATATATTAAACTAAAGGGAATTATTGTAAAAAGCCTGGATACATGCTCTTAAGGTTTCCACAGCAGGTTCATACAAAGAGTGTCCAGTTTAGAGTAAACAATCATTAACCAATTAAAGCCATGCTTTAGCTTTAGCTGCTCTCTAGTGGAGACACGTAAAGACTGGCAGATGTAGTTCGGCTTGTACTGTGAACTTGGCCATTATAAGCAGCTGTGGGCAGCCTCACTTAGCTGGTATCAAGAACCTGATAAGATAATCTACTAAATACTGTGAAATCCTCTCACTCAGTGCCTTCAGTGCAAACCCATTAACACCTTCTTTATGTCATTTCCTACTCCCCTTTCATCTCTCCAGGGTCTAATCAGTTCATTGGACGAATGCAGGACTTTAGATTCTATCCTACCACTTTGACTAACAGGTGAGTTGGACAGAAGGAAGCTGAGAGACAGGTAATGACTGGCTAGTGGGAAAGGAGGGAGGAGTCATAAAATGACCACTGAAAATTAGTTTTTAGGAAAAGAGCTATAAATTATAGCACATACGAAAAGCATTCAATGTCTGTTTAGAGACTGAATAAAGAAAAAAGATTTAGAAATCGTGAGAAATACACAAATACTGAACAGATTAACATAACAAGGAAGTAGAAGTATCATAAAGTGTTAAAGTGAAATAAGGAGGGGGCTTATCATTGCATCTTAAAATCCATACTGCTTCCAGAGGATTTTCCTGAGACTTCAATACAAAGCAATTAGTCTTTTGGTTACCAGTGATGTACTCCACACAGGGAGCAGCTGACAAGATTAGAGATGCACTAAACAAAAGGCTGAAGTTTCAAATTATGGCTTTGATTAACCAGTTTAAGCTAAATGTTTAGTCGAAAGGACATTAACAGGTGCTTTGAGATTTTTTCTTAAAATGGAAATCCATCAGATTTTTGTTTTACAGCGTTAAGTATATATATAAAGCAGTTATATAGTTTAATTTAACACAATTTAATAAAGAATGCTGTTAACTTATATTTTGGTTTCAATTTTGGTTGTTTTCTTCTTTTTTCATATCCCCAGTTTAGTCTGCATGCAATGACATTCTGTGTTCAGAATTTAGGTTTAATGTATAGTTTCTTCCTTTACCAGGGAAATAGTAGAGCTGTATTCAGGAGTCCTCCCTGAGCTCCATGTCCAGTCTGAGTGTCGATGTCCTCCCACTCACCCAAGGGTGCACCCTCTAATTGAGAGGTACAGTATCACAGTTTTTATTTACTCTGTACATTTTTTCAAAACTGAATATTATAGCTGGAGTTACTTTGTAATACCAAAACTAATAATAAATTAGTTTTCCTCTATTTAAAACACTAGTTTTATATTATGCTACCATTAACAGATATTGTATCCCCAATGCGGTTGAGGACACCACCAATGACAGAGTCTTAAGACTGAACCTTAATGCCCATCCACTAAGTTATATCAACGATCAGGACATGGGTACCACATGGGTATCTAAGATCATGACTGCACAGGAACTGGATGAAGGAGTCACTATTACAGTAGATTTGGCTAATGGACAGTACCAGGTAATGCACCTCATTTCAGCCATGAGCCCACTATGTTTTGAGAAACATCCAATTTAAATATTGTAATTTATTTGTAATTTTGGCTTCATTTGGCAAACATGAGACTGTTTTTGAGAGTTTCCCTTATTTTTCCCGTGTTACTGTACTTTTGCAGCAACTATGACAAAGACTGTACAGACATCTGCCTGCACAGAATCTATAGGCCTGGTACCAAATGTTTTTCTTTTGTAGTTTAAGACCAGACCTGCTGTCTGGCTACACTGAAAGGCTAATTCATTCAATAATTTTCATCAGGCACAGCAAAAGTATTGGATAGGTGCATCAGGTTTACTGTAAACTTATTTTTACTTTGAGATTTAGTGCTTGCTATGGATAGTCTAAGTAATGTGATGACCTTATAAGAAATCATTTTATTTGAACAGTCAACTAAATGCCATTGTTGTCTAGTATAAATTTGAAAAGCTGCAATTCAAACACCACAATATGTATCTGCACTTGCACCTGTGTGTGTGCAGTGGACAGTTCTGTCTAAGCTCTTCAATGCCACACACACAGAGGGGCAGAGAGGGAGAAAGAGAGGAAGACTGCTAGATTTTGGCTCTGTTGACGCTGGGGTTGTCAAAAGACTAATTCCTCTTCTCTCTGAACTGTGTATGTGAGTGTGGGCAGGATTTTGGGAGCTGTCCTGATGTGGTCGCCCAACTCAAGTCCCTAGATAAAAGCCACTCTCTGAGGTTTCAAGTATTTATGTTAGTAAGTGGGGTGGGTGTGGGGATTGTGCCGTAGTGGTGGCTTAGTCCACTCCCTACTGTGTAACCCAGTGTCCCAACCCACTCTGTAGTTCTAGATAACACTTAAAGAGAGACACACCTACTGTACACACAGGCACACACGTGGTTTGTATGTGATAAGAGACTACTTCTGGGTGTCTTTTTGAAAAGGTGGAAGTGATGGCTGTCTATTTTCTGCTAAAGTCCTTAATTATAATTTAGATTGTTCATATTGGAAACTCAATAACGACTTTGAACAAAATTGCATTGTTTTAATCTGAACACAGATACAGATTATATTCTTATGTGAGCATGAGTTGTTGAGTTCCATGTTGCATCAGCAAACTGGCATTTTCCTGTGGTGTATTGGGGTAGCTTTGATATCTTAGTGTCTGATGGTATGCCCCAGTGGGAGGAGAAGAACAGTAGAGGGAGTAGAATGAATGACTTTACCTTGTCATGCTGCTTTTTTTTGAGGTTTGCTAACTACTTGCTCAGATGTATTTGTATTTAGCTGAATTTCCCTTTCAGTGCGCAAATTACAAAAAATGTAATTATTAACATTTGTTAAACGCGATGCAACAGAGCACCTGACTAATGTCTTTTAGTGTTTCATTTGTTATCTGTGAAAATGCAGAAAATTAGTTATACCTTTTAATATAGCACGGTGCAAGATGACAGAATTTTTGTGGCAAAAACTGAGGCTTCACCGTGGTAAGCTTTGCTAAATGCTTTCAACTGTATTAGAGTCTACAAGTGAACTGGTGTTCCAAGTCGTATTCTGTTCACGTCAACTCTTACGCCTCTCTCCTTCAGGTATTTTATGTTATTGTTCAGTTTAGTGGCTTCATGCCTGAGTCAGTTGTGATCCAGAGAAGAAAGGCTGACCTCACAGACACTGAGAATAACACCAACACAGAGCAGTCATGGCTGGACTGGCAGTATATGGCCAGAAACTGCAATGTGTTTGAAATGGAGAACAATGGGCCTTTACTAAGACCGGACTCAGTCAACTGTTTGCAGCTGTCCAGGTAGGTTGGATGAAAAGTTCATATTGTTTACTATAAGGAGAGCTTTTTACAGGAAAGCTCAATATCTATTTTTAGATGTTGATAACTGAAGTGAAATTAATTGTACTGCCCACTCCTCATAAAACCCTTTGAAAACCTTCTGAACCATCATAACTGTGTCCCTTCACAGAGGTAAAGGGACACAGGACACCAGGAGGCAGAATAAAAGTCCAAAAATGTAAATCTGTAATTCAAAAGCAGGATCTGATCATATCCAAGAGATCAGTCAACATAGAAAATAATCCATAGGGGCAGGCAAAAAGCAGTCAATTAAACAGTCTAAAAGGTCATATACAAGGAGAACCCAACAAATGAAGTGAAAAACAAAACATTGACAAAAAGTGCAAGACACTGTAGCAAATCAGAAGTGTAACATAGGAGATATATATATACAGGGCCGTGTGACTGGCTAATTGAAAACAGGTGTGAAGGACAACACAGGTGAGACTAATGTGGGCCTGGCATATAGTCATAAAGGAAGGAAAATTAACAAATACAGGAAGTAAAACTGACAATTTCAAAATGAAACAGGAAGTGATGCAATAGAAACCCAACATCATGAATAGGCTCAACAGCATTATAAGTGCTTACATATTTTTTTCAAGGACTGACCACGTAGTAGTGTTGGTCCATGAAGAATGAAAGAGCGTAGACACATATTTACTGGGTTACATCACATTTAGTTCCATTTCTTTTATTATGAGCTTGATAAATACAGCAGATAACTTGTTGAATAATACACATGTAGTAAATTTAAATCCATGCATTCAAAATAAACTAGGCCATTCCTGTTTTGGGGCATTTTTCCTAGTGCACAGGAAATTGCTGGCTGGGCTAGATTAGTATATTAAGAAATACAAACACATATAAAAATACATTTTTGTATACATGTCTCACACGCTGTCAGTTGGCAGTGGATGTACAACTGGAGTTGGAACATAGTCTAACATACACCGTCGGACTAAATCTTGGCATAGCTTCTCGCATCTGGGGCTTATTTGGCATTAGACAGAACAAGCATGAATAGATCACATGTGGCCATTACTTGTTTTTTTACTTGACTTGGCAAATTATATCACATACAACCTTTAGAGTTATTCGTATTACAAAGTTTGGCATGAGATCAGTTTAAATATGTATATAACTATGTTGTTTAATCTAGTATGCTTTTATCATGCTAGATTGAATTAATCTTACAAAACATCTGAGTCCATTGGAGTGTTTGGCTGGATACATTTAGACATGCCTTAGTCAGTTTAGATAATCCTTAAATCGTGTCATTACGAACAGGTAAACAATTATTTTTCTTGATGAGACACCAAAAAAACAAAAGGCAAGTGAGAGGTGGCACAAAATGATTTTGGTAGAAACTCTGATGTGAAGTGTTTTATTAGGCATTAATGAATTGTGTTGTCATTTTGGCAATTCCTTTGTAAAGGCCTAGATTTCTTTCATACTTGTATATTTACATATCAGTAATATGCAGTTTTCTGGGTTATTCATTATCTCATTAGTAACAACTGAAATATTGCTACTAATCTACAAGGATCTCAAATACTGTAGATTGTTTAATACTAGAATTTTATGACAGTATTTTCTTGCAGCCTTCTTGTTTATTGCTATGAACAAACCTTGTCATGTTGCTGGCAACACAACTTAAAACACTGACATTCAAAGATGAAGAGCTTTTGCCCAATGCTTCTCCATATAGTGTTTACAGAAAGATTTGTAGACTTTAAAATGTAGAAGTAACTGTTCTCCAGAAGGCAGCTTTAGGATTGTACTCTATTACTTGGGCCTCGGACCAAATTTGGTGTTTGTGTTCTGTAGTTTCCTGGTAGATGTAATCAATCAATCAATCAATGATTTGTTAGTGCAGCTTTGTTTGTTAGTGATATAGATCTAAACAGTGCTTTACAGCTACTCACAAATATAAATTTTGATTATGTGATTGTGTTTTTATTTTAAAAAAAATCTAATATTTTCTTGGTTTTTTTTTTCTAATTTTGTGTAATGTTTATGTGCATCAGTGACGTGCCCTTCTCAGGAGGTAACATCACATTCAGCCTGCTGACCCCTCAGCCACCCCTGAGGCCAGGTTACAATGACTTCTACAACACACCTATCCTACAGGAGATGGTACAAGCTGCCCAGGTCAGAATACATATGAGTGGACAATACTACACCAGAGCAGTTGGAGTGAACCAGCGACATAGATCCATTGGCATCAGTGAAATCACCATCAGTGGCAGGTGAAAATTTATAAATACTTATGCAGGCAGGCTAATGGAGATCAAGTAATTATATGGATTTGTAAATCATTGGTAGAGCATAGAAACTAAATGACTGGTAAATGTGACATTTGTATGATATTTCTGGTAAGCTGGCATCACACTGAATTTAGAAGTCCTAGCATGTTTTTTTGCAAATTCACAAATTAATATAGAGGACTACTATAAGTGGCATACTTCTAATTGTGATCCTGTTACATCCCAAATTTTACATACTTACGTGGCATAATTGGTTGAAAGAACTATTTAACTATCTTCCCAGTGTTTCTTTGTAAAAGTGAGTGAGAGCTTATATTATGACAAACACAGACCGCTGAGTTTCAGCAGAGCTTTCTGAGAGTAATTGTGAACACATCTCTTCATTAGACTGACAGAGTGACTGTTTTTCATGACTGTGGTAATTATAGGATTATGCAGGAGGCAATCATCTCTAACTCTTTCTCCCCCTCCCCCTCCCTCTAAGCTCTTTTAATTAGTAGCTTGTTACAGTGAAGTAGGAGAAACAGAGATTTAGCTGAAATCTCATCTGTGCATTCTTTATCTCTTCCTGTCTCTCACATCTTTCATTCTTCTTCCATCTCTCCACTGTCGTCATTCTTTATAGAGCAAGTAAATAAGTATGTTGAGAGGAATCATTTTAGCATGCGTGTTTTGTGAATGTTGGCTTTTTTAAGCCCTGTATGTTAGACTTCTCTTAGATTATTGTATTGCATTACATTGTAGCACAGACATAACAATCCTATATTACAATACATCTAAATACAGAAACATTATCACCATGGTGACAGTTTAGAAACCCCAATATTTTTCTGTTCTCTGTTGTAGAAATAAAAGAAATATCTCTTATCTTATATTTTTGCAACATACTGGCTATTATTATATACCTGCACTAGTTACTTTATAGTATGTTATGCCATTTGAAGGATATTGTTTCTAGTGTATTTATTTAATTTAAATATTTTGTATCATTAGAAGAGCAAAAAAAAATTTGAACCAAAAATTTTCAGCAAGTGTTGCAGAACAGAACATAAAAAACATTTCAGTAAGATGTGCCTGTTGCCTACAATTTTACATGTGCATTGCAGACATACGCATTTCATTAAAATCATACATATCAAACTCATTTGCACTGGAAATTAATTTAGCCTCTCAGGATCCAAGTGTAAAGTACATGTAGTATTCCTTCTTAGATACAGTGACAACAAGTAAGCCATAGTGAATAAGTAGTTGTCCTTTGTCAAGCCTCCTTGATGCTCTACTAAGTCACTTCCATCTGCTAAAACCAAAGAGTATTTCCAGTAGTCAGAACACATCAGACATGGACTATGTCCTGTTTTGTGTTAAAATCGAGGAAATGCAACTTTGGGTAGTGCATGGACCTGATTCTTCTGTCTTTGGAGTTCATCTGTGAAAGTGGTTTAGGAGTCCCGCTTAAAGCTTCTTGAGTTTTAGCTTGCTCATCTTCCAGCATTAGTTGTAGTTTTTCCTCTCAGCTGTAAAAGGGTTATGGGCTGTTGTCCTCCTCCCAGCCAGGTGAGCAATACAATAACTCAAGAACAAGGCAACGTTGGCTTTTGAAATTGATACCGTAGGTTCTTCTACTAAAAGTCTTGGACGAAGTTCTAATCTTGAGGTCACGGTCAGAGATCAAATTTTCTAAAAATTTTATCGATGCAATAACTCAAGAAGGAAGTCATCAAGGATTTTCAAGTTGATATCACAGGTGCATCTACTACAAATCTCAGATGGGTTTGAATTCCAGTGACGCTGACCTCTGACCTTGACCTCAAGTTTTCTAAAAATCTTGTGAATGAATCGATGTAGGATTTTCAAACTGATACCATAGGTGCTTCGACCAAAAGTCTTGGATGAGTTCAAATCCCAGTGACCTTGACTTCAAGGTTAAGATGAATACTGAAAATCTTGTGAATGTGATAACTTATGACTAAATTGGTGTAGGATTTTCAGATTTATTAGGAGGGTGAGGGGTAGTACTGGTGGCCATCAGTTTCTTTTTTTCTGCTGTTTTTGAAACAAGACAATTGGCTTTTAAAATGTGAAATGGTAGGCTTCAGGCTGAAGTTTGTTTATTTGTATGCCAACAAAGAAAATTGGATAGGTTACATGGCTGTTTGGTCAAAATGTGGCCCAACTGCAATCCTACTTTGGAAGTTCTCATCAGTTCAGGCTTCATTTGCTTAAAAAAACTGTTTAAATATATTTATTAAGCTTGATATTTTTGGTAAGTTTTTTTTAGTATATATTTTAATTTATTTTATTTTTTATTTTATTTTAAGACAGATCTCCAAAGCAATGAAGCTAAAAAGTGTGTTCTACCACAAATCAAAAATAGTGTATAAAAAGGCTTGGTCAGGGGGAAATGATAGAGATACTTTTATATATATTTCTTATTTGATTAATAAAGTCACCTTTTAACAGAAAGTGGCATTAAGAGAACAAGAGGTGAAAGGATACACAGAGAGAAGAATGAAAGAGAGAAAGCAACTGAATATCTGAATGAATAATTAAATGACTGTCGTGTGCACACGTGTGCGCATGTGTCTGCTACCTGTTATGTTGCTTTAATGATTCTCAGGATGGCATTTATAAATGTTGAATGGAAACTTCCCAGTAGCACTAAGGAGCTCTTGACTGAAGCATTCGGGGAGGGAGAGCTTTTCTCATGATGTTTCTTTGCTTTTTCTTGTCACATTTCATAAGGGAATTAAAAATTTTCATCATCAAAGTTTTAAAACACAGTTTCAGTTTGTTTATTTTCAATGTTTCTCTCTGTCTTTGGGAAGGTGTGAGTGTCACGGCCATGCAGATCATTGTGATACCAGTGTGACACTATACAGATGCCTGTGTTTGCCAGAGAGCCACACAAAGGGGAACAATGTAAGTAACAAACAAACTCTTATATGACAAATCACAACTACTCTTTTAGTAGTATCTTGTGGGTAGTGCTTTATAAATAGTGTATTGTGAAGTCATTAGAATTTCATGTTGACAAGTCCTACATATTTTGGCTCAACATTTGTGGATGGGTTTGATTTCACAATAATTAATATCTACATTTGATCCAGGCACACAGCACATATCATGTTTAAACTTAAAAACACATACACACATACAAACACACACACTCATCACAGAGGAATCCCCTGGGGGAAAACCTCCTCGTGGTCCTAATTAAGCACTTTCCTTCTTAATGACAAAGAACTTCTTTAATAAATTATACAAAGATGTACGTAAGCACGCACACACACACACACACACACACACACACACACACACACACGCGCGCCTACCGTAGCACAAGTATTTATTTGAACACTTTTCTTTCCATCTTGATTATATTTATTCTAATGGTTTTTAAGAGGTTTGGAGGGACTGTTGAGCTTTTTCATCTTTCTCAGAAAATTGTTGAGTAAGCCATCTTGTTTTTGGAATCATGCAAAACCAGGCAGCAACGGTCAGCAGTCAGTGCTTAACAACTCATGATTTTCATGACAGAAAATTAGACCAAAAGTGGATAACAAGTAGAAAAGGAACAGATGAGATCCAAATGTTAGTATGCATGCCTGAAATGAAATCCAGCTTGTTTAAATGCTGACCACAATGCTAATAGTGATGATTGATAAAACTCATTTGATATTTAAGTTCATTTAGAAACGTTTTCATTTCATCACCATATGTAATGGAGAATTGCCTTTATCAATAATTATAGTCTGAAGATTATGACAGAAGTTTAGTTTCTGTGATTATGATTAAACTGATTAAACTGTGTATTCATTTATATCCACTAAAACAAATGGACCTAAAGTCTGCCTAAAGTTGTTTTCATAAAATTTTAGAGAAAATGGTTTTATGTGTATGTGAATTACTGGAATGCTACTTGCAGCAGTTAGCTGGGTAGTTGCTACATAAGTTGTTAAGTAAAATGTAGAGTCTTTTTTGCAGTCTGTAGAGTTTCTGGTTATAGTTGCCAATCATTTAAGGTGAAACCAAAAGTACCTTGTGAGTATTCACACACTGGTAACAGAAGGAGTAGTTTGACCTAAACCATCACTGTGTGACCAGATGTTAGTTTGACTGGAAGCTAATACAACTTGTAAGGTAGTAGTAGGCATCACCCTAAGAAAAACCCCTTGTAGTCTGCAGTGAAATGTTCGATATGACGGCTTCACCTCACTGTAGCACAGGACAGCCTGCATTATTCACTACTTATGTATCATTCATACACCTGTGTCTGTGCATTAGTTTTTGCATGGAGACGCACAGCTGTCAGCTAGCAGCTGTTAAAAATAACAGACAGCCTCCTACACACACACGCATGTATTTAATAATTTTACTCTTACATGAACCTCACACTAAAATAAAAGTTATCACAGAAAGTGCTCTACACACACACACACACACACACACACACACACACACACACACACACACACACAGAAACTAAACTTCAGTCATAATCTTCAGACTATGACAAAAAATTTCCCCCTTTTTTTTCTCCTTTTCTCTATTTTATACACCACATTTGTCGTTCCACTCTTAGGTCCCTGTCCCACCTCCGCCCTCTTCTCTTTGTCGATCGCTCCCTCTCTCACACACTCTGTCTTTCTCTCTCGGGTCTCACTTTAAATAATGTCTCAAATCGACTAGAACAATTACATTCCCTCAGCATGCATCTCTAATCAGTTCTCTTTCTTTTTCTGTTTGTATTTCGCTTCATTTCACTCAGCTGTTTTTTTCTATTCCCTCTCACTCTTTATTGCCTCACTTTTTAAGTATTTAATTCATTCCTATTTGGCTCTGTTTTTCATTTTTCATTCTGTATTTCCTCCTTTTTTTCTTCCTGTCTCAGGTTGATCCATCCTCCCAAGCTGCTTCTTTCCTTTTCTCTCGTACATACATTACTTCTTTTGTGTTGGAGAGATGTAGTGGAATAAGCATGGATATATTTTATGTAAATTAATCTCTACAGAAGCTACACTTCTGTGAAATACATTAGTGTGTAATATGTGCACGTGTCTTTATAGAGTCATTTTTTGTGTGTGAGCCTGTGTGCACTTTCTTTTTTCCCGAACCTGTCCATGTCATCTCTCTGAGTGAATATTCAGGGCCTTTCTTCTGTCTCTGTAATATTGGAGCATAAAAGGCTGTGGGGAATATTAGCGTTTAATATTGCATGCGTTCTGTTGACTTGGATCGGGCTAGCACCATGACGGATGTTGTACTAATCTGCAGAATTTCCACAGTGACATTAAAGTGACAGAAATGCTCAGACATGTGTCAAGATGATCAACAGGGGCCTTAGAAAGCACACTTAAACTCTTTCTCCATCTCACACACACACACTTAAACACTTGTGCGCACTAACGGACACACATGCACTCTCCTTTTGATTCTTTCTTATGTGCACTCTGTGTCAGACTTGATCTCTCATTCTGTCACTCTGTCTCTGTTTGTCTACATAACTGATGGATTCCATCACATCTGAAAGTTATACCATATACTGCATTGTACATCAGATTACTCGGTTTTAACTTGCAAAATGCCTGTGTCAGTTAATGGTTCTTGAACTCCAAATTCAATTTTTGCACATTTATTTTGTCTGAACCGTCCTCTTTTATTGGCACCTGAAATCATGAGGGAAAGTTAAATCGAACTTGATTCAGGACAAGTGAACTAACTTTGTGACTGTGTGCATGTGTGTGTGTCTTGGAAGAGTTAAAGAAAATGTTCTTTAACAATTAGTTTTTACCCCCCTCTACATATTTTTTGAATACAGTTAGGACCTGGTAAAAGGTGATCACAGTGCAGAGTAGTAGTTCATCCATCCTTGCATCTATCCATTTTATTTGGAGGCAGCAATCTGAGTTGAGACGCCTAGACCTCCCTGTGCCCACCCATCAAGACCTTCTGCATTACTGCAGGTTCTGCACCTCTCTGTCTCAGTATCTGCTCCTTTCTATCCTCACTTGTGAACAAAGTTCAGAGATACTTCCACTTGGGGCAGCTTCTCATTCCAAACCAAGATTGGACACTCTACTCTTTTGTGACCGAGAACTGTGGCCTCAGACTTGAAACTGCTAATTCTCATCCTATCCATTTCACACTCAGCTGCAAATTGCCCCAATGAAAGGTGCAAGATGTCAATTGATGAATCTAAAACACACACACACACATCATCTGCAAAAAGCAGAAACAAGATCCTAAGGCAACCAAACTGGACACTGTCCACCTCTTCACTGCACCTAGAAACTCTGTCCATAAAAAGTAATAACTTAGTGGATAGGAGCATCCCTGGCAGAGTCCAAGACCCACTGGAAATGAGTCCAGCGACGCAAACCAGTTTCTTACGGAACATATACAGGAACTGAAATATCCCCATTGCAATGGGCCCAGTACCCAATTCTTCCTAAGCACTCCTCACATAAGACCCCAAGAAATGAGGTCAAAAACGTTTTCCAAGTCCACAAAACACAGGTACATATGTTCTTCCCTTGAATATCCATTGGAGCAGTGTTTCATGCCCAAGATGAAAATTGATCCTAATGAATCTAAGCACTGTCCCAAACTTCCACAAAATGTTGCAGTGGCACATCAACTAGAACAGCCCCAAAACATCCCTCAGTGTGATGTTGAAATTCTGCTTTTTTGGATGGATGTTGAAGATGTCTTGGATCAGGCTTTTTGCCAGATGCTCTATAATATATTTGTCTATACCAAGCCAATTGACATCTTACACTGCCACTGGTCCAACTATGTATCCCTATGTGGTGATCGGTTAACAGCTCAGCGCTCTTCTCTTTTCTCAAGCCATACAGCTATAGATGTGATGAAATTATTACGAAATCAATCATCAACCTGCGACCTAGATTGTTCTGTTGCAGGATATGCTCAAACATAATTTTTGTAGTAGAAAAACTGTGATTAGAATAGAAGTTGCCATCCTGGAAACTGTAAAATTGTTTTGTATTTATATATAATATGTGCCCTCTGAATTGGACATTGAACATGTTTTTCTGTTTCTATCCATGTGTCTGAGAGATATTGATGGCTAGTGACATTAAGTGGCATTGTCCAGGATCTCTGTGGCTCAAGTGTGCCTCAGCAGCAGATTTTCACCTGCACAGGGGTTAACTGGGTTAACTTTAGATACACACAACGTGGATATGTACACACAAATTTGCTCACACATACACAAGCCAGTGCCACGACCTTTCCAGTGAGAGCGTGAAATTGGTCATGGCATTTAGGATAAGATGAGTTGTCCCAGCAGCTTTACACATACACATATAGACACACACTAGCCTACACACACACACACACACACACACACACACACACACACACACACACACACACACACACACACACACACACATACATACACACACATACATACATACACAAACATACACAGTTGCCTATGACAGGCCATCTAAATGTCCACACATCCATTAGAGTAGTCTCCTCACTCAGCAGGTTTTGTCCAAACATTCAAGAGTGAAAATAAGATGTTATCCTCTCCTTGGCTTCACAGTCCAAAACACACACATTCATTCATACTCACACACTCGCACCCCTTAGCTTAACTCTGTTTTTTCTTTTTGCATTAAGAATAAATGTTCTGTCATGAAACTGTTGAAAAAGAAAAACAGTGACATTAAAGAGTCACTGACAGAAATGCCAAACTCAAAAATTAGCTTAGTAAATAACTTTTTTCTGTTGTTTTGGGTTCACAGTGCAGCGACTATGTGCAGAAGATTAAAGCAAATAGAATTAAAGGAACTTAAACTCAGTTTTACTTATGTGCTGTTCTTTTTTTTGCTGTGAGTACTGTGTGCAGATGATGGAGCGCCATCAAAACCTTTTGTATGAGGAAGAGAATGAGCGTTTGCGCTCTTCTTTTAACTGCCAAACACCAGTCCCTCAACTAATTAGCAGGCAGGGAGAGAGAGAAGGTAACGCAATGTTGAATGAAAAGAAAAGAGAAGAAAGAAAAACTCCCCCTTTCATTTGGTATGGTAATATTTCCTGCTCACATACTCACTGTGGCTATGAGAACAAGCAGTTGGGGGACAGTAGAGACAGGGGGAAGGGAGAGAGGAATCGGAGAGGTGGGAAGCAGGGAGAGATGTACAGAGTGATTTGTTTTTCAGATAGAGGGGAAATGAAGGAAGGAAGTGTGGGAAGATAGAGGAGACACAGAGCTAGAGGAGGCAAAAAGAGGAATGAAAGAGTGATAGAAGAGTGGAAAACTCCCGCTCTTGGACTTATCCCCAGCGGATAAGACGAAGAGTGAGATGTAGTGAGGTTTTTCTATTTGGAGTGCAGAAAGAAAAGTACCTTTGATATGTGAAACGGTTTGCTGATAGACCGGCAGAAAAGCACAGACAGATGGGCAGAAAGAGGAAAAAAAAGCATGGACAGACGTACAGGAGGGAACTTATTGTAGGTAAGACATCAGATAGACCTCAGGCCAAACAGCATGGCAGACAGATGAGCAGGCAGAGTGACAGAACAAACAGGAACATGCAAACAGCTCAGTGCTCCTGTGGAATTATGTGTCCCAAGACGTGCCCCTGCCTGTGTGTAGTTGTGTCTCTGTGTGTGTCTTTGTAGACTTGTTTCTTTTTGTCTCTTGTTGTTTCTGTGTTGATGCTTGAATGCATACATCGCATTTCAAGAGAATTTTCTTGCTGTTTCACTAAGTTGTGCCAATAATCAGCCAATCAAGCAGTCAGCAGTCCTCTTGATGCTGACTGCAAACATTTATTTGTTTTAATTGTTAGATGTAATCTAAAAATTTAATGACTAAATATAAAAATACCAAACTGCAAGGGTGCAGACCACAGCAGAACTACAAAGCACTTTTTTGATAAGTGGATCCTTGTGCGGACCTTGTGCATGTTGTAATTATGCTGGCATTAATTTTATTCATGTATCCATTGCTTTTTGTTTTTTGTCTCCTTTTGTGCCCCACATTGTCCCCTGCTTATGGATTATTTCTGGCCTTTGCTTCCTCTTCTGTTTCCATCAGTTTTTCGGTTCCTTTTTACTTGTACTCCGTTCTCTCGCATGCAGCACGAAATAGGAACCTCTTTCCCCATTTTGATCTACTCTCTCCCCCTCCCTCTCGCTTCCCCTGGCTTCCCTCCTCCTCTGTGTGTCATACATAATAGGACCAGTGCAGGTCTGCATGTGTCACACATGGGAGGAACTCCTGTGTTTTTTAATACATTTTTAATCCCACCATTTGAAGCCCCCCTTGTCCACTATAATTTGTACTGACTGCTGAACAAAATCAAAGGGCTTGTACTTGCTGCTTCTCGCCTCTGCTGCACTCTGCTACAAAAAAATGCATATTTTATCACACACACACACACACACACACACATACAACCACACACACCTTGGTATGTTTATTTTGACATGAAAGTGGGACTCTGAGAGAGCGCTGACAGTTACAAGTCATTCCTCATTAGTAGCAGTGATTTCCCTATGCTCTCTGCGTGTGTGTGTGTGGTTGAATGTAGTGTTTTTATTTCTAATATAGCAGAGAATACATCAGTATTATGTGCCATTATGTGTATTATTCTTCTCTCGTTAGATTAAAAATTTCAGTGGGCCTTCGATTTTACAGTTTTTTTACATTTTCTCCACTTGCTCATTTATTTCTCCAGTTTTTACCATCCTGATATCACTCTTTGTTTTATAAAAGCAAACATTTCTTTTCTGGGATGATTTTTCTGTACAGTTTTGTTTTGTTTTAGTTTGTTTTATGTATTTTGTATTTTCACGCTATGACAGCTGTGTAGGTTTTAAGTTTCTGTTAATAAATAATTTTTTTACATGGGTATGATATTAAATGTATTATATTACTTATATGTACAGTTTAAAGTATGTCACCGTACACAAATAAAAAATGTACATCCATATATATTTACGCAATGTAATTGTTTTTCACAGTGCGAAAGCTGTGCACCACTCTACAATGACAAGCCATTCAGGTCAGGTGATCAGCTCCAACCTATGAACTGCCGACCTTGTCAGTGTCACAGCCACGCCCTCTCCTGTCATTATGATGCCTTAGCTGATGACCATCCAGATGAGCATTATCGAGGAGGAGGAGGTGTCTGCGACAACTGCATGCACAACACCACAGGTACAGATTTAGCAAAGGCAAATTATATGCTATATGGCTAATGCAGAGGCCTAGGTTTGAATCCACCCCAATGCTGTTTGGTGCATGTCTACCACAGGTCTTTCTCCCAGTCTTCTCTCCAATATAAACGAATCAATGAAACATTTACAAATGCAGATATTGAAAACCCAGTTAATTTTACCAAAAGATGAGATAAGACACTATGAGTGTTGTGAAGGGCCACTGCAATAAGTTGAACTCAGTTCTTCTCAATATTTATCTCTTTACATCTCTTTATAAGATTATTGGTGTGGTCCTCCACGAGTCCCAGTTTCTAACGTGGCCCCTTGGGAAAATGACTTTCCCATGCCCATAGTAGATTTAAAAAGTGAGGAAAAGATTGTAGAAACACCCTTCAAGTGCATTATGTTGATGTTGTTTAATTACATAGCCTAATCTGAGCAGAGCTAAGGCGAGTGTAAATGAGTAACCCACAATTTGTTGTAACAGTAAAACAATCTAACTCTCGTGTCTTTTGTTACATTAGAGTTGTATAATCAGATGATTCCAGTGATAACCTAAAGCATACTCTGCTTTATTCTCTTGAAAAATAAATAAATAATAAATAAAAGGAAATTAATGTTGTATTCAATACCTAAAACTATTGATTAATACTGAGAAGTCATCTGGAATTTGTTTACTGAGGTCATTTCACTGTGTTTTCTTCATGTCGATGCATTTTACTAATTTGCATGGGCTGTCTTAAATTCCACTTTGTTTTTGTCCTTATAGATACTAATAAACGTAAAGACACTGGTAAATTTAATCGTTCTTATCCCTTTTGGTTCGGACTTATAGCCTCAAATCCCTCCTATGTGTAAATTCAATCATGCAGTAGTTATATTTTTTCGTCAGGCTAAAAAGCATCTTACCATTTAAACAATTATGGTTAAACTGGACATTTTCAGCAGAGGTATCTCTTTTGTGCTCTGTGTGATTTCTATCTATTGACTTTTTTTCACCCTTTATCGCCTTGTTTCTCCATGTTTCCTATCAGGTAAGAACTGTGAGCAGTGTATAAGTGGGTTTTTCAGGCTCGAGGACTGTGATCCCACTTCAGTTGATGTGTGCCAGCCTTGTGACTGTTACACTGCTGGAACGGTCAACGGCAGAATGGACTGTGTGCAGGTAGACACCATTACATTCAATATAGAACGATCTTAATAATCAATACAGGATGTGTATATTAAGACTATTGTAATTATAAATACACTCTTTGAAGTAGTAATTTTACAATAAACATTGCAACACCTATTATGATTGCTGTTAAGGAAATAGCATGCTATTGGTGATACCTTTTAAGCGTCAGCAAATACAACGCAATGGACAAATTCACTTCAACCATGATCCGTCTGTGCAAAGTGAAGAGATATGGTTCTTTGACTCTGTTTTGAAATGCGTAACTTTCACGTTTATAATCTCAGAATACTTACATTTTATTATTTTATATTCACATTTTTATTAGAAAAATTAGAAAAGAAGAAGAAAGTAAAATACCGCTTTACCACGTTAATCTATGATTAAAATCTTTCCCTCTTTCTCCGTTTGTCACTTTCAGATAGGAGGTCAGTGTCACTGTAAAGCTGCAGTAACAGGCCGTCAGTGTGCAGACTGTTTGCCTGGTTGGTTTGGTCTCACAGCCTCAAATCCAAATGGTTGCAGTTCCTGTAACTGCAATGGCATGGGTGTCATGAGAACCTCTACAGGGGCAGTTTCCAGCTGCAACCGTTACACAGGACAGTGCCATTGTAAACCCCATGTCACAGGTAAAAAGATCTCAAACCACTGAAGAAAGCTTAGTTTTTACAGGTGTAAATGGTGAAGGTCTTGTTTTTGAAAGAAATCAAAATCTTGCGTTTAAAGTTGTTTGTGTGTGCATCTGTCAAAGGAGACTGTTGGAGCTGCTTCTTTCAACAGCACTCTTTATATGTAGGTGTAAAACATGAGTTTTTTAGGCATCTTCCTAGATTCCTAGATCCTTTTCCTGAAAGTCAAGCATTGAAGTTGAATGTTGAGTTAAGATAATACGCTGAAAAGGGTAAGATCAGCTATCGTTTGACCTTGGTATGTTAACACAACAGCAAATCACATCGGCTAAAAAAAAAAATTTTTTTTCACAAAATCTCCTTAATAACTTTTTGTTAATAACTTTTTGAGTTTTTGTTATTCCAATGGTTATTTAATTGTCCAGTAGCAGCGTACATAGGAGTGCTCATTGAGGTGTACGCAAAAGCAAAAAAAGTGGGGATACTGGGTCCAGATGAAAAACATGCACACTGATGAACACACACACACACACACTCATATCCCAAACTGTTGTGGCAGCCAAAATAAACAGGCTTTTCTGCTGGCGGTGCTTCCAGCCGTCGTGCTTCTCTTTGTGATAAATGGTTTCACTCTCTCCCCTGTGTGTCTTTGAAGACCAGGCTCATATGAAATGCAAAACCGGCCAACGCTCCTCAACTCAACGCATCGTGGTTATTGCTAAGCCTTGCTATCAAGGGTCCACATTGCGTGTGTGAGTGCGGGCATGTGTATAAGTGTGTGTTTGTTTGTGTTTATGTGTATGTTTAAAAAAAAAATGTATGAATGTGTTCATGCACTTTTGTCTTTGCTTAGCTATGTATTGTAAATTGTAAGAGTTTCTTTGTGTGTGTGTGTGTGTGTGTGTGTGTGTGTGTGTGTGTGTGTGTGTGTGTGTGTGTGTGTGTGTGTGTGTGTGTGTGTGTGTACACACGCAACCCATCAAGGACTAAGCTGGTATTTAAATCTCTAATTCAATGCCAAGTTGATTAAAACAAACTGCTGCAGCCCCTTGTATTTTTCACACTCCTTCTTACAAGACCCATTTAGGTTTTTTTTCTGTCCTTGTTTGTTTGGTTGCTCCCACAGGTATTTTTCAGAAATGAGATTTGATTATGGCAATTTATTATCGCCAAGCTGATACTTTGAGTAGAGCAATGGCAGGCAAGCTTCAGAAGGACGGAATTGAAATGTGTGCACGGAGACTCAGATACACACATGCAGAAACACATGCACACTCATAACAAGGTGCCAGAGTGCAGTGTGTACATAATAGTGTTTGAAATGGTGATGCATGAGCCTGTTAACCAGCTGGCTACTGATAAAAGGGCTGGCCATGTCCCGAACAACACACACACACATATGCACACGTGGACACCTCAGAACAAAATTACATCCTTTCTGTTCTGATCTAATATCTTCTAACACAGGCTGTTCTCTAATGTTCTCACTTTTCGGTCCCTTTTATTGATCTCTTTTTGCCCCCCTTTTTTCTGTTTGTTTATCAAAAGTCTAATTGCGAAAATATGATTCGTAAATGGTGAGTTGGTCAGGTCACTGCTCTAAAAGAGAACACTTTGTAAGTGATGTTTTTGTTGTAAGTGTATGATTCGTTATAAATTATATCATTTTTGGGGGGAAATCTACCTTGAGTACAATATATCAAATCATTGTTAGGTTTCTAACCATCAGTCTGCCAGCCTGCATATTTACCTGCTAATACACTCAGTTGGACATTTGTACTCTACACACACTGACACATATCTTCATTTCACTACTGTAAAATATGATATATGGAGAGAGATATATTCATATCTATAAAATCATTAAAATGGGCAGACCAGGGGAAATGCCAAGTGTCTACCCCACACAGAATAGGCCCCACACACGCACACACATTAACACAGATGTACAGGTATGTTATTATTAATGTGTGTGTGCGCACACACTTTCATACCCACCCACATATGAACACCCGCTCCCTTATAAACGGCTATGGTGACTGCTTTGCCCCCGAGCATCCATTTAGGGACAGATTGCCTGTCATGGAATACGTATGGCGTATTCAAATAAGCCCTGCATGCACACACTGCATAGTTTAACTAGTCGTATAGCCTAAGATTGTTTTTTCTATAAAAACATGCAAATGTATGGACTTTGTGTTTACTAGTATTTGTAATTATTATATGCAGTAATAAACTGCAAAAGAGTGAAAGGAGTAATATTTAATAATGGTGTAATGAAATGCTGACCTAATCAAGTTGAAAGTTAATTAAGACTAATAACTAAACTGAAATGTTAATTTTGCATATGTTACTCTATAGCTCTTTTTGGCCTTTAAAGATAACTCAACTTTTCCTGTTTTACAAAAGATCATATTTTTAAAATTATTTTTCATATCCATCCTTCCATTTCCTATTTTTCCCCCCTTCATTCTTTTCTTGTAGTTGCTTAATTTATTTATTTTCTGCTCAGTAAAATTAAGTGTTTGGCCTTAGGTAAGTGATCCATCATATGTAGAGGGCCTGGCCCTAATGATGGCAGTTTTATACACTCACCCACCATTTCTCTTGCTCTCTCTCGCTTAGACAGACACATACACTTACTCTCTCATACAAAGGTCTGCAAACAGAGGAGTGCTAACTGCTAGTTGGTGAACAAGCGATCATCAATTTGTTTTCTTGTTTCCCATTTTTCTTTCTTAATCTCCCTTTCTCACTCCTGTTTTCATCGCAGGCCTTTCATGTGACCGCTGTGAGTTTGGTTATTGGAACCTTTCCCACCCAGACGGCTGCATGCCATGTGACTGTGACCCTCTGGGTTCCCTCAGTCCATTCTGTGAACCTGAGGGGGGCCAGTGTGAGTGCAAACCTGGCGTCGGTGGCCTGCGATGTGACTCATGCGGTAGAGGCCTGTTTGGTTTGAACCTGGAAGGATCTTGTGCCCCCTGCGACTGCTCACAGGAGGGGACAGTACCCGGGACAGACTGTGATCCTTACACAGGGCAGTGTGTGTGTAAGGCATGTATGACATTTTTACAATGTTTTAGACACTGACTTCCATAAAAATGGAAATAAAGCACAAATTGGAGTTAAAATTCAGTATTTTCTGTTGTAAAATGTTCTGCTTTGATCTTCTGATTATTAATATAATACTAATATAGATTAAATGATAGAAGCACAAAAAGGAAAATAATGCATTATTGCTAGTGTGTGTGTGTGTGTGTGTGTGTGTGTGTGTGGTCAGACAGACCGGTTTAATCCTTGGCTCCTGGCAAATTTTTTGTCCAATCCTGATACTTTAAGTTACAAGTTTAGTATGAAATCTTTTCTTTCCACATTTGTTCCATCTTTCTTTCTTCAGGAACATGTTGAAGGCCGTCGCTGTGATTCTTGCCGTCATAATTTTCACACCCTGGAGCAGCGAAACTCTCTGGGCTGTCTGCCGTGTGTGTGTGACATCAGTGGAACGGTTTCAGGGGGTGTGTGTGATATGCAGACCGGACAGTGCCCATGCAAGGAGGGAGTAGAGGGAGTGCAGTGCACCAACTGTGCTCACAACTACTATAACCAGACTTTAGACGTTGAGAGTAAGAGAACCCCAAACTGCAACTTAAATCCATGATTAGTTACACATTTATTTTTCACTCAATAATAAAACACTCAAATGAAACAAAATTGTTAACAAATTATTTAAAAAGTGCAAATTCATTCAGCCCTACTGATTTTGTTTTGTGTCCTATTAGAGGGCTTGTCCCACGGCTGTGTACCCTGTATGTGTCACCCTAAAGGAACAGTCAGCGGGTCAGTCTGCGACAGTGCCACAGGTCAATGTGTTTGTATCCCAACACGCTATGGAAAGGACTGCAGTAGCTGCCGACCTGGTGAGTTCAAAAGAAGGGATGAAAAAATGATAAGAAACTTTCACAAATAACTGTAGCATAAAAGTTCACCAATAAAATGACTCTGAATTTTGAAAAGGGGGGATGGGTGTTTCCGGTCTAAAGCTTTTGCGTTTTTCAGCCACTCTCTGCCAGGAATCAACCATAAGCATCACAGCGAATAAAATGAAGGAAAAAGCATCCTTCAGTTGTGCACCTGTTTGGGTTAGTGTTGCAGGACAAGAGGTTGCAGTTTACGTATAGTGTCAGTGAAGAAGAAGAGCCTTCATATCATTTTACAATGACAAGTTGGGAATTGATGTGTTGATTAAAATGTGTAAAAATAATGAATAAATAGATAATAAAGTAGACATAAAGATAGAAGCTGTCACATTCTTTGTGGGTATAAGGAAACAGATGTATAATTGTGCTATAATGTCTGATCATGCTGATATTTCAATGCATTTCCGCTTCCATTCCTGCAAGCTGACTGTTTTAATTTCCTTAACTGCCAACTCATGGCAGCCATTCAGTATTTCTTGCCCAAGTGGCTAAATAGAATATCTAATTTGTTTATCATCTGGCCGGCCTTGAGAAAAATAAACTGAATTGATTTGTGATTTGGAACCTTAGTGCTTAATGCAACCTCAGACACAGTTATTGGTTTTGTGTTAAATATTATTACAAATAAATGACAAACGGTGACTCAGTTTAGTTATTAGCAGTGGCACCAAGTGGTTATTTCAAAATGATAGCAGTTGTGCTCAAAATCAATGAAATTTTGATGTCATTAGTGTAGTTCTGAAAAAAAATGAATCACAGTTGACATTGTTTGGCATATGCAACAGACAATTGTGCTCTTACAGGGTTTCTACCATTGTCTGTTTCTGTTTCTCACCGGAGTATCTCTCTATCAAAAAACTTTTGGGAAACAAATAAAAGGCGATAAAGGTCTGGATTAATTATTTTCGATGCAATATAACATGAATGCTTGAAGTTAAATCTTCCAATAGCAGATCCTGGTCTTAGAATGACAAATGTTGATGATGTTTTATAAAACATCAAGCATTATCATGTGGATTTTCAAAAAAGTAAAAAGAAAATTAAGCAAAGAATAAAGAAGCTAAATATTTTTTTACATTTCTGTTTACATTACATTTGTGGCAGCAGTAGCTGAATAGCTGATCAATAGCTGAGTCCATGGACTATTATACCACCTAGGGACCGACTGGGGTTCCAGCACAGGAGCTGTTAAGGCAATCATCATGAGGAATATGAAATGTTTGAAAAATAATATCAACAGGGATGCGTTCAATTACACCGCCAATAGGACAAATCCAGAAAATCTTTGCCATCTCATACCACAATAACTGCATTCATTTTAGATTTAACCTCTACATTGTATCATATTTCAACCCAATATTCAATTCAATTCAATTTTATTTATACAGCACAAAAATCACAACAACAGTCACCTCAAGGTGCTTTATATTTTAAGGTAGACCCTACAATAATACATACTGAAAGAAAACTAACAATCATATGACGCCTTATGAGCAAGCACTTTGGTAACTGTGGGAAGGAAAAACTCCCTTTTAACAGGAGGAAACCTCCGGCAGAACCAGGCTCAGGGAGGGGCGGGGCCATCTTCAACGACAGGTTGGGAAGAGAGAAGGAAGACGGGATAAAAGGCATGCTGTGGAGCCAGAGATTAATAACAAGTATGATTCAATGCAGAGAGGTCTATTAACACATAGTAAGTGAGAAAGGTGACTGAAGAAGAAATACTCAGTGAATCATGGGAATCCCCCAGCAGCCTACACCTATTGCAACATAACTAAGGGAGGATTCAGGGTCATCTGATCCAGCTCTAACTATATGCTTTAGCAAAAATGAAAGTTTTAAGCCTGATCTTAAAAGTAGAGAGAACTGGAAGCTGGTTCCATTGAAGAGGGGCCTGAAAACTTAAGGCTCTGCCTTTTAAATATTCTAGGAACAACAGGTAAGCCTGCACAGATATCACAGGAAAGCATGTAATAGACACACTGGTCCACTGCATGTATTTCGCGCTTTGTTCCACTTTGTTGTGTTTAAATACGTTTCCTTTTTTAGTATAATTTTTTTACCTTTATCTATTTTGGTCTTTTAGTTATTGTATCAATGAGTTATATCTTGACTGCTGTAAGTCTCAACAAACTTTTAGGATAAATGAAGTTTCTTATTCTCAGTTTTGTTTATTATTCTTATTAAGGAAATGACCCTTGAGCTGTCAGACTCATATCAAAAGACTGCAGTGTATAATTAATTGCATGCTCATTACTTTATGTTATACTTATCTTTTCGCAGGCTACTACTTTTCTCCGGATCAGGATACATGTTTGGAATGTGACTGCCACCCCATTGGAGCTTTGCATCGCAGTTGTGAAAGCCAGACTGGACAGTGTGTGTGTGCCCATCCCTCAGTGGGAGGCCGACGTTGTGACCAGTGTCGTGAGATGTTTTTTGGATTCAACCCTGGTCTGGGCACGTAAGTATAAGTTTGTTTCTATTAATTGCACCACTTGTATAAACACACACATCTCATGCACAAATTCAAACACAACAGCAGATGCAGTGTCTGTGAAGACAGTTTACAGATTGCTAGGCAGACATATGACTTACATGAGTTAAGAGCTGCTTTGACCTTTACCGCTCATGTCTCTACCTGCGGGCTGTCTTGCACGCACTCACACACACACACACACACACACACACACACACACACACACACACACACACACACACACACCTCAAACACTTATACACAAATGTTACTTTACACTTAACCTCCATGTGATGGTGGTACGCACATGCACATCCGGTCCTCTCGACAGGGTGTCACAGCAGATAGATGGTGCGCAAACTGTTTGACTAGTGATCCAGTATGTATGTGTTTGTGTGTGTGTTAGCTGACCTTGCCTGATTGCTGTATTCTCCAGTGTTAAAACATTAAAGGATGAGATCAGGCTGTGGCTGAGATCTCCTCACAGTAGAGAGGGATCGGACGATGGAGGGAGGAAAAGCAACAGTAATAGAGTTTACTTTGCAAGGACACTTGAAAAGAAAATCACATGGAAGAAAAGACTTGACTAATAAAACATAAGAGAGAAAAGCAGGGTTGGTGATGTGAGTTGAGTGGGTAATATCAGCGATGCGAAAAGAAAATCAGAGATGCTCAGACAGATTTTGCAAACGGCATTAATGAACAAAATCCAGAATTATCATTTAAACTGGTGTTGTTTGGTTGCTGGTTGTTTGTTTTTTTTCCGTATCACACTTGTAGAGAAAAAAAAGACTAGCCAAGTCATGAGTTATTACTCGTTAATCTTCTGCTGGTCTCTCCACTTGATAAATATCAAGTAACACATGTATTTTTACATGTGTTTAAATATGGATGCTCTTAAGCAAGACTTCTTGGATTTTTTTTTTTTTTTTTGAAGTAGTCTTCAGAAATAGTTCCCCTTGATTCTTAAAGAACAATCCAAAACTCTTGTTTAGATGTTCACTACCTTTTGTTCCATTCTCTGTCAGGATTATGGCACACTACTTGAATAATGTTGATTCCAGCTGTTGAGTAAGTCCAGGCTCAGGGGAGGCAAAAGGATCATCATCATGCTCAAAAATGAATCCACGTGGTTTCAGAATCTGACCGTATTTTTTTGTGTTTGTAATTCCATCCACTTTATTAATATCCACAACACCCCAGACTGAAATGTAGCTCCACAGCATCACAGAGCTTCCACTGTGTTTCACAGATGGCTGCAGACACTCACTGTTGTACCTCTTTCCTAATTTAAGGCAGTTACACGGGGTTGCAAAAAACCCAAAACAAAAAACGAAATTCAGAATTTCCAGGGTCTGAACTTGCCGTGTAACCTGTATGCACAACTTTTTTGCTGAAAATTGGTCCCTGAAAAACTGTGGAAAAAAATGGAATTGGCGTTATAACGTTAAATATAACTTATAACTTATTATTGATTCATAGGTCAGTATATAGTGGCTTAACAAACTGCAAAACATTCTACTGAAACAATCCAGAGGAAAATCTCCAGAAAGTTTGCAAACCTATTGCTGAAAAGCACTAGAAAAAAATTTAAATGGTCAAAAAAATCAGGCCCCTTTAAAAAAATGACAAAAAAATTAGGTATAGCTCAAGGTTTTTGCAAAGTACTATATGTAAATGCAGAATCTCATGGTGATGCGAAGATATTTGGTACCATAAATTTTTTTGGTACTGCCTATGTACCTGTCTCATGTTTGAGACTGGTTGCATAAAAGTAAACAAATGTCTCAATGACATTGTGCATGTTGCTGGAACATTTTCTCAAAAATTAAATAAATTGTACTTCTTTTTGCTATTCTGTTATTTATTTTTTACACAAACACCTTACTGTGTTAAAAATCTGGTTGAATGATATATGTTATATGCCGGTACTCTTAAATACTCTCTCTCTCAGTAACGCACACATCCGGTACTTTGAAGGCTGATGAAAAAAGAAAGACTGGGTGTGATGTTGGTGTTTTCTTTCTCCTTGGGAATGGAGTGAAGGTCGAGTCACTATGGCATTTGTATGTGTGTGTATTTGTGCCTCCGTGTGTGTTTGTGGGAGCACCAGTTGACAGGACAAATTTGCGGCTCGTTATGAAGCTGTGGCTTTTCACACGGCAATAAAGAAGGTGTAGTGTTGTGTGTGCGTGCGTGCGTGCGTGCGTGCATGCGTGTGTGTGTAGTTTTGGGGGGGGGGGTCGACAGAGGGAGAGCAACTGAGAACATATGAGTACAATATGCTGTAGAATTAAAAAAAAAGCACACATGGATAATGTCTGTATGTGTGTGACAGTAACATGGTTTGTACAGTTTTACTCTGCTGGAGCGCTGTGCATGTGTGTGTGCATAAAATCCTCCTGCAAGCAGACTATTGTAAGTGTGTGTGTGTGTGTGTGTGTGTGTGTGTGTGTGTGTGTGTGTGTGTGCACGCGCGCGCACGGTCTGAGGTGTGAGGTAGCTGGCCGGATGATCACCCACTTCCCATCCCCTGTGAGGGTAACACCACACTGCTGACCCAGACACATGCACCGCCAGACACACACACACACATATAGTCACAAGCGCTCACACTTCGACAACTTGAGGAGAAATGCAGCTTTTTTGGCAAAGTTAGCTTCACAGCTACTATATAAGGTGGTGGGTGGGCTAGATGGCAGTGAGAGTCTCGCTCACAGTGTTAGGGAAAAGATCCACCACCTTTCATTCTCACACATGCCCAGTTGTCTTTGAGCAAACTTTTGCAGCTAGATTTAACAATGCACTTTGCTTTCTTTTGTACCCCACCCCAATACAGAAACACACCCGGTCAATAGTATTAACAAAATTACATTTTTTTTCCTACTGTGCAGTTATCAAACTACAGAGTGTGAATTTTATTATGTCACTTAAAATCATTTTAATGATCAAGAGGTTTTTTATGCCAGTGGTTATGTTGTGTATTGATTTTTTTTGTCTTTGCATGTTACTGTGAACCATATCTTTTTAGTTATAAAAGAAAGTGAGATTTCTTTGTTTTTCTTCTCTTTTTAATAAACAGATGCCATCCTTGTGCATGTGATCCAGTGGGGAGCATCAATGGTTCGTGCCATCCGGACACAGGGATCTGTGCATGTAAGCTGTTGGTAACTGGAGATAAATGTGATTTATGTCAACTTGGGGCAAGTCATTTCGATCCTGGGAACCACTTTGGCTGCACTAAAGGTCTGTTTTACGTGTTAATAAACACACACATCAGAGCACCAACATGCCAGTAATCAGCCAGTAATCCTCAGTACATCAGTGTGAAAGTTAACATAGTACTTTTTCTAAGTTTTAATTTGTATTTTGTGTGTTTATTTATATACTTGTTTTTGTCTCTTTCTGGGCAGCACCCTCCCAGCAGCCTGCACCAGTAGGTGATGCACTCAGTTACTCATCTATTCGTCTTTCTTGGCATCCACCGGACTCCCCAAACTCTCACATACTCAACTACACACTCATTAGGGATGGACAGTCAGTGCATACTGTCCAAAGTCGCTATCCTTTTAGTATGTATCGACACAGCGTATCACACACATGTAAATATTCTCTGGTCTTTCTCCTCCCTAAATTAATTTCCTACCTATTCCTTTGTTCTTTCCATTTTAAGGCCCTGAATCTTTTGAAGACATTAGTCTGTCTCCCTTCACCAACTACTCTTACTGGCTTCTAACAGCTAATGTAGCTGGTGCGACAACAAGTGCATCAGCTTCATATCGAACTTTAGGTGCACCACCTGAAGCAGACCAGCTCCATTTAAATCTTGTGGGAAGACCAGGTCCAACTAGTGCTAGCTTTAACTGGAGCACACCACGAAATGATACAGGCCCAGTGGAGAGGTAAGTAAAAAGGGGAAAAGAGGGAGGTGTGGTTAAAGACTTAGAGGCATACCGCTTAGGATGGAAAAGAAACATATGAGTCTTTAAATGCACAAACCATTTTCAGCTGTCACAAATGTGGTAGGAGAAACTGGGATGTGATTTGCACCAGCAGCCTGCTTCCATAGCTTTAAATCACTGTCTTTATTTTGAACCAGTGACCGTACAGTTTACGTGGTATGCATCTTATCCTGTAGGCCTCTGTGATGTTCCAGCACTAGTTTTAACTGAAAGATGTTGAGTGATTGTGAGCAATGAAGAAATACAGACAAAAAGAAATACTTATTACTGTTGTTGTCACACATAGGTTTGTGTTATCCTCCATGGAGTCATCCAGTGAAGCAGAGCCTGCCATTCACTACACAGGCTTATCTACAGAAGCTGTGTCAAGTGGTTTAAAGCCCTTCACCCAATATACTGTAATACTAGAGGTAGGTATGACAAATGTCCACTGTTTATGGCACAACTGAGTACAAAGATATGTATTAATCAGCGACAATGTTACAACCACCTGACTAATGTGGTGTAGGTCCTCCTCATGTTCCCAAAAAAGGTCTAAACTGTGATGCAATCCCATATGTCCCATTGTATCAGGCAACTGGTCCTGTAACTTTGGAGTTGAGGCACCCAATGATTAGACTCCTTGAACTCTTTGTCTTGTCCTATTTTATTACCCTGCTGTAAAAAACAATCAGAAAACAACATTTCCAAGAAGGGGTATTCATAGAATCCAGTCATTAGGGATTGGTTTTACAAAACCTTTGAAAACTTTTCAATTCAATTCAGTTTTATTTAAATAGTGCCAAATCACAACAACAGTTGTCTCAAGGCACTTTACATTGTAATGTAAAGACCGTACAATAATACAAAGAAAACAGAGAAAACCCCATTTTACCCCCTATGAGCAAGCGCTTTGGCGATAGTGGGAGGGAAAACCTCCCTTTTGACAGGAAGACACCTCCCACCGAACCAGGCTCAGGGAGGGGCAGCTCTCTGCTACATCTGCTTCACATTTCTTTGCTCTCAAATAGGAGCACCTTTTTCCCTTTTTATGTTGAGTGTCACTGGTTAATCAGTTTTTGTGAAGCAGTCTGCATTAAACTAAACAAGAAACAGGTGTAACCTTAGAAACCAGTTATTATTGTGAAACCGGCCCCCGATTTTGCTACCTTCTTCCATTTCCATTATTCTTTCAAGATACTTACATGCCTGTAACGGTGCTTTCAGTGGGACAGCGTTCTGACACCATTCTGTCTTAGCCAGTATTAAGGGTTTCTGTCATTTGTGCAGTTCCTCTGTGAGATTGAACCACTTATGTCAGCCTTTACTTCACACATGAATCAATGGGACTTCTATGCCAGTGACACAGTCACTGGTTCATCAGTTGGAGCACCATGGTAGTTACTACACACTGCATTTACGGACCACCACACAAGGCTTGCTATTTAAATATACCGTACTCTTTCCCAGAACCATCACAGTTGTTCACCCATCTGTGTTTTTAATGTTGTGGCTGATGGTAGCTATAGCTTTAAAATAATATAGAAAGTAAGCTTGAACTACTTTTTAAAAATATTTATATTTACATATTTACATTATTTACAGACTAAAAAATAACAATGAAAACTGTTTAACCTTTTCAACAGGCGTGTTCTTCTGGGGGATGCACTTCTAGCCCACCACTGTCTCTTCTGACAGCCTCTGCCCCCCCACAAAACCAGCCCCCTCCTAGAATCACTGCCATAGGACCTCATACTCTGCATGCTTCTTGGGAGCCCCCCAGTGAGCCTAATGGTATGACCACAAATATACACACTCGTATGGTAATCTCATCTAATGTGTAATACTTACTTTTCTGCTTTTTATCCATTTTACATTATTCCTTGTTCTTCTGTCACACCAACTCTCTTCTTGTACTCTTTCACTTTATCTATAACTCTTCTCTGTGATTTTCTCTTGTCCATCCTGGTCACTCCCAACGTAACCCTTAGCATTCTGCAGCAGTATCACTGTCTACATACCATGCATCATAGAAGGTCTCACTGCCAAGAGAAAAAAATTGCTTATAGCTTTGCAATTAAGAATACATTGTTTATTTTAAGTAAATAACAATTGCATTATAATGTTAATGCCTGTTTCAAAATTAATAATACAGTAGAATAAATGACACACATTTTGTACATGAAACACTTACCTAGTGGCAAAGCTTCAGGGCTGTGTCATTCAAGACACATGAGAGTCAACTTAAACCAACTCACACACACACAAATGCACACACACACACAGAAATACACACTGAACTGGAACTGCCTTTTGTAAATCCAGAGAGCTTTGTATTGGCTCTAAGGCTCAGTGTAAAACAAAGCCCTCTAACCTGGGTTTCTCTCTGCCTGTGTCTCTTTTTTCCCTCCCCATCTGTTGATCTGTTTCCCTCGCAGTGTCATATAAAGCTCACTTAATATGGTTTTGTGTGTCATTTCATTGTCATTAGTTAATCATTTAGCATCCTTCTCACCTCTCCATTTTGATTTTGTTCTCTGTCCTTATCAGGCAATCTTTATGTTAGTTCTCCATTTCAGTCGTCCCAGCTCCGTGCATTCAAAGTGAAGCATTCAATGAGAAGTCAAGTTAAAGTAACTCTTTTATAATACGGCTATTCTTGCCTGTGTGGTCAGTGCTTCTGTGAAAATAATAAGAAACTGAAGTGGTGTTCGGGTGGAAATGATCAGTTTTAAAATGCACACATCTGCCTACACCAGTTTTTGTTTTTCCTCATTGAGTTGAGGGACAGACATCATAACGTGCATCTGGTTAGCAGTATTGCTAAGACCTGCTCAGTACTTATTTGCAAATGTGGAGCCTCTCCATAATGGTGGGTTTGTACCTTATTTTTTGCTGTGTAACATGTCTTCTGCTTTTTGGCGCTTTTTGGCACTACTTTTTGCACAAGTTTTTCATTTTTATTTAATTTTATAATTGTATATAAGCTTTTAATTTTTTCAATGAACTTGGAGAGTAAATACTGCTAAAGAATGAATATATCTATTATAGATTTTCTATTTTCCAACATTTAATGATCTACTAGTGATGCAGAGGGATTTTCAGTAAAGTTATTAGGAGTTCCAGAGAGTAGTTTGATTGGCTAAGGATAGTTAACTGTTGTTAAGATTTCTAATAAACTAAATTTGTTGCAGTTGTAGAAGCTACACTTTTTATATAATACATAATACCTAATCATTTAAAGTATAAAGAATAAAAACCTACGTGACATCAAAGAACAGTAAAGGAAAGAAGTAAGAGCATGTTAAGCTCAGGGCAAACAAAGCTGCCAAAACAGACATTTGCATTACCGTATTTGTTTTTATTTATAATTTATATTTCTATCATTTGAAGTGTTATTTTATAACCACAACAATTGAAAACCTTTAATCGTACACAGAGGATTTGTAGATTTCATACTTGTTTTCATGGTGCTCTCTCCTCATTTTAACACAATGTTGTTTTCATTTCAACAAGTCGTCAACAAAACTGCATTGCATCCATTACTATTTACTAATTGTATTCTATGTTTGTTTTTTTTACTTCAACATTTGTAGTAATCACGATATGAATTTGAAAGGACTATTGTTACTATTACTAACAATAACTAAAGTGTTGTGTTAGAGCACAAATAAACTGTGCAGACAGTATTTTCTTAACAAACCCTGCAGCTGCAGCTGTTGCTTTCCTTCTTTAATTTCCTAAATAATTGTTTCGATGAAGAGCTTTTGTTTTAGCAGACATCAGAGGTAATCTCAGAGACTGATTTAACATTTGTTTTCTTTTTGTACAGGTGTTATCACAAAGTATGAGGTCTTTCTCCGTGGGCCAGTGGAGTCACAGAACCTTTCGAGTCTTGCTATTGAAAAGAGGGTGTTTTTCAGCTCTGGTTGGCTGGATCCAAGTGTCTCCTTAAGTTCCAACATAGCCAATAAAAGCTTAATGTCACCCCCTGAGACCAGTACTAATGTAACTGGTCTAGAGGCTTTTTCAACATACCAGATGAGAGTTGTAAGCACCAATATTGCAGGAAGTTGTACATCTGGGTGGACCTCAGCACGCACCATGGAGGGAGGTTTGTATATCTCGTGTTCATGATTTCAACAGCTGACTTTTACTCACTGGGTGTATTTACAGTAAGTTAAGGAATCAGGGAAATAACCAAGTAAAATGTAGTTAGGCACTGTAGCTGTGTGAAACAAAAGCCTTCAGTGGTTAATGTTTTCTGGGCAATTATCAGAAAGGGGCTTGCCCAAAGATGGCAGTTCCATTTCAGTGTTAACGGGCTGACTTTTATCCAGCTGGCAACCATCAATGACTCAGTGGTGTGTCCAGTATGGATTTTTTAAGCTAGGTTTTCCTTTCATGGCCTTCCATGGCTGAATCAGAAAAATCCGATTCTGTATTACACCTATATTCAGACAAAATGATTCGCATTCAGACACTCCAAAGAGCTTGCTTAAAATTTAAATGAGTTAAATTTTTAACTTATGATGTTAAATTAAGGCCTGTCAATAACTGATGGACCCCAGATCTAAAAACAAATTGGAATTGAGTGACATTTTGGTTAAAATGTAGCTACACACCAGATGCCATTGCTGTTGGTTAAATGATCTTTTGTACTATATTAAAATTAGTGAGTATTTGTGAGATAGATTGTAGAAAAAGAAAGCAGGGAAGGAAGGAGGAAAGAAAAACTGTGTGTGGGGGAGGGGAAACTCATTAAGGTATTTGAATTTCAAAGGGATGATATGGCTCATTAGGACTAAATGATTGCCTCCAACGTCACTCTAAGCTATGTGTCTGGATAACAAGCATATGATAACACCATTTTGAATGTGGGATGTGTGTCAGTGTTGGTGCGCGTACATGGGCTGAGTTAGAAAGAAAGAATATGACTGTGGTTATGTCTACCGTGAATCACATTTCACAGCATATTTCACAGTTAGATGGCATCAACAGCAGAATAAAGAATCCTTCTCTCTAATCTGTCATGTAATAGTGGCTATCACAACCATAGAATTATGAAATACTTAAATCCATTAAGACCACATAATATCCACTAACCTCTCTGAATATGTCTTTTTGTTAGAATACAGAAGTTCATGTGAGGCAGCAGTGCTAACCCCTGCATCACTATGCCACTTCAAGAGTTGGCTTAATAAACATAAAAGGCTGTTAATGAATACCTAAAAGTGACTTTAGAAGCAAACCTAAAATTAGATAACAAGTGATATAAGTTGGGGCTTGATTTGTTAAGAACAGAAACACAAAGCCAAGGTATTTATAAAACACTTGTTCCTAATCTTACAAACAAAGACATAACTATAACCAAACACCAGCACTACACATACAATAAAAGAAGCAGCAAATGAATGAATGAATTACTAAAAAAGCAGTAGTTGCACAGAAAATATCCATCATATCAAGCGGTTTGGAATTGTATTTGTACTGATATAATACAGAACAAGGTTAGTTACCACTTGCATGTCTGAGAGGCAAAATCATGAATTTTTCAAAACCATCCTGAGGAGGACAGACCTTTGACCGTTGTTATCCTGGAGTATTGTGTTCTCCATGTTTGTTGGGAAAGTGATGCAACAGTGTATTTAAACTTTCAAACACATGTTACAGGTCTAACAAACTTGAAAATGAATATTTACTATGGCCACCTTTATTTCTCAAAGCAGCCTGAGCTCTCTTAGGTAAGCGTCCTTGTTATTTCTTGAAGCAAACTTCAGGAATTGCTTTCCAGGCTTCTTGAAGGACTTTCCAAAGTTCTTCTTTGGATGTTGGCAGCTTTTTGTTCCGTTCTCTATCATGATGATCCCACACTGCTTCATTAATGTTGAGGTCCAGGCTCTGGGGAGGCCAGTCCATGACTGATAGTATTCCACTGTGTGTTTTTCTAGGCAGGCATGCTTTTACAGCATTGGCCGTGTTTGGGATCATTGTCATACTAAAAAATGAAGTGTTTGCCAATCAGAGGCTTTCCAGATGGTATTGCATGCTTGATCAAAATCTGATGGTACTTTTCTGCATTCAGCACCACTGACTGGATTGCAGCCCCAGACCATGACAGAACCCAGGCTTATCGCCAAGATTCTGATTTTGGATGGGCTAGCGTAATTTGGGCTTTTAATTAAGGTAGTTAATGTTTTTAATACTACTGATTCTATTTATTACAAGCAGGTACATGTATGTGTATAAATTAAGAAAATATTGCTTGATCTTGATTATAATTTTTCATGGGTTTTATATATAGCAAGATAGCCTATCCAATCATTTAAACAGAATTCCAGTTGTAATAAGATAAAAAAAAATATTTGAATGATCACCGTCATATAAAGAAGAGAGAAACAAGGAGAGGACAAAAGAGACTATTGAGTGAGCTACAGTACATTGACTCAAAGGGAGCAGTACACTGTGTTGTAATTTTCAGCACTAACCACGATGTACTTGCCCCCCCCACACACACACACAGATTTTTTTTTTTATATAGATTCAACTAAAGAAATTGGACAAATTATGTCTTTTGTGACAGGCTCCTTGTAACAAAGTGTCTAAAGATACTTTTTATATATTGGGTTATGTTTAGCTAAGTTGCCTACCTGTGTAGACACAACTCTGGTTCATCCCTTCAGTTAGGTGCCTTTTTATGATTGAATCAGGTCATTGTTAAGTGGGTTAGAAACGAGAAATATTCCTATAAAAATGGTCATGTGCAAGGAGTGTACTGAAAATTAGTGAAAAATTAGTGAAACCCCCTCACTTGAAACTGTACTTGCTGTGCTGCAAATTGCTGATTTGCTAAGTATTTACCCTGCTGTAAAATTATTTTTTTGCATTGGTGACTTTGTTTTCAGTTTGTTACAAGTTTGTAAGCTACATAAGAAGAAATTAGCAGGAAAGAGCTGTTGTTCAGAGAGCAGGTTGCGGTCTTCCTCGGTGTAAATGTCTCTGATTAAAACCTTTATAATGCTGCTTTATACATAATTTTGGCTGCATTGAAATTAAATCTGTATACAGATAGACAAATGCCTAATCTACAGACCCCCTGAAAAGTCACAATGTGTATTAGAGTGTTAGCTTGCAATCAGATTTACTTTACCCTGTAATAACTTGTGTGTTAGCTTAGGATATGCTTATGCTCTTTGTGCTCTCTGTAAATAGCTGATCTGTGGCATGGAGGTCTGATAATGAAAACGGTGCAATATGTGTTTCCAGTGCCAGAGTTTATGGCTCCTCCAGAAGTGTCCGCACTGTCGTCTACCAGTCTTAAAGTAACCTGGAGCACTGCTGAAGACCACGGGGTCATCGCCAGAGGACAGGTGACAGAATATCGAGTCAACCTGGTAACCGAACAGACCAACAATCCATATGCCCCTCCGGTTATTAGTCAGGTAAGCACATTCACACATAAAATTGGAAATAATTGCCAGGACAACCTACCAAAAAAAAAAAGAGCTTACCTGGCAGAAATGTAATATACAGCAAATGACATTTATTTTGAAGATAAATGCTTTCGTATTAGGTCATTTTCACTAACTTTTCACAATGTAGGGATTTTCTAAAAACAAAAAAAAAAAGGGATAGTCTCTTTGTTCTCTTCTGTTTCTGTTTTTATATTCCTTGTCCCTGTGTTTTGCAGGTGTTGCATAGAGTGGGCCCATCATCCCATCCAGTTTACGTAGTGAAAGGATTGAAACCTTATCACGTGTACAACTTCACTGTTACACTCTGCACAAAAGCAGGTTGCATTACCAGTCTGCCAAGCACTGGATGGACCTTACCAGCAGGTAGAGCATAAAGATTTATGCAAAACACACACAGACATAAACAAATGCACGCTTCTCGGCAATAATGAAATACTGATAGTTCCCAAATATTGTCCTTTTTAAAGTATAATAGTAGTTATTTTACATAGTGTGGTGTTTGCATAACAACTGCAAAACAAACCTCTGACATATGCACACACAAACAGACACACACACCCAAAAGCACTCAGTCAGTCATCGGGTACTTGAGTGGCGACAGCATTGGTCATGTTAACTAGGGGGGATATTCATGGTGCACGGCAGTAAAAACAATTTACTGTTAATTACAAGGAGAAAAATGTGGCGTAGCACACACTTCCTGCTGGCCATGAATCAAACACACACAGAATTACAGAAACACATATACAATCCCTCTCGCTCTTCTGTGGATTTATAACCTTTATGGAAGTAGGATGAATTAGCTATGTTTAATAACTCAGGCACAAATCTCTGGTGCCTAGATGAGCACTAATTGATCAGTGGACGGTGACATGGACACACACAGAATACTGATTTAATGTCTTTTTCTGTCTGTCTTGATAGTCTGTTGCTTTCTCAGCCCCCCCCCCTGTCCATCTTTCACTTGCTATCTGCTGGGCTCTTTCACTCACACACAAATAGCACATAGCAGCAGAGGAACATGAATCACTCTGAAATATACATATTGCACTCAGAGGCGCACTTGACCGTGCAACACACTTTTCCATCTGTTCACTCACGGTGTCTACGCTTGCTGCTCATGCTATGTTTTTGTCTTTTTTGTTTTGTTTATCTCTTTAGGTGAATAGACAATGGGCGCGCAGAGTTGTAAAACAAAAACCTTTCATCTATAAATACTTGCTTAGGGAATTCAGCTTTTGAACATATTCTGAACAGCTACATCTGTTGACATAGGGAATATTTTCATTTCATACAATTCTCAAAAAGTCATTCCTTGTGTTTATTGTGATGAATGATGCTTCATATTGTAATTGGTGGACTTTTTAAATGTATTTTTAATGGCTACATCTGTTGACACAGTGACAATGTTTGTTTTAAGTGATTCCAAAGACTTCTCTTGACTGTAATACAGTACAGTTCAATATGGCTTATTGTACCCAGTTGACTTTTTGAATGTATTTTTAACAGCCACATCTGTTGCCACCGTTTTGTTTCATCCAACGCCAAAGATGTCTTTTGTTTCAACTATAAGAAATGATAATGGCATATGCCGTTTAGCAGATTTTTTTTTTTTTTAATCTCAAAACAATTTGCATAGCGTTTGCTCCTCCACTGGGTGTTAAGCTTCTGCTGCATCAGATTACTTTTTTTCTTCTTTCAGTTTAGCAATAATCTTTGCACTTGACAAAAAATATTTAACAATAATCTTTAAGACCTCAATCTAACATGCACTGGGCGAATACTGTTACATTCCTTTATAAAAACATGGTAGCATATCAGTAGGGAGTTGTAATTAGAAGAATTATACAAATTCTGAAAAGCTGCTGGCGTCTTTTTATTTTTGTTTGGTTTTACTTCAAATGCATCTGTTGGAAAAGCCTCTTTTTGCATGCTGTTGTTAGTTGTCTACAGTTATGTACTTTTTGGACCACTAATAACCCCATTAGAAGTCTACTGCCAAAATAAAGAGGTTTTTATAAGGCTGGTGGGGTATTGTCGTCAAACATATGGACACCCACGTTTGTCAATATGATAACTTGAGAATGAGGCAGCGTAGGATTTTGGTAGGTGCAGCTACTAAAAGTCTTGAACAAGTTCAAGTCAGAGTGACCTTAACCTCAAGGTCAGAGGTCAAGTTTTCTGAAAATCTTGTGAACACAATAAATTGAGAAAGATGCCATCTAGGATTTTCTAATTGACACTATAGGTAGATCTAATAAAAATCTCAGACGAGTTCAAATCTCAGTGACCTCAACCTCAAGGTCAGAGGTCAACTTTTCTGAAAATCACCTAGAATCTTTAAATTTATGTCATAGATGCTGGAGAGGCTGGGGGTTAGCACTTTTTTATTCATCTTTTTTTTTTTCGTCATTGGAGCTCTTTCCCAGCCTGTAAAATCTGGATTGACTCATTGCTTTCTGCTCTGCTTCTTGTATCCCCCTGCAGAGACAATCTTGGATTATACATATGTGCACATCTTAAAATGTGCCCTTCTAATAAAGAAGTGCCTCAGCACTGGCTACAGCACAATTAATAAAAACCCTTCCTATTTGGGACACCAAACTGTTTGTTGACTGAAACCTTCTTTAGTCAACAAAAAGGTCTCCAGCTTTTCTCTTGCAAGCTGAATGAAAGGAACATGACCTGAAAAAACCTCTGTAGTAGAAATATCTTCACATTCAGTGGTACTCCTCATAAGGTGTACTTGAGCATGATACAGATGCTCTGATAAATCTTCCACACATGACGCTGGGCCATTAGAGCCAGCTACCATCTGCTGTAAGTGAACAGACAGCATCTGTGAATCCACCGGAGTTACACCGAAGCACATGACTAAACATTAGCGCGCACACTGAGACAGACGTAACGACTCAAGGAAAGAGGTCTCCTGTCCACCTGTGTTGATGCATTTGCAATTGTTTCAGTGTGTGTGTATCTTCCCACAAAGTTATTGATCACAAAGTAAAGTGAGTGGCTAATCAGGGTCTGATGGTGATGTTTTATGTATCCTACATCCATAAAGTCTTGTTCTACAAGACATGCACACAGAGACACATACACACGTGCACTCACACTGTAACACCACTCAACAGAACAGGAACTTTATTGATTTACGCATAATTGGCCTGAGGCCCTTCTTGAGAAGAGAAATATGCATGGCAAGGGATCGCCATGTCAATAAGTGGTGTGCTTATGTGCGTGGTGTAACTGTATGCTAAGAGCCTGTTAAGACATGTCAGTTGCTGTAAAAACAGGAAACACACACACACACGCACACGCACAATTGCTCCTGGGAGCTGGCCCATGATTTAGCTGCTTCATTACCATGTCGGCAGCTAAAATTAACCTTTCTGGTGGACTGTTAACCTTGTGTGTGTATGTGTGGTGTGTTTTTCCGTATACTCATCATAAAGCAAGTGGGTTTTGTCAAACTTGATGTGTCATAATGTTAAGTTAATTTCACTAAATGAACAAGCAGATACAATAAATGAATACATGACATGCAGAAAATATACAACCAGATTGTACAATCAGCCTGGTCAGTAAGAAAGAAACTGTCTTTCATGATTCAAACATGAACACACACTCAAACTCTATCAACAACGATAACACTATCCTATAGTTCTGTCACATTTGAAATGTTTTTCTCTAATATGGACATCTGTGTCCAGGTTTTATTGTGTTTTAGACTTGTGTCGAAATACAACCCGGTCATTGCTGGGAACTAATATTAATTTATGCTAGTAGATATTATCCCCAGTAATGCAATAACTGATTAAGTGATCAAAGAACATAAGCTGCTGGATGACATTTGACATGTTGGTGCACAAATAGAGAGAGCATGTTAACTGGCTGCTACCTCTAACCTGCCTGTTAAACACGCATTTCAAGAAGAAGAAACGTGGGTCATATATAAGGAGGAAGGTGCATTCAGGTAAATTATGTCTACATTATCTGGGGGAAATGTAGCTAGGCAGCATCAGATGTTAGTCTGTATGATGGCTCTAGGTATCAAGAAGAGGAAGCGAGTGAAGGCAGAGGAAGAATGTCGTTCAGAGTTTGGCGAGTAGTTGATACAGGCTCTGTGTGGTAAGGAAGAGTCACCAGATGACAAAGAAAGCATAGTCAGGGGTGCACATAAGTGGTTCGCAGGTGCACATGTGCTGTCAAAATAAAAGACGCGCACCAGATAAGAAGTTGCAACGCGCGTTTGCGTACATAAGATTTTCTGGAGAAGGACAGACATTTGTTTAGAACTCTTAAAGATGTCGAAGAAGCAAGCTCCTTTAAGCAATTACTTTGGTGTTCCTCCACCTCCAAAGAAATGTCAGAAGGAGTCCGAACCGCAAAGGAAGCGCGAATTCTCGGAAAAGTGGTTGCAGGAGGTGAGCTGGCTTCAAACAAATGCCAGCTCACCTCCTGCAACCACTTTTCCGAGAATACACATTCTGTCAAATGGACAGAAAGGAAACAGAAGACAATGAGATTTGGCAGTGGAATGAGGAAGTACAAGAACTTATTCAAATGAAGAGGTTAGCAAATAAACAGTGGGATAGTCAAGGGGATGAAGAAAGTAGCAGGAGGTGACAAAGGCTTACAGTGGGTTGTATGTGAAGCTGGACACTGAAAGAAAAACAAGAGAAGAGGAAATGGAAACGTCTAAGAGGGAGGGCAGTGGACTTTTTAACTAGATTTTTGAATACTGTGTGAATTTTGACGGGATAGCAGCAAGGGTAAAGGGTTTATAAGTTGTGAGACCTGTTATAATGTGTAGTTTGGAGATAGTGACACAAAAAAAGACAAGAAGCCAAACTGGAGGTGGCAAAGTTGAAGATGCAAAAATTTTCATTGGGAGTGAACAAAACGGACAAGGCTAGAAATGAGTATAGACAATGTAGGAGAAGCAAGGTTGAGATGGTTTGGACATGTATAAGATGGCGCCGGTGAGGTCGGCTGCCGTCACGACTGCTCCGACCACTTTTTCTTTGTCTTTGTTTTTTAAGTTAGTTTTCAGCGTTTCTAAATCGGCAAAATCATCACCATTGGGTACATTAGGTATGACAGTGACACTCTTGTTTCTATTGGTATACAATGTACTCACAATTCGAAGTTTTTAACTCCGGATCCGAGCTGGCCGAGTGAGATCTCGAGGGAGAACAAAGGGAAGCGGCGGCGGCCTAGAGGGAAGCGAGCCGGCGTCAGGAACAGGCTGAGAGCTCGTGCACACCGCACACCTCTGCCTAGCATCCTGCTCGCCAACGTCCAGTCACTGGAGAACAAGCTTGACGACCTCAGGGCCAGGATAAAGTTCCAGAGAGACATTCGGGACTGCAATCTCCTCTGCTTCACCGAGACATGGCTGAACCCAGCGGTGCCGGACCACGCCATCCAGCCGGCCGAGTTCTTCTCGGTTCACCGCATGGACAGGACATGGGACTCGGGGAAGTCAAGGGGAGGCGGCGTGTGTTTAATGGTGAACAACAACTGGTGCAACAGTGCGAACGTTGTTCCTCTCACAAGCTCCTGCACACCAAATCTGGAACTACTGTCCATCATGTGTCGTCCTTTTTATCTACCTCGGGAATTTACATCGGTCATTGTAAGTGCCGTTTATATTCCACCACAAGCGGACACGGTCACCGCCTTATGCGAGCTGCATGAGGCACTCACACAGCACCAGACACAACACCGGGACGCTGCGCTTATTGTGACGGGGGACTTTAATAGCGCCAACCTCAAACGCGCAGCGCCGAACTTTTATCAACACATCACCTGCCCCACCAGGGGTGAAAGGACACTGGACCACTGCTACACTACGGTCAAGGACGGCTACAAGGCACAATCCCGCCCCCCGTTTGGCAAATCTGATCACGCCGCCATCTTCCTCATGCCAAAATACAAACAAAGGCTAAAACAGGAAGTTCCGGTTCAGAGGAAGGTCGCGCGCTGGACGGATCAATCGGTGGCCGCGTTACAGGACGCACTCGATGACGCAGACTGGGGCATGTTCAGAAACAGCTCCGACGATGACGTCAACGTGTTTACGGAAGCGGTTGTGGGATTCATCGGGAAACTAGCGGATGATACCGTGGAGACAAAGACTATCACAACGTTTCCCAACCAGAAGCCGTGGGTGGATAAAACCATCCGCAACGCTCTGAGATCCCGCACCGCTGCCTACAACACGGGACTCATGACGGGGGACATGGACCCGTACAAAGCCGCGTCATATAACGCGCGGAGGGCGGTGAAAGAGGCGAAGCAGCGCTACGGGAGGAAACTAGAGTCACAACTCCAACAGAGTGACTCTAGGAGCCTGTGGCGGGGACTAAGGACAATAACGGACTATAAAGCACCAACAACCGGTATGACGAACGCGGCCGTGACTCTGGCAGACGAGCTGAACACTTTCTATGCTCGCTTCGAGGCTGCAGCTAAGGTCTCCAACAATGCTAGTGTTAGCGGCGCTAACGGCTGCAGACAGGAAGATACTGCCAGCACGTGCTCGTCATCTCCGAGCATGAAGTAAGGAGAGCCTTCAAGAGAGTGAACACCAGGAAAGCAGCAGGACCAGACGGCATCCCAGGTCGTATCCTAAGAGACTGCGCATACCAGCTAGCTCCTGTGTTCACTGAGATATTCAACATCTCTTTATCTCAGTCGGTGATCCCCACATGCTTCAAAGAGTCCATCATTGTTCCTGTCCCGAAGAAACCCCACCCTGCTTCTCTCAATGACTATCGCCCTGTAGCCCTCACCTCAGTAGTGATGAAGTGCTTTGAACGCCTGGTCAGAGACTTCATCATTTCTTCACTACCAGACACACTGGACCCACTACAGTTCGCTTACCGTCCAAATCGTTCCACAGACGATGCCATCTCTCATCTCCTCCACACATCACTCACTCACTTGGACACTATGCTCTTCATAGACTACAGCTCTGCATTTAACACCATAATTCCCTCCACACTCACCACCAAGCTGGAGCATCTGGGACTCAGCTCATCTATGTGTCAGTGGATCTCCAACTTCCTAACTGGCAGACCACAGGCAGTAAGGATGGGCGGACATGTCTCAGCCTCCACCACTCTCAGCACTGGAGCCCCCCAGGGGTGTGTTCTGAGCCCCCTGCTGTACTCTTTGTACACATATGACTGTGTGGCCACTACCAGCTCCACCACCATCATCAAGTTTGCTGACGACACCGTCGTGGTGGGCCTGATCTCTGATAACAACGAGACGGCCTACCTGAAGGAGATTAGGAATCTGGAGAACTGGTGCCAGAGGAACAACCTCCTTCTAAACGTCAGTAAGACAAAGGAGCTGATAGTGGACTTCAGCACTAAGCAGGAGAGGAACTACCAGACCCCCGTCATCAACGAGTGCCCAGTGGAGAGAGTGGACAGCTTCAAATACCTCGGAGTTCACATCACGCAGGACCTGTCATGGTCCTGTCACATCAACACCGTGGTGAAAAAGGCCCGACAGCGTCTCTACCACCTCAGACGCTTGAGAGACTTCCAACTGCCCTCCAAGGTGCTCAGGAACTTTTACTCGTGCACCATAGAGAGCATCCTGGCGGGAAACATCTTAACCTGGTTCGGGAACAGCACCATGCAGGACAGACGAGCTCTACAGAGGGTTGTGCGGTCAGCTGAGCGCACCATCCGCTCCGAGCTCCCTGACCTGCACTCAATCTACAGCAGGCGGTGCTGGACCAAGGCCAGGAAGATCGTGAAGGACCTCAGCCATCCCAACAACAGACTGTTCTCTCTGTTGAGGTCAGGAAAGCGATTCCGCTCCCTGAAGACCAACACAGAGAGACTGAGGAGGAGCTTCTTCCCGCAGGCGATACGGTCTCTCAATCACACCACCACACAGTACTGACCCACACATATGGTTCTTACACACACACTGGACTTTCTGGACATTGTTTTTGCACAACACTGGTCACTATATTCTTCATTTCCGGTTAATACTTGTACAGCTGCTGTTATTGTGTATATATTTATTTATATTTAGATTTCTTCATACATTCTTATATAGTTCTATATTGTGTATTGTGTATTTTGTTGTACAGTTATTTTATTTTCAACTTTAATTTATATATTTATCTTTATCTTATTCTTCCCAGTTAAATTTACCCTTCATTCTAATTTGTGTTGTACAGTTATTTCATTTTTAACCTTAATTTATATTTTATTCCTTCCTAGTTAAATTTACCCTTTTTAATTTTTCATATTTATTTCCTTTCTTATTCATAGCCTTTTCCTTTTTTGTTTTCTTTAGGTCACGAGCAGTTGTCCAAGCATTTCACTACATATCGTACTGTGTATGACTGTGTACGTGACAAATAAAAATTTGAATTTGAATTTGAATTTATAGAGAAGAGTTAATGGGTATAAAGGTGACTTAAGTGGCTTTGAACATTGCATGGTTTTTGATGTCAGAAGGGCTTTTCTGAGTACTGCTAATTTACTGTGATTTTTATGCAAAATAACTTCTTGGATTCACAGAGAATGGTCAGAAAGAGAGAGAATATCCAGTGAGTGGCAGTCCTCTGGGTGAAAATGCCTTGATGATTCCAGAGGATCATTAAACTTACTTTCATATTGATGTTGTGCTGTTTTGCTGCTAATGTACAAATCTTTTTATTAACATAAAGTTGGTCCTCCTTAGTTGGAGGTGGGCTAAAAAATTGACAGTTGCCACTTTTTGATAAGATATAAGACAGACCAACAATTCACACTTAGAATAATAAGCATGCCTTTTGATTGTGGCAGGAATTACCAGAGCCACAGGAAGAACATGGAAGCTCTGCGCAGAAAGGCAGGCAGATTCAAACCCCTGCATCACTATTCTACCCACTCATATCAAGAAGGAAAATTTATTTACCAACATGGCATACATAAAAAAAGTATTAATTAATTAATAGTACACCACAGTGTAAAGCAAGGGCCATGTTGTATATGTGTGTGCCACTGACAGTGTTCTAAATGTCACACTAGCTCAATATCAATAGACTGGTAAGCTATCGATTGGCAGTAATTTATGGTTTGATGTGCCAAGATGAGGCGCCAAACAAGCTGTCCACTTTGCTTTTAAGGGCTCTGTTAGAAGTCACACTAAAGATAATCCGCATGGTTGTCACTGAAAGCTAATTTACTCCTACCACGAACCATTTAGACAATTACTGAAACACACCCACACATCTAAAGAGAAACACTACAATGAAAGGACACTTAATGCACACACACACACACATCTTTCCCATCTCTACACCGGTCTATCACTTGCTATGCTTTTCCTCCATTCCTATAAATCTGTCCTCCCTATATCAGCTAGTCTCTGGTAGATTTATTTATGTTATGTATTAAAACTGCTTCTCCAGTACCTTACAGTATGTTTCAAAGAGACATTTAATTTAACACCTTGAGTGAGCGAAGGAAATTAAATTGATCTTCTATTAAATGAAAATGGGACTTTTGTGTAGCCTGAAAGAAATAAGCTTCTACTGAAGGAAAGCCCAATCACACAAGGTGTATGAATGTTTTTTGGGTAAATTAGCTGTGGTTAGCTTTTTACATAGACATTTTTTTGCAGAGAAACAATGTATTACAACACCACAGCTCTGTAGTAAAAGAGCACTGATACTGAACTGGCCTGCCTTCAGTCCAAACCTGCCACCCGTTGAGAACATTTAGTTTAATTTGCAAATAAAAAACTTGACAGAAGATGCCCTGACTGTTGAGCAACTGAAATTCTATATCAAGCAAGAGTGGGAAACCATTTCGCTTTCAAAACCACACCAATTGTCTTCTTCATTATTAAACACTTGGAAAATGTTCAAAGAAGAGGTCCTACCAAATAAAAAATAAGCACACACCTTTTTCAAATTTTTTTGAAAAGTTTCATCATTTACAATACAATGGCTTCATATTTCATTGATTTAACATTCACTTTCTGTTCATCCTTTCCGTTTCTTTACTTTCTGCTTCTTAGCACCTTCAGGATTGTCTTCACCTCGATTATATCCAGAAAATGAAACTACCATTCAGATAGAGTGGGACCCCCCTGCCCAACTTAATGGACCATACCCTCTATATCAGGTAAGAGCACTGCCCTACACTCAATTCAATTTTATTTATACAACGCAAAAATCACAACAACAGTAGTGTCAAGGTTCTTTATATTGTATAGTAAAGACCCCACAATAATACAAAGAAAACAGAGAAAATCCCAACAATCATATGACCCCCTATAAGCAAGCACTTTGGCGACAGTGGGAAGGAAAAACTCCCTTTTAACAAGAAGACACCTCTGGCAGAACCAGGCTCAGGGAGGGGCGGCCATCTGCCACGACCGGTTGGGGGTGATTGGATAAAGACAGGACAAAAAATATGCTGTCGAAGAGAGACAGAGATTAACAATAACTAATAATTAAATGCAGAGAGGTTTATAAACACACTCAAGAAGAAGAAGGACTCAGTGCATCATGGGAATCCCACAGCAACCTAGACACATGATCCAACCCTAACTACATGCTTTATCAAAAAGGAAAGTTTTAAGCCTAATCTTAAAAATAGAGAGGGTTTCAGTCTCTCGAATCCAAACTGGAAGCTGGTTCCACAGAAAGGGGACCTAAAGCCTGAAGGCTCTCACTCCTATTCTACTTTTACATACTCCAGGAACCACAAGTACGCCTGCAGGTTATATGATACTATGAGGTCATCAAGGGTGTCTGTCTTTGTTTGCAGCTAAACAGAAATTCACAGTAATAAATAACTGTTTTCATCTATTGCCTTGCCTAGACCCATGCTAGCCACAAGCATGACTGTAGATATGGCCTAAATTAAGTTGAAAAGTTGGCACTCATGTGTGTGGTTCCCAGGGGCTAAAGCTAATGCTAACAGCATGTCAGTGTTTTAAAGTCTAAATCATTCCATACTTGAACAAAGTTAGCTAAGATTCTGTGTTTTCTCACTGGCACAGACTACATTACTTTCTTTTCATGCTGGAAGTGAGAAATAACCCCAGTGTGTGTCTTTGTTTGTCATCTCATCATTCACACTGTGTGTACGTAGAAATCATGAGAACTTCCTGCCTATGATTCCACTGTTTATTCTCTGCCACACAGGTTATGTCTAAAATAGAGGAATAATATTTCTGATACTGAGATTCATGGGAAGTAGTAAGAAAGAGGATCTGTGCCATGTTGAGAGTGCAAGCCCACATGGCCCTAAGTGTTTTAATGGATTTGATATACACATGGTCATCTAAAAACAAAAAAAATCTGCTCAGTTTATTATTTTTGGAAAATTTTAGTATGTGATTTTATACTAAACATAATTAACTACAATTTATGACTGCAGTTATAATTTGAGTACTACCACTATGCTAGATACCAGATATTTATACTTTATCATATTTTGGTTTTTTGAGGTGGAAAGGTCAGATGTCTCTCTCTCTGACCCGCAAGATCCAGTTGTCAGAGGAACAAGATTTTCTGGAAACAGTTACTATCAGTTCCCCAGTGACATCCTTCCCAGCAACACCGATTTTACAGGTAAGAAATTATGTTTAGATGAGTGCAGGTGTCTGTCTATTAGTAAATAGACGGTATGTATATGTGCATTTCTGTGTACTGTGCATGGGAGTATGTGACAGGGTGTGTACATACGTCCCTGTGTTTTTTAGTGTACAGTGACTGCACTGTCTCTTCTTCTCAGTGTTCAAGTGACATTCCTTTAGAATGACTTCCCCAGTCATCTTAAAGGACAATTATCTTTCTGTTTACCAGCATCATTAGAGGGCTGAGCTGCACAGCCAAACATGTTCTGCTTCATCTGAGAACATCACCCAGTCTGACGCTCATAATTAATGACTGCTGATACTAATCAGTGGGATTTGAGCAAGCAAAGCTCTATGATGCCACTTGAGATTACTTCACTGTCCCACACAAACCTTTTGTCACCAGTAATGTATTTTGGTGTTAAGAGAATACCTTTCCAAGATATTTTAATACTGTGTCATAAAAAGTAAAGAAAAAAAAATCTGTGGCCAAGCAGTTTTTCCTAAATGTATGACATATTTCTGGCTTTGAGTAGATTAAAGTTTTCAAATGTGATTCCCTCTATAATCCAATTTTGCTTGATCTAAAATACCAAAGTACAGTATGTTTGCAGTCCATAAAGTAGGCATCCATGTACTCCACATCTTCCATGTTCATGTTCTGAATCTGAAGTTTTAATAGACTTTGTTATGGAGACATATCATATGAAACACTCAGAGAGCAGGCTGGTGTTGCTTTTGCCTTCACTTCAATACTAAATAAGTAGTAACTCAATCCTAGAAGTAAGCTTAATTATTGTGATTGATCAACAAATTCGGCAATCATTTAACATGAAATTCACATTTCCCACAACATTTAATTTCTTATAATGGTTGATTAGACTACTGTGAGAAGGATGTTCTGTTTAGGCTGTACACATTTGTAAAAATTCAAATATTATAAGCTATTTTAGTATATATATATATTTTTTTGATTTTGTAATTGCTTGTTCTTTCCATGCATATACTAAAAGGATGAGTAGTCTCTAAATGTTATGACTAATGCCGGTGTTAACATAGATGTGGCTGAACACAGTGTAAGTAAAACAATATTTATTAAATATAATTTATAAAGCTCACAGTTCAGACAGGATATTTTAAGTATATCTCTGGTCTCCTTTTTGACTTCTGCTGCTTTAATTTACTTCCTTAACATGTCATTTTGTGTACTGTGTTTTATTTTTGCAAACAATTGGTTATTAATATTAATACTGCTTTATTTCATGTTTTTCATGAAAGGCAATTGAATTCTTAAAATACTGAGCGAGTGCGCGGTCAGAAAAACCCGACCAACCTGTCTCCTATATTGTTTTGTTGCTTCTTAATTTTACTTACTGAGTCGTGTATTTTTATCCCAAAGCAAGGAATTCAAATTTTTGATCTCATCATTGCTTCTCCAGTACAAAGGTAAATAGATCTCTCTAAATGCTGCCAGCAAATAGATGATGACTTTTTGTTATTGAGGGGCGCTTCTCATCTCCTCTGCTCTCCTCCTTCATAAAGGGTAATGGATCAGACAATCACTTTCAGACCGGATCTATTCTGGACCATCAATGTGTCGGCAGTCCTCAAACCATCGCCCTTTTACAACCATCAATACTAATAGCATCATCTACAGACAATTATTCCCATCGAAGCGCACGGAACAGCGAACAAATCAAAGCCAAATTAGATTATGAATGTAATGCAGTGTAATGCCCCCTCGAGAGTCAATTGATCAAAAAGGGGAGACTCGTCAATCGTTTTGTCTTGTGGAAACCTTGCAACTCAAGCAATGACAAATGTAACATTTTTCTATGTGCTGAATGTTTGCACAATATTTATCTGTTCAGGTGGACTGCGCCATACCCCACGACGCATGTCACAAAGATTTTATAAAGTGTTCCTTAGAATTGACGTCCTTTTACATCTAAAGGGAACTTTTTGTTTTGGCCTAGCAGCATTGATGCCTCAGAAGATCGTGATGTGCCTTCTATATGAAACAACAAATCATCATTTTTCTCTGTCAGCGTCATACATCATCTTAGGAATATTAATATTTATTGAGGTTCCTCAAGCTTTCTATATCCTACATGCAAACTAAGGGCACATCATTGAGCAGGGTCAATATTCTACATGTTAAATCTTAGTTAAGGTTGAGGTTATCTAGCATGTATTTGCCCTTTCACCTGTTACCTTATGGCCACTTTATTAAAAAATATAAAGATATATTTTTGCCAAATAGGTTCTTTTCCATGTGCAATTACTGTGATAGGAGTGCATGTTTCCATAAATGAAGTCTGGTCACGTGTGTTTAAAGATGCTTCTTAAAGCTTAATAAGAAGCATTAAGTCAATATTTCCCTCACTGAATCTTACTTTAGATAAAACAAGATTATAACTATATGCAGTCATGCTACAATATGAATAACCTCGTAAGTGCTTGTTTCAAGAAATCCATGTTACTTCATTCATCTTATTTATTATGTTTCTGTGTCTAGAACTCTCCTGACTTTCTGCTGTCCATGCTTATATTTGAATTAAGGACATTGGCTCTCAGTTAAGACAGGCATATGTTATTATTTATAAAATAATGTATTTAAATTGAAATGGGTCAAAATAGATTACACAGTCCTCTCTCCTCACTTTAGTAATTCTTCATTGGGCCTGAAATGGGCTGTTTGAAATGCAGATGACGTTCTGCTTATATTTTTGCTAATCCAGATGCATTTCTTTAACCCACATTAAATGAAGAGAGATGAAACATCACACAAATATGTTAGGGGAAAAAACATTAAAAAATGAATGCAGGAACAAATAGACTTGGATAATATCCAGACACATCTTAAACAGCACATTGTTGCAATAGCTGCTACTGCAACAACTAAGCAGGAAAGAGGGAAATGTTAAATGATACAAATTATTTTTCCCTAATTAATATGATTGATTGCCAGGCACTGACGTTGAGAAGGAGAGGGGGAGAAATGTGTGAAGGGAAAGTTTGCACAGACATCATTAGTTTTTCCCCATTTAAAGATTAATCAGAAGAGGCTGGGCTCTTTAATTCTGTCATTTGTATATTTAATGGGCTGCTGCAGAATCTATGGGTGTAATTAGCTAGCTGCCGCGCTCTCATTAATACGCCAGGCTCTGATTAATGCCAGCAGAGAGCTAACATGACTGGAGTTATTCAGGTTATGTTGTGTAGATGATTACACACAACCTCCACTGTTTACTGAGACAGAGAGGAGAAACAATGCACATGAAAGAATACTACCTAATAAATAAAACTACTTAAAACTGTAAATGGCTCAACATAACTAAGTGTTAATGTTTCATATTGTGGAATATAACATGAATCTTCTCGTTTGATTAGGTAACGAGAGTACAACACAGTGCACTGTTTAGAATTAATAATTCATTTTGAAATGCTCCTTTAGTTTTAATTGATTTAAGAGTCGGTTTAAAAAACCGAACTATAACTCTTATTACTTAACATCAAGTTGATTGTGTAAATGTGGCTGGTTGTATGTGCTTATAGTTCACAAAATGTTTCTTGTTTCACTTGTGAAAAAACTGCTGTGTTTTTTGATCAAAGCAGCATTTTAGTTCTCGTATTCAGCATGTTGTAGAAAACGGTGAGGGAGCCTTTTGAGAGTGTGTTTCTTCCTTCGGGCAAACTTTATGACTGGCTCTTTACCTGGTCTTAGAGAAAAACCAAGTTGTCAGTGTGTTTGCACTCATTTTTGCATTGCAGAGTGGAATGAACATACTGTGTTTATGGTCCACTAGTAGGGTCCAACACCTTTCTCTGGTTTAATAAATTTGGATTTTTATGCTTCCAGTGAAAAGGAAATTTATAGTCAGAAACCCACTGAGCACACAGTGGGGAGAACCTTTCAAGTGCTGTTTTTTGCTTTGAGAAAAGACAACTAGAGAGGGGGTTCTTATCCCCCACTGCCCTCTCCGGAAAACAGTTTTGACAATAAATGCTTCATAACAAAGATCCCCTTTCTGTAGTACCTAAACTTCTAAACTTGAAATGTGTTATATAACAGGACTGGACCAAAACAATAAGTATTCACATAACGTAAAAACGTAAAAATAATTACTTTTCGGGGGAAAAAAGCACATTAGAAATATTAAGTAATTCATGTTGGAGTATATTAGTCGTCTTAACATTTCATTAACTGAAGTCGTTGCCTTAAAAATTGTGTGTATACTATTGTAAAACATAAACAGCAACAATTTTTCTGTGCATGTGTTTGACCGTGTGTGGCTTTATTATGCATTCTCTGTAAGTGCTTGCTGGGGTATTGTGTTTGTTCGATCGCACAGTGAAAGCGCTTGTGTGTATATGTGCCGCTTTGTCTATAAGTGTGTGTCTCTCTGTGTGTGTCATTGTGCTGTATGCGTAACAAAATCACCTGTCATGGTGTGTGCTCAGGTTTGTCTGTTGATGGCTCCAAAGTGGTTGTCAGTGTGAAGTAGCACAAGTCCTGTGGGGAAATCTGAAGGAAGTATTGCTGAGCATGAGCAGTGTCACAGATGCTTTACATTTGAGCATGCTTGGATAACACTTTGACTATCACAAAAATGCAGACTCACACAAAAACTGTGTACAAAATCTGTACATACCCTTAATTTTCCTTACACGTTTACTTCCATGTATGGCTTCAGGAATTTATTGACACACTATATGAATTATCAGATTTTTTTATGTAATTTATCCATCCATCCATCCATCCTCATCCGCTTTGTCCGGGGCCGGGTCGCGGGGGCAGCAGCCTAAGCAAAGAGGCCCAGACCTCCCTCTCCCCAGCCACCTCCTCCAGCTTATCCGGGGGAATACCAAGGCGTTCCCAGGCCAGCCGAGAGATATAATCTCTCCAGCGTGTCCTGGGTCTGCCCCGGGGCCTCCTCCCGGTGGGACATGCCTGGAACACCTCACCCAGGAGGCGCCCAGGGGGCATCCTTGTCAGATGCCCGAACCACCTCAGCTGGCTCCTTTCGATGTGGAGCAGCAGCTGCTCTACTCTGAGCCCCTCCCGGATGGCCGAACTTCTCACCCTATCTCTAAGGGAGAGGCCAGCCACCCTTCGGAGGAAGCTCATTTCTGCCGCTTGTATCCGCGATCTCCTTCCTTTGGTCACTACCCACAGCTCGTGGCCATAGGTGAGGGTAGGGACGTAGATCGACCGGTAAATTGAGAGCTTCGCTTTTACACTCAGCTCCCTCTTCACCACGACGGACCGGTGCAGCGTCCGCATTACTGCAGCTGCAGCCCCAATCCGTCTGTCGATCTCCGGCTCCCTTCTCCCATCACTCGCGAACAAGACCCCGAGATACTTGAACTCCTCCACTTGGGGCAGGAACTCATCCCCGACCCGGAGTGGGCACTCCACCCTTTTCCGGCTGAGAACCATGGCCTCAGATTTGGAGGTGCTGATCCTCATTCCCGCTGCTTCACACTCAGCTGCGAACCGTTCCAGTGCGAGCTGGAGGCCCTCACCCGATGAAGCCAACAGAACCACATCATCTGCAAAAATCAGAGATGAGATTCTGAGGCCACCAAAGCGAAAGCCCTCCGCCACTTGGCTGCGCCTAGAAATCCTGTCCATAAAAATTATGAACAGAACCGGAGACAAAGGGCAGCCCTGGCGGAGCCCATCACCCACCGGGAACGAGTCCGACTTATTGCCGGCAATGCGAACCAAGCTCTTGCAACGGTTGTATAGGGATCGAATGGCCCGTAGAAATGGGCCAGACACCCCATATTCCCGCAACACCTCCCACAGGACACCCCGAGGGACACGGTCGAATGCCTTCTCCAAGTCCACAAAACACATGTAGACTGGTTGGGCAAACTCCCATGCACCCTCAAGTATCCTGGAGAGGATAAAGAGCTGGTCCAGTGTTCCGCGACCAGGATGAAAACCGCATTGTTCCTCCTGTATCCGAGGTTCGACTAACGGACGAACTCTCCTTTCCAGCACCCTGGCATAGACTTTCCCAGGGAGGCTGAGGAGTGTGATCCCCCTGTAGTTGGAACACACCCTCCGGTCCCCTTTCTTAAAGATGGGGACCACCACCCCGGTCTGCCAGTCCACAGGTACTGCCCCTGATCTCCACGCAACATTGCAGAGGCATGTCAACCAGGACAGCCCTACAACGTCCAGAGCCTTCAGGAACTCGGGGCGGACCTCATCAACACCAGGGGCTCTGCCACCAAGGAGTTGTTTAACTGCCTCAGTGACCTCGCCCCCGGAAATTGGCGGGTCATTCCCCTCATCCCCAGACTCTGCTTCCTCCTCGGAAGACGTGTCAGTGGGATTAAGGAGGTCCTCGAAGTATTCCTTCCACCGCCTGACAATTTTCTCAGTCGACGTCAGCAGCGCTCCGCCAGCACTATACACAGTGCAGGTAGAGCACCACTTTCCCCTCCTGAGACGTCTGACGGTTTGCCAGAATCTCTTCGAGGCAGTCCGAAAGTCTTTTTCCATGGCCTCTCCGAACTCCTCCCACACCCGAGTTTTTGCTTCAGCCACTGCCCGAGCCGCATTCCGCTTGGCCTGTCGATACCTGTCGGCTGCCTCCGGAGTCCCACAGGCTAACCAAGCCCGATAGGACTCCTTCTTCAGCCTAGTGGCTCCCTTCACCTCTGGTGTCCACCATTTGGTTCGGGGATTACCACCACGGCAGGCACCAACCACCTTGCGGCCGCAGCTCAATGCAGCAGCTTCGGCAATGGAGACGCTGAACATGGTCCATTCGGACTCAATGTCCCCAGTCTCCCTCGGAATGCTGTTGAAGCTCTGCCGGAGGTGTGCGTTGAAGATCTCGCGGACTGGGGCCTCTGCTAGACGTTCCCAGCACACCCTCACTACGCGTTTAGGTGCACCAGGTCTGTCCAGCGTCTTCCCCCGCCACCTGATCCAACTCACCACCAGGTGGTGATCAGTTGACAGCTCAGCCCCTCTCTTTACCCGAGTGTCCAGAACATATGGTCGCAGGTCTGCTGATACGATTACAAAATCGATCATCGACCTACGGCCTAGAGCGTCCTGGTGCCACGTGCACTTATGGACACTCTTATGTTCGAACAGGGTGTTCGTTATGGCCAAACTGTGATTAGCACAGAAGTCCAATAACAGAGCACCGCTCGGGTTCAGATCAGGGAGGCCGTTCCTCCCAATCACGCCCCTCCAGGTCTCGCTGTCGTTACCCACGTGAGCATTGAAGTCTCCCAGCAGGACAACAGAGTCTCCAGGTGGAGCACCCTTTATGTAATTTAAAAAAGAAAAAATTATTTCATTTATTTCATTTAACAGCCCCTAAATCAGAAGAATTACAGTTTCGCTACACTGATATCTTTCACTCAGTAGGATTTTCTGGCATTTTTAGATCTGTGTTTTTTAACTGTGCTTTCACCAACACATAGTATGAAAGCATGTTTGGCCCTTGAGTCTGTCTCCTCTCCATAGGACTGGTGGAGAGTGGGTGTATATATGCAATAACTATGTACTATGTAAAACACACATTTATATTGTCTACATTTTTTTGTATATTGTCTACACTTTTGTATGCACAAAACTGCAGCATTAGAGAAGTTTTTTTTTTTTTTTTTTTTCTAAATGACATCAGAAACAGCAGTATGCGACATTACGTGATGGCAGAGCTTCAGTTCATCCTTTGTCATTTATTTTATTTTTTTTTTTTTTTTAATAAATAGGACAGGGGGAATGAATGAGAGAGAGAGGGGGAGAGAAAGAAAGAAAACCAAAGGGGAGAAGAGACGGTGAGAAGGGGGGGGGAAGAGAGACAAAAAAAAAAAAAAAAAACTCCTGGGTCACCTGTATGGAGAAAAAAAAAAAACAAACAAACAAACAAACAAACAAACAGAGACAGCAAACAACAAAGAGCAACATAATAATAGAGAAAACAAAGCACCATCACAATAAACTAGCTAGTCATAGATATCAGTATTTACTAAGTAATAAACGATATTGTGCAGCACGCAAGATAGACAGCGCACAGTGTGCTTTGAGGCAGCAGCCAAGAAAGCTTTAGTCCGCGTCTGTGAATACCCATGTGTGCATACCTGTGTGGATCAGCATGCTTGCATTCCAAAGGTTTCTCCATGTAATGATCTGCTAGGGAGTGTGGGGGGGCCTCAGCCCCGTCCTCCAGGGTGTGAAGCGGGTATGGAGGAGATCAAAACTCCAGACATCCAGAGGCCCCCAGAACACAAGAGACCATGGAAGACCAACAGAGGGGCAGCCGCGCCACTGTTCCAGTAAGAGCTGAGGAGAGTCCCAGATGAGGGCTCACTCAGCAGCCGCGGAGCAGAAGCCAGGGGGGGTTGCAGTGACGCGCCCGTGAGCTCCGCCGGCCCCCAGCTGCGCCTGAGTGACCGAGCCCTAGGCCGAGAGGCCGGGGGCACCCCACCTCCAAAGGGGGCCCGAGCGAGCCCCAGGCCCCGACAAGCGGCCGCCAAGGAGTGAGCCGGTGTGTACCCGGACGCCCACCCCCAGACACAAAGAACCACCAACACACCGACACCTGAGGGAGTCCGCCACCGGCAGGGGAAGTGGTGGTGGGTGGAGATAGGCCTCCAAACCTTGGAGGGCCTGAGGTGTCCCCAGAGAGGTGGCGTCTGATACCCAACCTGACATATAGACACAGACATACAGGCACACACAGACACAAACATCCATTCCCACCCTCATGCTCTCATATGCACTCACTCCACACTCAACCAACGTGGAGACAGACATAAAGAGACGCTGTACACACAATCACACTCCCCAAGTGTACTCTACAATCCAGGTCTAGGTACCCTTGCCCCTGGAGGGGGGAAGTGCACCCAGACCCAGGTGGTGTTACCCTTTTCCCTGCGGTGGGGAGAGGCAGACCACCCCGACTCCGCAGCAGCAGGGAGGCCCCATACCCCAGACCGCAGTCGGACGGCCAACTCCTCCTACTAGCCCTCCCGCTCCAGCAGGCCGCAGAGAATGGGGGTGGGAGAAGACTCCAAACCTCCCTCCACCCGCTCATTGTAGTGTTGATGCATATGTGTTCTAAGGTGCAATTAAAACCCAGGAGGGCATGGAGCTACCTGCCAAGGAGCAGCAGGTAAGCGCATAGTCCCTCCTGCTAACCCTCAATGACTAAGTGTATTTAAAATTGAGAGGTGGGCAACGACGTCAGGGGTGAGGTATACACCCTGATGGTGATTTGGACTCCGTGATTGTGCCCACCCCCAAGATCCTATATGTATGTGTAATGAGAGTGTGAATAATGTGAATGTCTAAGTTGTGGGATAAAATTGAGGCAGAGGCAGCCAGAAGGGGACAGGGGGGGGGGTAGCCTCCTCTGCACCCTGGTGACATACCCCCACTCCAAGGCCCTGCATGTGTGGGTGGTTGTGGAGGAGCGGGAAGAGGGAGGCAGCTGGAGATGGGGAGGGAAGGAAGGGAGGGGCAGGTAACCCCTCCCTGGGGCCAGCTCCCCCGCTGACCCCAGTAGGCACTCCCACCCTCCGCGACCCGCCAGGGAAGGGGGGCCCAGGCCCATCAGACCGGGGCCCAGTGCAGTAGCGCCCCCCGGCTCCACAGAGCCCTGGACAGTCCACCCAACCCCACCACAGAGAAAACTGCACCCACCCCACCAACCACACATCTTCCAGACTACATAAGACGGTAAACGCCCAGGCTGAGATCTTCCTCCACCTCTCCTGTATCTCCCCCTCCTGCAGAGAGTTCCTGAGAGAAGAAAGCTCCTGCCAGATGTGACCATCCCCCCCACCAGTTGAAGAGCCCCCCAGGCGGCTCGATGCACCGGCGGCACCCTGCTCCAGGGCCGGGCCCCCATGCACCCACCCGCCCACAACCCCGGCAACACACCAACCAGGACCCGAGCCCCCGAGGCCCGGCCCGGGCCCCCGCCCAGAGACGGAGCACCCCCAGAACCCCACGCCCATCCCGGACCCACCCAGGGGCAGCCAGGTTGCCAGGTCAGTAACCCACGTCCGTCAGCACAGACCCTCCCCTAGCCCCGCTGCACGCAGCCGCGAGGAAACAGTCACCTGAGAGCCAACAGAGCCCTCAACCGGACGTGACCGCTACCCCGGGTTGAGCCCCCCAAGGAAGATGCCTCCGGGGAACCCCCCGACGCCCTAAGCCTGTCCCTACCCCCTCACCAATCACAACAGTGAAGGCGGGACCAAACTATGACCCCCCACCCCCACTAGGTGATAGAGCTGATAAAAGGGGCCCAGAGCAATTGATCTGATGTGGTGGCAGAGGCTGTGTCAAGACTAATGTAATCTAATAGATAATTTCTATATTGGTTAGAATTAAGATTATTTTTATTTTTCCAGTTCATGAGGACTGTTTTCTTGGCTATGCATAGGGCAGTGAAAACCATATGGGCGATATTCTTTTCTGAAGTGACATTATCTAAGCTGCCCAACAAACACACTAAGGGGGAGGTTGGAATGTTACATTTCAGACATTTTGATAAGTCTTCACATATCTCGCGCCAAAACTTTTGCACTGGTGGACAGAACCAAAGAGCGTGGATGTAATTGTCTGGTGTATTGCCTTGACAGTGTGAGCAGTTGTTGGAAGATGTAAAGCCCATCTTGAACATCCGATGACCTGTATAGTGCACTCTATGAAGTATTTTGTATTGTATTAATTGCAGACTGGGATTTTTAATTAATTTAAAAGTTTTTAAGCAAATCTGAGACCAGAAGTTTTGGTCTAGGTTGACTGATAAATCTGCTTCCCACTTTGCAGTAGGAAGGGATATTGATTCATCTAATTTAGAAAGTGTTCTGTATATTTTAGATAATAATTTGGGGGATTTAAGAGTAAGAAAATGTGCCGCACTTAGTGGTGTTTGTAATTCAACTTGACTGAGGTTAAATTTCTTTTTTACTATGGATTTAATTTGTTGATATTCTAAAAACCTTGTCTTGTTGATCCCATATTGTTCAACTAGTCTGTCAAATGGAATAAATTCTGTTCCCTCTAATATATGTTCTAAGTATTTAATTCCTTTACAACTCCATTCTGGGAAATTAATCATATTATTGTTTTGTAATATGTCAGGGTTATTCCAGATAGGTGTACGTTTGCATGGGATTAATGAAGACTCCGTTATTTTTAGAAACTCCCACCATGCTGTTAGAGAAAAGCTGATGTTGATACTTTTAAAGCATTCATGTCTTTTGATGTTTGAGCTAATAAATGGTAGGTCTGAAATCTCTAGATCCTTGCATAGTGCCTGTTCAACATCTAGCCAGGGCTCAACTAAGAAGGTATGTTTTAACCATTCTGAGATGAACTGAAGCCTGTTGGCTAAGAAGTATTGGTGAAAATTAGGCAGATCTAATCCTCCTCTATCCTTGGTTCTTTGTAGCGTTTTTAAGCTAATACGCGGGGGTTTATCTTTCCAAAGGAATTTGGAAATATATGAATCCAGAGATCTGAACCAATCTTGTGATGGTTTGTTAGGGATCATCAAAAATAAGTAATTTATTTTTGGCAAGATCATCATTTTTATAGTGGCGACCCTTCCCATGAGTGATATGGGTAAAGATTTCCATCTAGTCAGATCGCCTTCTACTTTCTTTAGAAGTGGGATGTGGTTTAGTTTAGTTAAGTCTGAAAGCTTAGGAGAGATATTAATACCTAAATATTTAATGTTTCCGGATTGCAGTGGGGCAGAGGAAGAATTATGGAAGGAGCAGTTAATGGGGAGAACTGTAGATTTTGGCCAGTTAATTGAATAATCTGAAACTCTTGAAAACCAGTTTATTAAAGTAATTACCTCAGAGAGGTTGGTTTGTGTGTTTTGCAGAAAAAGCAACACATCATCCGCATAGAGACTGATTTTATGTTCTATGTTCTTACATTTTATGCCCTTAATTGTTGTAGCCTGTCTAAATGCTGCTGCTAGAGGTTCGATAAAAATTGCAAAAAGTGAGGGGGAGAGTGGGCATCCCTGTCTGGTGCCCCTCAGGAGACAGAAGCTGGAGGATGTCTGGTCATTTGTTCTGATACGAGCCGTTGGGGAATTGTATAATATTCTTATCCAGTTTATGAAAGAGTTTCCAAAACCAAATTTGTGTAAAGTTGCGAATAAAAATTTCCAGTTAACTCTGTCAAATGCTTTTTCTGCATCTAGAGATAATATTATGGCTTCGATGTTTTTATCGTATGAGTAGTCTATTAAATTAAGTAATCTACGAGTGTTTGTTGAGGAGTGCCGACCTTTTATGAAACCAGTTTGGTCAGGATGAATTAAGAGGGGGGTCATTTTCTCTAATCTCTTTGAGAGAGCTTTGCAGATTATTTTAAGGTCTACATTTAAAAGAGAAATTGGACGATAGCTTGAGGGAAATAAAGGGTCTTTGCCTGGTTTTAGCAGGAGACTAATGTTGGCAGAATTCATATTTGGTGGTAGTCTGCCCTTTTCCTCGATTTCCTGCAACATGCTGTGGAATACTGGTGCCAAAATTGTCCAGAATTCTTTGTAGAATTCTGCAGGGAAGCCGTCTGGACCTGGAGCCTTATTATTGGGCATACTTATCAGGGCTTCCTGGAGTTCACTTGGCGTCAGTGGCGAATCCAATTCCATTGCTTGACTGTCTAGTAATTTTGGAAGAGTTACGTTGTCAAGAAACAGATCAATTTCATTTTTAGATGGGTTTATTTGTGGTGAGTATAAAGTTTCATAGAAATCCCTAAAAATGTTGTTTATTCTTCCAGGATCATATATTGTGTTCCCCGATAAATCTTTAGCAGCACATATAGTTGTTTTTTCTTTATTTATTTTTAGCTGGTTAGCTAGAAATCGACCTGATTTGTTACTGTGTTCAAAATTCTGCAAGCGAAGTCTTTGTATAAGGAATTGTGTTTTTTTATTAATAGTTTCATTTAATTCTAGTTTTGTTTTGCATATTTTGTTCAATGTTTCCTGATCTTGGTGGGACGCGTAGGCTTCTTCTAGTGATTTGATGTTTTTTTCTAATTCCTGAATATTTTTGTTTTCTTCTTTCTTTTTGTGTGATGAGAAAGAAATTATTTTACCTCTCATCACAGCTTTCCCTGCTTCCCATAGAACAGAAGCAGATATTCCGGGAGTGTCATTAAAGTCTAAATATGAAGTCCATTCCTTTTTAAAGTATTTAATAAAGTCTTCATCTTTAAGTAGTGATATATTAAATCTCCAGTTTTTACTTGGCGTAGTATTATTCTTGTGCATTAGTGTTAAAGATACAGGAGCATGATCGCTGACAGCTATAGGATGAATCTCAGTGTCTGAAATGTCACACAGCAGTGAGCTGCTGACCAAAAAATAATCCAGACGAGAGTAAGAGTGATGAACATGCGAGAAAAAAGTATATTCCTTACTGGTGGGGTGAAGAGAGCGCCATGCATCGCAAAGACCAAAGTCGTTCATATACTGTTTGATTATATTTGTGGACTGCCAATTACGCTGAGTTCCTGTTGTGTTGAGCCTATCCATTTCTTCATTTAGTCCAAGGTTGAGGTCACCGCCAAGAATGAGTGTGCAATCAAGGTGTTCAGAGAGTGCACTAAAAAAACCGTGGAAGAATGAGGGTTCATCAACATTTGGACCATATATACTAACAATACATAGTTTTTTGTTCAATATTGATAGTTTAATAATTAGAAATCTACCCTCTGGATCTATAACTGTATCGAGTACTGTAAAATTAACATTTTTATGTATTAAAATTGCTACTCCCCGTTGTCTAGAATTATAACCGGCTGCAAACACGTTAGGAAACTCAGGTGTTTTAAGTTCATTTAAACCTGTGACAGGTTTGTGAGTTTCTTGTAATAAAACAACATCTGCCTGTAGTTTTTTAAGCTGGTTAAATATTTTTAACCTCTTTCCTCTGGTGCCAGCTCCATTTACATTCCATGTGACAAACCTCAGCATGCCCTTAATTGTGCGTGTATGTTTAATGATGTATGCTGGGTGTTTCGTTTAGACAGGTGGAGAGAATGTGGAAACATCCCTTGTTTGTAAATAGAAAGAGAAAAAGAAGTGTGGTGAGAGACTCCATAAGTCTGACTATGTGTGTGAATATTCACTAATATGAACAAGCGTGGCTTGCTTATGTGTCCTGCAAGTCTGTGCGTGCTGTGAGGCTGTTGTGAATGTGCTGCCGTTGAGCTGATGTGTTTGCGTGATCGTGTTGTGAAAATATGTAGAAATAGAGGGTGTTGTTTGTAGGTGAGTGGGGAAGTAGGTGATCACAGCAGTGAAAGACAAGAGAAAGAAAGAAACCACATGAACTGTGAGCGACAACAAAAAAAAAAAGAGACGAAACGGAAACATTCCAATTAAAGCAATGACGGAGGGTGACGGTGTTATATCTGCTATGACATCCTACTGATATTACTAGGTTAAACACATTTTAAAGGAGAAAGTGTGAATGAATAAGAAAAGAGTGTAGCGGGTTCTTATCTGGAGTGCAGTCAGTATAACCACGGTGTGGTGCCGGGGTCGCGGTACAGCTGTCCGTCCACGTAGAGCCGGTCCACAGCGATGACAGCACGGGAGCCTTTCTGGATAAAGCTACGTCGAACTGGGAACAGGACCTTGCGTCGTTCCAGGATCTCTTTGGGGAACTGGTCGTTCACGCTGAAGTCCGTTCCTTTCAGCTCTCTGCCGCGACTCTTCACCTGTTCCTTTTGTTTGAATTGGCTGAATTTGGCCACAATAGGCCGTGGTCTCCCGGTCCGCGACCGCACGCCCCCCAAGCGATGTACTCTATCGAAGTCGATGTTCTTTACGGTGTCCTCCGGCAGCTTCAGGTGGATTTTAATGAAGCTTTTCACCGTTGCCTCTGCGTCCTCTCCGGCAGTTTCTGGAATACCAGAAAACACAAGATTATCTCTCATGCTACGGGCTTGTAAATCGATAACGGACTCTTTTATTTTTTTATTTTCAATGTTTAGCTGGGTCACGTTATCGGTGAGAGATTTAACCGACTCCCGTAGCGTGGTATTTTCAGCGGCAAGCGTTTCCACCTGCCGCTGGCTGAATTCCAGGGATTCTCTCAGAGATTTAAATTCCCGGTGTAAGATCTCCACCAGGGACAGCCTCGCATCGAAACTGGACAATCGCTTGTCGATGGACTCCAGGATTTCTGCGATGTCTTTGCCGGCAGGCGATGTTGTACCGGGGGAGTCTGCCTGGCGACTTCTCTTCGATGACGGCGTCTCGATTTTGGCCGGGGAAGATGCACTCTGGGCCTTATGCATTACTAAATCTTGAAAACAGCGGTCGATGTAATCTTGGAGAGCGTCTAAACTCTCCCCGTTGTCCTCCAGGGTGTTAGAGATGATAAAATAGATGTTGTTAGTTATATGACAATTGATTAGTATATTTGGTAATACTGAAGCTTGGAAAACCTTTGTTAAACTCTATGCTACCATTTGCTTTTTCTCCGCCAAAATCTCCGGCGTCTGACGTCACCTACAACATCACTTCCGTCACTTACCTCTCACTTCCGTCACTTACCTCTCGGCTTTCTCACCCGACGGCCTTAGCATTAGAGAAGTTAAACAGGTACACAAGCAAGATGCAGGAAAAAGCATGATTGAAAAAAATGTGTGTGTGAGTGTGTGTGTGTGTTTTAGATGCAAGGTTAAAGAAAATACTGAGAGGGGGTAATATCTGTAGAAAAGGAGAAAGAAAAGGTAATAAAGAAGGAGAGAGGTTAAAAGCAGAAGAAGGAAAAAGGGTTTACGAGAGTAGGTTAAGGAGGGGTAATGTAATGGTCGTGAATGTAAATGACACATGCCTGCTTGATGTACAAAATGCCCGTCCACTGTGAAGAAGTTTTATTAATTTTCTTTGGATACTGCTACAGTCTTTACTGGGTTTATGTCTGTGTAGAGTAATTCATGATTATCATCAAATTCTTAATCAATATGTGGATGGACCTCCACACACGGCGTTGCACGTTGAAGGCTGTTTATTTTCATTGTGTTCCACAATACGCTTTCTTTGGTAGAGCTTTCCAGCTGTGTCCTTCTACTCTGCACACACCGCTCTCTCGTCAGGTCCCAGTATCGTACTGAAATAGGGATTGCATGACCAGGCGATGAAGAATAGCTGTGTGGGTCACCCTCTCCTGACACCACACCCTGAACCAACTGCTACACCCCTCCCCTACAGCTGAGCCAGATACCACACCCCGCCACATACCCCCATCACCCACCTTAGGCCAGTAAGCCATCTGCACCTGGTCCATCAGGCGCTAGAAGGTGGCTGGGGCTACAAACAAGCTGAACGGAAGTGTGAGAAACTGGTAAAAACTGTATGAAATGGAGAAGGCTGTTTTTCCTTAAATACTCTAGACACTGGAATTTGCCAGTAGCCCTTGGTAAAATCCAGCGTCATGAAAAAGCAATTATTGTCTAACCAGTCCAGGCAGCTTATGAGAGATGAGATGGTCATCACAATGGAGGGAGGTGGGAATAGTGGAGTTTGGCACCTCCAGCCCCAACTCATCTCTCTCCTTTACCCTTTACCACTCACCAGAGAAGTGGTTTCAAGCTCTCTCTGTGCTTTGAGGAGGTTGAGGTGATATATTTGTGTGCCTCCTCCCCTGTTAGACCATACCACTTCATAGCCTACATCCCCCACCTGCCATGTGATCACAAAGCCTCCTTGCCATTTGCCAAGTAACTTTGAGCTAGTAGAGGGGAGTAATATAAGCACTTTGTCTCATAGTGAAAATTGTCTGACTCTAGTCTTATCCACCCGCTCCACCAGCCAGTCAGTCTGAGGGTGGTAGATGCTGGTCCAAACAGATTTAATGCCCAGTAATTCATACAGCTATTTAAGTGTGCGAGACATGAACGAAGTGCCTCTGTCAGTCAGTATCTCTTTTGGGATGCCAACTTGGGAGATGACCTGAAACAGCCAAATGAGGTCCATGCTAATGCACTCAAGGTGCAAAGGCACTTTTGGGAAGGCCAGCTGAGTGTGTTCCTCTTCTGTGTGAGCATCACGACTCACTCAATAAAGCCTATCTTTAATCAATATAAAATGTGGGTAGGCCGACGCCGTGTCAGGGTGCACCATGTGACCATCAGTTCTTATCACTTGGTCAAAGGCTGAGTGTACAGTAAGGTGCCATCACAAGGCTGCTCTAGTGAAAAATCTTCGGTGGAGTGAATCACTGAAGCCGGTGGGGCCTCATGAGGAGGCCCTGCCATCTCCTTCTCTCCAGAGTCAGAGTCACCGCTGAGTGCAGTGCAGACACTACACACCACTAAAGGTTGTGAACACATGCCCACACACTGCCCCAACAGGTTATTAAACCCCGGCCAATCTGTTCTCAAGTTGAGAGCGCCACCTGGGCTTTGCCAGACAGCAGCACCCACTCCTCCTCAGGTCAGCGGCATGCTTCTGCTGTATCCTGAAAGACATTTCCCTCTACATGGGGGAGTAGATGCGGGACAGAGGAACCAGCCCAACACATTTGTCTGGCGCTCAGACTGGTCATGTAGCTATTCCAACACCGCTGCTTGCTCCCAGTACATGGCCACCTGCTCCTATAGTTCATCTGTTTTTCAGATTCTACATGACATGATATTTTCATTTCTGATTTGAACCACTTTTGTATATTAAGTCAGATGCAGCTCACACAGTTTTCCAATGTGGCCTCAGTCCAAACAATCCAATTAGAAGGTAAATGTTTCCGACTGTCATCTGACCAAAGTGCTTTGCCACAAGTGGAGATGTGCTGGCAGATGTAGCACTTGACATTCTCAAATTTATTTCAGGAAAACTCCTCACGTTGTGATCCCAACACGCTCCAGCTCCACATCTGCATAAACCTCCATATCAACTAATGCATGAAACCCTACAGATTGACTTCAATGGCTCCTTCTATGGTTATTTCTACATAACAGCTAGTTCGGGCTACCTTTATTTTTGTTTTGTTTTTTTCTATAGTCATGTGTGGTATACTTGTGTTTTTAAGATATATAAAAACAACTCAAGTCTTTCTTTTTGCTTCTTGCAACCATCTACAGGATAACAATAGATCCAGTTACAAAAAGCAAGAAAAGACTTCAAAACTGTGTAAAAAGGTTGAGATCTGAGCTCTGATAATCTGTATTCATTTTGAGTTTTCTGTATAGTGTCTGACTTCTCTCTGTTTTAAGAGAATTCACACACTAATTATTTTGCAAACACTTGCTTCTGATGAACCCTGGACTGACTGCATTGGTCTCCTCAGATCTTCCCACATGTCTGTTCTCTACTGAGACAGACAGAGCTGAAGAAACACACATACTCACAGACACACACATAAACCTTCTTGGTTTATGTGGTTATGTGGATCTAGTAGTGGATTAAGATCAAATCTCTGATCCATGGTAACATGACAAGGCAGCACGCTGGATGAATGTTTCGTGTGTGTGTGTGCACGTGTGTCTTAAAGGCTCTGCTGGCCTAAGAACCTCCAAATTTCCCACATTACTAAAATGCAAGGATTAATTCTGAATATTCCTCATCATTTGTTTTGTCAGATCCCAAATCCATTGTCATTTTAGGTGATATGATTTTTTAGGCTTCTCCAATTGAAAATAGCGTAACTGAGAATTATCTGAAAAAGGTAGAATTCAGACATTTTAGCAGTTTAGCATTTCCCTATGAGTTTTTAAGTTCTGAGCCACCAATCTTCTGACAGATTAATGCTACATGTATAACTTGAAAATGTAGGAAAGCAATAGAAACTTTTCCTAACACAATTATTGATAAAATGCTGTTTTGAAGGTGGCAACTAAACCGGCCAAAAATTTGGGGATTCAGAAAATGATCAATTTAATTTCATGTTTAATTTCTATCAAAACTTCAGTTTGTTGTGTTATCATATTTTCTCTCTTAACCCTAGTCTTTGACACTTTAAAGACTTCTCTGTTAACTACTTTATCCTACAAGGATAAAGAAAGGAAGGCTGTGGTATCATGAGATAAAAGCAAGACATTACAAGTGAAAGCTTCCAAAACTGTGGAAGCAGGTGTGTCTTCTAAGATCAATCTTCATGTTTTCCCTGAAGTATCTTAGTGGTAAGATTATCCTAGACGGCTGGCTTACACAGGAAATGAGGTCAGCTTAGAGATTTAGTGCTGTTGGGAAACAGTTATTTTGATAGAAATGTACATTTATCAGTCTTCCTCTTTCTTTTTTACTTAATGGTAAGCATTATGTGAGTACATGACGTCTCAGACTGGGGTTTAAACAATCCCTGCAGAGTCCTGTTGGTTCTTGTGACAGTGTGCGTGTATATATACAGCTGTGAAAAAGAAAGACTTCACAAGACTCTTTTGTATGTGATATGGTAAAAAGCTAAGCACGCCACCTGATTCAGTAGTTTGTAGAACCACTTTTGGCAACAAAACACTGTAAAAACAATGTAACTGTAGTCTGTATGAATTTTTGGCTCATTCTTCTTGACAGCATTATCTCAGTTCATAGAGATTTATGGGCATTCGTCTATGGACAGCATTTCAGTTGACTTAAGTTCTGGACTTTGGACTCTGCCATTGCAACATTTCGATTATTTTCTTTTCAGTGATTCTATTGTAGATTCATTAGTGTGCTTGGGATGACTTTAAAATACTTTAATATACAGTTCATGGTCAATGAGTCCTCAGTTCCGCTGGCTCCACTCCCACCGTGCTTGATATTTGGTATATGATGTGCATTATGGCCAAACATCTCACACCTGAAGCCTTTAAACCAGGAAATTGCCCAAACGTCTGCTTTTATAGAGATGACCACACTTACTGATGATCAGTTAATCAAGTGCATTTAATTAATTTAATGACCCTCTTTATCTTGATGCAAGCAGTGAGGGTTTTATATAAAATACATGCTGTAGGCAACCTGAACTTTCTGTGGTCAGCTTTAACACTGAGATAATGTGTAACTCGGAATTAAAATCCTCTTTTAGGCTGTCTCTCTCTTTTACTAAATGTCCATCTCCCCCATCTTGTTCCTTGTCTCCCTTTGTATCAGGTGTTGAGCTGAGTTTTAAGACTCGGGCCCCTGATGGCCTGCTACTCTGCAGCTTCTCTCCAGGAAATCAGGAAGAGTTTTTGGCTGTTCAGATAAAAAATGGACGGCCCTACTTTTTGTTTGACCCACAGGTAGGTAATGTGTTTCAAAAGCGTCTCTGCATAATTGAAACATTTAAATTACGCCGTACTACAACATACATTTTGTTTGCTGCTGTATTTATCTGTATTTACTGATTGTGCATTTTTGTCTAACACCTGATTTTTTTTCCCATTTAATTCTACTCCTTATACCTACTCACTTTTCTCACCTGTGTTTTTCTTTCCTTCTGTATTGCTCTCTCTCCAAGTCTCTTCCATTTTCTCTCTCACTTTCTCTCATCTAATAAATGTGATCTGTAGCCCCTCATTGGTTTCTGTCAGGGAGGCAGGGAAAGGGGAAAAACTTTGAAAGTGTGTCAACGTTTGAATTGGACTGCAATTAACTCATTCCCTGCAGTCACCACGCGCGAATACCAATTGCAAGCTAATTAAGCTTTGCACCCATGCACGCACACATACACACACTCATACACATGCACACAGCCACACAGCCTGACTTTCCTTATCCATCCATACAGACGCATGTAGAAGGGTTAAAGAGTCAACGACTTCGATGATGAAAGTGATGATGGGAGATGATTACACATACTTCCATCAGGCCACCAACTAATTACACACTCAAACAAACATGCACATACACACTTTAGTTTCTCATTAGTATCATTGTGCAATATTTTATCAAAAACTCTTCATCAAAATGTAACTATGGGTTATATCTGTCTATGCAGATGGGTGTATGTCACTGAACAGATCATTGACTATCACTGTTGATTAGTGTGTCTGTGGTTATGTTGCTAGATGTGTGATGGAGTGTATGTGTATCTTCTCCAACTGGGTTGATTCCTTTGTTTAGGCTAGTTTGGAGTAATTAACAGTAGGAGTGGAGTCATGGCTTATTAGTGTTCCCCTAGATACATATAGCTGGGCCCATTACTTCCCCCTATTAGCCTGTTGAGCTAGCCTAATGGGATTACCAATGCAGGGGGGAGGGGGTAATTTAGCATGACACAGGCAGGTGATATGCTCATAAATGCGTGCACATGTGAGCTGCCACACATGCACTTATATCGCAGCTCAAGAACATTTAAGAAAGCATTCACTCAAAATGTAAAAGAGGCAGTTTATACTTTATTGATGCAGGTGAGTAGTGGTTAATGTGTCAGCAACTAGCTATAAATGTACAAGTGCATCCATGCATGGAGCTGTGGTGTCTGTCACATAATGCCAAACATGCGGCGTTTTTCAGACTCAGACTGGTTTAAAGGCAAGAGGTGTTTCTTTGCAATGGCCATAAAAAATTATGGCAAGTTATGACTTTATTCTTTGTTGCTGATTATTATTGTTTTGTCCGATATCACTTATTTGATAGGTCTAGTCATTTTATTATCAGGGCAGGAATCCTGGCAGTTTAGTAATATTATCAACAAAAGAGGAAATGAAATAACTAAAGATTTACTGACATAATGGAGTAAAAAGTCGATCAACAGATGTTTTCAAATTTCAATTTAAGCTTGTGATTTATCCAGGTTTTTCTACACTGAAAACGGGTCTCATAAACTAAAAATCCAAACAATATTATTTTACAGCAACAAATGTCCAGGTAGCGTCTCTCAGTCTCTCAAAGTGTGCAAGTGTAGAGGCCCCACAAGTCATCTATGAGGTGCAGCACATCCAGATAAACCCTCTTTCGATCAGATGGTGACTAAAGGAAAAAGAAAAAAACTCAGAGCAACTTGTCTTCAGGTCAAACTTTATTCTCCCCACATATGCACTCCTTAGTTGTGAGCTAGTGAGACCATCAGACTTGAACTTGAGATGACAAAACTGTGTGAGGCTTTCTTTGACCATTTGTTCCATCTGTTCTTAAAAAAAAAAAAGGTTAAATGCCAGTTTTAGTGTGTGAAGACTTGACTGACATGAGGACAGTAAGAAAGTTTAAACACAGATCTAAATGTCATCTGATGTAGAAGTGACAAACCACTTCATCCTTTGTCGCCTCCTCTCTGTTGAGAGATGGCCACACATGCACACACACCCCACACACATTTCCTTTTCATTCTGTCTGTCTCTTACATGTATTCAGAACACACATAAACACACCAAAACGTCATGCTCATATTGTGTTATAAGCTGCCAAGTATTTGCAGGAAAGTCACAGATGCAGCACTTTGGATAAGTGCTTTATATTATGTGTGTGTGTTGACTTCTTCTATCACATACTGTATATTAAAGAGATTGGGCATTGGGGCATCCAACAGTGGACACACACAAATCAAAGGATGACACCACCTCATCACCAGACCTTTGTTTCATCAAACTATTTGCTTTTAGCACACATATTGTCTGATCCTATAATTTTCCTCACAATATAAAATATCAGTGCTTTTCAGTAAAACCATCTTAAATCGAATGGTATTTATAAATTTATCTCAATATTACTATCCAGAAGAGTTGAGTGCCAATTGCTTCCACTACTATTTTACTATTCTTTGGGCAGGTGCTTGTTTTGTGTGTGTGTGTGTGTGTGTGTGTGTGTGTGTGTGTGTGTGTGTGTGTGTGTGTGTGTGTGTGTGTGCGTGCGCGCGTTAGGAGTTTTAAAAAAATCAAGTAAATAGACTCCTCCCCCATTGTCTTGTTAAGTAGAGCTGTCTAGCAAAGATAGTAAAGATGTCCGAGTCTGATATACTTTGGCATTCATACATTTATTGATCTCATCATTAAATCTTCATCACCACATGTGCGTCTGTGTAGATGTGTGCATCTACCCATACTTTTCTTTTACTACATTACTCTTTGGCTGCTTGCTAAAAGCTGATCACAACAATGACGTCATACTTAATAGGTAGCAAAAAGCCTTGTAACAACACTTTGATGGTTATATGTGCATGTTTGTGTCCTTTTGAAGATGATGTGTGTCTGTGTGATTGGTATCGCTGATCCTTGATTTTTAGTTAGAGTTTAAAGATTTACCTCATCCACGTGTTTTGCTATAGCTCGATCTGTGTCTTTTGAGCCAGCAATCTTAGGTTGTGTTAACTGATCTGTGATAGTTTGGAAAAAAATGTAAGTCAGTGGATATCCTCACACCATCAGTTCATTTGTGCTTGTGTCATGGGTTTCATGCGTGCTTGTGTTTATGTGTGTAGGGTTCAGCGGTGGCTGTGAGCGTACAGGGTGATGGAGGGCACCGCTACAATGATGGACAATGGCATAGTATTAGAGCAACGAGGCAAGGGGCCGTGGGAACAATCGTTGTAAACGATCAATACAGAGGTAACTCTCCTTGTATTCATACTGACCACTGTGTGCATCTGCTCCGTGTGTGGGTGTGTGTGTAATATGCTTATCTACATACATATATCTGGATGTGAATCTTGTGAGGCTGATGTTGATTGTCTGTGTTTTTCTATGTATATATTCTGTAAATCCCCCCACCCTGACTAGGAGATATTATCCAGGTTAATTCCACCCAGTCTGTGTATGATAACAAAAATATTACTGTATCGTATGTGACTAACCAGTTTCACAGCAATGCTCTTTGCTTGTCTGTTAAGCCACTTAGCACTGATCTATAAATATTTCAGTTATAGAAAGCACACCCAATCAAGTGATGAAATAATGTTGGGTTTACAGATGAGAGAAATTTTATTTAAAAAATTAAATCTATCTTTAGGCACTTTGTTACTAGCAGGCTGTTGCATATATGCATTCATTCACATTCATTTATTTTTGTAACAACAAAGTGATTTACGAAAAGCTATTAGCTGGAAACTTGGCGTGGTGTGCAGTGGCTTCTTAAAAATTCAGAGGAAATTGGACAAGTGGAGGACAAAAGAAGGAAAAACGATATCTATAGCAGAGGAACAGTCTCTGAAAGTCAGCAAAGACCTGAAGAATAAACATGGTTGCACCAAATATTGACTTTACTCATTAGAATTGTGCAAAATCTGTTTTTACCTTATATGCTTCCCTTATATGAGAGGTACATCTACATTTTCTTTCCATATATTTCACTGTTCCCCCTGTGCTTTTGTGTCTTAAATTATTCAATATAATAATATAATATTATGTATTCTTTTTATTCTCCACTTCCTCTCTTTTGCTTCTTATTTTCACCACCATCAGGAAGTGCAACAGCTTTAAGTGGTAGCACAATGATTGGTGAGAACATGGGAGTGTTCATTGGAGGGCTGCCAGAAAATTTCATTCTACTAAGACAGGATTCAGGTGGGTTTTCACCTACATATTAAAATCTTTCATGTGGCCACTGGATTATATGCATGTTTTCTGGCTATCTGATATATAATTTAGCGAGGTATACTGTAAGATGACTAGAGGTTTCTGGATCTGATTGAGAGTTGAGCTCATATTCATGCACAAATACTGTGTCTTCTTCCTCATGAAAATCCCTTATTTGACCTTGTGCCTCAAAATGTTGAATAGTCTTTGATTGGAAGTAACAAGTAAACATTTTTAATGTAATCTTATGACTTTTGTTTTTGCTTGTCTCACCAGGAGATGCCAGACTTGTGCGAAAGCGCTTCTCTGGTTGCCTCAGAGATGTGAGTTTTAAGATGTCCGACAGCCCCTCAGAGGAATGGCAAAGTCTTGACTGGGCAAAAGCCACAAAGAAAGTTGCAGTGTATGAAAGCTGGGAGGGATGTCCTCTTCAAACTGTGGATGGAGCCCATTTTCTGGGTCATGGTAGGACCGTAAAGTGCAAAAATAGCATACTGCTATGTTGAAAACCACATGATGTAGCAGCGTATCAGTTACAATAAGCATGAAGTGCTTGGTGCTGTGCAAATATGTGTTCAGATACAACTTTACACTCTTTTTAGTGCTCCTAATGCACTGTCAACACAACATATCTTAATAAGATGCTTGCCGCTGATGTTGGTGGTAATGAGTTTGTTTCATGTTGATAAATATGATGATAAGTTAATTGGCCTCTGTGTGAAAGATCAGGTTCATTAGTGTACATTTCCTCCATTACTGCTGTCTAAAAAGGCCAGCTCATACAGTCTTTCGTCTGTCACTTATGAATAGATGACGGGAAATTTAAATACCTTTTGCACGTTTTAAATTTGACTCGTTCTGCTGGTAAAACTGACACTTTTCTCCTCCTGGTTTCAGGTTACTTGGAATTGGACTCAGGTGTATTTACTGGAGGGCAGATCTTTGATATTTCTATGGACTTTAGGACAGACCAGCTGAATGCGCTGTTGCTCTTCACATACAACACACAAACTGAAGACTTTATGCTGGTAAAAGCAGAGACGTGTTTCAAATTATCGTACTAATGCTGAAAATACTCAAATGAATCTAATGACAGACTTTAACGTTTTCTTTACTGGTTTATATTTTTTAAGGTGGAGCTGGAAGCTGGTCTCTTGTCCTTCATTCTCTCCTCTGAAGGTCATGTGATTGAACTCAGCATGTGGGTGGGGCTTAGCTACTGCGATGGAGACTGGAAACAACTGTCATTGGCAAAACGCGGCTCGCTTATCTCAGCTGCTGTCAATGACTGGGCAGAGGAAGCAAGGGGAATGGGAGGAGCAGTGACGCTGAGAGTTGATTCACCATTATATTTGGGGGGCGTGCCACCAGAGCTCATACATTCTGCTCTAGACAGGCGAAGTCACAAACATGGTGAGATAACATGCACTGAGGTAGTATTTGCATGTCGCTCATTAAAGTGGCAGATGCCAAACCAAGAAAAATGTCTCATTTAGCTACAGTCTCCTATACAGTTCCTTGAATCTCATCATCAAGCATAGTATTTACATATTTTGAGCTCATTGTTTGGCTTTCTTTTCAGTTGGACAAGTTAAAGTACATTTATTTGCAGTTATAACTTGCCTGCTCTTCTGTGTAGCAGAAGAATCACTAAATTAATTAACTTTGACGCATAGCAATCATACTATTTGCTAACATTTGACTAAAATTTAAGAGCATTGTAAATTTGGCATCAGTAAACCTGTGGCATAATTATATGAGTCGGGAAATCCCATTTGACATGTAAAAAAATGGAAAATGCAATTTCCCTGATATAATAAAGATTCCTTCTCACTTTTGCTTCTACTTTTTATACTCTCTCTCTCTGCTTTATGTTTCCTTTTCTTACGTTTCACAGGTCTAGGAGGGTGTTTAAAGGATCTTACTATAAGAAGTGGTAACAGAAACCCTCCCATCAGCCAAAGTGTTAATCTCTCTGTTGCCTCACGCCGTTCTGTCAGAGTCTACTTAGATGGTTGTCCTACCAGTGAAAGCCGGTACAACTGCAGAGGAAACGATTCAGTCCTGGTGTACAGTGGAAAAAAGACTCAAGCCACAGATTATAATCTACAGCCTTTCACTGGTAACACCGCACAGTATACATACACAGTGTCAGCATTACGTTTGTAGGTGTGCTCAATCTTCAGGGAATGCATTAAAAAATAAGAATTATGAGAGTTTTTAAGTACTAAGTTACCAGTAGAGATATTGAGGTTCTATTTCATAACATATTTCATTGTTGAGTGTGTCACATTGAGAAAGCTTTGCCACAGTGTTGTTTTCATTCAAAAGTCTGTTGCTTTTTGTGTCACTGTATAGTTGCTTGATACATGAAGACCTATTTTTATGGCTTTGAGGCACAGCTTCCAGCTATACCATGTTAGCAGCTCACTCTAATTAGTAGTAATTGCTTTTACATCATCATGTTCTCTGATTAAAGCTTACACTGGGGGTATTACTGTGTTGCAACATTATATTACTGACACAGAGATGAATACAAGCTAACCATCCAAGAAGTTCAAATAGAATTTACAGCTGGAAATTACATCACATTAGCTTTAAGAACATGTTATACTTTTAGTGCACTTTTTGTCAAACACAGTTTTGACTAAAACAGTTTTGCCTTGCCTCTGTTTTTTCCTCCCCCTATCCCTAATCCCTTTTCCTGTGTATGAAAACACACATACACATATATTTTAAGAGTACTTGTACAGGTTTGTGGCCTTGGCTGCAGGAGGCTGGGCGGCCGGACCTTGGGAAAGAGGACGCAGCCGAGGCAAAGGTAAAATGTCATTGTGTATGAGATCCTTATTATCATGCTGATATGCTGGCAGATGTTAGCAACAAAATGCATCCAAACACCCAAACTCTACAAGTGCAGTTATAGAATATAACCAGAGTCCTTTAAACGTGGTATCTGCTATAGTATTTTAGTTTGTTCAATGAGTTCTGTCTTGGAATTATATTCCAAAGACAAAGTTACTTGCAAAATGTTAAAAATTTTCCCTGACAGTCTGAAACAGAAGCTTAATTTTCTAACACTGATTTTCATGTTAAGCATGGTGAGGTGTGTTACTGTATGTTCACTTTGTTGTACTTTGTTCAGTAGAGTAAGTCTTTGATCTTGAGAGATTTTGGCTGTAAAACCACTGCTATGTTGTACAGTATGTGAGTAATCCAAAGCCAGTGAGTGATATTACATGTGCCTGACGGTATGAGAGATTGATAAGGCCTCTATAAAGGGCATCACAGTAAAAGGCTGTTAACCCAGAATGGCCTGTGTGGTCCCTTGTGTAATATAAAGCTCCTCGTTAGTAGTGAACAATACACTGGTAGGTCTCGGTACACCATACTATGACCAGAAAGAGGAATGGAGGATCAGGAGGGAGGAAGTGCTAAAAAACATTAAGAAATTAAGAGAGAGCTGGGGATTGAGGGCAAGGGATAAGTGGAAAAGCAGGAGAAGGGAAGAGCAAAGAGTCATAAACGAATTAAAAGAAAAGTGAGAAAATGCAAGGAGATGAAGAAATATGCACAGTGACTGGATATTAAAGGGAGAAAGAAAAGGATAAGAATGCAAGAAAATGGTAAAATTGGTGAATGAAGGTGAAAGTAGAAAAAAACATGAACTTCATAACACAAAATAACTAAAGGTTTACACAAAATAGAACATACAGCCCAAAATAAAATAAATAAATAGCCGAATATCCAGCACAGCTGGCCTCATTTTGTGATATTAAAGATACGAATGATATGTGGATACATTTTCAGATACCGAAGAATGTGTGAGCCTTATGGTGTGTAATAATGTATCTATAATTTCAGTTATTTGACTATTTTAAAAGTTTGCACGGAAGATGACTGGTGACAGAAAATGAAGGTGATTGTAATGCAGAGGATGGAAGTGGGATGGGAGTTGGGCCACCAGAGCTGCTGAGGGTATCAGAGAGAGAAATAAGGGGAGTGTTAGAGAGAAAGAGGGAGGCTGATTGCTGTGAAATATAGCCCAGAATGAATGGCTGGCTGTATTAAATCAGCGCTGAAAAAGTTACTACTCTCATAAATACTATTTATGCTAATGGCGAGGTATGATTTACTGGGCCTATTAAAACACAGAGAGATGGGGAATGCTTTTTCTTTATTCTCATGTCCGCCCATCTTGTTGTTTTGCTTTTCGTGCATATTTTTTCATGTATATTTTCCTGTTTAGATTTTATTTTGACATTTGTTTGCCCTGAACTAATTCCTGTATTTCTTTTTTTATTATTATTCTTAAGATGTATTTTGTTAAGTTTAACTATTGTATGTGATTGTTTTCTTTCTTTAATACCATGGGATTTTTTTTCCTACACAGTCTCATTTTGCATCTCTCTTCCTTTTGGCCTTTCAAGTACCTACATCTGTACCACCTCCAATAAAGGTTCAGAGTTTAAACGCCTACAGTGCCAAGGTGAGCTGGGTGCCACCCACTGGTGACATAAGGGGACTGATTGACAGATATGAGCTAAAGGCCTACAACAGAGACTACCGAGAACTACCACCTGTCAGAGCCACATTCCTGGCTAACGGAAACTTCACAGGTAAAAAATGCACGAAACTATTGTAGTCATAAATATAATGCATACAACGTAGCTTGCCATTGCCAGTGTGTGAATGTGTGTGTGAATGGATGGATGACTGAATGTAGTGTAAAGCGCTTTGGGGTCCTTGGGGACTGAGTAAAGCGCTATACAAATGCAGGCCATTTACAAAGACACATTTTAAAATTTATTTAAGCTCTACACCTCCCCAAAAGTATGTCATCCTTTGCTCTTTGCATTTTTACTCACTATGTGCACTATGTTGCAGAACGTTTTACTGCTTGCACTTTTGTTTTGGATGTTATACTGCATTCTTTTGAGCACTTAACAATCAAACTTAAAACAACAAACAATAGACATCACTTTACATACAGGTAAATTTAGCTTTAGTTCTGTTTGCCTTATTGCACCTGTTGTCCTTTACATTTTAGCCTTTACTAAAAAAGCATTCATAATGTCTCCTTTGCTTACTTTCTTCCTTTTTCAGATTTGTATTTCAGACAAAACATACTAGTGCATGTACTCACTGTCCTGGCCAACCCTGTTAATTTCTCCTTGGCAAGTCCCCAGGTTTAGGAGACTGTCTCCATTTGGAACAAGACACTCAGGACTACCCCAATGATGTCATACCCTGGCATTGCTCCTTTTTCTCTCTCTCTAGCTGTTGCTCACTTTTCGATCTTTCCCCACTTCATCTTTTATGATGATGATGATGTCTGCGTCCGCTGCTGCTATTCGTCCCCCCTCTCATCCACTTCGCCATGTCTCTAGGCAAATATGAAGATGAGCTCTCTGTCTCAGTCTTTCTCAGTGTCTCTCTCGCTGCTTCTCATTCACTCCCCCTCTCTTTGCCAGACATTAAGTCCACCCTGATAAGGCTTCTTCTTAATTTATGATGGCCTCAACACCTGACTGCAGAATTACACCAATGGCTAAAAAACACAGAAAAGCAAATGAGGGTGTAATGGCAGCCGAGTGGGGCCCTGGCCCCTAATTGAATTAAAAGACATGGGTAACAGTAAGGGAGAGTGAAAAAGAGAGACAAGTGCAGCGTGATTGGACACAACGGTGGGGAGACTTGGGAGGGGGTGGAAGAGAAGAGAGGGTGACTTAGAAAATACAGAGAAGGGTGGAGAGGGCCAAGACGGTGAGGACAAAAAACATCCAAAGAGAGACGGCTGAAGCTTTACAATTAGAATAGACTCTCTGTTTGCCAAGCACAGTAGATTTGCTTAGCAACAGCAGCCCATAGTTACAAGTAAAGCATTTAAATTGTGTTGTTGATGCTTGTTGATAAAGACTCAAGTAAAGGATACAAATAGGCCTGATTTGTCACAAAGGACTTACAAAGGATATTTTTACAATCTTTCAGGGCTTGTGTCGAGCAATACTCTATACCCATAGTGTATGTACACTGCAAATATGCATTCTGACATGTAGCTGAGTTAACAAAATTGAGTTTGTATTCTTCAAAGTTATTCTTTTTTAAACGGTGTAATGCGTAAACCTTATTCATTGACATTTATATGCTCCTCTTAAGGTGTGCTGTCGGGTCTCACTCCGTCTACTCGGTACATTGTCACCGTGAGTGCCTGTTCTCCTGTTGGTTGCACTGAGAGCCTTCGTAACAACAATGGTGATAATGATTTGAGATGGAGTATCGCAACCCCAGAGGAAGGTAAGCAACAAACACATGCAAACTTTCACAGATTCATGCACCTATGAACAGAACTTCAGTGTCAGCGTCCTTACCAGTAGAAGAAATGTATGATTCTTTATGCACAGAGACACAGAGCGCAGAGACTTCTAAACACACTTAGATATGTTCAACCTGTTTCCTGCATGAGATACATAGCATATGAAAAAAGGAGAGGAGTGCTGGCACAAGAAAGGAGGAGACAAAAGAGAGGGTAAAAAGCAAAGAGAGGTTATTTGCCAGCTTGTTAAGTCATATAAAAACATGCATGAAGAAAGAAAAAGTAAAAGAGGAAAAGACATATTTTTATGTTATATGTTACTTTAATCTGTACTGGACTAACAGGCCTTGTTGGGGAGATAATGTGACGGCAGAGGTCAGTACAGAGACAGCAAAAATCAATCTGAAGTTAAAGAAAAAAACAGATTACTGTATTGATTTTCACTGAGCACAGAGTTAAGACACTGAAACATGTTAGAGAGACTGGAGAAAGAATTAATTTAAAACACACACAAATGCAGCACAGACACTTTTTTTACTCACTTATCCTTGAGTACAGGCACATTTTTCTTCACCTTATTTGAGATCAGTGAACATGAGATCATAAAATTTTCACGTTTCTCTCTTGGTGAAAACCTTTTGAAAAGTAATCCAAAGCGATGTCACTGTCTAACACCATATGAAATACTGAATTATTTATCGGTGACATTTGATGATATAGAATGATAACCTCTATAAAGCTAAGGCTTGCCATAGTTTTTCTTCACTGTTACTTAAAAGATACACTACGTGTTCATATTTACTCTAGTTCCTTATGCCGATCACTATATTTGTGTTAACATAAAAACTTGATTTTATTCTTCTATGCATCAGTTCCCGATGCTGTGTCTCCTCCAGCTGCAGTCTCATCCCCCACAGCACTCTATGTTAACTGGGAACCTCCAGCAAGGTAACAAAAAATACAGTTTTTACCTGTCCTCTCTCACCTCCATGCTGCATATTAATATTTAACTCAAGAACCTTCACCAATGACGAGGAAGTAATAAGTACATTCTGAATTAGTAGTAAATGGACAGTATTGTAAAACAGGAACAGAATTTGGTTCTGTATTGCTTATATTTTCCCCCAGCTTGAATAAATGTGTAGCCAACATAGATTTTGGCACAAAAACAATATATGGTATAGTGTACACAATATAATAATATTACCTTCATCTCACTTTTTTGTTCCACTGATAGGCCCAATGGAGGCATTACAGAGTACCTCCTCTATCACAACAACCAAATGGTCTACAGAGGGAAAAACAGACAACACAACATCACTGGTAAAGAGGAGAGAGTGCATGTGAGGTTGTGTGTGTGTGCTCCAGCGTAACTGTGACTGTAGAGGGATGGGGCCTCGGAGTAAAGAGAAGGGGAACACTGAAGAAAGGCAAAATGGAGTGGAGGATTAGCATTTGAAAGCAGGAAGAGTGTCTGAGTCCTCACCAAGGGAATAGCACTTTGAAAAAGACGGCTAAACACACACACACATGAAAATGAAGCAGCGGAGAAACAAAGAAAACTAAACATTAGCGCACGTGCATACACACAATTTGCTTTGAAGGCTCTCACTAAAGAGATCTAAATAAGGTATGAAACACATGTCACACAACTGAGCCATGCGCCGGATAGACTCACACATTAATACAATACACATATACACATGGAATGCAGAAATGTGCATAAACACACATACAAACACATGAACAGGACACTCATCCTATACAGCTTTACTGCCCAGCAATGAGTGTCTTTCTAGGTTAATGAAGGCATGAGAGCACATATCATCCCTGCTGGGTTAATAATGCACAGTGTCTGATTGGAAGGATTATGAATATAGTAATTATACATTATTTGGAAGAATTGAATGTGTAACACAGAGTGAGATTACAAAAGATGGTAAATGGAGAATAGGTTTGAAACAAAGAAAGATCCTTAAAGAGAAAGAACAGTGAAGATACAGTCAGGGAAGAGGAGTATTGATGGTTGTAGGTGCAACACAAGTTAATCGTTTTGAACTATCGCTTCTCTCTTTCACTTTTTGGGTGTGTGCATTTGTGTTGCAGGTCTTGGTGTATACACCACTCATGTCCTGATATTGAGTGCATGCACTTCAGTGGGTTGCACCAACAGTTCACAAGTTACAATGCTGACTTCACAGCTTCCTCCTGGACCTCTGCAAGCACCAACTCTTACCCCGCTAGACTCTCGAACTATTTTTGTAGAGTAAGTACACACACACACACACACACACACACACACACGTGTATTAGTATTTGATGGTAATATCTAAGCATATATACGCACAGAACTAGGGTGCACTCACATTTTTAAATTATTCAAAATGTATAAAACCTTTATTTGTATTTTATAAGTTTTGCCTGGGCAGTATACAAGGACAGAGAGAGACTAAGCAAGAGCGAGTCAGTGACCTTCTGCAGTTGTGTTTACCATGCAGAATATTCTTCTACGCTTGACCTTTCACCATTAGAGGGAGGTGACAAGGGAAGATAGATCTCTGTACTTTTTTTTATAATGTTCCCAGTTTTTCTGTATATGTGTGTGAAAGTGTGTGAGCCATTAGCGTTATCCGCTGCAGAAAAAATACATTACTACTCATATGCATGCAGGGCCCTGACCTTAGTCATGATTATGCTGCCCTGTGCCCAAAAAAGTAAAACATGCTATAATTTGCAAATCACTTAAGCCTTATATTTATTTTTAGTTAATCCAGCTGAAAAAGACAGAATGTTTTTTTAATTTCTGTTTGATATACTATATGTTTATATAATAATAATAATATTTTATACAGTGGGGCAAAAAAGTATTTAGTCAGCCACCGATTGTGCAAGTTCCCCCACTTAAAATGATGACAGAGGTCAGTAATTTGCACCAGAGGTACACTTCAACTGTGAGAGACAGAATGTGAAAAAAAAATCCATGAATTCACATGGTAGGATTTGTAAAGAATTAATTCGTAAATTAGGGTGGAAAATAAGTATTTGGTCACCTCAAACAAGGAAAATCTCTGGCTCTCACAGACCTGTAACGTCTTCTGTAAGAAGCTTTTCTGTCCCCCACTCGTTACCTGTATGAATGGCACCTGTTTGAACTCATCATCTGTATAAAAGACACCTGTCCACAGCCTCAAACAGTCAGACTCCAAACTCCGCCATGGCCAAGACCAAAGAGCTTTCGAAGGACACCAGGAAAAGTATTGTAGACCTGCACCAGACTGGGAAGAGTGAATCTACAATAGGCAAGCAGCTTGGTGTGAAAAAAATCAACTGTGGGAGCAATCATCAGAAAATGGAAGACATACAAGACCACTGATAATCTCCCTCGATCTGGGGCTCCACGCAAGATCTCATCCCGTGGGGTCAAAATGATCATGAGAACGATGAGCAAAGATCCCAGAACCACATGGGGGGACCTGGTGAATGACCTGCAGAGAGCTGGGACCAAAGTAACAAAGGTCACCATCAGTAACACACTACAACGGCAGGGAATCAAATCCCGCAGTGCCAGACGTGTTCCGCTGCTGAAGCCAGTGCATGTCCAGGCCCGTCTGAAGTTTGCCAGAGAGCACATGGATGATACAGCAGAGGATTGGGAGAATGTCATGTGGTCAGATGAAACCAAAGTAGAACTTTTTGGTATAAACTCAACTCGTCGTGTTTGGAGGAAGAAGAATACTGAGTTGCATCCCAAGAACACCATACCTACTGTGAAGCATGGGGGTGGAAACATCATGCTATGGGGCTGTTTTTCTGCCAAGGGGACAGGACGACTGATCCGTGTTAAGGACAGAATGAATGGGGCCATGTATCGTGAGATTTTGAGCCAAAACCTCCTTCCATCAGTGAGAACTTTGAAGATGAAACGAGGCTGGGTCTTCCAACATGACAATGATCCAAAACACACTGCCCGGGCAACAAAGGAGTGGCTCCGTAAGAAGCATTTGAAAGTCCTGGAGTGGCCTAGCCAGTCTCCAGACCTCAACCCCATAGAAAATCTGTGGCGGGAGTTGAAAGTCCGTGTTGCTCGGCGACAGCCCCAAAACATCACTGCTCTCGAGAAGATCTGCATGGAGGAATGGGCCAAAATACCAGCTGCTGTGTGTGCAAACCTGGTAAAGACCTATAGTAAACGTTTGACCTCTGTTATTGCCAACAAAGGTTATGTTACAAAGTATTGAGTTGTATTTTTGTTATTGACCAAATACTTATTTTCCACCCTGATTTACGAATAAATTCTTTACAAATCCTACCATGTGAATTCATGGATTTTTTTTTCACATTCTGTCTCTCACAGTTGAAGTGTACCTCTGGTGCAAATTACTGACCTCTGTCATCATTTTAGGTGGGGGAACTTGCACAATCGGTGGCTGACTAAATACTTTTTTGCCCCACTGTACGTGATCCCCGTGGGGAAATTGCTCTCTGCATTTAACCCATTCACTCAGTGAAGCAGTGGGCAGTGTGTTGGGACAGTACCTTGCTCAGAGGTACCTCAGGGTAGCCGTTCAGTGGATTTGAATCCTCGACCTTCCGATCATGGGGCCACCACTCTACCTACTGAGCTATCCCTCATAAATAAACATTCACATATATATATAAATGTTTATTAATCTCGCTGTCACCCCCAGAGTGTGGTATGTATGTGTTCCTCAAGCTTGGATCTTCTACAAGCGGCCTGAGAGTTTGAATGTTTTGTGCAGTATCTTAGCTGTTCCTAGGATTGCACTCTTTTTCCACATCAGAAACCTCTAATGTTGTACCTGGAGTCTGGTGGGTCCTCTCTTCCAGTTTCAGGTTTACAGCTTCTAATGCTCAATGCAGTCAAAGTGTGGAAATGATGAGCCAAACCTTGGCAGAAGAGAACAGTGGAACTAAATGAGCCCCTTACAATGACAAATGCATCTACTAAGCTGATGATGATTGTTTCCAGACTCAAGTTAGACACATTACCAAATGATCTATGACTACCCCAACTCATTGACAGAGTATCGTCAGATGAGATGCTTGCAGATGTAAACACTGCTCTACGCACCATCCCCACAATTGGTATCACTGAAACCAGCGAGCTAATATACACCACTGCCACAGTAATCCTAGAAGCACTTGGGTAAGAAGATCAAGCCAAAATCAGAGAAACCTGGAGAAACATGTTAGTCAGTAAACTGAGGTGCAGTTGGCATCATATACTTGTATTTGATTGTTTAGCATTGTTTTTGTTTTTTAAAATAAAAATGCACTGCAAAAAGATTTCTTACAAAATATTCGTTCTGTGAACCTGTTTAAACTACAGGTCCAGGTAGTTTATACAGGTTGGCTGTTGAAAAGGAAAATTAAATTACCTGACAGAATGCATTGACCGCCACAGTATTCCTATATAGAGTGGGGGAGTGTATTGTTTCATTTCCTGAGCCTTTAAAATGCTTTTGATCAACATATTCACTAGGTGTGGGAAGGCTGTATATTGCCTTGTTAGCACATTGGTAATAGGCAAAGGTTGAGAGATCAGACCTAGTCAATATTACTCTATTGTGTCTGTGAGAAAAGTAAGATAGCTAGGAAAAAATGTAAAGAAATAGTAAAGAGAATGAAATAATTTTTTTTGTTGTTGTTTAAAAAAAACACAGAGAAAAAATCTCTTAAAGAAAATGGGATAGGTGAAGAGAAGGGTGAGAGACTGTGAGAAAGGTTGAAGAAGGCTGCTGGAGGCAAACAAAACAGTATCAGCAGATTTATATCCTGCCCTCACCAAACACTGCCTGACTCATACACATTCATACACAACCAAGCAGACATAGGATCATATGAATACCTATACTGTCAGATATGCACATGGTCACAAATGAAAAGAACCTGATAAAACATTCTGAAACAATCTGAAGTGAATTCATTGATGCATAGATTGTGACTGGAATCATTTTCTGTCGTGTGTGCGTGTGTGTGTGCATATGTGTCTGTGCGTGTTTTGATGCATTTGAAACACCTACTGTAGCATGAAGTACCAGAAAGACTTTTGGCAAAAAAAATATTGCCAACAAGTTCCAAAAAGTTTATGCAGATAAGCTCAAAATGAGCATGTTTAAAGATGAGTGTGGTCACACACACGAGTACTGATATGGGGAGAGCCGATACATAAAAACATGTAATGATGTCCTTCTGAGGACCCAAAAAAGGTCCGATCCCACTGTAAAATTCTCTGTAGTTTATGTTGTTGTGTTGCTTGTACAATTTAGAGAGCAAAAGGAAATATGCAAGAGAACAAAAGTGCAGAAGGCAGGTTAACAGTACACTCAAACCTTCATCATCTCAAATGTTTGCTTTTAAATTTAACATTCAGAGAGGGCACCTGGCTTTTTCACACTACTTTCAAAACGCACTTTTAAAACAATTACCATAGTGAATTATTATACAGATTATTACAATTCCCCTTTGATTCAGTTTTTCAAAAGTGGACATATATCACGCTGCCAATCGACAGCATATAAATCTTATAATAAATGTGATAGATTAGCCACAGTGGCTAATTGTGTGCTAACACACACTCATCAGTCATTCAAAAAATGGCTTTTAATGGGAGGACCCAAGAAAGGAATCCATCACTTTTTAAAATGGCCTCCCTTCGCGACCATGCCAGGTGGGTTGTACTGCCTTCAGGGATTTGTAAGAATTGCAGGACAATTTATAAAGTGTATTTTAGTGCTCCTTTTTTATGACTTTTTTTTTTTTTACTTCATACTTCAGAAAATCTTAGTTATCAAATATCTTATCAGAGGGATTTTTACTTATAAAATGTGTAATAGTTAGTGAACACACTTCACTGCCAGCTTAAAACAGATTTAATTTAGTATATTTGAGTTTGCAAAAAAAACCAAAACATTTTGGCAAATAAGATTTTATCTTTTCTGAACAAAATCATTGTAAAGATGGAACATCTCATTTATGTTGCAGAATCCAAACACATCAAATCTGTTTAGTCATTAGTATTCAAACTTAGAACCAACAAAAGTACAGCAGTAATTATATAAATATATTTTCCTGAGTCGTGCTCTTTCACATTGGCCCCCTTTTTATAACAGCGCTAGATAGTTGACATGTCTTGATTTCCTAATGCCATTTCTGGTCTTTTTTTCTCCTCTTTGCTGGGGATGACCTTCCTGTTCTAAATATAGAAAAGGAGACACCTCAGCCTGACTGTTGAAGGAAACTGTGTGCGCAGTGTGCTGTACGTGTGTGTACGTGCCTCTGTGCACATGTAAGGAAGCCTACCACTGCACTGTGTTTACTTCAGCTGACAGAAGAAACATGGTGATGAAGGCAGACACTGACATGCAGATACTCAGAGCAGTCTGTTTCAGTCGGGACTGCCACAGACACAGACACACATTTCACTCCTTTTTCGCGTCTTATTTTTATCTTGATGTTTTAATTCGAGCGTTGTGCAGACCTCTGCACTTAATGGTAATGTATTCATAAAGTTTGGCATTGCTCACCTGGTCGAGCAGGCAAGCCATATGACAAAGCCTTACTGCAGGGGCCTGGGTTCAAGTCTCCCCAGGATGTTACCCATGTGCTATCACCCCCACTCTCTCCTTCCTTTCTTGTCTCTTACTATCCTGACCATCAACATTAAAAAATGCCAAACATATTTATACGAGTTTACAAATCAAATACTATTATTTATTTAAAAAAAACAAACAGGCATTATTAGATACTAACAGACAGTCAAGACGATTCAAGACGTCCTTGAACCTCATGAGGGTTGCAGTTTAGTTTCATTTGTGAAAAACTCGAAAAGTTGATTCTGTTCATCTGGACATAGCGTTTTCTTAGCGAACAGAATCAGGTTTTGGACATTTACTTGCCTGGATGATTGAGCATGCATCAATTTGTGAAAAACCAAAATGTAAAATGTTTTGATCAAATGTTAACAAAAGCCAATACTTCTATATATTTAAAGTACCAGGTTTTTGCAACACGATGAAAAAAAAAACGTTAAGCAGAGAAGTGATGCAACTAAGTCTACAGGGGTTTTTTTTCTGTTGTATAAAGTCCTAAACTATATTAGATTTTAGGTAAATAGGGAAAAAAAACATAAGTAAATGATTAATAGGAAATAACTGGGAACTGGCTGAATTATAAGTATAGTCATATTAAAAGTGTTTCCCACTGGGCTACAGTAAAGTTTTCACACTAGGATTTTTGAAAAGCAGAAAAGTGAAAGGTCGAATTTATTTTATGTTTATTTTTCTCTTCATTTCTAGGTGGTCACATCCCTCTCAGATAAATGGTGTTTTGGAGTTTTATTTGATCTTCCTGTCTCATGACAGTGCAGAGCGTGTGCTAGCCTATAACAGCTCTGAAGTTTTTGAAGACTACACGCTCCGCAACCTAACCCCTGGAACTCTTTACACCATCACAGTAGCTGTAAGTCCATTGCGCCTTAATTTTGACTTTCAATTTGTTCGTTTGTATCATATTCATTCTTATGTTATTGTTTATGTGTGTGCATGTGTATGTGTGTGCATGGCAGGCTTGTACAGGAGGTGGATGTACTTTAAGTCCACCAAGCCAGGCTCAGACTGAAGAGAGCACCCCTGAAAATGTCCCTGCACCACTGGTCACTCCTTTGTCCCCCAATGCGCTCAATGTCACCTGGACTCCTCCTGACACTCCAAATGGTGAGAGGGTACACACCTACACAAAAATACAAAACCATTGATTTTTTTAAAATAAATTGTTATCAAGAATAACATGAGCATTGAATGAAGTGGAAGAAGAAGAAGAATGTCATGATGATAACAGCATGTGATATTAATAGACCTGAAGAACTGATTAAAAGGTGATGCTATTTACCATAACCCTGTGTCTATGACATAAATACAGATATAAAGGTTTGTCCGTGTTTCAAGGATGCTGTTCCTGTTACCGTGAAACAGAAGATCATTTACATGTGAGTGAGAGGAATCAGTTGAGTCTCCAGGAGTAGAGAAGAAGAAGAGGGAAACAGAAAGAGGAACTAAAAAGAGAGAGCACAAAGGACTCATAACGAAAAGAGAAAGAGACAGAGACAGGGTGAGAGAACAAACAATTTGAGATCGAGACTAATAGAGACCGAGAGGGAGAGGACAGCGCTTCACCAAGCTCCTTTAAGTGGATGAAAAGTGCTCCCTTTTGACTAAAGAGAGAACTGCAGGCTGAAAGAGCGTAGACTCGCTGTGATGGCCTTTCTCTCTGTTTTCTCTACTCCTCTACTCTCTCCTCTTCTCACCTTTGTCTTCTTCACCTGTCCCCAGTTAAAATCTGGGGGGAAAGTGTATTTTAAGAGTCTAAGGTGTCTATTTAAAACAGAATTTAAAGAGTTAAAGTGATCAAAAAAGGAGCAGCGTAACTACATAAGCTGTGTGGTTTATTTAGAGAAGGCAACGAGTGATCCGTATTCTATTAGTGTGATTCTCTCTCGTAATCAAAATTTGCAAAAGACTGATATAATCTTCTGAAAGGGAAATAATAGATATGGATTTGTATTTCTTTCTTTTTTTTTAAATGTTTCAGAATTTAATTCTGTTTTCATCGTCCCACATCCTATAAATCAAAAATCAGTGCATGTATGTCTTCAGTCTAAGGACAGAATGCAGAATTCACCTGTAGGTAGAAAAGAAACATGGGGCATCCCAGTTTGTAGAGGTTAAGAAGTAACGTCTGCATTCTCTCTTGTGAACTGTTAATGCAGCTGTGTTGCATCTCTTTTACTTTTTCCCGATATCGTCCATGGCCTGCTAATTGTTGTTGTGTGTTCCAATGAAAATACACATTAATCAGCATAAGCTAAAACGCTGTCTTTGATAAAAGCACAGAAATACTCCCAAAGACGTGAAATGCATTATGAAATACGTTAGTAGTTACTGTAAAAGAGATTGGCCCCACTTTTTTAAACGGTTTATCTTGATTTCTGAATCGACATAGGTCAAGTCAGCAGATGTTTGCTTTGAAATGAACTCATGTGTTTTAATACAACTCTTAAAGGTAAGTAGTTAAATAGCCGTGAAAATACAGTAAGTTTAAGTAACATTATGTATGACATGGTGCACTGAAAATTATGTATTTATCGATAATCTCAAGGACTATATCAACAAATAGTATATCTCATGAAACCAAATTAATTAAGCGAAGAAAACCCCTTGATCCCCTCCCATTTCACAGTCTCTTGACATACCACACACACTACCACATATTATCAAATGTTACTGTCATGCTCGTTAAAGTATGTGTAATTCCACAATGTGTGTGTGTGTGGAATGTGAATCGTGTGTGTTTTACGCTTAATGCCACATGAGTGCATTTTGCACCATAAACCCTGTGATGTGTGAGCATATTAGCCTGGATAAATTACTTAAAGCTTTTCTCAGTTGATGACAGAAATTTATAACAAGGGAAACACTTAATCATGATTACCCGATTATCTCGTGCTTAAAAAGCTTTAATTTTTGCTCAGAAAAGAAGAAGAGATCAGTACGTTTTTCCTCACTAACTCCTTTTTTTATACAAATGGATGGCAACAACCACGATGATGATGGTGATGGGTTCCAGAAGACCTAGATCCTATGTTATTTTCTCTTTCTCTCTTCCTTCCTCTCACTCTTTCTCCCCCCTTCTCCCCAATTCCGCAGGGATTTGTGGGGGATAATCCTCTCGGGGATTAGGTCGGGGCAACACGCAGACAAAGAGGGGAAATAAGCCTGTTATGCATTCGCTGCTTCATTTCCCAACCTGTCTTTATTACAGCCTATACTGATATGGGCTTATTCACACACACAAGCACATACAGATGTCCGCGCACATATGCACACGCTCTCACACGCATGTGATTGGCCACATTAAGAGCTCCCCAGATGTAGCTTGTGTCTGTGGGTTTTTTCGTGTCTTCGTTTTCCTGATAGGTGTGTATATCTCTATTGAGCAATAATAAAACCCACACATGATTAAAGCAGAATAGACTCTTAGTTCTTAGCGCTGATCTTTTGAGCCCCCTGTATGCATTTTTATTAAGGAAAAGCACATTTGGCACCTTACTGTTTCATTTTTTTATTAGGTGGATGTAATGTAATGTAATGATTGTGCTGGTGTGTGTGGGTATGGATACGTGTGTACAAACTACATATGTGCAGTTTGTCCGTGTGCAGGTTAGAGTGTGCACACCTATTTGCACCCTTATTTGTGTGTGTGTGTGTGCGCCCATTCATCGTAGTACAACTGTCCTTCTTAGGGCTTTTATCCTCCTAACACTCATGGTTACATTTGTCATTTCAGTGCTGTTTCTATCATTGGATCACTCTACCTGACTGGCAGGTCTGCAGCCCCTAAGTCAGTTTTCATTTGCATTGTAATCCAGTGACCCAGACTGCATCCCGTCATAGTAAAGCTCTCTTTATGATTGTAATGCCTCACACTATGGATGCAGTATTATTGCATATGAGTGACCAATCCAAACAGAGTGTAAAACTATCTCAGTATAACTATCTTCTGAAAACCTACAGGAAATGATCTCGATGAAAGCTTGTAATGGTTATGATTAGTTGTGATACTTAACATCACTGTCTAAATCGTTGCTCTTGGTCAGAGGTTATTCAGGGCAGGGGATGTGAGCAGAATGTGACAAGGAGCGGGAATTCCATGTTCAATAGACTTCTTTTATTGTAATAAATACTAAGGATTGTTAAGAAATGTCAGTTCTATTGTTGCCTGGGGTATTTTTTCCCTGTTATTTAAATTTTTATTCTGTCATGTTCTAATCAGATGTGTTCTTTTCCCAGGTATTATAACTAGCTACGGTCTCTGGCTGGATGGAGTTCTCATTTTAAACACCAGTTCCTCCCAGAGGTTCTTCTTGGTGGAGGGACTCTCTCCTTGGAGCCGGCATGTACTCAGGCTGCAGGCCTGCACAGCACGAGGCTGTGGCAAGGGACCGATGGTCAGTCAGTGTTATAGCATATAGTATAACAAACTGTAAGATGCTTTGTCATATAGTAATGCCTTATAAATAATTGTGTTGTTGGTGTTACTGACCGAATATTGGCTTTTGAACTTATTTTTAAGAGATACTTGAGAAAGATTTATATCCAGGGTATGGAAGTAGGCAAAACTGACCGGATCTAATGATCTGACAAAGAAAAAGGGAACAACGGGACTGTTATTGACACACAGGGGAGATTGGTGATGAGAGGTGGAATTAATTAAATTATGTGGGTAAGAAGCAGAAACAAAAGCAGGAAGTAACCACAGCTAGAAACATGAGAAAACTGAACTTTAAAGTAAAACCTCCAACAGCTATTGCTGAAACACTGAAATATGAATACTAATTAAGATGATAGAGACAGTTGAACACAGAAGGCACAAGCAGAAAATAAAACAAGAAACAACTAAAAACTGGTGAGTACCACAGGGACCATGACATGAAACAGCAGAGTATTTTTCAACATGAATTCTAGTTTCTACCAAAAGTATGAAACACAAAACACAACATTACATTTTTGTCAAATACACCCGTCAAATTTAGCGTAGCAAAAGTTTTATAAAATTATGCATGAATTATTTTCATGAGTTTCATTAGCGCTTTAACTAATGCACAAAATCATATGTGGCAATGCCTGCACACACGTGTGTCTGTGTGTACGTGTGTGTCATTGGGAGTCATAAAGGTGATCGATTCTCTCGGCTCAATAACGAGGGTTGGTGTGGCCACGGTGACATTTGGTAGGAAATGCCACTTCATTTTCAACGACGCCTCTGACAACAGGCCATATTTTGGGGCACTTTTCCAATACAGATGCCATGTTTAGTCAAACACCAGGAGAACTGCTGACCTAGCAGAAAAAGAGAAGAGGAGGGTGGGCAGGTGAAGGAGGGTGAAACAGGATGAAGTGGAGAAGAGGAAGAGGTGATAGGATGGGCAGGAAAAGGAGAAAAGGAGTCGGAGAAGAAGGGAATTTCAGGCAAAAAGAGTAAATGATGAGGACAGAGTAAATGGCCAGAGCAAAGTGAGAGATGAGGTGGAAGGGAATCGAAGGCAGCAGAGGAGAGTCAGACAGGAAGAAATGAGACAGAAGAAGACTGTAATGATGAAAGAGGACGGAAAAATGGTGGCAGAGATAATGCCGGCCACTTGTGTAGAGTGGTTTCATCTGAAAATGCTTAGTTTTAACATTTCAGACAGGTTGTATCAGACTGAGAGAGGCATTATTTTCAGTTTTTTGTATTTCTCCAATAGCTGTTGGATGAATGAGTGTTAGTGGAGCTATGATAAAAATGCTACATATCTGTATTCTTCTATGCATTTTGATATCTGTGTTCTTCTAAGGTGGATGTGCGTACATTAGAGATGGCCCCAGAAGGTCCTATACTGTTGGAGCTGGCCAATCAGAGTTCAAGATCTCTCAGAGCACATTGGACAGCCCCTCCTAGAGCGAATGGGAACCTTAGCTACACAATATACTACAAAAGCAAAGGTAACAGCGAAAAGCTACATCTTTATCTTTACACATGCACAGGTCTCATATAGTATTTGCCAGGCAACAAACCCAACTTTATCTGTAAAACATTCACATCACAACTGTGGAAGTTGTAAAATGTGAAAGCCTCATTTTCTGAATAAAGATATGGATATGTTAATAATACACAGTCATTCCTACCGGGGTAAAAAGTAACATATAGATAGTAACATATCTGTTTTGCTTGAGACTCTGCCTATTGTGTAGACATATCCGCACTGTTTTTGGAGGGGTGGGGTAGGGTCAAAAAGGCTTTACAAAGACGTAAAGCCTTTTTATCAAGACCCATAGATAGAAATGGACATGTCAGTACAAATGCAAATTGGAATACACAATCACACTTCTCACTCACAAAGTCAGCTTGCACTGAAAGTCAGCCATGTAATGGGGAAGTAATCAAGAAGTAATCAGTATACAGTAGCATAGAAATGACAAGTTGTTGTTTCTTTTTGATACTGTGTCAATGATTTGAGGAAATGACATGGGAGTATAGACTATAAAAGTGGTATGAAGATAGGAGGAGGAACAAAGTCAAGTTGCAATTCAATAATAGTATAAAGAAAAAAGGGAGATGAGAAGCTCATATTTCCATAGATGGATTAGAAAAGACAGTAAAAACAATGTAAGATATGAGGAGCAGCAATACCACGGGGAGACAACAAAAGCAACAGATAGACTGGACATGGCGAGAAAAGAGAACACGCATATTCTCATTTTTTCAGTTACGCATATTCACAAAGTCTCTCCCTGTCATACACACTCACTGTCAGGCACTTTGATCTATGCCTCACAGAGAACCCAACAGATGAGTGGAGAGAAGGATAGAAGCAGTGTGGAAGGAAAAGAGAGACAGTGTTTCGCTCTAGTTGCCCATAACCTCCTGTTTCTTTGATACAAACGGCCTTCATCAATCCACACAGAATTACGTGTGTGTGGGTGTGTCTGTATAAATATATTGGATAGGCTTGCTTACTATGATTTTCTGATCCCTTTTCTTTGACTATCCTTGCATAACCTCAATATGGAGACCTCTCTCTTTCGATTACTCTCAAGTTAATCTCAGTGGGGGTTTTTCTCTCTCACGACCTCTCTCTCGTTCCTCTTTCCTTTTTCTTTCTTTTTTTATGCATCTCTTACAAGTCACTTTTCTGTCTTTAGAGTGGTAACACTAATAAAAAACATTCACTGTTTTTCATTATCTTTAGCTATACATTGCTTGGCCTAAGACCTTACATGTCTTTCTTTCTCTGTCTCTTAGATGGTGATGGTGCATTGGATGGAGGTACAGCAGCAGGCGTCTGGTTGTCTGTGACAGACCTGCAGCCTTACACTAGCTACAGCTTCTGGATCAGAGGCTGTAATACACAGGGTTGTATTGAGAGCCTGCCACTCAGTGTTACTACACTGCCAGCAGGTACTCACACGCCAAAGACTTTCTTATCATTATTAATTTGATCATTACTAGAACTGCATAATTTTTTCACTGTGTCACAGTTTCAAATATCATGATCATCCATCGAAAGGCTCTAAAGGTTTATCCAACAGGTGCTCTTCATTGCTTCAGTTTACATCGTTCTTGACCTGCTCTTAGCTGGTTACACAAAAACCTGAACTTGCTATGCTAGATCAGCAAAGTTTAGCAGGGGCACCAAGGAACTGTGTCACTCCTTTGAGCAAGAAACTCATATAGCGAAATGCTACTGCCTGGTGAGGTATAGTTCAGAGTAGGGGTGAGGGAACTCCAGGCCTCAAGGGCCAGTGTCCTGCAGGTTTTAGATATCACCCTGGGTCAACACACAAGAATCAAATGATTAGTTCATTACCAAGCCTCTGGAGAACTTTAAGACATGTTGAAGAGGAAATGCAGCCATTTAAATCAGCTGTGTTGGATCAAGTCTAAAACCTACAGGACACCGGCCCTTGAGACCTGGAATTCCCCACCCCTGGTTTAGAGACTTGAACTGCCTGAGTTTGAGTCCACTTCAGACCATTAACTGAGTATCATTGTCCCTACTCTCTCCCTGCTTTCATGCCCACTGTCTGCATTGTCTATTTAAAAAAGGCTGAAACTATCAAAGGTAGATTCTCATAGGTGCAGTTTTCTCATTGCTTTCAACATCCCTGCAATTTTTACCAAATTATTAAACATTATTTATTTTCTCAATAATACTATTTGTTTTTTTCCTCATTTTTTTGCATTTTGAAATTATTTAATCCTTTAATTTAAGTCACAGTTGATCTACAACAAATTAAAATTAAAATCCTTAGAAAAAAAATGATGATAATAGTATGACTGTGGTATTGAAATTTTTCTAAGGTCTTAATTAAATGACTGTTCTAGTAGATTTGTTTCTCACGCCACACACAAAACATGAACTGTGGCGATATTTTTAAGATTACTTTGATTTTAATTGCTGTTCTTGTGAACTGGAAAAGTTTATTTTTATAGCTTGCTATGCAAAGGAAAAAAAAACAATTATTCACTGGAGTCGACATACACATCATTGACTTGACTTAATGATGTGAAAACATATTTCTGATTTACACAGCCTGTGTGTGTGTGTGTGTGTGTGTGTGTGTGTGTGTGTGTGTGTGTGTGTGTGTGTGTGTGTGTGTGTGTGTGTGTATTGTAATCGTGTAGAATAGAGACTGATTGTGCATACTGATAAATGTCAAAGCTGATCAGAGCAGTCTGGAGATAATTGTAACATGCACACACACATACAAACACACACACACACCTATAGACACACATTTTACCACTTTAGCTAATGTTATCAAAAGGGTTGAATATGTACACCCTTGCACATACCACACCCATGTCTTAGTGAGTCAACAACAAAAGACAGACTTAGGAAAGTTCTCCTGTTCAAGTTCAAAACAAAGGCATAAGAAAGTATAAATTTTAAATACCAGACGTTTCCTCTCTTTCTACCTCTATGCCTCTGGCATCTCTTTAGACTTCTATAAGGCAAACTGTCTTGATGCGTCCTTGTTCTATGAAAGAACAGAGAGAAGATAGCAGAGCAAGAGACAGAGGAGCTGAGGAGGAGGAGAGCAGAGAGAGAGAAGTGAACATAAAAGTGCATAGTTTAAAACGATTAGTGACACCTCTGATATTGTACCTACTAACACAGCATGAGAGAGACACAGGCTCACCAACAGTGTGTTTTGCGTGTGCATATCTGTACGTATATGTGTGTGTGTGTATGTCAGAGAAGCAGGAATCATCTTTTGATGAATTAGCTAAATACACACACTCAAGGAATGAACTGGGTCATTAAAAAATCCACTGAATCTCTGAATGCAAATCAGAGGGTCATTTTAATCTAAATCTAAGTTCAGGTGTATCGTATCAATTCAGTAATTTGTTAAATGCTTGTTTGACTGTAAAAGAGCAGGATCTCCATTTCCGCGCTTTCCGTGTATTTTCCTACTAATCGACTGCTCACTCCATTCTGATAGCATTGTGGTGCCTTTCGAGTGACAGGATGTTCACTTGACCTATCCTAATTTGCTTATAATGCTGCCTCTTGAAACTCAGCAGGCTTTTACCCAACTACTGTTGATCTAAAATGAAGACGTGTTTTTTCAGGTGTTTTTTCATAAACACGGGTAAAATAAGAGCAGCCAATTTGGTCTGGTTTGAAATGGAGAGCCTACGAGAAGCAGTCATTAAGTCAAGTGCAGGTGATTGTTTGCACAGTTGTAGGAGAGGTCGACTAAGACTGGTGGTACAGAATATATAAGGTTGATAAAAACTGATTAGAAATAAAGGCCAAAGTTGGTATTAAATAGCCAATTAAGGTAATCCTCTGATATCTGTTGTGTTACACTCATATTTTGTTTTCTGTTTCTTAGTTTTCTGTTTTCCAAGCTTCCTTTCCTCTAAGGACTTAGTAAATCTTGTGAGCGAGAACTGGATAAGGATAGTGACACAATTGCAAACATAGCCACAAATAAGCCTTTAAAAAAATGGACAAGTCACATCTGACACACATACATGGTGATTCTTTAGTTGTTTTGTTTTTTGTTTTTAAAAAGGGCTTTTGTGTCATGTTTTTAAAATCGATGTGCTTTGTGTATGCATTAATATAATGAATGTATACTAGAGGGTTGAGTTATGTTGATGGACCACCACTAAATTATTCTGAATCCACATTGAAAGTGTTATTTTAGGCTTTTCTCACACATCGTGTATGCCTGTGTGCAGTTGTAACAGCCATCTTTAGAATAAGATGTCTTCAGCAATCAGTCTTGTTGAAGTGGACATCGCACAATTTTTGATTGAAGGGTCACTTTATACATCGGAGGGCCTGCTCTTATTTCACATAGTCAACAGTGCAGTCACTCTGATTTCCATCATGTACTTGTTGTTTGCAGCTTATCTCATTTTATTCTGTCTTTGCACAAATGTTCTGTGTTTCTGTTCAGCTATCATATTGATTCTGGCTTGTTTACTGATTTTCCAACACTAAGACTTTACTGTCACACTGAGCTAAGAAGACGTGGACTTTGTGGATTTAATGCAGTGTGTGTATTTGTATGAATGTGAGACTGATGAGTATATCTGGTTGTGCTTTTTATACTCCACACTGTGAGAGGTGTCATTGCGTTACAGTGAAGTTGATCAGTTAGATGAAATGGACATACCTTTTTATGTTTTTTTTGTTTTTTTTTCTTACTCTCTAAATGTCTAATCTTTTCATTTCACCGACTGACTTCCTCCATATTTTTGTACTCCCCTGCTCCTTCTTCTTGTCTTCTTCTCAACATACTTTCTTCCTTCTTAGCCCCTGATGGATTGTCACCTCCAACTCTAGCCCATGCAACTAATGCCAGTCTGAACGTGTCCTGGTCCGCCCCTGTCAACTCTAATGCACCAGGCCCACTCTACTACAGTCTGCAAATGAGGACATCCCCACAGAGGCCTATCATAAGGTGAGAGACACCATAAAATGCAGAGTCAAAGCAGATGGACAAGTTTGCAAACCGTTTTCCACAATGCATAAAAGTTTTCTGAGAAGAGTAGCAATAAAGTAACTGGACACACACACAACAAAGTACACATATTACATACTCTAAATATCAGAAAATGTGCATGTGCACATAGCCTACACATGCACATATAAAGGAGCACATTATACAGCACAACTGTGAATATGTCACTTCAGTAGGACATAACATCAGAAATCCAGAGAGGGAATGACAGGATGTAGAGTCAGAAAGACAAAAAAAACCAAAGACATGGAAGAGAGAGGGAGACACGGGCAAAGAAAGTGTGATAGAATAAAAAGAGGGAGAGAGGGTGTGCATCTGATATGTATTCATTACATGCTTCCTGACAACAAATTGCAATTTAATCCAAGAAGAGGAGGCTCTCATTCTGTGGTAATAAATAAATGACTAGCTACATGTATTATATATCAGACAGCCATGCCCTCCTCCTCCTCTGCTATGGAAATCTCATTGTTCTCTGATTTATTCATTCATTCATCCCTTCTATCCATCTGAAGCTAAATGGTCAACGGTCGCTCATTTATGACAATATTCTTTTACTTTGTCCTAGATTCCTTTGTATGATTATATGATGGGCCAGGTAAGGCATGGGAATAAGATAAAAGGCTATGGAAAAAACTGTACATAATGCATAGGCAGCCAGTGTTTAGGAACCCTATGAAATTTGGGCATTATTATAATGTTTTACTTAAAATATATTTGAATTTACACTTTGGAATCTATTTAAGAAACAAACCATTTTTTTTAAGTATAATGAAATTGTTTTTTTCAGAAACCTTTTGCTTTGACACCTGTAACTTTTCCCACTGAAGTATGAATTACATACTTTGTGACTATTCATGTTATATCTTCACTCCGGGTTACTAGTATAACAATGATACTCGGACCACGACGTAACTTGCGGTATTTATTATAACGGAGCAACTTAACATGGAGCTAGCCCGAGCAACAGCCGAAAAGCATCATTTCCCCTAATGCATCGGGGCAAGCCCACTACGGATCCTGTTATAACCCAAAATACACAACATCTCCTCCCCTCTTACAAAGGATGTACTATGAAATAAACAGGTGATCTACTCACAAACTTCAGTCTTCACTGGCACATGACAGTAATAGCCTCACAAACATTTCACCTCTTATTAACTGTAAGGTTACAACACCAACTCTTTTAATTGCTATCTTGGGGAGTGAGGGTGGACTACCTCAACCTCCCCCATGACCCATGGGGATTATTCTGCCCCGTTCATTTGGGTCAGGTGCCATCTAATAACTCAGACGAACAGGAGGCCGCCGCTCTCTATTGGGGTATCGGCGGTCTGTGGTAACGTCAGTCTGTGTGCTCTCTTGTGGAGCCTTTGTTCCTGACACCGAAGATGTCTCAGTCTCTCTTACAGTCTCCTTTACAGGTGGAACCACTGTTCCTGATGTGGTGGAGTTCTCTACTTGTGTGTGTGAAGGGGCTGACGAGTCGATGAGTGCATTTTCAAGATCTCCGCAAGACCCTTCTGCAGACACTGGTGCGGACCGGAGTAGCTGATCCACGTGTCTTCTCCAGACTCCATCGGCCACCTGAACTGTATATGAAACTGGACCAGTTTGAGCAATGACAGTTGCAGGAACCCACTTGTGTACTCCTCGGTAGTTCCTGGCCTGCACTGACTCGCCGGTGCTGAAGACTCTGCCCTTGACCTTTTGACCCCTGTACATGATTTGTTTCTCTTGTTGTTTTTGTACAGTGTCCTTCACAGTTGAGGGTTTCAAAAGATCAAAGGTAGTGCGCAGATCTCTTTTGAACATTGCGTTGGCAGGAGATGTCCTTGTGGTCGCATGTGGACTATTCCGGTAGTTAAGCAGAAACTTGTGCAGTCTCTGATGCAGTGTTCCTTGGCCTTGTGATGTTTTCAGTGCATGTTTCATTGTCTGAACAAACCTTTCTGCAAGACCATTCGTTGCAGGATGGTATGGAGCTGACGTAATGTGCTGCACTCCATTAGCCTGTAGGAAAGCCTCCATTTCCTGTGAAACCAGTTGAGGTCCATTGTCAGAGACTATCTGAGTAGGAGATCCAAACCTACTGCACATTTCTCCTAGAGCTTCTATGGTCTTTTCAGTGGTGGCTGATTTCATGATGGTCACTTCAGGCCATTTACTGTGTGCATCAACAGCTACAAGAAACATTTTGTCCTCGTATGGACCTGCAAAGTCAATGTGTACCCGATGCCATGGCTCCTGTGGGAACTCCCAGGGATGAAGAGGAGCAAGTGGTGGGTTGTTCCGGACCATCTGACACGAAGAGCAGTTCTTAGCAATCTCCTCGATCTGTTTGTCCATATTTGGCCACCAAAAATAGCTTCTCGCTATTTCCTTCATTCTCACTATTCCACTATGTCCTGCATGCAGTTGCTTCAACAGTTTTGGTCGCAGTGACATGGGAATGATGACTCTCCTCCCCCACAGCAAACATCCCGCCTGAACAGAAAGCTCCGCCCGCTTTCCCAGGAAAGCCTTCAGGTCTACACCCTTACTTGCAGGCAGACCCTTAATGATCCAGTCCAGCACTGCTGCCAACACAGGGTCATTTCTGGACGCCTTTTTCACCTGCACAGCCGAAACAGGTGCTGTCTCTACCTCCCTGAAGTAGAGGATCTCAACTGTGTCAGAGACGGGTTTTTTAACAGGAAGGGGTAACCTGGACAACCCATCTGCATTGCAATGAGACTCCGATTTGCGATACTTGATGTCATAAGAATGTCCTGACAATATCAACGCCCACCTCTGGAGACGTGAAGCAGCAAGAGATGGAATCCCTGTATAGGGTCCCAGGATGGTTGTGAGAGGCCTATGGTCAGTAAACAGTGTAAACTTCCTACCGTACAGGTACTGGTGGAATTTCCGAACACCGAATACAATGCTCAGCGCCTCTCGTTCCAGCTGAGCATAGTTGGACTCTGCTGTGTTTAATGTCCTTGATGCGAATGCAATTGGCCTTTCTTCGCCATTTGGGAGAATGTGGGAAATCACTGCCCCCACCCCATAGGGAGAAGCATCACAAGCAAGCTGAATTGGGAACTTGGGATTGAAGTGGGTTAGCACCTCAGATGCAGTCAGTGAATCCTTTGCCTTTTGAAAGGCGTCTTGGCCGCTTGCTGTCCACTCCCATGCTTCTTCCTTGCGTAGCAGGTTGTGCAGTGGTTTCAGGAGTGATGCCAAGTTGGGTATGAACCGTCCGTAGTAGTTCAACAGCCCTAAGAAAGACTTTAACTGACTGACATTTCGTGGTGGGGGTGCATCCACGATTGCTGTGATCTTCGAAGGTGCAGTGTGAAGTCCATTTGCATCAATCACGTGCCCTAGATATTCCACAGATGACTGGAAAAAGTCACATTTCTCCTTACGGACTCTCAATCCGTATTCCTTCAGCCTCTGAAGGGTCGCATCCAAGTTGCGCAGATGCTCTTCATCATCTGCTCCTGTACACAGGATATCATCCAGATAGCATTGCACACCAGGTAATCCGCTCAGGATTTGATCAATCGCTCGTTGAAACAATGCTGGAGCTGATGTGATGCCAAAAGGCAACCTGCAAAATCTGAAAAGTCCCTTATGTGTGTTAATAGTCAACATGTCACGTGACTGCTCTTCAACGTGCATTTGCAGGTAAGCTTGGTTGAGATCTATTTTGCTGAACTTTTGTCCTCCACTCAGACCAGCAAATAAGTCATCAATCAGTGGAAGGGGATACTGCTCTGCTGTTAATACAGGATTCACGGATACCTTGAAGTCTCCGCAGATCCGGATTCCGCCGTCCTTTTTGGGAACTGGAACGATGGGCGTGGCCCACTCGCTGGTCGTAACCGGCTCCAGAACACCATTCTTGACCAATGCGTCTAAATTAGACTCCACCTTGGGCCGAATGGCGTACGGCACAGGTCTAGCCTTCATAAAGACTGGCTTGGAGTCAGGCTTGAGATGCAGCTTCACTGTAATTTTTTTCATGCTGCCCAGCTCCTCACGAAAAACCTCCTGGTGTTTTCCCAGTATCGCCTGTAGCTGAGAGGAACCATGCGACAGCTTTCTCACCTCTTGCCAGTTGAGTCTGATTGTTTTGAGCCACACACGTCCCATTATAGCAGGGCAGTTCTTCTGCGTAACATACACAGGCAGCTTAGCAGTTTGGCCATTGTATTGAACAGTCACCTCTGCCATTCCTTTCATAGGCACTCGATGTCCAGTATATCCTTTAAATACTGTGTCGGAGGGTTTGAGTGGAAGGTGCTTCAGACATGTCCTATAGACATTATATGACACTAGTGATGCTTTTGACCCAGTGTCAATCTGCATTTTTACAACATGTCCCTCCAGTTTGGGCGTGACCCAAAAGCCGTCTGAGGTTTCGTCCACCTTCAGTATTCGCACAGTATTTATTGCAGACAACACTTCTTCATCTGAGGAGTCATTTGCTCTATCCTCATGAAGCTTAACTGTGTGAACATGTCTTTCTTTTTTGAATCTTGCAGTGCCTCTTTTATTCCCAGGCTTTGAGCCCTTATCCTTGCACCTTTTGTTCCTGCATGCCCGTGCTACATGACCTTTTTTTCCACAGTTGTTGCAATCCATTTCTTTGCACCAGCAATCACTAGCAAGGTGTCCTAACTTGCCACAGCGGAAGCATGGTCCCTGTGCATTTGCTTTACCATTGTCTAGTTTGTGTACTCTGTCTGTAGCATGTAGCGCATGGGCTTCTTTTGATGCCATTTCCATGGTCACACTGATATTAATTGCCTTCTCAAGAGTCAAATCACTTTCCGTGAGCAATTTCTTCTGTGCAGCTTCATTTCTTAAACCACACACGAGTCTGTCTCTTAATGTGTCATTTAAAACATCTTTAAACTCACAGTGTTCAGCTAATTTGCGTAACGATGCAACGAACATTGTGACAGACTCACCCTCTTCTTGGTTTCGCTTGTGAAACTTGAACCGTTCAGCGATCACGAGGGGCTTGGGCGAGAAGTGTTTGGTCAGTGTGTCCACGATCTCTGTGAAACTTTTACTGCCTGGCTTTGCTGGCTGTAGCAGGCTCCTTAGCAGGGTAAAAGTCTTTGGGCCTATCACACTCAAAAAAATGGGCACCAGTTTAGCATCCTGTATGTCGTTAGCCGCAACGAAATATCCAAAACGCTCCGTATATGAGCTCCATTGCTCCGTGCTTTCGTCGAAGGGACCGATAGGGCCAGTAACTCCAGCCATTACTCGGCTCCTGGTTGAATGGCACTCTTCCCCTCACAACTGTTCCTTTTCGTAACGTCTCTTTTATCCGTTTATGTTTTGGTTAACGTCACTTACGGAGTCTGCCCTCGTCGTCCTGTCCGCTGTACATTCCTCCCCGTTTCGCTGAGGAGAAAAAAAAAACGGCATCCACCTTCGCACACCGGTAGCGTCGTCCTACCTCCGGCGCCGTCTAACACCAGGTTAGCGCGAGGCATCAGCAGGAAAAAAAAATGTAAAACTCCAAAGCGGACTGCAGCGTCGGTCCAGACGTCCTCGTCGCCACTTTTGTTATATCTTCACTCCGGGTTACTAGTATAACAATGATACTCGGACCACGACGTAACTTGCGGTATTTATTATAACGGAGCAACTTAACATGGAGCTAGCCCGAGCAACAGCCGAAAAGCATCATTTCCCCTAATGCATCGGGGCAAGCCCACTACGGATCCTGTTATAACCCAAAATACACAACAATTCAGATCCTTTTTTTTTTCACTTCTCACATGCACATCTCTCTGGCCTTAAGTGTACGCTTAAAGGGATTTAATAACTACGTACAATGTTGACATGATTAACCTAAGGAACGTAAGAAGCTGTCCGGTGCTGAATCTCTCTGATGAAGCATTAAAGAGTAACATTTGGTCTAAGGTAGAAAGTATGGTGTTGCATATGTTTTTATTTAAAAAAAATGGTAACTCCTGCAACAGTAAAGCTTTGCTAGTAATTCAGGAAATTTTCCAGATTGGTTTCTTCATCAGAAAATCTGAAAATGAAGTTTTGTAACATCAGATTTGTGTCCACTAAAACACAAGAGCATGCAAAGTGCAAGATCAGCATATTTAAATCTGCTGTCACTCTGTGACCACCAGGTAACAGAGCACATCACAGACCCAAATACATGTCCATGAATGAATTTGTGCTTGTGTCCATCCACTTCTAGGCTTTTGGAAAATGCAACAGACACCTTTTCCTATTACTTAGAGGGCTTATCACCATACACGCCTTACCTGTTTAGAGTGGTGGTCTCGCATACACACGGGAAGACGGCAAGCCTCTGGACAACCCTTCGCACTGCAGAGGACAGTAAGTGGACATACTCACACACACTAGTGCCCAAAACATTTTACATAGATTTGTACAGACAGCTTCAATGCGCATAAACTATGCAAATATAATTTAAAAAAATAAATAAATGTTTCCAATAAATAACCATGAAAACAGTAATAATTTCTTTAAATAAACATGTTACGGGTCAGTGAAACTGCTGTACTGCTTTTTTGTAGGTTACCTATTGGTACTGGTTTCTGGTATTGTTTTGTTGTATTTCAAGGTGTATCTTGTGTCAAGTCCTTCCAAGTTGTGCGACTGACTGCGAAGTGGTTGGCAGTGATAGGCTTCTGCGGTCCACCTGTTTTGCTGTGTTAAAGTTAAACTCAAGGAGTCTGACAGATCATTAGATGATCATCTAAGCAATAGACTCATTAGACAATAAACATGTGGCTTCGGCTTAGTTCTCTTTTTTGCGACTCCCTCCAAGGTTTATTTTATAAAAGTATAAATGTTTTTTCAGTGGAGGTGTGAAATGAGAGGGAGAGAGAACAACTAAAGCTGCAGAAGGTGGTGAAAACACGGGCTCAAACAGCGCTGGGTGAAACACACAGACATGGGGAGTTTCACATACTGTAAGGTGTGTGTCTGTGTGTGAGTGACCTAGCCAGTGTCATTGTGGGCTAATTGCTGTAATAGAATCATATTAGCCACTGGAACAGCCTCCTCAGTGCAAAGTTATAAATTAATTAGTACCACGCTATTATCACATACATTATCATTAAGCAGGTGAGATTTGCATACATTGATACGCACACAAACACAAATGTGTACAAAACATGTATGTGTAGTGTACGTATACATACGCAGTGACACGAAGACAAGTGCAGTTACACATATACCATGACATACCATGCACGCACACACCTATTCATACACACACAACTGCAGCCATTTAGGATGCATTAAATTATGGCCCTGCGCTTTTCTCATTGCTATGCAGAATTGAATTCCCTCTAGCAAACACACACTCACATGCACTCACACACACACAGGGCTTTTGTTACACTTGTTTTTGTTGCACTCGTGTTTCTGTTTGTGTCTTGACTATTAATGCAAGAATGAAAACATTCTTAGTGTCTCTCTGTCTCACGCTGAGAACGTATGTGTCATGCACATGCATAAGTCCTTGGCCTTCTCATCGATAACAGACCTCCTGATGCTCAGTTACGACACTTCATGCAGAGATGCAACACAAGGCTTTGGGATGCTACCTAAACTGCACCCAGTTGCCACAAAGATCAGACAGATTTGTGTATTTATTTTGACAATAAGCATGTATGTAATGGAGCAATCTCTTTGCACTAATGATACCAGCCATTTATAAGCATTTATTCCTGTTCACGACTTTTGGTGTCATATTGGATTCAAGTAATTATTAATAAATAAATGTCACATTTGACATGAATTTTCAATTCTGCATCCTTTAAATGTAAAAATGTACATTTTTAAAATATTCATTAAAATTGTTTTACCATAATAATGAATACAGAATAGGTGTAAAAGTTCTTAATAAAAAAGGGATTTAAACCTATGATGGGAGCAAGCCACATTCAGGCAGATTGGATTTCCCTTACACTGATGTGTAATTTGTCACCGTAAACCATCTTCTTATCATCCTAGCAGGGAAAGAAAAGAGGGGCTACATTCTCTGCTTAATCTCGTCTCTCTCTCATACAAGAATAAATGACAACCTTTTGCATTTCATTTGGTGATGTAACGTATAGTAAGGCTAATAGTTTGAATTTTATATTTGTTGTCCTGCATTTGTGGAATTCATACACGCAGCGTTCATTCTGACATAAATCTCAAATCTGAACACAGCGACAGACATATATACATTCACTGAAAGTCACACACACATTCACACAGTCGCTCAAGTGACATATACTGTACATTTGATCTTAACACACTCAGTCATTCTTTATAGAGTGGTCCTTTGGGTTTATCCTTTTGAAGGAGATCATTCTAACCTGATCTCTATGTGCAAGTGTGAGCTGTAACCTTGTAAGTTTTTCACTTTGGCAGAACACTGTATATAATATAGCGTGTGTCGACACGAACCATTTTTAACACTATGGATATGATCTCACTTTATCCACATTTATATACTGTTACTTCTTTCTCTTACTTCTTAATTTCTGGGTTTTTTTCTGTCTTTTTCTTCTTCTGTTGTAATTCCTTTTCCTTTCTCCTTCTTTCTCTTTTTTTTTTACATTTTTTACAGAATTGTTTCACTTTTTGAGGGTGATCAAGGAAAAAATAGCATAAAAAAGGGGTGAAAAAGTAAAGAGAGGAAAAATAGAAAGAGAAGAAGGTAAAATGAGTAACTGAGGGGAAGAGTGAAGAAAGGAGAAGGCTAATGATAGAACAGAGAAAGAGAGAGAGACTCGTGCTTCCTCCTTTCCTTTTTATCATTCCATTAAAGTTTTATATCTATCTTTTTAATGTAATTTGGTCCCTATGAATTCCTGCTGCTGCAGAACAGACAGACGGCTCCTGTGAACATAAACTCTAGCTGTGTTGGACAGCTCCCTTTCCTCTGTCTACTCCCATGTTCACACCAGCTAAGTGATCTAAGAGTGTGTGTATGTGTGTGTGGGTGTCTGTGTGTGAGTGTGTTATAGAGCGTTATTGTGAGAGTATGACTAAAGAGCCATTTGAATAAAACGATCTTGACCAAGTAGTCTTAGAAATGAAAAGTGCACATGTGTGAACAAAAACATTAAACAACAATAGAGGTTTTTAAAAAAACATTTTTTATTTTTTTTTACAAAGGTAAGTGTGATCAAAAAGTGAAATAAGAAGTGTAAAGCAGGAACCACAACAGGAGTAAGGTTAGGGTAAATGACAGAAAGCAAAAAATCATGTTACTTAATTATTCAGCGGCTACATTAATAAAATATTATCCTACCTTAATTCTCCTGTATTTTGGTCAGTTTGCATTTCCAAGAAATTCTGAAACAATGTTAGCACAATCCTGCTTTAAATTTTACATATCAAAAGCTAACCAATGAATAAATACATGTTCACCACCTGAACTTGTATTTAGATATGCTTTTTGATTGGCTTTCTTTTACATATGGTGTCACAAACAGTAGGAATGCTTATGTAACAGAATTTCTATACTGAATGATTTCTCACCGATTTGAATAACTTGCCAACATAGTTTCACTTTACAGTTTGAAAAGCCAAATGTTGCTTTTCAGTTTGCCTACTCTCTGTATGAATTATGAGGATATACTAGAAGGTTACCTGAAATAAATTAATCACTCCCAGGATCTGAAAAATGTGGAAAATCACAAATGACTGATAAGTTAAAAGTATCATGATGCTTTTAGTAACTTAAAGGCTAATGTGCATCTCATATACTAGTGATGTTATGAGTACAAATCAAGCTTGTGACCTTGGTCATGTATTATCCTACTTCTCATAGCCTCTTCATTGAATTCTAAGGCAGAAATGACATTAAATAATCTGTGGAAAAAGTAAAGATATCAAATGCAGCATACTTTATTTCTTGTCACGTTTTGACACCATGTCGTAAGCATCTTGATAACAGTAAAGCTCAGCGTTTGTCCTCATTATGACTCCTAGGAGCCTCGATTCACCTTCAAAAGCCCAGTCACCCACATACACACATGCCCCCAAACACACACACACAAACACAAGCATGCATGGGACCCTGCGCAAGACTAAAAATAATACCCTTCCTCATCTCTTCACATGGATACACACAAATGTACACACTTAAATATACATGGACTGACCGTTAGCTGCACAGAAACACACATACATACACAAGAAGCAGCATATCACCTACACACCCACAAGTAGACATGCATACACACACCCTCCTCCCTCCCTTTCTCCAAGCCCTTGTCAGTTGATTGTGTTATTACTATGCTAACCAAATCCTTATAAATGTGATTTAAGGCTTGGCGGCCCTGCACTCCTGTTTTAGCCTTCTGCTACTGTGTTTTACTGGAGAGAGGAGGAGTGATAGTGGGAGGTGTGGAGAAAGGTATGAGAGGGGGGAGGGGTGGGGGGCATAGGGAATGAAGAGATTAGAGGAAGGGTAGGATGAGAGATGGAAAGACAGAAGGGTGAGAGGGAGAGAGAATGAAGGATAAGGAGTCAGGGAACCAGAGAGGCAAGTATGCATTCCCTCAACGCTCGTTCCCTTTCTGTCCAGAGAGCTGTAAAGCGTCAGTAAAAAAGAAAAAATAAAATGGAAAAAAGCATCACATGCATCTTAAATGAAAATTTCAATTGAAAAACTTAACAGCCCTTCAAATTGCAGAATTTTACACGCGCCAGTAAAGCCTAAATAACACTCAACACTTAGAGGGAAAAGGGTGGTATGGAGGAGGGGAGGAGAGAGGGATTGAGGGAGGAATGGGGGTAACAACAGGGGTTATTTTGGTTAGTTGATAGGGATTGAATCAAGGTGACTGGATTGTGTTTTGTGGCGAGATTATTTGCAGTTTAGGAATTTCTATTTGTTTACCTTTAGGTGCATATTCAGTCCATGTTTTTAAGTGTCAGTTTTTTAAACAGACATCTTAAGGATAAAAAAAGAGGGCAACATTATATTTAAAAAGACAGAAAGATACAGATTGTCTAATTAGACATTCAACAAACAGGTAGGTTTACATCCCAACCCTCCGCAAAGACAATGCAAGCATGCAGCAAGGCACACATGCATACGCGTAGGCAGACAGAGAGACGGGCTCTTGGTTATTCGTGGGGTTCACTGGACCTTTGGTGGTAATTGAATCAGTGTGAGTGCTGAGTAGAGCTAGCATAAAAACCTGTTAACCCAAAAGGTCAACTCCCTGCATTGTTTATTTAGCAGGGGGACCAGAGAGAGAGAAGAAGCAAGAGAAAAAGAGAGAGACCTAGACACAAGGCATGAGTGGGGGGTCGAGAATGAAGAGAAAATGGGAGCGGTGGTAGAGAAGAGGGAGAGGGAGGGAGAACGGTCAGTGAAAGGAAGAGAGAAGAAGGAAACGGGACACAGACTGAGGGAGGGAGCATTTGTGATCTGTAAAAATCACCCAAGCTTTACATCACTGTTTTTATGCTGTTGTTTATTTGTGTGGGCGATAGAGTGTGTGTGTGTGTGTGTGTGTGTGTGTGTGTGTGTGTGTGTGTGTGTGTGTGTGTGTGTGTGAGTGAGAGAGGGAGAGATTTGCCATCTCAGTGCAGCTATGTTTTTACTTGTGATGGGCCTTTGTCTAACTTGTTTGTGTGTGTTCAAGATTTTAAGTCATTTATTCTCATTCCAAAACATGAGGTAGTGTGAGCGGAAACAAACCTAAGCAATGAGCAGGTGAGATAGCACTATAGTTGTTAATAACTAACAAGTAAATCCGTAATATGCATTATAAAATTTCGTGTGTAATGATATTGCGAAGTTGTGAAACTCACAAGGTCCAAATTCACTATCAAAAACATTTTAAGAAATTGTTGAACTCCTGAAAACGCTTCACCTGCTTCCTACACCTTGTAATAATAGCAACCACGTCAAAATGTAATGCTAAATAGTACTTGATTTGTTCATGTACAAAAGAGATTACTGTCAGACTATTTAATACACGAGAAACAAAAATGAAGTCAAATGCAAGCAAGGTATGAAACGTGGTAGAGGGTATCTCTAATCTTACTTCCCATATTTTTATTCGTGGAGTAGCTTTGAGTGATTAAAAGTTCAAAATCATCCTTATTTATCTTGCGCTGGGCCATGGTGCAGACCTTCAGTTTATCCACTGTCTGAAACAAGATGTTTTAGTTCCAGGAGTCTATTACTTTCAATAGGCTCCTTCTCACAGGAGGTTTGAACGGCAGGTGGGTGGGGCTGCTGGCTAACAGCTACAGCTATATGTCGGATATGGCCGTGTTAAGGATATCCCCTTTCACTGGCATCATACAGAGCCAAGAGTAGAAAAAAACAGTCCAAGAGCAAGACTTTAGAGCAGTCTGGTGTGTGAGCTTTTGCCTCACAGATAGTATTTGTGCATACGTTCACCTGAATAATAAGCACACTAAAATCATAATTGGTCAACTTTAAGATTTGCCTAAAAGACATTCAAAATCTTTTGAACTTTAGTAAGAAATAGGACATCCCAGTCCAGTTACTAGATGTTAGCTTGCATTTAACTCTGTGGGAAGCAAGGCCTCTCAGTTAGTGTGCACATACTGTACTTATACAGCTGTTATCTACATGACTACATGCATGCTGACATACACATATACATGCTTGCACACTTTATCTCTCATACAGTCATGCCTGCATACTCTTAGCCTCTCATCTTCATTCACTCTCCCTCTCTGTCTCTCCCTTACACACAAACATACACACCGCCATCTGGGAAAGCCGTTAGCGGTTAGCGGTAGCACTTAGCGACGCAGCACGCTCCCTCAGTCCGCTCAGTCACCTTGATCTGCTTGCCCTTCACACAGCACCATTACTGCTATACTGCATCGCAGTGGGTGTGGGCATGTGAGTGTGTGCGTTAAGAAGGACATGTCTATGTATATGGACATGCAAAGGTGCATGTCCATATACATACTGCCCTATAATGGACACACAAAGGTGTGTGTCCATTATAGGGCAGTACAGTGGGATATAAATGCCCAGTAAGGAGGGGGGAGGGGGCATTTCCTTCAAATGAGCTACCATAAAGTGAAGTGTCACTCTGAATATCTTCTGTACGTCTTGTATAGGTTCATGTGATGTGATCCGTGTTTGCCATTAGTCTACTGATGTGAACAGCTACCTGGATATTTTGAATATGATGATTTGGGGTCTTGGTGGCACTCACACTTAATGAGAATGACAGTGGACATAAATTTCCTGTCCTGTCCTGTCTCTATCACTCAGTTTGGTTCTCCTGACCTTATGTTTGGTGAATACTGCAAGATTTTCTTAATTAGATGGATGGATGGATGGATGGATGGATGGATGGATGGATGGATAGATAGGGGATTCCCCTGCAAGTTTTGTCATTTCAGAAATGCTAGAACCCAGTTCTGATCATTACAAAGCAGTCTGTGTAAAAGTTGCTCAAGTCTTTACCCCTTGCCGTTCTAAGATTCTATTGCTTCATCCATGATGGTCAGTATAATTAATCAAATTTATCTTTTTACAACATTTATTGCTCATTGTTAAGCTAGAATGTTCCTTGCAGTCCAGTCTAGCCTAAATATCTCACTACTGAAAGATGCAGAATCAAATTTATTCAATCATAAGTACCACAAAATCTATAAATACAACCTTAGTTTGCTCTTGGGAGGAAATTGAGAGAGAAAGAGAATTTTCATGTTAATCCCTTGGATAGGGATGGCAAAATCACTCTTTGTCCTTCTGATGTCATTCTTGATGTTACTAGTCAAATAATTCTTTTGAAATCCCCCCTCCTTGCTTTTTTACAGTCTTTTAAAAGGTTTCTTGTCTTTTCTTTTCCACTCCATCTCTTATTATCATTATTTTTCCTCTTTCTGCAGGTCCAGGACCAGTAGACACCCCAACTGTATCAGGGCTTCAACCTCGTAGTGTATCAATTACCTGGGTTCCTCCCACACAACCAAATGGAATTATCACAAATTATACCCTTTATCTTTACCCCACCTCTGTCACTTCTTTACACTATAAACCCAGTTCATTCTCCAGCATCAGGTGGACTCCTAACCCAAGTCTGCTTCCCAGTACAAAGGGTGCATATCTAAACTCAGGTCATAACCCCAGACCATCATCCAGTCTAACCACCCACCAAGACTCGAGCCACATCGCCATCTTGAAACCTGGCATTGCAGATAACCAGAATGAATCCACTCATGTTGTTGATGTGAGCGAAGGCACCAGTACCTTCTCATTCCACCCCACTGAACCTGATATCACCAGTGTATCTGCCATCCTCTCGGTGTCAACACCACAGTATAGTGCAGTAAACTTTAATACTGAACATTTTATAGAAGATGGTCCATTCCATAGTGCCCCTTCTAGTGCAGCTTCAAGATCAACACCTCTTTCAGTCACTGTTCTAGGGAATACCACCAATTACACCTTCCTCAGTCTACTTCCCTACCAAGCCTACAGCTTCCAGGTACTACATTTTAGTTAATAAACTGCTTTATGGTGTTTTGCATGTAATAAATATGCTAGCTTAGCAGTTAAAAGTGCCAGATTTACAGATTAAAATTCTTGGTCTTACACTGATAACCTTGTAGTCATAACACGTTATGATGTTTTAAAATTTGCTTTCCAATGTCAAGGTGGAAGCGTGCACTAATGCAGGTTGTTCAGTGTCTGAGAGGTCTCAGCATATTCGCACCCTCCCAGCTCCGCCTGAAGGGGTTCCTGCACCTCATCTTTACTCAGATACACCCACATCTGTCCTCTTGTCGTGGGGTACAGCAGAGCAGAGTAATGGACCATTAGAACGGTAAGACAAAATGACATAAACTCTGAAACACTTATAAACTCTTTGCAAAAATACAATATGCATTATTTTTCAAATGTATCTTGTTCTGGCTCTAGGTGGGTGATTGAGCGCAGAGTTGCTGGGACCAAACAAGTCTCCACAGTGGGTCATCTTCTGCCTGATCCTTCGCCTCTTTCTTTCCTGGACTCTTCATCAGCTCTCAGTCCCTGGACTACTTACCAGTATCGACTTGTGCTCCATAATCAAGCGGGCAACACCACAGGTAAGGTTTTGATAACAAGCTTGAGTAAAAGTAAATTCAGTCTGCCCAAGAAGGGACTAGTGCTGCAGCTTTTAAATTGCACAAAAAATGTTTGTTGTTACAGGGCCCTGGGTCAGTATTACCACCAGACCTTCTCGACCCGCTGGCCTCAGTCCACCAAGGATTAAGGTCTTGGGACCAGCAACACTTCAGGTAAGGGCAACGTTTTTTTAAACTGGCTCCTCAGAGTTTCACCAAAATCTTGTGGCTCTGTTATGAGAGGACAGGAGCTCTGAAATATGGCCCGCAGCACACAGTTATTATCCAAATCAGGCATGGTGTTACTGATCCTGAATTACAATATCTCTTAATACATTCAGCTGATAGAAGGTGTCAGAATCATAGAATGTGCTTTTAGAATTTATAGTGTTTATGTTTCAAAGAAATAGTCAGCGTCATTGAGAATCTCTTCAGTTACCCTATGTTTGACAGCGTGGAAAAGACAAAGCAATGTCACGCCGGTTCTTCCGTCTTTCCCTTTTCGGATTTAATGAGAAAGAAAAACATTCAACTCAAGGTCCCCTTCAGAAATGGGAGGGGCTCTGCCCCTGTCTGAGGATGCTTCCTTCCTGTCTGCCATTTTGAAGGAGGGACTAGAGTTAAATTCCACCACTGGCTAATCTCACATCAAGGCCTATCCATGAAAGCCACTGAAACAATATGGCATGCATGCCAATACAGACAGACGCACACACCCATGCACTCACAGACCTACACTAATGCTAACTGGAGAAAAATGCTAATGCCTGTCATCATTTCAGAACCACCCCTGTCATCTATGCAGCAGCACAGCTTTAGGGGTCACAGGTGCAAGAAGGAAAGCGTTCCTTCCTGGTTGTTGCTAATTGGACAGACAGACATGGGGCTTCCTGGTTACCAATTGACCTTGAAAACTAAAAGAAGGATTCTGAGCATCTTGATTCTTTTTTCATTCATTTTTTGTCAATTGCTTTCTACATTTCAATCTGCTACATGGAGAAGAGGCTACTGTAAACCATAACACATAAGGTTTCTCTTAATCAGTATCCTGGTTATGTTTTATTAAATTTGATTTTCTTTTTTTTGAAAGTGTTTGTTTTAAGTTGTGATTCTGTGGTCACGATCTACAAAATCTACAAAAGAAGGACTGAAAAAAGATACACTATAATGTTAGACATTATTCTCTCTCACTTCCAACTGTATCATAGGTCTCTCTCCCATTTAAATATACAAAAATACATATACAAAGGCACGCACACACATATACACACACATTCTGTACTGGCCTTAGCCCTATTGCTCTGTGTCAGCTCGGGGTCTCTGCTGTCTTCACCATCTCCAGATTACATCAAGCTATTCAATCTGTAAATGACTTCCACCACAAAGCACACCCAACACACACTTTGGGAAATGAGCTACCTAACTCAAAATGACCCTGCCCATATGTGGTTGTGTGTATGTGTTTTAAGTTGTGTGTGTTGGTAGGTGTCTTTCTGTGTTAGTGGATGTGTTACTAGGAGTGTGTTGTGTGTGTCCTGTATAACCTCACAGTGTCACTTGTTAAATGAATATCAAGGTTGCATGAGAAATAATTATGCTTGACATTCATTCATAATACTCTCATCAACAGTGACCACTTAATCACCAAAACTCATAAGTCTCAGCCAGCTCTGAACTGATCAGTTATTGTACATGACAGTTCGTATGTAGGTGTTTTAGATTGTACAGTTCATAAATTCGCAAGTGTGTATGTGTTTACAGTGTGTGTTTATACGTGAATGCGTCAACAAAATATCATCGTAAAGAAAGCTGTAATTTCGTATTACGTGAGTGTGTTTGTAAGTAAATGTGTGTGTATTACCATTTGTGTGTGTGCCAGTTACCTTCTTCCTCACCCTGAAATGCTGACAGACTGAACTGTTTCCAAATCAGATGCAGTGCTCAACAGCAGCAGGCTTTTGTTTTTGCATGCAGCAATTCCATTACCAGCTGCTTTCATTATTTTAGCATGGTGTTTGTGCATGTGCGCGCGTCTCTGTGTGCCCTGTTTTAAATGTGATGAAAGGCATCTTCTGCTCAAGTCAAAGTCAGGTTATCTTTACCCACATGACAGCTCAACACACACACACAGAGACAGAGTGACCACCTAAATACTGTTTTCTCACTTATGCAGGTGACTAGTGTCACACCTGAAGACACATGCATTCATTTGCACTCTGTCTGCATCTTTGCACGAGCACACGCTGCAAGAACACATAAATAAACACACACCCTACATCATGACTTCCTGTAGTTCATCCATCTAAAAGCTTTTTTTTTCTTCCTATCGAGAACGTTTAAATGCCCAGTCAGTTAGGACAGCATGGCAGTTGGAAAGGATTAGACAAATTTTCTCAGCACTGTTCAATTGTATCTGAATATACCATGAGAAACACAATGCTTATATCATATACCATTTTTTGTGTTGCAGGTCACATGGTCACCCCCTCTTATTCCTAATGGAGAAATTCACAGCTATGAGATCCGCCTCCCAGAACCCCGTATCACATTCAGCACTAACAATACTTCTGAGCTTAACGCCACTGTAACGGACCTTGTTCCATATACAAATTACAGTATCACTGTGTTAGCATGCTCTGAGGGTGGAGGACATATTGGGGGATGCACAGAAAGCCTGCCAACTCAAGCTACCACATTACCCACAAGACCTGAAGGGCTTTCACCGCTATCAGTAGTAGCAGTCAGTGAATCTTTCCTAGCCATTTCATGGGAACCACCGACCAGGCCCAATGGACCTAATATAAGGTAACATCCATATCTCTTTTTTGCCCCCTTTTTTAACCAGTGATGGCAAAGTAAAAATGTATGTCTTATATCACTTTAAGTCCACATTTGCTTACACGATAATATCCAGCACACAAATGTGGCATTTGGATATGTGAGGTGCTGTTCTACATCAACATCAGGTTAGGTTTATGTCAACTGACCCATTCCTATATGAAATTATATGAAGCAGAAAAAAAACTTTTATAATGTCATTGTCACCAACATTGACAAGCTGAGACTTTGCACCTAAATAGTCTTCTAAGTCGTCATAAAGTTTTTATAGAAAAACATTAGAGGTAGCAGCAGAAGTATAATAGTCATTTTAAACATATTAAAGAACTGTTGCTTTTACTATTAAATTAAGTTATGATTTTTTGTTTTGGATACCCCTCCTGTTTCACAACACACATATAAACTAAGAGCCACTCCACCTGAGCAATATAGTAGCTGCTTTGAAGCAATACAAACCAATTACATCCATTAAAATACTGTCAGTTTAAGGTCACAGAGGGCTGGAGCTATCAGATGGCAGGGACGGTTGCTACTCTGTTGCAGGGCGACAGACAACCTTTCACATTTACAATCAAACCAACAGTCAATTTATAGTCATTGTTAAACCTAACATGCGTGTGTTTGAACTGTGGGTGGAAGCCAGAGTACCCAGAGGAAACCCATGCAGGCAGAAAGAGACCGTGCAAACCCACACAAAAAGACCCCAGATGGCCTTTGGATTAAACCCAGGACCTTTTTGCTGTTATCTTCTGTTTCAAAGTACTTAATAGAAAAACATGAACATTTAATCAGCATTTATGCTATGGATCAGTCGTATAATCCATAGGAATGTAACTAAGTGAACAGAAAGTAAAAAAGGGAAATTCTTTAAATTGCCCTGCACAGAAACATCAGTACATCATTAATTATGTGAAGGACCCAAATCTGTGTAACCACCATTAACTTTACATAATCTGACTTACCCCTGTGTTTTTATTCATTAGCTAGCTTTAGCCCAAAGTTGGAAACCAGACTATAAGAACTAAAATCAGCATGTCGATAATGAGAGACACATTCTGGTGATGTTCAATTGCTGCTGAAAAACTTAAGCAAACAAGCAGATAGGAACACGTTAACAAGCTGCTAACATGAGTGTGCTGGTAATGAGCTAAGTGTTCGGCATTTTTTAATCAGTGTTTTCTCAGTCCTAATGCACATTCTGGTTCATTTTGTTCTGTCCTGTTCTAGTCTGTCGGCGATTAGGCCTAAAATAAAGGTCCATTTTCCTAGTGGGTGATTAAAATGCATGAGCCTGTCTCTCTGTTCTGCTCTGCTCAGCTCTGTGTGTTTGTCTAAGTGGGTTGGTTAAAAGGCGGCATTAAGCCCTTCTCTTCTGATTACAGCAGAAATTAGCATCACTGTAGGGAGAGGAAAACACAAACCCCGCAGAAAAAAAAAACAACGGATGGAGGGGTGTAGAGAGGGAGGGATGAGATGCAGTGAAAGAAGAATAGAAGAGGAGGGAATGAGTGATAAGGATAAGAACCAGTTGAAAATGTGCGTTTAAGTGTGTGTGTGTGTCTGCAAGCATCCATGGGCAGGTTTGTGTGTACAGAGGGTACAGTAGGTGTCTTTATGCTCAAATTAGCTAATGTTGGAGTTAATGGATTCCTAAATATCCAACCGTGTGTGTATGTGTGTGTGTGTGTGTGTTTTCTTTTATTCAAATTTCCCTTTCAGATACAAGTTGCTCAGACGTAAAACCAACCAGCCCCTGGCCATCACCACAGTTCCCACATTAACAGCCCAGTCTCCACCCCCCTCCGAAGATCTCCATCGCTGGCTCCATGTTTACTCCGGCACCAAATTGTTCTACCAAGATAAAGGCCTAAGCAGGTGAGATTACTGAAATGAGCTCTAGAGCAAACGGCAGCGCTGCAGCAAACCGTGTGTGCAGAGCCGATCGGCGAGCTGCTGCTGATGCCGATCTTTTAATACCGCTCAAAGATACATTAAGCAAATATCCCAAAGAATTAAATTGTTTTTCACACAGCGTCCCCTAATCTCAGTTTGGCACTTGGTGGAAGCACTTTTTTTTCCACCGTGCTTGCTAAACAGCTCTGGGTTTATGTCTCCACTGTGCTTTATTCAAGGAGTAAACTGAAAAACTTTTGAGTGTGTCAGCACTTTTCATTTGGCAGGACTTTTTCATGTGATGCAAGAAGAAATACAAGTTACTATTTTAGCACAACTATCAGATAAACATATTTTACTTTATTCTACCAGTATGTGGTTGATTTCCAGTTTAAACTAATGTTTGCACTACAAAGAGTGATGCTGCATCTCTACAGATTCACCCGTTTCCAGTACCAGTTAGAGGTTCATAATGATGTGGGAAACACGTCAGGAGAGATCGTTACAGCAGTGACCATGGCTGGGGTTCCCCTCCACCCTCCATCTCTGTCTGCCTCTACTATCAATCACACTGCTATACAGGTCAACTGGACACAACCATGTAAGATTAACTTTCTTCTTTTACACACTGTTCAGGAGAGGTGTTGAAACTCACAGCGTCTTGCACAGGGTCATGCTTTTATTGTATGATGTCTGTGCTGTCCTGTCTGTTTAAAAGAAAGTGACACCAGAGACTGAAAGTATCTTTTTACTTTCACTGACCTATCACTCTTTTCCATTTCTCTTGATATCTATTTTAGCTTTACAAGACCTACAGGGAGAAGTGGAATATTTCTTTCTCACAGTGGAGTCTCCAGAGCCAAGTCTGATCTTAACTTTCACCCCTGAGATCACCTCTGCAGTGATAAGTGACCTCTGGCCCAGTACCACATATCTGGTGTCATTACAAGTGTCCAACGGAGCTTATAATACATCTAAGGCAGTGGTTAATGTCACCACAGCAGATGGAAGTATGTGTATATTTTACTATTATCTTTGGCAAACAATATTTCTGTTTTGTTTTTTCATTCAGCACATGTTCTTCTGAGGTTGTGATTGTCTGTTTTTGAGCCATGGAGAAACCCGAATTGGGTCATGTACAGTTTCTTAGGACTTTCTGCATTCTTGTGAGAAATTGATTCAGGTTAAAGATCAATTTTTAGCAGCAATGAGTTGAACTAATCATTTTTGGTATGACCAGTTTCTCACATGGCTGTGGAGGAATTTTCAGAGGTTCTTTTGTGGCAATCTGACTAGCAAGCAATATTTCTTCAGTCTTTTTCTAATTGAACTCTCATGAACTTCAATAATTAGCATGAAACTTATATGCATGTTCAACAAGGAAGATCTGTAATCACTCATCTGGCAGCTTTACTGGGTACTTTTCTGTTTACACGTCAACCACTTTCCCACGGTGTCAGTCTCAACACTGACATCATTATTCTAGTCCAATCATTGTCTCGCCTGCCTTCTTTGAGCACATCAGCTCTGCTTTGCATGGTTTAAATCTGTACTCTCTGTCATTCTCCCTTTCAGATTGTTTTTCGTGTAACCCACCTTCTCCCCATCTCCACCTCAGACATCTCAGCCAGAGCTTTATTCAAGCCTCAGTCTTCATCTTCACCACCACCAGCATCTAGACTCTGGGGGGTCCTGTCCCAAATCTGTTCTGCCCTGATTTCTAATCGACAAATACATTAATTTCTTTATCTCTATAGATCATTTCTTCCAAGTGATCTCTCCTTATTGAAATGCTAACTGAGGAAAGGGTCTGAGATGTAGCTCTTGGATTTTTTTGGAGTTTCTTGGAGTGTTGTGTGATCTTGGGATGACTTTGTGGAAGCTTCCACTCTTGAGAGGACTGTGGTATTGTGTTACGTATCTGAATACTCCACACCAGCAAGCTACCAAAACTTCTTCGTTTATAGACGTGATCACACTTGCTGATGATCAATTAATTAAGCACATTTGATTAGCAGCACCTAACAGCTACTTCCTCTCTTAATTCCTATGGAAGCAGTAAAGGTGTACTTAGATTCTCAGAGGACTGTGGAGAAAAAACTTTTCTTTTCACATGACTGTACATTGCTTCAATTCAGCACACTTAAGTGTTGTGCCTGGGTTAACATGGATTTCTCTGCGACATTGTGCTTCACAGGAGATGTTAAACACATCATGTAGTCAGGCATGAAATCAATACAAAGTGTGTGAGGCAGATTTAAGGTGTTGTGAATTGCTTGTTTGCACCATAAGCAAACAAACACACAAAAATTGCACACATGCTATAGAAACACAAGCTTTGTTCTACCACTAACAAAAAAGAGTTCGAATTACTGTACTTTGCAATACAATTAACAGTTTACAATTCACAAGAACGAAGTGAAAAGTCAGGTAGAAGTAACAATGATTTGCCAAAATTAAATACATTTAATTTTTAATTTATACCAAATACCAACATTTACGGTAAGAGACACACAGACATATTACCTGTTGATGCAGTTAAAAACCCGATGTGGGACAATAGGATCACATAAACAATACATCAGAATGCAAAGCAGCAAGTATTCTATTGGTTATTCCATCGAGTAATCAGATAAGAAATACTTTTACCTTCTAATGAGCAATAACAAATATTGAAAAAAGAAAAAACACATCTGTCAAAATAAACTGCTCATTGGTTTCTATTTTAGACATTACAGTATTTTAATAATGTTACTGCATACGACATCGGTATTTACATGCCATATTAAAATTTAATTTAAAAAATAAATAAATAAATGATCATAAATATGTTATTATCAAATAATATAAGTTAGACATGGAACCTAAACTAATTTTAGTTTATAATAATTCAGTGTCCAACCTAAAAGCCCCAACTCAGTGGCTTAGAACTTTACTGGCCCATTTCGTTCTGTAAATATAACAAATTTTTCCCAGGATGGAAAAAAATCTTTTATATTTATATTTTAAAATGTTAATAGAGTTCCATTAATATAATATTATATATTATTTTCTTTTATTATATATTATTTATTACTTTAAATCTGATCTGAAAAATAATGTTATGAAAGCTTTGAAATAAACATTGTGTAGTACACCTCATGCCTCCCTATAGATTCACCCCTGTTTATTGCAGGTGTTGCAGGTCAATGCAAAGTGGTCTCACTTTCTATTGCATTGACCTACTGTCAGCAAGCAGCCTAATTTAAACATGTGTCAGACTAAGTTAACACTTCATTGCCATGTTTTATAGTAGCTTTACTTCTGTTGCTTTACTGTAGATTTTCACTGTGTAAAACAAACAGCGGGTGATGAAGCAGCTACAAAGTTCACTTTTCTTCACATTGGAGTTTGTTAAACAGGTGCTTTGATTAACGGCTGTTGCCGTACATTATGGAAAACCATAACCACCAGAACATTGATTGACATCATTACAATACAACTCTAATACTGCATCATCTGTTCCCGGAGCTTTAGCTGTCTGCATAATCTGTTAATATTTGTAAAATGAACAACTGGCACTCCTTATCAGGATATAAAATCTGGTGCTTTGAGAGAGGGTATTAAGTGGAATATGATTATATCAGTTCTTGGATCTACTGGTATTTCCCTTTTCAATCAGGGTCAGCTTTTAATACTTTTAACCATGAATTGTTCAGGCTATCCAACTGTCATCCCTACTTTTCTCTCCATTTCCTCTTCAACTTTCAGCCCAGTCTCTTAGCATTCAAGAGTTATCTTTCAAATCACTCTGTGTAATCATATGTCAGAGGCCACTTACCACTGTCTATAGTTTTATTTCCATCTTCACTTCCCTCTTTGAAAATCTTTCCATTTCTTTTTTTTTTTTTTCCCATATATTTTTATTGAAATTTTTTATAGTACAATACAAACAAATGTTGAACACCCTCACATTCACACATCCATCCATACATCAAACCTGCCTACATCACATTCAAATGTAGAAATGAGCATAGTTCTCACAGCAATACAAAAATACAATGGGTTTGGATAGACAAGATTCTCCCCTCCTTTCCTTCTTCTTTTCCTTTTTGTTCATAAATGTCCTTCACCTCCACTCCCTAAAATAGTCATATATGGCTTCCACATATTCACAAAGTCCCATTGTTTGCCCTTGGCAATATATGTCAGTCTTTCCAGGCCTAGAGAGATTGCAATTTCCTTCTTCCAGAGTCCCATGGAGGGAGCATCCATACTCTTCCAACATAGCGCAATGGCTCTTCTGGCTTGAAGTAGTCCGTAGTCCAGTAATTTAGTTTTTTTCCCCGATTGCTTAAATTCCCTTGGATATATTCCAAGTACACAGAGTTTTCCTATTAAAGGGATTTTTACCTTAAACACTTCAGACAGATATTTGATAACATCTTTCCAAAAGTCCTGGATTTTAGGACACTCCCATAGACAATGAAGAAGAGTTCCTTTTTCAACTAGACATTTAGTACAGATGTCCGGAATATCATTGGACATATGATGAAGCTTGACAGGTGTTATATAGGTTCTCATGAGCCATTTATATTGCAGTAGTTTAAAGCGTGTGTTTATTGTTTGTTTTTGTGCTTTTAAGCAAGCCTGGTTCCAGTCATTTTCATCTATGTCCTCTTGGATCTCCCTTCTCCAAGCATCCAGTTTATCTGCTGCTGAGTCTTTGGAGGAAAGCACCAGTAAATTATAATATATAGAGAGAAAACCTTTCCCTTTTGTATTCTTAACACATACCTCCTCTATTTTTGTCAATGGTGGAAGTTCAGCAATCCTTTGCAGTTTTGATGACAAATAGTTTTTCAATTGTAAATATTTAAAAAAATGCTTTGGGGGTATTAAATATTTTTACACAACTGATCAAATGTGAGCAGTATGCCATCTGCATATAGGTCTTTAATTTTTTGAATGCCTTTATTTTTCCATATTTTAAATCCCCCATCACTTTTACCAGGCGTGAACTTTTCATTTCCCCAAATAGGGGTAAATTGCGAAAGCGATGGAGGATCGCCCACATATTTATGAGCTGCATGCCAAATTATAATTGTATTTTTCAAGAAAGGGTTCCTTGTAGTTTTTTTTAATATCTTAGTGTCTGAAGAATATAGAAAAGTGTGTAAGGGAAGATCTGGAACAGATTTTTGCTCGATGTCAACCCAGGCTGGAGGTGTTGTTGGGCAGAAATAATGGGTGGCTGATGTTAGTTGGGCAGCCATATAATACCATCTGAGGTTGGGGACTTGGAGACCTCCTCTTTCATAGGGCAAGTAAAGTAGTTGTAAGCGGAGCCTTGCCTTCTTATTATTCCAAATAAATTGGTTAAATAGTTTGTTTAAACTGTCAAAAAATGAAGTTGGTAGAGGCAACGGAAGTGTTTGGAAGTAATATAAAAATTTGGGTAAAATTGTCATTTTTAGGATATTTATCCGGCCTATCATAGATACAGGCAGGTTTGTCCAACGGTTTAGCATTTCCGTGACCTCTCCTACAAGGGGATCATAATTTATTGAGGTTATGTCCTTGAGGCTTGGAGTGATCCTAATGCCTAAATATTTAAAGCCTGTTGTAGTTGTCTTAAATGGGGTGGCCACCACAGGGCTTCTTCTTTCTTCCTCATTAAGAAACATTAATTCTGATTTAGAATTGTTAATTTTGTATCCTGAAAATTCTCCAAATGTTTTTATTAATGTTACTAAATTAGGGATACTATCTTTCAGATTAGTCAAAAAAAATATAATATCATCTGCAAATAAAGAAATTAGATGGTCTCTTCCTCCAATTCTTGTCCCTGATATTCCTGCATTTGCTCTCACAGCTATGGCCAGAGGTTCTATTGCTAACACAAAGAGAATTGGTGACAGAGGGCAGCCCTGCCTGGTTGATCGCTGTAAATTAAAGGGTTTTGATACGTTATTATTAGTTAAAACTTGTGCTGTTGGATGTGTATACAATAATCGGATCCATTTCAGGAATGTTTCACCTAGTCCATATCTGGGGAGCACTTGTAAGAGATAATTCCATTCTATTCTATCGAAGGCTTTGCACGCATCTAGTGATAGCAGCGCAGTGTCCTCCCTATTGTTTTTCTCATAAAGTACATTGAGGACACGTCTTATATTATGATAGCCTTGTCTCGTTTTAACAAAACCTTGTTGATCGTCTGTTATCAAATTAGGCACACATTTATCTAGTCTTCTAGAGAGTGCTTTACACAAAATCTTCGTATCACATCCCATAAGACTAATTCCCCTATAAGAGGAGCATTCAGTCGGAGGCTTATTTGGCTTCAATAAAAGGGTTATTGTAGCTAATCTCAGTGAGTCTGGGAGTATTCCGGACTTATATGACTCCTCATACATGTTAAGAAGTGGCAGTATTAATTTATTTTTAAATGTTTTATAGAATTCCATTGAAAGTCCATCAGGACCAGGCGTTTTACCGCTATTCAGGTCGTCTATGGCTTCTGACAGGTCTTTTATTGTTAAATGACTATCAAGGGCTGTTTTATCCTCTTCTGAGAGGGTTTGAAATTTTAACTGATCAAGAAATGCATCTTGTGTTTCTCTGTTTCCCGTATATTCAGATTGGTATAAAGATTGATAAAACTCTCTGAAATTTTCATTTATTTTTAAAGGGTCTGTTGTTATAATACCCGATTTGGACTTTATGTGGGTGATGGCCTTTTCTGCTTGCATCTTTTTTATCCTCCAGGCCAATAATTTTCCTGCCTTCTCTCCTTGGTCATAAAATAATTGTTTGGTCCACATTAAACTTTTTGCCACTTTCTCTGCTGTTAATTTATCATACCTGGCTCTTAGAATAGTCAGATTGTTTAGTTTAGTGGGATCATTGCTCTGGTAAAATTCTGTTTCATTAGATTTAATTTGCCTTTCTAATGATTTTAATTCTTGGTTATATTGCTTACTCTTGTTGCTACTGTAGCTTATAATTTCCCCTCTTATGTAAGCTTTAAATGCTTCCCACCTAATACTAGCTGTGGTTTCATCTTTATTTATTTGAAAATATTGATCAATGCAAGTTTCTATAAATTTGACAAATGATGGGTCCTTTAACAAAAATGTTTGCATCCTCCATCGCTTTACACCTTGATCAACTTCGCCCAATCTAACTGATAGACATACTGCTGCGTGATCACTAATCACAATACTGTTATACCAACAGTTCTCAACACAAGGTAATAACTCTGTAGAGATAAGAAAGTAGTCTATCCGCGAATGACTTTGATACGAACTAGAATAACATGAAAATTCCCTGTTATTTGGATTCCTTGTTCTCCAGACCTCATTTAATCTCAAATCTTTCATATAGTTAAAAAGTATTTTTCTAGTCTGGGTATGAGTAGTGTCAGTTTGAGACGACCTATCCAGGTTAGGGTCCAGGGCGCAATTGAAGTCCCCTCCTATGATATAAAGGCCCTCCAAGGTTGATATTGTGAGAAATAGATTTTCATAGAAGGATGGGTTATCCTCGTTGGGGCCATAGATATTTATCAGGTTTATTTCTAACATGGAGATACGGCCCTGCACAATTACATATCTCCCGTTTGGATCTGTAATCACCCTCGTAGTTTGAAATGGGATTGACTTATGTATAAGAGTAATGACTCCTCTGGCATGTCTAGTAAAAGAAGAGAAATATACCTGACCCTGCCATCTTTTGGTTAATAAATGTATCTCTGATGCAGTAAGATGAGATTCCTGTAGGAAAATAATCCTAGAGTTAAAATGTTTTAGTCGGTTTAATACTTGTTTCAGTTTAGCTAACTTCCGTATCCCCCTAACGTTCCAGGTCGTAATGTTAACCTTCAAAATGTTCTCTTTAGTTGTCCTCTCCATAAAATATTGTCAGACTGTTCACTTAAATAAACAAAGTAAAGGGAAAATTGAAGAAGCAGGTTTGCACATACATTCACACACTCACACATACCAGATAAAGAACTTGTAAACAATTTCTGATTGAACATTTGCATTTCCTTGTTGGAAATGTCTCCCCCCTCCCTTGAACAAATTATTTGGAGGGCGTTAATCCACATCACTGAGGAGTAACTAGTCAACGCGACCTCTCCAAAACCCCATAAATCAGACAGTGTACACTAACCATACAATGATACTGATTCTTCCCCCACAATAAAGCAAAGTTTACCCTTGGTAGGACAAAACAAAACAAAACAAAAAAGACTTGGGTGAGGTTCAGCTGTTAATCTACAACCCAAAAACGATTGCAATCAAACTTAGAACGAATATGCGCTTAAAAACACCCAGTTATGGTAACATAAGTCCCACATAAATTCGAGCTCAAAATTTTATCTGTCTCTTATCAGTGACTCAATTACTGGTCGGTTATGTTGAAGCAGAGGCAGTCTTATGGAGTGTCTTAATGGTTAACCTGTTGTTTAACCAACTCACTGGTGATGAGCATCCTCTGCTGTTTCCTTCGGCAGATTCTTGTAGAATTTTTCGGCTTCTTGAGGTGTTGAGAAGAGGTGGATCTTCCCACCGTACAGGATTCTGAGTCTGCATGGGTTGTGCTGGAATCCACGGAAGGCATTGATATCAATAAACAGTTTGACAACCGGGTGAAATCCCCGTCGGATCCGAACCGTCTCCGCAGACAGATCCTGTGCAAATGTGATCTTGGCCCCATCATGTGTAATTTGTTGTTTTCTTGCTTCCCGATATACAAGTTCCTTCTCTTGGAATTTTAAGAAACGAATAAGCACCGCTCTGCTCTGGTTTGGTTTCCCGGAGGCAAGCGTGCGATGCACTCGCTCCAGTGTGAATGACTTGTCGGGCGCTAGCCCCAGCCACTTAGGTAGCATGATGTTAATAAAGTCGAAGAGTGATTGTTGCCCCTCTGCTCCCTCTTTTATGCCGAAGATGCGCAGGTTCTTTCGTCGTCCGCGGTTTTCCAAATCATCTGTTTTGGCTTCAAGAAGTGCGATTCGTTTGATAGCCGAGTTCAGTGACGTTTCTGTTTTCTCAAGTGTGCTTTCAACTTCGGCAATGCGGGCTTCGGCCTCTTCGATATGAGCCCCCTGGTTCAATATGTCTTGCTTTACCTCCGAGACTTTACCCTCCAGTGCAGTCACTGCGCTCGCCATCCCAGTCAGTCTTATATCGATGCTGTCCAACTTGGCTCCAAAATCCGACCGGAGTGATTTGAGTTCATCCAAAACCTCGGCTATGCTAGCCATGTTAGCATCTGTGTCGGACGTTGATGGTATAGCGCCTGTCTTGCGTCTTCGGGTAAAGATGTCACACTGTTTCACAGATGAAGCTTTTGACATGTCAGTGCCGTATATTCCAGACCACACTAACAGCATATGCAAGGGTTTTTTATAGAAAGTTTGTACACTGTCCTGAGAGCGACCTCGCTAAGCTGCCATCTTAATGCTTGGCCACGTGACCCCCCCCCTTTCCATTTCTTTTTCCTTTCTCACACATCTCTTCCTTTCTCACTATAATCATATGTCAGGAGCCTCTTTCTTTCGCTCTAATCTGAGTAGTATAATAAAAAGTGCATTAAAAACATTAGAAAATCATTAGGTGCTAAAGGCAAAGCATGGCTCGTTTAACTGAGGGGGCTCCGGAGGTAATTTCATTATTTTACAGCCATAAGAGTGCAAGCTCACACACACACACAGACACACCAAGGAGGTCTGATATATTTTAACTAATGCAGCTCAGCCCTACCAACCATCTTAACACCGCTTGCAGTCTATAGGGCAATGCTAACATCAGAACTAATTGGCAAGAAAAGTGCATGCTTGTCTGTGTGTGTATGAGTGAAAGAGCGCCTGTGTTCAGTATTGCGTTGATAATACCATCCTGCAGTAAATGAAATGTAGAGCTGCAGTTTGGGCTGAGGTAAGTGCTTTGGCAGCAAATGAATTGGGATAACGTCTCGGAGCTGGGTGCATTTTTACTTAGAATAATAAATGGAGTCTATATGATCACCCCTCTGACACACAACCCGTTTCTCTTATCAAATTCCTTTTCCTTCTTTTTTATTTTTCTCTCACACTCTGGTGTTTCTCTCTTTGATTTTGAATTTTGCTCACTGCGTCTGTGATTAATTCTTCCATAGATACTCTTCTTTCTGCATAATTCACTCCTCTCTTTTGTCCCACACTCTCTGAAACCCATTTCTTATACTCTAGTTTACCATCCTTTATTAATCACCATGCAGTAGGAGTTTTACATTTGCTAGAAGAGAATTTTTTTTAAAAAGTCAGCTAAATGAATTACGGAAAGGAATTAAGGGAATTACATGGAAGAGCCACTAAAGAAGAGAAACTATAATAACAGAATACAGAAAGAGGCAGTTATTCTGAGTGAGTGAGGTGATCGTATTGAATCTATTGTTCTTAGTGAAAATGCATTCAGCTAAGACAAGTTAACCCAATTCATTTGCAGCCAATGCACTTATCTAAACCCAGCCCACTGCTCTACATTTCATTTACTGCTACACAGCATTATCTACGCAATACTGCACACATGCAGACACACAGGTGGTCACCCTGCCTCTAAAACACAGTCACAGTTCCCTGTCATGTATGGATATATGGATAGTCTCTGCTTCTCTCTTTTCTCTCTCTTACACACAGACACACAAAGACCTCTAGAGTTGTATGAAAGCAAATATGATATTCATACAATGTTCCTAATTAACATGCATTTTAAAATGTTCACCATGAGGAACACATAATTTTACCATTTATGTCACTGACTAGAATTTTTAGAATTTTAGAATTTGAATTTTTTTACCATTTTAATGGTGTTTTTTTTGTAAAAATAAATAAATAAATACAAGCCCTTTACAAGCAATCATCAAATGAGTTTCGTTGTGAAAGATTAGCACTGATATACTCTTTTACAGCTCTGTCCATCTATTTTCATAACAGGTGGTATGTAAAAATTTACGTGTGTTGCCAAAATTCTTGCTATAATTTTATCAAACATGGTTTCACGATGACATGTCTTGTGTCATGTTTACAGTTTTCATGATCTGAAATAGTTTGTTTTCATAAATGGAGTCAATCATTGTGTGTACCTCACAGAGCCAGAGGGGATGTCTGCCCCAGAGGTGGTTACAGTAAACAGCAGCACAGCACGTGTCCTCTGGATCCCTCCTCTTCGACCCAATGGTGCAGTCACTGGTTACAACATCTATGTTAATGATCGCCTTCATGGCAATGTAGACAACAGCTCAGGGTCATACCTGCTGGGGGACCTACTGCCTTTTACTGTCTACAACATACAGGTACTCATACAAACAAGTGCAAATATGCAAAGAGAGACATCTACTGTAAACATATGCATCGTGTTTTTCTGTTGATGTGCTTTTTAGGTGGAGGTGTGCACAGTATATGCATGCGTACGGAGCAAGGTTACCAGAACTACTACTGTGGAGGACCTGCCTGCTGACTTGGCAACACCACATGCCCAAGTGATAAGTCCCAGGTAATTTACAAATGTACTGCCATTTTTTCATGATAGTAATTTTTTTTCTTTAACTTTCTTTGACAGCAAAACTTTTCTGGCACAACTTCACCTGCTTCCAAGGTGCATGGAGAGGATGAAAGAATTCACAAAGCAGGAACTCCAGCAACACTTGAGGGAAGATAAACAACTTTAATAATTGACCAACGCGTTTTGGTTCATCATGCCATGACCCTGATGAAGGCCACAAGCCGAAACGCATTGGTCAATTATTAAAGTTGTTCATCTTCCCTCAAGTGTTGCTGGAGTTCCTGCTTTGTTTAACTTTCTTGAAAAATTAAAAAAACATTGCTATTTTGTACTGTAAAACTAGATTTAGTGGACAAACTTTAAAGATTGCGATTAGTCTCTCAATTCTACCTTAAAATGAAAATAATCTACTACATTTTCCTCATTATAAAATTTGTTTAGATCATTGACATTTTATTTGTAGCCAGTTAATGGCATATGAAATGTTTGTTTCTCATGTGTGATGCAAACCACATTGTTGCAAATCTTGCACTTGCAGAAAAATGCTGATTTGTGGCTTATTTTTCTTCTAGGAAACTGAGCAAGTTATAACTCTGTATGTTGCTAAAAAGGTCTTTCCTCTGCCAGATGTCAAGAGATTAAAAAAAGGGGGGGAAATCAATAGTGTGAAGTGTATAAAGATACACACACCCTGACACGTAACTCAACTTTGTCAGGCATTAACCATGCATGAACGCGTGTGTATGTTTCAAAGTTTATGTGTGACTGTGTGGGTACAATTGTGTGAAAGGAGTGTGAAGGAGAGCATACCCCTGCCTATCGCTTTCATTTTGTTCTGGTTGCCCCCCTTCTCTCTCTGTCAGGGTGGTGAGATTAGATTGGTCCCATCCAGGCAGACCCAGTGGGATCATGCTGGGCTTTGAGGTTTTAAGACGTACCCTCAGATCATGTGCTGGTGGGTCAACAGGGATCACATCCGCCATGGGGGAGGAGTTAAATGGCACAGGTGGTTTAAGGTTTAGATGTTCCTACCTGCAGTGTCCGGCAAGTCATGGTGTGTGCAGCACATCCTGCTTCCATCCAGACATACAGGTGATTATGCTGCCATCATTTTCTACTCATAAAAATATCTATTCTTTTTTCCAACCATGTTTTGAAGAAGGTCAGGTTAAAACAGTTTTATTCATATTGACATTTGTTTAGGGTTTTTTTTTTCCAGTGTTCACTTTTTTCATCTTTTTTCTGCTATAATCGTCTCTCCCCTGCCCTTTCCACTTCAGTACTTTAGTCTCTTTTAACTAGAAGTTGCCATGAGTAAACATTAAAAAATTTGCTGTACAACAACAATGTGCAAAAGGAGATAGATGTCCAGGGTCTTGGCTGCTGATCTGAAGGGGAGAATGCATAATCCCTCAGGATAGTATGGTCGTCACCACAGAGACCAATAGGGAAGTGCGAACACTTCCTTTTCCATACACCCACTTTTATAAGGGATTCAGAATCAACCTCTCAGTGATTAATTTCTCTAAACAGATTAACTTGTCATCTGCATTGACTTCCATCCTTATGTCATTGAATGCCAGCCAAGTTGGCACAGTGAATGCCTGCTATACATTTCTCCCCACATTACCCAGGGGCAGAAACAGTATCAACAACATATTTACAAGTACACCCACTTATGTACTGCAGGAGAATATGCTGAGATTTAGCACATGCAACATATGTGCTTAAAGAGAAGGGCTTTATTTTACAAATGTGTACACAACACACACACACACACAGGCTGACAGAGGCCTCTCTGCACAGCTAGTCATGTGAGCAATATAAAGGAGTATGGATACATACTGTATTCGTCCTTGTTTAATAGAACCACATAAGTTATTTCCTTAATGTAGTCCCGAGTCCCAAGTAAGAAAAACAAAATGTCAGTGGGTTTTTTATATAAACAAGGAGTGATGGAAAACGTGGAGTTTCTGACTTGATTATGTGAATATAATAATAGAAAGTGCTAACTTGTGCACCATGAGCTCCCAGTCAGGATTGAGCTCCCAAAAAGTACCACTGTACCTTTTAGTCAGTCTAGAATTCATAAAGTTACAGATGTTATATGTTGAAAAGGTTATTTAGAGTCATGGCGTATTTGAAGAAACCCTGAAACTGTTAATTTTGGCATGAGTATTTCATTACAATCATCCTAAAATAAATATCCCCCGCCAAAAAGTTTTAATGGCCTCCTATTTGACTTGCAGTGCCACAGTCAATAATCTCAACTTTAAGTATTTGTTTGAGTTGATTTTATTTACATATCATCTTATACGTTTTTTTCAATTGCGTATTAAACAGGTTTGCTGCAGTGGAGTAATTTACACAAAGAAGCCACATCATCACTGCTGTGAGGACAGCTATTTGAGTTTGAATAACTCCTCCAACCCAGTCTGCTGCAATGGCAAACTAGTCCCATCTCTTCCTGACCATCAGTGCTGTGGAGGATATTATGTCCATGTGAAAACCAGTGAGTTCCAAATTACTTTATGTAGTGTGTTTCCACTAACCTCAAATCTATTGTGTTCTGCTTTCATGGGGTTTGCTCTTCTTCGTGTTGCTCAAGTGTTTACTTCATTTGTCCTTGTCTTTGTAGATGAATACTGCTGTCCTGACCACTCGCAGGGCCGGGTCTCTGTGGGGCTGGGTGACAGCTGCTGTGGGGGGGTTCCTTACTCAGTGACAGGCGGCCAGCTCTGCTGTAGTGGGACCCTTCATGATGGCTATGGGGTCCAATGCTGTGGAGGCCAAATCGTGGATAAAACACTGGTGTGCTGTGGTGATGCTGAGAGGGGTGCAGTGCATAAATATGCTCCAGGTGAGTAAAGAAACACATGGGTCAAAATGTAAGCTAGCATTAGCTGTTGTTTGAGTGTTTTTTTTCCCAGTGTTGAAGACACGGTTGTTTAAGTCTGACAGCCTGATGAGTTGTCGTCGTATCAAATTTTGTCTGGAGACAAAGTAAAGGCCCTTTTAAAAGAAAACTAGTTGCTGTGGTGTAAGAAGGATTTTGTCAAAGTGAAGTTGGTGGTTATGACTTAACGTCTACCTAGGGAAAAAGCGACAGGAGAGTTGAGCAGAAGAAAAAGGTTGAGAGATAGACACATGGTGCAGGAACGTAGGGTCGTTTCCCTTTCTTTCTCTCCCGCAGTGTCCCAAAGCACCCGGATACCATGGCACAGATGGGACTGTGCGCGTGTGTCGGTGTGTTGGTGTGTGTAAATGTGTGTGCCATTAGACATCTTTGTCATGGCAGATGATGATGAAACACACTCAGGATGGCACCGTTGAGGGCACTGCCAAGCACACAGCAGGAGAAATACACACTCATTCTCTCTCATACGCACACACTTTTACACATTTAGACGTTTTTCAGGCGCCCCCCATACACACACACAGAGTCAACAGGGTGCTCTCGGCAGGGTTTGCTTGAGTGTTGAGTGCCAGAGAAAAACACGTGGACTCTATTCATCACACATAAACAATGGCCCCATATGGGCTGGCCTATAGTACTCTGTTAGCCTATCCATACACACACTCACACACAAAAGCTCTACTTACGCAGAAATATATAAATTGCTGATTAAAAAAATTAATAGAAAAGAGTTATTTTTCTTTCTTGGCTGTTCTTTTTTTTTTATTTTTACCCCCAACCTGTAGTTTTTATTGATTGTCAGTAAGACTCTTTTGGAAAGTTGTTAAGTGTTAACTTTCTTCCTAGTAATCCTTTGTAATTTAACATATATTATTATATTCCACCTCATCATGCCATTGCCCATTTTGTCTCATCTTTCTTTTCTTCTCCTCCACTGGATCCTCTGTTATCTCTTCCAGCTGAGCAGGCTATATGGTCATCCTTCATTTGAGGAGGCCTCCCAAGGAGTGCATATGCTCCCTACCTCTTCTTCCTCTCCATCTTCTCTTATTTCTCATCTCCTCTCCAACTCTGTCATCTTGTTTTACTCAACTCGTTTCCCCAAACTCTTCTGCTTCATCCTCTGGTCTCTTGCTCTTCCTTTTTATTCTCTTACCACGTTTTCTTCTAACTTTTCCTCCTCTCTCCCCTCCCTTCCTTTATGTGCCCCCTTCCCATCCACTCATCAGTCATTAGCGTTAGCTTCCCCATTGAGAACATATGGTATGATGGATCGTAGGGCTAGCGGCGCTAGCAAGGCTAAGGGCCATTTGCCGGGTGCATTGCGCTGTCGGGGAGCCCTGGGGCCAGCTATGCAACCTCGACCCCACACGTCTGTTTCAAGACAGTCACACACAACATGCGCACAGCAACACTATTATAGGATAGGCTACTTAACCTTGGCACCACACACTCTCATTTCTCTTTCTCATTGAGTGCAAGGTTTGCTATTTTTAATGATGCAGAGAGACAAATTAATGTGTAAAAGACAGAGAAATGGAAAGACGGAATCAGAGAAACTAACAACATCAGAATATATGCAGGTCACTTTTTTAAAGTGAGTGAGAAACAAAAAGTAACTAACTCTATATTGTATAACATTTTGGTATAAACACTTGCATTGAATGAAAAAATGTCAAATTAAACAACTGATGCAGAAAGAAATGTAAGAGAAGGAGAAAGTATTAAAGAATAAAAAATACTGAGTTAAATGCAAACACACAAAAAAGATCGGAAGTGAGTAATAGAGAAAGTACAAGGAAAAACCCCCCAGAGGAGTGGTGAAGAGCTAGATGGAGCAGATTAAAGGAGGAGTGAAGGGTATCCCATTGTGCCCAGCTGATAGACTAGGTTAGGCTGATGTGATTATGGGGTCCCTGAAGTGCGATCTATCACACATTACCGTCCACACTGTCAACAACCATACACACACACTGCAGGGGAACAGCAATGCCAGGAGACAGCCGTCTGGCAACGGATACGTGTACCGGCTTGTGTGCACATGTGCACACGTAGATAAACACACAAGCATTCAAACACAAACACAGCAACAATCAAGCATCAGTACACACACACCTGTATAAAAACTTGCATGTGATGACACACAGAGTTGCATGTGCTTGCACATTCATCCAAAAATATACACATGGACACATGTGCTTTGGGCTGGACTATTTGATTTAAAATGGGAAAGCTCCCAGTGTAAATCAAATGAAATTGAAGTGGGTCAGAAACTTACCTCATCCAACCCTTCTCAAACACAAGAAATCAACACAACAACACACATCAGTGAGCAGGGTTCAGTCTTTCTTTCTGGTTGTCCTGCAGTAAAAGATTTGGCATCAGTCTTACTTTCATTTTCTGAATTGTCTTCCACTCATTTCCGCTTGGGTATCATTATTTATTATTTCAGTGGCTCATACTGAAATGTTTTAAAGCTGCAGTGACTTGCATGTGTTTTTGTTTACTTGTTTGTTTGTTTGTTTGTTTGTTTGTTTGTTTGTTTGTTTGTTTTCCAACTCAAGCTCCTCTCTAGTGTTACTATCAAATTATTATATACTAATATTCTTTTTCCAGCTTATGACTATGATAATAATAGCACATCTGGAATGTATTCACAATACTTGACATTCCGTATTTTGTCATAATCCACCCTTATTTCTAAAAACATCAAATTAATTTTGACCTCATAATTCTTCACACAATACCCCATATTGACAAAGTGAAAAAAGTTTGCTTAAAATTATTGCAAATGTATTAAAAAAATTAAAAAAATATATATATATTGTAGTTTCTCCCATTTCCAGAACTCATCAGTAGGGATAGGTATCGTTTAGGTTTTATCCGATACCAGTACCAAACCGGTACTTTTGAAACGGTGCCGGTGCTTAAACGGTGCTCGAAACGGTGCTTAAAGAATGAAGAACACAAAATTGGTCCAAAAACCTCTCATGTTCAGCTGTTTTTTTTTGTAAAAAGATAACAATGTTAGCCTTTTCTGCAGCTATAGGGGATTTATGGCATCACTCTTGGCTGGAAGCAGTGCTTAAACAATGGAAAAAACACAAACTTTGTCCAAAAACCTCTCATGTTTAGCTGTTTCCCTCTTTTTCTTTGGTCATTTCAGCCTTTTTGGCCAGGGTGAAGGGAGTATCTGCCATCAAACAAGAAGACAGCCGCATGTAACTACGACAGTGTTTGCTAGTTCACCTTACATGCATTAATTTAATAACGTGGTTAGTGTACTCAACGTAAATTACACACGAACAATATTAAGCTACTCACACAGAGAAGAACGGCTGCTGCTGCCATCATCATCCTTCATCATTTCTGCTACACTGGCAGGGCTAGGGGCCAGGACTCTAATCTTCGGGTTTTTGGGGGATGTTGCTAACTCCGGGTCCGATAACAGGCAGCACACCCGCAGTAGATGTGCTCGGTGTGAGGTCTCGCAGCAAGCTATCAAATACGGCACATTTTTCGGTTTTTAACAAAATGCTATACGTTGCCAGGTGTTTCATCAGATTCCAGGTGTTACCTCCTTTGCACAGTATCGCGTTAAAGCACTTGTTGCAGGCTGCTGAGTTTTTGCTGTGAAGTACAGCCAGACTTTGACCGCTTCACCTTGGGCATTTTTAATCTGTAGCTCTGCTCTAAAAGAACGTACATACCTGGACCCGCTTACTATCCTCAGAAACGTAAAATGATTGGCTAGAATCCAAAGTGTATGACGTCTCAGAAAAAAAAAGCACCGAAATAAAGCACCGAAATAAAGCACCGAAATGTGCGCTGCTTTTCGGTCTGATTACTACCGTTTATGTCAGAACCAGTGCCCATCCCTACTGATCAGTTGGGATGGGGAGCATCAGTGCATGGACATTTTTAGACCTCTCTAGAGATGTTCAGTTGGGTTCAAGTCTTTGTGCTGGCTGGGCCACTAAATTGTCCCAAAGCCACTCCTTGGCTATGTGCTTAGGGTCTTTGTCCTGTTGGAAGATGAACTCTTTCCCCAGTCCAAGGTCCAGACTCCTCTAGATCAGGTCATAGCAAGAATGACTCACAATACATTGCTACAGTCTCCTAGCTCCTGCTGACAAAAAACCTCCCCACAGCATGATGCTGCCACCATCATGTTTCACTGTAGGGATGATACTAGCCAGGTGATGAGTGGTACCTGGTTTCCTATTTATTACATCAGACCAGAAAATGTTGTTTCTTGTGGTCTTGGAGTCCTTTTGGAAAACTCCATGTGGGCTGTCATGTGCCTTTTACTGAGGAGTGGCTTCCATTGACCATTCTACCATAGAGGCCTGATTGGTTGAGTGCTGCAGAAAAGGTTGTCCTATTGGAAGGTTCTTTTAACCTCCTAGGACCTGGATGTGGACATCACATTTTGGGCTGTCTAGACCAAAATACTACATTTGCCTCTACAAGGGCCTGATATCCACTTACGAGGACATTATACTGCCACTGCTCTATTGAAATTTTAAACAAATATCCTCATATGTGGATCTCATTTTTCTCAGAAACAAAAATTAGGTGAAAAAAAATCTGGTAATTCTTTGTTTTTACATTCATTATGTGCCAATCAGCCCAAATGTCAAAGAGAAATTAAAAATGCATGCCATGGAAGAGTTCGGGTCTTAAGAGGTTAAAGTGACCATCGTGTTTTTAGTCACCTCCCCGACTAAGGCCCTTCTACCCTAATTTTCCAGATTTGCCTGGAGGCCAGCTCAAGGAAAAGTCCTGTTGGGATGATGGAGCCCACTGTGCTCATTGAGACCTTCAATTCTGCAGAATATTTTTCGTACCCTTGCCCAGATCTGTGTCCCTGTCTCAAAGGTCCACAGACAATTACAGTACTTGGACTTTATGGGTTGGTTTGTACTCTGACATGCACTGTTAGCTATGGGACGTTAGACTGGTGTGTGGCTTTCCAAATCATGTCTAGTCAACTGAATTTACCACAGGTGGATTCCAGTCAAGGTCTAGAAATATCTGACTGAGCATCTGTGGAAATGAATGGGCTTGAGCTGAGCTGAGTATAAATGCAAAGGCTGTGAATACATATGTACGTTTTATCTTAGTTTTTTAATTTTAATACGTTTTCAAGAATTTCAAGCAAACTTGTTTCACTTTGTTCTTTTGGTGTATTGTGTATAGAATGTTTTGGTGAAAAATAAGTTTAACCCTATTTGGAATAAGGCTGTAACATGACAAAAAAACAAGTGAAGTGCTGTGAATACTCTCTGGATTCAATGTACATTAGTTTTGTGGTGGGAATGTTTCTTGTGGTTGAGAAGATCCAGTCTGTCACCAATGTGGATCCACTGGAGCTTATTGTCCGTCTTGTTTTGTTTTTTTTTGTTTGTTTTTTATCTATCTGTTCAAATAACACTTACAGTATACACCTACAGTATATACCATCAGTAACAGCCAGCCTAATTTCTACTCTGGGCAATTTTGTAGTTTGATGTATTATTGTGATGGGCCATAATCCTTTCCTCAGTGTCCTGAGTTGTTACACAATAACACAAAGTCTCTGTGCTAAATCCTTCTCTTCCAAATCTGCTGGTTTGTTTAAACAGCTTCCATTTCACTTTCAAGTAGATTAAACACTGTTTGTTTTTGGACAAGAGAGCCTCAGTTTTCCCACAGTATTTCCTCCTGTGCTGCAGGTTCGAGACCAACTTTTAAGCTTTGCTCCTCTTTTCTTCTTTTCCTGAGTTTGTATGTAAGATGTTTAGCTAAGACTTAGGTGAGATTAGATGGAGTTTAAAGGAACTGAGTTTGGCGTCTTTGGCCTCCCGTTGGTTCCTGACTCTCCTTAAGTCCCATGCCTCACTGGGCTCTATCATTTAACCTTTATACTTTTTCATTATCATGTCCAGATCTGCCCTTCAACCCCATCAAATCCATCTCTCACTGTGGGTGCTACCATAAATGCCCTCCCCACTTCAATTTTTCTGCAAGTGAGTGAATCTTAAAAAATGTGTGCATTTCTTTAACTCCTTCTCTTACTCCCTCCCTCTGTCCCAGCCCAGCAGGCCCCATCCAGACGTTCAAGGACAAATCTGAATATCCCTTTTCACCGTTTAAGTGTTAAAAGCCTGCCGGTGCCGGGGTGTTATCTTAACGCGCCTTGCCGTGCCATCATCAGAGCGCGTGATGAAAATGGCTGTGATGATGCTAAAAGAAAAAAAGAGGAGGGGGAGAAAAAGTAATAATCAAATATGTTTTTCAAGGGCACAGTGACCATTTGCTGGAGGGAAATTATCCCAGTAGTTAAGCTAGCTCACTCTGAGCCTGGTGGAGTTGTGAGAGTGGATTCGTTTGTGTGTGTAAGTGTGTGCAAATGTGCAAGGTGTATTACTTCAACTTAGTGCATGCATCCTTTCCTTCTTCTCTGTTGCTGAGTGTTTTTGTATCTGTGTGAACATGTGGTTGCTTTTTTACATATATCTTTATGCACAGAGGCATAGATTCTTTGCATGTCCTTTGATTGTTTATGCCAAGAGATTCTCATCACTTTCTCTGTGTGTATGTATTTCGGTTTGTGTATGTGTGTTTATCATTGCCAAAAGCCCCTCATCAATGATGGGTAGCAAATGGCCAACGGTAGTGCATTCCAAACAGCAGCGTCTGGCTGCTTTAGAAGATCGAGTACTCTCTGAACACAGGAAGACATTTCTCTCTCTGTTAATGTATTTATGATGATGGCTTTTCTATTAGGTTTACTTTAATGACTGGCAAGAATAAAACCAGAGGCTGTCAGGAACACAGCACACAGATGAGGTGTGTGTGCGTGCGTGTGTTTGTGTGATTGTGTCTATGTTGTATTTGCGTTATTATATTTTGTTTGTGTTACTCTTGTTGTTACATGTTTTGGATACATTAAAGTTGTAATTTAAAAGTATGCACACACATGCAGATTTACATTTACAGGAAGTGATTACTATTGTATGAAATTAAATATGCTTATCTGATACAAAGATGGACATCGTTGCATTTAAAATAGTTTTATATCAGTACCCTTGAATAACCTTGAACAAGTCCAATAGGCAAATTGGCATTTCCGAGTTTGCCCTGTAATGCACATCTACTAAAAATCTCAGATGAGTTTGAATCTCAGTCCAGGCCAGAGGTCAAGTTTCCTGAAAAGCTTGTGAATGCAATAACTTGAGAACAAGACGTTGTGTGATTTACAAAATGATACCATAGGTGCATGTACTAGAAGGCTGTGGAAAATGAGAATGTCTTTATATTTTTCCCATCCACTCTAAAGGGGGCTATTTTATGTATCATAAAGATCCTGAAAACTTTTTGGCCAGCAGATCGCATCCATTCAACACAGTGCTTGTGATTCCAGTAGATACACCAAGGGGTATTTCAGAAGCATCGCAGAAGGAGCTCTTCACTCTGTATCACCTAAAGTAGCACACATCAAGCTCCACAGAGCAAGTAAATAGTGCAGGAAGTCAAGCACAGGAATGGCATAACGACTCCTGAAGTCAGAGCTGGTGTATTCTTAGAATTGAAGTTGAGGAGAAAACTGGTGGATTAGTAGAAAGGCTTTGATATAATAAAAAAAAAAAGAAAAGTTAAAAAAAAAAAAAAAAGAAAGGTGGGTGGGTGGGTGGCAAAGAGGTGTAAGAGTAAGTAATTGAGTAATTCAAATCCATCAGGACTCTCTTGTGGGGTGTTTTCATATTCTCCGTGTACAGGTTTCCTCCAGATACTTCCTCCAGTTTCCTCTTATAGTCCAGAGTCATGCATGTTAGTTTAACTGGGGATTTTAAATTGACCAGTGGTGTCTAAGCAGAAGAAAACGGAGGAATGGATAGATATTAATTATCATTAGTTGTAATCAGTATGTACTTTAAACCATACAAACAAAAATTTTATATTTACTGATTCTGTCATGAAATTTGTTTTATTTTAGAAGATCTCACTGCATACAAAAAAGAAAATCTTGCTCATTTCATATCATTTAGTTGTTCTTTTTTGTGTTGTAAATCTGTTTAAGTCTTTTAGTTGTTGGTGTCTCCTAGTCCTCATCTCATTCTGTGTCCTTCTGACATATCGTTTAAGCACACATGAACAGCTGCTTCCTGTGTTTCAGTCTTTAGTGAATCCCTGTTGGGTTTTGAAATTTTAACTACTAGCAATCCATTCATTTGAGCTTAGCACTCACACAAACACTTAAAGCGTTTATATGCAAAGATGCATGTACAAGCACACGCCCAGCTGGTAATATTGCTGAGATTAGAAAAAAAGAAAAGAAAGATGTCGGAAAGGCAAGAGGACATCCCGTCAGCTGGGAAAAGAGTATGTGTGTGTGTGTGGATTTGATTATGTGTACGCTTGCTGCCTCAACATCCAGATGTGTGCGTTCCAGGGGAATACTGTGCACTGTGTGAGAAAGTCAATTCACAGTGATTTCATCTCTTGACATGGCATATAGTTTGGCCTCTATGGAGCAGAAAGTACACACACACACGTTTTTTTGTATTTCAAGTTGAAAGAGTTGCTCTTTCTTTGACTGTGATCAGCACAGAGCTGAAAGAGAACGTTTTCATAGGGCTCTGTGCAGTTCTGTGAAAAACTAAGTTCACCCCACAATTCACTAGCCTGCACTTTCAGCGGTATTAACATGAATTTAACGGTTTCTTTATGACTAAATCAGTGTTTCACATCATTCTGGACGAATTTTGGCCCACCCTTCTTTATGATGGTGCTTCAGTTAATTGACATTTGCAGGCATTTTTTAATGCAGAGATCACTTAAGGTCCCGCCACAGTATTTTGAATCAGGTTCAGGTCTGGACTTGGGCTGCGCCATTGCAAGCACTTGATTCTTTAACCCTTCTAATTTATACTTGGTGCTGTGCTTGGGATCATTGTCCTGTTGAATGACCCATCCAGGTTTTAGGCGTCAGTCAGATGGTCGCAGATTTTACTATAGAATACTTTGGTATACAAAGGAGTTCGACTCAGTGACTGAACGGTGTCTACGTCATACGGCTGAAAAACAAGCCCACCCGATCACCCCTCCATTACCATGTTTGGCAGCTAGTAAGGTGCTTGTGTTGAATTACTGCATTTGTTTTTTGCCACTAATATTTGATTAAGTCTTATTACCCTGCATACAAGTGCAAAATTACCATTGTATTCGCTACCCTTCCATTTCTGTATATAAGCAAGAGAAAGTCTGACCGAAGAAACTGAAATAATAATGTCACAAAGGATTAGGCTGAGTCAAGTATGACTTTAAAAAATATTTGTAGCTTCCTAGTAAAGTCAGAAAAAACGAATTCTGCCTTTAGTGCGACCATCACCTAAAATTCAAGAAATAAAAAATTTCTAAAAGTATTTGTCTTTCTAACTATAAATGTGTTCAAATCAGCCACAAATATAAAACCATTGGAGTGAAGATCACCTATCATCTTGTGGTATTGCAGTTCTCTGCTAAGAAGGTTTTTTTTATTCATGCTATACATCTAAAACCTTCTCATGGCATCATGGGGAACAACCCAACAGCAGTAGCTGCCTCCCCAAAAGGACTGTTCGTTGCATTACGTCACAAAACTGCGAATGCTCACCTCGGACATCCCGGAAACCTTTGTGGTCAAGATTTTGGTTTTCTCAGGTTAAATCTACAAGAAAGATTATTCTACTCTTACTTTCATAATAGAATAAATCTCAAATCAAAGACATATTTTAAAATATTTCAGTGGTTTTCCTATTGTAGTTTCATGTAGCCAGTATGTATCTGTCATGATCTATAATTTTAAGTAGCACACGATTTTTTTTCTCCATGAAACCTGCTTCAGCTTAAGTGTGTGCTGTTGTGCATAAACACAAATATGTGTATGTGTACATTCGCTGTGCACTTTGTGCCAAACCCCTTGTAATATATTCAGGTATTTAAAAGTGTTTGGTTTGTTTAAAGTTGTAGAGGGGTTTTGGTCTCCTAGAGAGCTCGGATAACCCTAATCCACAACACACATTTTTATCAGTAGTTCATTGGCAGGACTAAATATTGACTTATCATTAAGTGGAATGACTGAAACCCTAATAATAATTCACGTTGTCTAAGCACCTTGTGTTGACGCGGCGCTCCCGACGCTATTAACGAATGTATGCAAATCCTGCGTAAATCTGAAGATTAGGGCTGAAGCATTCTGTGATGCAAGAGAGAAAACAAGAGGTGTGTGATAAAATGTTGTCTGCACATACACAGCCATGCAAAAAAAAAAAAAAAACACAACCCACACAGCTTATAGAGAGGAAGAGAAAATAGGGGTGTGCGTTTCAAATGTTAACACAAATGAACAGGGATGTCACACATACCCATACACAGATAACGCGTATAGAGACAGGGATTGAATTCCTGCTGAATGCATGATAATACAATAGTGAAGTTTAGCTGCAGAACAGTAAACAAGAGATTCAGACCTATGAACGGTGTGAATACAGAGAGAGTGATAGAGTAATAGTGCAAGGAAAATGGGGTAAGAGGAAGGCAGAGACAGGAGGAAGACATGGAGATGATAAAGAGAAAAGGTAGCAAGTTAAGGAAGTACATGCATGAGGACCAGAGAAATGTGAACATTCAGGGGAAACCAGCAGTTCGTGCAGGAGTTTGCTCACCTTTAGAGAGAAAAAGAAGGTAGATTATTAAAGGTAATATAAGATTAGACAGAATGTGGGGTCAGGAAAAGAAATTCATCAGTGATGATGAAGAAGATGTAAATCCTGAACTTCAGGTCACAACTGATAAACATGGCATTTCTTAGAGTAGGTGAAAGACTTATGTGTTTGAACAGAACCATGTTCGATGACGCAGAGAATGACGGTTCGATTGCTGCAGAGGAGCTATAAGTAAAGCAAATGATTGAAAACTGTGAGATGCAGAGGGCCTGGCGTCCGGATGGAAAGAAGGAGAAGAGGTGAGGATGCTGAGAGGACGACGGATGAGTAGAGAGAAGCTATTTTGGAAAAGTGTTGAGCTGTTTATTTGCGCGTCATTGAAGCTGAAGTAAGGCGCTGGGGGAATTGGCCACCAAGCCCCCGCTCCGCAACAGCTGCCGCTGCTAAGTGAGTTACTAGCCGTCAGACTGCTTTTATGTCACACAATCACATACACATGCGCTTTCCTGTCACATTGTGCCTGTGATGGATGCTTTGAGCATATAATGCACTGCAGCGGCGCAATGGAAAATATGTGCCATTCTGCACTTTTGGCCTTTAAGTGAACTGATTGCTTAAATTAACAGAATTTAATGTGCTGAAAGTGTAAATGCTGATTAGAGTGTTAAATAATAAGTTATTTATCACTCCACAACAAGCTGCATTCCCATTAAAGAGTGAAGCTGTGTTACAAAGCAATGACTTAGTGTTTAATGTGTGCTGTCAAATAAAATGGGCATCACAGCTGGGGGTAGATAGAGCTACAGATCAGCATGTCATCAACTGTTAGGATACATTTGCTAAATACCTCATAACATATAGATTATTTTCACAATAAACTAAATAACCAGTAAGACTGTGGCTTCTTCCGGTCTATCGCTCTGTAATTCAAAATTAGGCGCTTTTACTTTGGGAGCGCTCTCATTAAACTGTGATTAAAATCGGTCTATTTTTTTATCATTGCAGTTAGATCTTTTTCGTCAGCCTGGCCATCCTTTGCTCATTTGTATTTCTAATGCTCCTTCACAGCAGGGAGTTACTGACTCAGCATTATAGTGGGACGTTATTATAACCTTTAATTCATTGCAAAGCCAGAGCTTGCCAGTCTAAACTATCGTCTAAAGCTAATCCATCCAAGCAGCCAGGTTGACTGAATGGTTATCAGGGCCACTAGAAAAAAGGCAGAGTGGAAATTCACTCCGGTATCCTCAGCTGCTGTTAGGTTCGTCTCTCCTACATGCTGCTGTCGGGTTTGCCCTCCTCTCCGTGACCTAACATTCATCAGATCCACGAAAGTGTCAGTAATTTTCAATTTGTATGATTTATGTATGCCAAGTCAAAACAAGTTGATTTAGTTGTTATAGTATCAAAAGATGGCGGTTTTGGAGGAACCCCATGAGCTTAGGGGTTAGACAGCAACCAAGATTCTCCACCTCTCCCTCGGACTGTCATCTTTTTATCATTGCTGTCTAACAAAGACCATAGAGAACCCTTATCAGTGCTCATTGGTGTCTTTTCTAAGTAAAACAAAAATTTTGGGCTTCCTAATTATGCTTCAACATTGGAATACAAACATCTTGTTAAGAAATATTAGGAGAGTTTTCAATGTACCATTAGTCTTTAAATATCCCAACTATTCTTTAACAAGCATAAGCTATTTTTATTGGATCATTTCTTGCTCCACTAGGAATTTCTCCCTTGAATCTCCGTGTACTGCCAAAGTTTTAATTTGTCTGTCATCGAAACCAACTCACGTTATTTCAGTTTGAAATGTGAAGTGCCGGAGATTGTGAAGAAACATACTTGAAATTTGATATTCAGCTGCAAAACATTTACAGGTAAATGGAGTGATAGCATGCATTTTAAATGTCACCTTGCTGCTGAAGGTGAAGTGGTGGCAGACAGACATCACCTATCACTGTCAGAAATGGCAGCTCTCAGAAAAACGCACTTCCTTTCCCGTTGCAGTCTTTAGACAGCATAGCCTGAATATTACTGCTCAGAGAGGAGAAATAGTATGCAGGGGAGGAGGGGATGGAGGAAAGAGGAAGAGGATACGTGGATAAGAGTTGATAAGAAGAGAGGCACAATAATATTCAGAGCAGCCTAAATACTCTTTCTGTTCATATCGGAAAACATAGATTAAGGAGTGAAGGAAAGGGGAGTTTAGAAAAGGAGGAAGGACGAGGACTGAGGCAGTAAGAAAGGTTACAGAGGGAAGAGGATGACAGAAAAGATGAAAAAACTAAGAAGCCCGAATAGTATTACAGAATATCCTTTTTAGTGTAGAGTGATAGATGACCAGGAAAAGAAAATGTGTTTTATGTTATAGAAAAACAGAAAAGCTGATTTTAGACATCAGACATCACAGCAAAGCTGTTATATAGAAAGATAAAGAGAAATATCCAATAAATCACAGAGACGATGCCAGGAGGCCAGCTGAATCCTGGGAGTGTGGGAAGACCTTTGATGGATTTGTATGTTTCTTAAACAGCTGTTCAGACTTAAGAAATGTGGGAATGTCGTTTTATTAAAAATAAATAAATTAATAATTATCACACCATATATATTTTCAGTACCTAAATTTGCACAGCACACTGTAGTGTGAAGTGGATCCAAGATAAATCATTTCCTGGTATGTTAAGATCAGAATGAAAGTGGAACAAAATAATGGCATGATGCATATTCTCTCTTGCTTCAGGTTTCATCTGCTGTGGTCACGAGTATGTAAGCTCTTCAACAACTCTTTGCTGTGTGGGCAATGAGGGATATCCCACAATGCACCCTGCTGGCAATGCCACAGTGACACTCCGCTGCTGTGGTTCAAAGGTCATACATCAGGATCAGGAATGCTGCAGTGGGATTGGCTTTGACCCCCGACGACATGTGTGTGCAGACAGACCCACGCCTGGTCTGGTAATAGAGGTGTGTGATTACGTGAGACAATGTGTTTTTAGTGTGTGTTTTCTTGTTTTCCACGTCATTAACCTTAGACGGGGAAATCTGAAGCACACTGATCATTCAGTCAACCAGTATTTGGCAGCTGTGACCATTTCTTTCTACATCTGTATTACAGATAGCAAAATAAAGGAAAAACCTGATCTGGTTGAATGGTTTAAGTTCACTTTCCCCTTAGAAGGAAGAGTGTAAAACAGGTTCTGAGTGATCACCTTTATTAAAGATGAAGCATTTATATGTCGATCTTTAGCCACAGGTAATCACTGAATGATTGGATAAGTATGAAATAGTTGACAATCACATGCTGACACAAGATGTCAGTTCTTTTAAAAACCGCTGCAGTTCGATTGTCAAGTATTTAAGGTGTGATATTGCGAGCTAGAAAAAATGGCAGGTGGACTTCTGTAGGTTGCCTCCTTTTAAGCTCTTAAAACTACCATGACCTTGTTGACTGAGAACTGAAAGGTTTCAGGTGTTTAGCATCTTCAAGTAGTGTTTCTTCTGAAAGTTTATTAGTGGACGAGAAATTGTAGGATCACATGTAGAAAATAATGTCATAAATAAACAAAAACGTTAAATATTGATCTTATATTATCTGAAAATTGTAGGTGTCACATTTACAAACTGACCTACCCAAAAATAGAAATGGAAATGGAGAGGATAAGACTGCTACACATTAGATGCCCCAATTAAGCATTTGCTAAAAGCCTTGCAGATTGGCTGAAATTACATGAAGGAGCTGATCATCTCCAGCAGCCCAGTGGACATTAGACAGAATTTCTGGGGTTTTTTGTCTATCAAACTTGCTCTCATTGTCGCATCAGGAGTTGGGGACTGGCCCATCCTCCATTTATCAACTGAGGTCCTGTGGCGTTTGTGTGTTCCTAAGCCAGCATGAGATGGCACATGCATGCACACATACACACACGCAAGCAGTGACAAAGGGTAGGAACTCTCATTAGCTCTAATGATGTCATTAAGAGCCATGTATGCAACACAGACACACACACGCTGTATATAGTGATTTTCTCCTTCAGAATATAACAGCAAATAAGAGGATCGTAAGCTTTCATGAGGTACGTTTCTGTTCTAGTTCACTTAAACAAAGTTTTCTTTTCTCTTCTCCTTCATTCATTCTGTCTGTCTCTCCTTTTTCTCTGTGCAGCACCAGTGTTTGCAGGGCGCTGTGTGTCCTGTGGCTGCAGCATCTACAGCTTACTGCGGCTCCTGTGGCCTTGATCCATCTATGACTGCGTGCACATGGGTCCTGTCTGCGCACACACACCCTGAGACACAATCCACAACATACTCACCGTTCATCAGCATCACGCAGGAAGCTCTCACTGCGGACCTGTCTGCACATACAAACAGAAGTAATGACAGTTACAAAATGTTTGACTCACGCAGTCACGCACACACTGACAACAAGCAGCTGAAGGGAAGCATGTGCCCATCGCATGAGGAGGTAGTGTACAGTGGAGATGCCACCGTATATACATTTACAGGTAACTGATGAGCATGTATGTATGTGTCTTTTTATTAGCAATTTAAAAGTTCCTGGGTATGTGCCAGGTTAGTGTCTAGAGCAAGGGTGTTAAACATACAGCCCGGGGATCAGACTAGGCCTGGCGAAGACTCCAATCTGGCCCACTAACCAGTTTTAGTTAATGCAACAACATAAATTTAGGAATTGTTTTGATTGTATTTTTATGTTTTTATAGCTTTTCCTCTTGAAAAATTATTGTTTCATAATTACAGGACTACCAATTTTGTGATGACAAATTTGTTTCATTTTGCTTCTTCTTTAGAGTCCCTGGTCCAGAGTATCTAATGTCTGTTTTACAGAGGGTTTTTTTTGTTAACTGTTGAAGTTTTACCAGCTTTTGGTTTTCTTGTCACATCCTGATTATCACTTAGAGTCCCCCGAGAGCAGCAGTGCCCAGCCTTCTACCTTTCTACCTTTAAAACCCACCTTCCAGCCAAATGGCTGGTAGGCTTTTAGCTAGGCTTTAGCTTCAGCCAAGTGGAAGCTAAATTGTCTAGTCATTCATATGTAAATTAGGTTGTTATCTGGGAATTCTGGAGGGGAGTGGGGGTGTGTGAATGAGGGGGTGGGGGAGCTGCTAAAAGCTGTGAACTTCCTTTTGTGTTCGTCTTGATGCATTCTCAATCATCCAGGGAAATAAATCTCCAAAAGTCACCAACTTGGAGTGCTTCAGTTTGCCATCTTAGGGAGAAATCAACACACATGGGTGTATTTCATTTGTTGCTGAGATTTATTGATAAAAACAGTACAAAAAACCAACCATTTGTACACATATTTACAAATAATAATAAAAAGTGAGTGAGTACATTTCAACATTTTCAGCAATCACTCACAATCCTGGCACTGCCATGGTATCTGTAGTCTGCATTTACCACATGTGTATCTGTAGCAGTGAACACATCGCACAGTGGCATGATTGTTCTTGCATTTGTGTTTGACCTGACACATGGCTCTTTTTCCAGGGCTAGGTGTGGAGGGTTGTGTCCAAAGCAACTGTTCTTTTCTTGCCTTCTTCCCAGCTACATGAGAGTGAGCCAACTCTCATCTGGTCCATCACATCTACGCCACACTTTGTTTTGTTGTAAAGGGTGACAGTGTTTGGCTTCCTTTTGGTAGTGTTGGGAAGCTGGGAAGAAGGCAAGAAAAGAACAGTTGCTTTGGACACAACCCTCCACACCTAGCCCTGGAAAAAGAGCCATGTGTCAGGTCAAACACAAATGCAAGAACAATCATGCCACTGTGCGATGTGTTCACTGCTACAGATACACATGTGGTAAATGCAGACTACAGATACCATGGCAGTGCCAGGATTGTGAGTGATTGCTGAAAATGTTGAAATGTACTCACTCACTTTTTATTATTATTTGTAAATATGTGTGCAAATGGTTGGTTTTTTGTACTGTTTTTATCAATAAATCTCAGCAACAAAGGAAATACACCCATGTGTGTTGATTTCTCCCTAAGATGGCAAACTGAAACACTCCAAGTTTCCTTGTGGCTCAGGAAACTAACCACTCCAAGTTGGTGACTTTTGGAGATTTATTTCCCTGGATGATTGAGAATGCATCAAGACGAACACAAAAGGAAGTTCACAGCTTTTAGCAGCTCCCCCACCCCCTCATTCACACACCCCCACTCCCCTCCAGAATTCTCAGGTAACAACCTAATTTACATATGAATGACTAGACAATTTAGCTTCCACTTGGCTGAAGCTAAAGCCTAGCTAAACACCTACCAGCCATTTGGCTGGAAGGCGGGTTTTAAAGGTAGAAAAGCCAAATGGCTGCTCTCGGGGGCTCTAAGTTTATGCGTCTGATTATACCTTAAACATGTATGTAGTTTTTTATTTGTAGCTAAAGTTATAGCTCCATGTGAGTCACTGTCACGGCGAGTGAGGTGAGCCGTGTGGAAAATAGAGGAGGATCCAAATGCAGGCAGTCGTGAAGGTGTGAAGGTGGTTTATTGAACATGAAAGTAAATACAAACGGCAAATGGAGCTAGAACTAAACTATACTGGGATAAACTAAACTACAGAACACAAACCTTAATGAGAATGACCAGAGGAGAATGATGATGGACAGCAGGGAGAACACACGGGTGAGACATAGTAGATACACAGATGAGGCAGGGTGGAATACACAGACGGACCAGCAACAACAATGACGGAAGACATGACTTAAATACACAGAGAACCACAGGGGAATTACACACAGGTGGTGGACACAGCTGGGAATAATCAACAAGACGAGACAAAGGTAAAACTGAACACACTCACATGAGACCCAGACCTTCACAATAAAACAGGAAATGAGAACACCACACCAAGACGCAGACCTGACACTGAGAGACAGACAGGAAATGACATATGAAACTAAACCCACATCGTAAACCCAGATAAACAGAAACATGGAACTCTAATAATAGAAATCATAATCATCACCAAGACACGACAAGAGAACAAGAACACAATCCCTGATGCAAACTAAAATCAAAACACAATAAACTCAAAATACTGGGTCCAACGGACCCAGAACCGTGACAGTACCCCCCCTCAAAGGGCTGGCTCCCGACAGCCCCAAACAAAAAGCACAAGCACCAAGCCAGGGCGGGCGGAGGGGGCCCAGGAAGGAGGGCCCGAAACACAAAAAACCAGGAGCACGAGAGTCCAGAACCAAAACACGACTGTTCACTAGTCCATAACACAGTCAGGGGGCCGACCATGCACACAGCAATGGCGGCGACGGGCAAACAGTTCTGGGGACCGACCGTGCACACGGCAACGGCGGCGACGGGCAAACAGTTCTGGAGGCTGACCACTTGGAAGGTAGTGGCGGCCACCGAGCAGGTCCGGAGGACGGCCGCGATGCCAGCGGCGGCGACGAACTCTTTCCGGAGGCCGTCCCCGAAGGCCATGATGCCATCTTAGAGGCCCGGAAAACGGCCGGCAGAGGCGAGGCAGAACGGGTCGAGCTGGCTCCGACGGCGGTGTGGCAACCGCAGGATCAGACGAGGCGGGACCAGACGAAGGCGGAGCCGAGGCCGGACCAGACGAGACTGAAGACACGGAGGCCGGACCAGACGAAGGCGGAGCCGAGGCCGGACCAGACGAGACTGAAGACACGGAGGCCGGACCAGACGAAGCTGAAGACACGGAGGCCGGACCAGACGAAGCTGAAGACACGGAGGCCGGACCAGGCGAGACTGAGGTTGAAGCGGAGGCCGGTCCAGGTGAGACTGAGGTTGAAGCGGAGGCCGGACCAGGCGAGACTGAGGTTGAAGCGGAGGCCGGACCAGGCGTGGATGACGGCGACGAGACAGAAGCGGAGGCTGGACCAGGCGTGGATGACGGCAGCGGGACGGCTGCGGAACCTGACGGCAGCGGGACGGCTGCGGAACCTGACGGCAGCGACGCTGCAGGAGGTGATGTGGAGATGTGCTGGCTGGGTCCTCCAGGACCGTCAGCAGGTGTGAGGATGTGCTGGCTGGGTCCTCCAGGACCCTCAGCTAACGAGGCGTGGTGCTGGGTGGGCTCCTCGGGCCCTCCAGCAGACGACACTTGAGGCTGGCTGGGTTCTCCTAAACCCCCAGCAGAAGACACTTGAGGCTGGCTGGGTTCTCCTAAACCCCCAGCAGACGAAACATGAGGCTGGACGGGCTCCTCAGGCCCTCCAGCAGACGAAGCATGGGGCTGGCTGGGTTCTCCCGAACCCCCAGCAGACGAAACATGAGGCTGGACGGGCTCCTCGGGCCCTCCAGCTGAGATTGACGGCTGAATGGGTCCCTCTGGTCCTCCAGCAGAGGACAGGGGTAGAGGGGCGGACTCACTGGAGCTCTCAGCAGGGGATGACGGCTGAGACTGCGCAGTAAAGTCCTCTAATGAAGCCACTGGTGCTGGCATCTCGACCTCTAGGGGTCCAGAGGTGGCTGGTGACTGGCACCCAGCCTCTGGGGAGGCCCTAGAGGGAGCAACTGCCTCTGAAATGGCCAGCTTAAGTGAACCAGCTAAAGTTTGTATGAAGTGTGTTCCCTGCTTGTGATGAGGCTTCGAGGATGATGGCTGGGTTAATGAGTGGGCAGACAGCTGAACTGGTGGCAACAGAGCTATAGGCAGTGAAGCGGCTACAGACTGAACTGAGGGCAGCTGGGCTACAGACTGAACTGAGGGCAGCTGGGCTACAGACTGAACTGAGGGCAGCTGGGCTACAGACTGAACTGAGGGCAGCTGGGCTACAGACTGAACTGAGGGCAGCTGGGCTACAGACTGAACTGAGGGCAGCTGGGCTACAGACTGAACTGAGGGCAGCTGGGCTACAGACTGAGGTGAAAGTAAGGATGGAACAATATGGTCAGAAAAACCAGTTTCAGAAAGGTTTATAGCTTTCCCTGAAGGAACTGACAGAGACAAGAAAGCTTCCCTGACACTTAAATTCCCTATGTTCGTAGTGCTAGGCTCAGCTACTCCGGGCATGGGAACAACAGCGTGAACATAGTCATTAGCACGAAAAGTCGGCTCAACAAAGGCAGTCTTAGGAGCAATGGTCATGGGTGAGACGGAGAAATCCTTATCATGTTTAGAGGAGACACAAAAAAATAGCTCCAGAAGAAATAGACCTAGCATCTGGGTAAAAAGGAACAAAAAGAGTGTCTGCTTCACCCACCACAGCCGACTGTTTTGACATCCTGAAGTCCGGCTGTGGGGTGCCGCGCCGGTGACGCGAACGTCGCTTCCTCCCTGCCGACTGCACCGGCGGGCCGGGCAAAACCTCCGGCGGGCCGGGCAAAACCTCCGGCGGGCCGGGCAAAACCTCCGGCGGGCCGGGCAAAACCTCCGGCAGGAGAAGCTGACGTGACTGTTCCGGGGCGGCCGTAGTCCGCTGCTGCTGGACAAAGTCTGTGGATTCCCGAGCTCGCACCACCCCCCGGGCTTTATGCAAGTTGCAGATTAAGCCTGAAACTCCCTTAAGCTGGCAGAGGTAGGGATTTCCTTCCAGGATTGCCTCGATGGCTTTTAACCCCACCACTCTTGCCCTTGCGTTGGTGGTGTGGGTTACCCAGTCCATCAGGCGTCGGATGCGTGCGAGGTCGCTCTCTCCAGACAAAGCTGCTGGATCCATCTTGTGGCTGGTCCGTACTGTCACGGCGAGTGAGGTGAGCCGTGTGGAAAATAGAGGAGGATCCAAATGCAGGCAGTCGTGAAGGTGTGAAGGTGGTTTATTGAACATGAAAGTAAATACAAACGGCAAATGGAGCTAGAACTAAACTATACTGGGATAAACTAAACTACAGAACACAAACCTTAATGAGAACGACCAGAGGAGAATGATGATGGACAGCAGGGAGAACACACGGGTGAGACATAGTAGATACACAGATGAGGCAGGGTGGAATACACAGACGGACCAGCAACAACAATGACGGAAGACATGACTTAAATACACAGAGAACCACAGGGGAATTACACACAGGTGGTGGACACAGCTGGGAATAATCAACAAGACGAGACAAAGGTAAAACTGAACACACTCACATGAGACCCAGACCTTCACAATAAAACAGGAAATGAGAACACCACACCAAGACGCAGACCTGACACTGAGAGACAGACAGGAAATGACATATGAAACTAAACCCACATCGTAAACCCAGATAAACAGAAACATGGAACTCTAATAATAGAAATCATAATCATCACCAAGACACGACAAGAGAACAAGAACACAATCCCTGATGCAAACTAAAATCAAAACACAATAAACTCAAAATACTGGGTCCAACGGACCCAGAACCGTGACAGTCAGTAAGCAATCTGAACAGCCAGGAAGATTATACCTACTTTTTTTAAGACAAATCTGTAGATGGCCAAGTACCAAGTCAAGTTGCATAAGTTAACTCATTCACTGCCAGCCATTGGCAGTGAATGAGTTAAACCCATTGACTCATTCACTGCAATTGACGGCTATAGACGTCAATGGCAGTGAATGAGTTAAAAGACACAATCAGTTTTGCCACTTGATGAAATTTGATTGTGGTCCAAATATAAGATGACAAATGAATGCATAAAGTCAGCCACATCGCCCTCTAGTTCCCTAGAAATTTAAGTTAACTAGTCTTTAGTATCAGTACTTTTCTATAGGCTTAATGTGTTTTAGTTATAAACATCAAGTATTTGCAGCCCTGCATTGAAATTATTACTTTTCTTCCACTTCAGTTCTCTAAGTCACAATGAAGAATAAGTAAAACGTTACAGCCATCTGTAAAACATGGCGTTCACAGAAACTGCAAGCCTGCAGAAGCCAGTTCTGCATTTACTCTAAATGTGTCAGCCGCTACAATCAAAGGGCTTTACAGACAGATGCCCTTCTGCACACACTCCCTCTGTCACACACACGCACCAAGACAGCTGCTGCAGTGCACGCTAATAGCTCTAACATGGTAACTCTGTCTGCGCTGTACACTTGCGTGTTATTAAAACTTAGAGATGGGCGTTTAAATGCCATTTTCACATTCTCCACTATTTATCAGCCCAAAGGGAGCAGGAACGTGTTTGTGTTTGTGGGCGTGTGTGTCGTGATTTTCAGTCTGTCCACACATTATTTATCTGGGTAGTTATGTCTGTTAAATCAAGACTAATTGTGGTTGTGGATATGTGTGTGTGTGGGTGGTTGTGTCCTCATAAATGATATGTGTTTTTGCATCCAGTTAGTTACTATTTTAGTGTGGCTCTGGAGTGTAGCTCTGCGTATGTGTTTTCATTACTTTGTCTGTGTATGTGTGCATGTGGCATGGGGTGGTTAGGATAAGAGTTTCTAGGCGATGCTGTGACACCATCTGGGCAGAGGCACATAAAGCTGTCGCCACCCACCATACACCAGATGTTTCTCAAGCACACACACGCATGCACACACGCATTCATGCGCAGAGTATCATGCTATACTTCTCTGGGAGAAAAAAAGAAAGAAGTTAGATCACGCCCAGATAGCTCCACATGTGAAGTGGGTGACATAAGTGTAAGCTGTATTATCCACAAGAGCTTTGTATTAACTTAGCTTTTCAATATCTTACAATCAAACACAGAAAAACAGATTGTATTATATTTCTAGGCAAACCTCACTGCTGTTTTTTTCATCTGTACATTTTTTTCTATTTTAATTATTCCAGAAGTACAGACAAGAATCCCAGACTGGTAGTTTACAAGAGACCATTTACACTCCTAAAAGTAATGCACAAATGTGTGCAAGTACAACTATATGTATAAATACTACTGTGCCTGTACCTTTGCAATAGGGTTGTAATAACCTGTCTGTCATAGTGCTTCGTGGCCTGACATTCACACTGGTGATAGTGCTTATATATAGCCAGGGAGCTGCTCCTGACTGTTGTTTGCACTTACGCACCGAACGACAGTTGAGTTTGCTTGGAGTCCGTGGTTGGGGTGCTCGAGAGTGCTCCATCGCTTGGAGTGAAGTGGAGATCTGGGGCACTGCCTCTGGATTGGCAGACTATGGTGGTGATTATCTTTAAGAAGGTTGACCGCAGGGTGTGGATCACATTTTTCAGCCTGACCGGGATTTGTCCATTAGTTGAACCTTGGATTCTAGAGGAACAATGCACTTTTTGTACTGGTCATGGACCAATTAACCAGCTCTTTAGCCTTTCAGGAATATTAGAACTTGCTTGGGAGCTTCCCCATCCAGTCTACACATGTTTTGTGGACTTGGAGAAGGCATTCAACCGCATCCCTCAGGGTTGCCTGTGGGAAGGAGTGCTGCAGGAGTATGGGGTGTCTGGCCCATTGTTAACAGCCATTCAATCCCTGTACAATTAAAATGAAAGTTTAGTCCGCATTGATGCCACTAAGTCAGACCCATTTCTAGTGGGAGTTGGACTCTGCCAGGCCTGCTCTTTGTCACCGATTCTCTTCATAATCATCATGGACAGAATTTCTACGTGTAATCATCTGCTGTAAAGCTTCTGACCTCAAAATCTCATCTCTGAAAATTAGCACCTCCAAGTCTGAGGTCCTCAGACAGGAAAGGGTGGAGTGCCCACTCTGGTTCAGGGATGATCTGCTGCCCCAAATAGAATAATTTCTAATCGTCTTTTTCACAAGAGAGGAAAGAGGAAAGAGGGGCGAAAGAGATTGACAGAAAGATGTGGGGTGTGGCTGGAGCAGTTATTTGGACATGAGAGCTGAACATGAAAGCAAAGGTGTCAGTCTACATTCCTACCTTCAACTGTGGTCACAAGCTTTGGGTAATAACTGAAAGAACAAAATAGTAGAAACAAGCAGAAGAGTGGCCGGCCTCTTCCTTAGAGATAGGGTGATGAGTGCAGTCCTTCGAGAGAGGCTACTTCTCCACATCGAAAGGAGCCAGTTGAGGTGGTTCGGCCATCTAACTATAATGCCTCCTTTACATGTCCTTCCTTGGTTGGCCTAGGAATGCCTCGGTGTCCCCCAGACAAGCTTCAGGAGGTGGCCGAGGAGAGGGAGCTCTTGGTTTCTGTGCTTAGGCTGCTGCCCGCACGACCATGGGGTGGAGAAGCATTCACTTTTTATTTTATAATAGAGATGCACTTTGAGACTTTTAAGTAAAATGGAGAGGTGAGGGGTTTATATGGAATTAATAAACTTTTAATAATGCATTTTTGTCTTTCCCTTGCCCCCTTACTGTCCTCCCGTTTTTTTGACACTTACTGGGAAATAGACAATGACCTGGAGCCTTTTACCACCTATGAGTACAGAGTGAGAGGCTGGAACAGCTTTGGTCGAGGCTCCAGCAATGTTACAACAGTGACGACTACTGAGGACAAACCATGGGGAGTGGCAACACCCCGCTGGAGCCGCCTAGGTGAAAGAGATGATATTATCCAGTTGCAATGGCAAGCACCTGCCCGGAGTAATGGTTTGTATATGTGCATGGATATTACTACTTTAGGTTAGATCCAGTGATTAAAAGTCTTTCTCTGTGTTTGGAGTTCAGCTTGAGTAATTAAATTAATGCAGAGGCAGAAAAATCTAACAGTGGTTACCCAATTATCTTTAAAACTTCACCAGGGGAGATTACCCACTATGCTATACTGCGTGATGGACAAGAGCGTTACCGTGGGGATGAAAACAGCTTTACTGACGTTGGTGGGATCAGGCCTTTCCAGGAATACAGTTACCAGCTGAGGGTCTGTAACCGGGCTGGTTGCACTGATAGTACACAGGTAAGAATTTGTGTGGTTTGATGTCTTGTGATGGTTTAGAGTCGCTACATTTCAACATCACATGTTTCATCATAGCAAAATAAATATAATTTTGAGCCAAAAAAAGGAATGTGCCTTTGATTTAACAGGAAATACTCTCTATTCTGTTGTCTGTTCCAACTCAGTGCTATTTTTCTCTTCTACCAACTTTTCATGTAAAATTTTCTTACTTTCACACAGCAGCACACATACACACACTTTCTAAAACCATACTCTATTGTAGCACCCCATTTCAAAATGACATTATTCCACTGTATGATTATCTAATGGCTACTCTAAAAATGGCCTTAGCTTCACTGAACTAAGTACCACTTTACACTGTAGTTAAGTTCACTTCTTTAATTTTGCTTGAACACTTAAAGGTTTGTAAAAAATGATGAAAGTTAATTTTAGAGAGAGCATTACTTCTTCTTGAGAGAAAGTAGAAATGTAAATGAATGTTGTCAATGTCTGATCACGAACATACATTGCACTTGCAATTGATGGAATAAAATTACCTTAGTGTCAGGCAGGTTTATTCTTGTCCTTGTCACCTGTCTGAATACAAATATGCATTTTTGTATTTTCTCTTAAGAAAATTGTGTATTTACATTTAAACCCTTAACTTCACTTAGGGTTAATTTTTAAAAACTAGCTAAAAGCAATGGCCTGCAGTTGACTACTCTTCTGACTTGATGTTTGACCAGTGAATATCTTTTTACCGTCTCATTAAACCCACGTCAGATGCTGATTTGCAATCATTGTTTACATCATGAAGGTGGTGCAGTCCACAGTTGTTCTGCCAAGCGATATTTTACTAGCCCTGTCTGACCTTTGTTGTTATGAAATTATATTGTATGATGTTTCTACACTGCTTGAACTCTGTTCTGTTCTGCTGCAGGAACAAGCTGTTATTTAGCCATGTTTCCGCTCTCCCCCTGAATGCAAGGCTCTGGATTTGCTGAGCCTACCTGATGGTTCTGATAGTACCCATAATACCTTCACACAACTCCCCCTCCCTGCTATCTCGCTGGCTGTGAGCTGATATCACCACAACAATTAATTTCTCTGGCTTAGTGACGATGAAAGCTCATATTAAAAAATGTCTTTCTGGGTTTTTTAAAGTTAATTTAGCATCTCATTATTGTGACAAGCACATCCTTACATAAAGAGAAATCCTATGGCTGTGCTGCTGCAGGCGTGGATTGAGCGGAGCGGCTAAGATCAAGGAAAAATTGGCTAAATTGTTTGTGAGGGATTGATGGCATATCAATCCCTATTTGTGATATACTGATTTATTTAAGTACATCATAAATTAATTTCTTTGAAAAATAAGACTGGAAAAGGACAAGAGGAATGGTAAATGGTAACAGAGAGATACATGGGATACATAACGTATGGTTATATATGGCAATTATGTTACTGTTGCAAGCATTTCCTGCTGTCTGTAAACAGACTAAAACACATTGTAGTTTGTTAATACTAATGCAACACCATTCACCTCCTACTAAGGACTGATGTTTTTTAATTCACTGGTTCATTTGTTGGCTCTTGTATCCTTACAGAACTTAACAAATAATAGTTGGCATATTGATGATTAATCTGCTAACTGTAAATAGCCAGTAAAGATTTATGGTAATTAAAATTTTTAAAGCCAGAGCAGTTCCTGTCAAACCCTATCAAACAGTGGCTACACAACACAAGACTGCAGACTTTGACTGTGAACCATTAGATTTGTCCTTTTTGTCCTACTGACAAAAATAAACATATTACATAAATATACAATTTCAGTTTCTGCCTGGTGTCTCGTTTGCACTTTTGCAAGCATGCTTTCAGTTCTCTTTGTCTTTCTGTTTGTCAGCACGATTAAACTTGGTGGCAAGGTTGAGCTGAGACAGAAGAAGTCCAGATCTTAAAGAGAAAGACTTTTTAATTGTAGGTTTAGTTCTGGGCCATGAAATAGGACATTGGCCTTGGAGGATGATGATAATGCTAAACTGCCACCATGCATCTTACAGTGATGTGATTTAGTTTTTTCTTCTTTTCTATATTTATCTTACTTACATGGGTGGAGAAGGTTAGGATAGCTAGGATAAATAAAATAATCATTTAAAAAAGTGCATTTTGTATTTACTAGGGTTATCTTTTTCTAATAAAAATTTTTAAAAAATAAAATAAAATTAGGAATGCTGAAACACTATTTATAGTACTTTTCCTGTCTGTGAGTTATGTAGGCTTAAATCACAAATAATAAATTATTGTTTTAAAACAAAATTTTTATACCAGTAAAATCTAAATGTCTGCATGATATTGGATTGTTCTCCTGTAAAAGTATAAAAAAGTAAACCACAAAAATTAAACAAAATAAGTAACTTTAGCGTCACACTGAAGATGTGAGATGTTTTACATGTAGTTAAATGTAGAAAACCTTTACAGATTAATCACTTTTGCTTTCATGCTTCCTTTCCGTAACCACTAAGATAATTAATTCTCACAGTTTACACCTAAGAGCTCAAATTCTTACTGGGGACTGTAGTGCAAATCTGTAGACAGTATCAGTGATGTATAAAATGTACCTTATGTTAGCACTGCTTTAGCTTCGGAGCCAGTTTAAATCTTAACAAGCAAAAGGTCGCTGGTTTGGTTTCAGTTGAAAACACTTGAAACTCTGCCAGTTCAAAAACCTTCATAGCGACCTGCTGTAGCGACCCCTAATAAGAAGTTTTATAAATTCCTTTTATAAAACTTTTTAAACTCATTGGATCATCCTGCATGAAAGCTACTAAGAACCCTTTATACATACAAGTACCATCAGACTACAAGCCCAGTCTTCCATGCTCTCTTTGTCTAACTCTCTTCCTCACACACACACATACATATGTTCACACAAACAAGCGCGCACACACTCGCGGCAGAGGGTAGGAAGGGAGTGAGTTGGATTAGTTTGTACACCAGTGAAAATTGGCCAAACAGTCCCAATTATGGGATAACTTGAGCTAACCTAATATACCACTGCAATTACCTGGCATCAGCCTCCTCACATACACACAAACACACACAGGCACAGACAAAGAAACACAGGCACTCAGGAACGCACACCTGCTGTGACAACAGAAGGTCCTGATCTAATATGGTTGGTCACTTAGAAAGGGAGGAAGAGCGATTGGTCCCTCTCTGTCTTCAAATCCTTTTGTCCTGTTCTTGCTGCTATTTGTCTCCTGTCATTTCCTTGATCTTAACATTGTAGTCCTCAGTTTCTCCCAGCTGTTGTCTCTGCTTTCTTATCCTTACTCTTTCTCACCATCTCATTTTCCTGAGGCTCACAAGTTTCTACTTTTTAATATGAAAAAAGATGGGATGAATGACAAATATTCTTTTCATTTAGCCAAGTAGGTTTATTGCATAATCTGTAATCTCTGCTTCTTTGTATACCCTACACTGTTGATCAGTCATGTTGGGACATATTTTGACTGTATGTGAAGAATTAAACCATTAGTTATTAGCTGATAATTTAGCTTCTTGTTGGCTTTTTGATGTAATTTTATGTATTTGAATTTGTAAAGAGTGACACAAAAACTAACTTCTGAAACCAGATATCATTTATCCACTATCTGGATATTCGTTTCAAATGGGAACGCCCCCTAATGCTAAGTCAAAAGACAAGCCAGTTGTTTGATCTATCACTCCTTTCAGTGAACTATAAAAAATACAAATCAGTGATTATAAGCCAGATGTAATTAATAAGAAAAACTAGCATCACGGGTCACTTAGCTGCTTCCTGAAGGGATCCCACATTATCCATCTGTCTCATCAAGTCTGAGTGCTAATTTTTGTTTGCCAGTAAAGATATGTGACATTCACGGATTAAGTTTTCATTTTTTTTACATTCAAGGAAAATATTGGCAAACACTTGACTGAAGCACACTCTGACTGATACTACACCTCCCCTGCATCCTCCTTCTTCTCTGCTTACTTTGCTGTTTTGTTCTGCCTCTGTCTGTTTACATGTGTACACCTGCATGCACCTGTGTGTGTTTATCTGTGTGCACGCACTTGTGTGTCTCTTTAGTTGTAGTTGCTGTGCTCTAATTGCATAGCACTGTGTGGGACAGGTGGTGGAAGTGCTAGTGACAGTCTATTAAGGCAGGATATCCCTGTTGCCATTAGCAGCAGATTGCCCTGTGATTCTGTGGTCTCCGCATTCACTCAGCGTTCACATGAGCTCACAGATACTACACTACGAATGTACAATACAATGGTCACTCTTATTACTGTACTAAGAAGCAGTAATTTTTTAACTTGGCCTATTAACAGATTGTTTAGTGATTTGTTTTAGTATGGTAGCAGTGATCAGTAGTAAGACATTTTGCACATCCTTTATAATTATTGCATTTCCTACACATTGCATTGCTTGAACAGCTTCCAGTCGGATCCTCTGTCCTACTGGAACGCTAAAGGAAATGATTGGGGGAGTAAAGGCTCAGGATGGAAGCAATACTCTGGTGCTGCTGTAGTTCACTTAGTCAAGCAGGCAGCCCATATGCTGAAAGGCTGCAGGAGTCTGGGTTTGATTCTGCCCTGGGTCTGCCCCTCGTTTCCTCCCTACTTTTGTGTTTGCTCTCTGCTGTCTGTCCTCTCGAATAAAATCCAAGATCCAAAAAGAATTTGAGTTATATTCTAAAGGGAGATTTCTCTGGAAACAAGTTCATGTTCAAGTACAGTAGTAACATTTTATTTTTTAAGTCTTTCTGTCAAAATTATTCAGTTTCACTATATAAATTATATTATTTTATTGTACATGAGTTCATACCAGTAACAGTTCGCAGGAATCACTGCTCTTCCTACAGTATTGTTCAGATTTGAATGAAACCTAGTTGGGTCTTCAGTCAAACTGTGCTCAAGGTCAAGTTCACATTTGTCACTGGGGTCAGTAACCTGTAAATTGTGATGGATCTTGAACTGGATGACCTACTATGTCATTGATATTCTGGTTATTTTCTATAATGCAAGTTATGAATAATTTCTTTTTTGCAGTTTCATTTACAACACAGTAATTTGTGTCTGTCTATAAACATGCTAGTTTTCTTCATTTTTTCTTTATTTTTTTATTAAGTTGCTTGCTTAATGCATTTGTATATTAAAGATCTTCCTCTGTTATTAAAAGACTAGGAATCTTAGAAACAGGACCCTTTTTTGGTTGAAGTTGAAGTAAAATATTTCAAAATTGTTTTATATTTCAGCAACTTTTTCAGTTTTTCTTTCTTTGTGTTTTCTCTGGCTGTTTTTGTTTGTATGTTTCTGAACCTGTGTTTATGTGACGTGCATGTGTGTGTTTTTAGGTGGTGGCAGTAACAGTCCAGGGCGTCCCAGAGGACGTGCAACCTCCCGTGGTAACAGCTGTAAGCCCCTCCTCCCTCCACGTGAACTGGTCTGAACCTACTTTTCAAAATGGAAAAATACAGCGGTACCACCTGAACCAGACTGGTGTTGGAACTATATTCACGCACATCGATGGACCCAGAAATTTCACAGTGACTGGTAGGACATGGCGTATCCTTCTCCTCACTTTTCCTTACTTGTTCATACTCTCTTCCTGTTTTTTTTTCTTGTTACAGTCTTAATTGTACTTTCCTTTTTCTTCAGCTTTGTCCTCCATTGTCACGCTTCTTGTCCCTTCTTCTCTGTCGTGTGTTATTTTGCGTACCGGTTTGTAGAAGCTGTGTAATGACTGAATTTACACCTGATTGCTGCCACATGCTCTCTGTCCTAATGGCCTACACAAACAGAAACATACTGGCATGTATGCACATAAAAGAAAGAAAAATACACGATACATAGAAGCACAATCAAACACAACATGGTTAGAAAGATCACAACACAAGCTGAGGGTCACGTAATTTCACAGTTGAGAGAACAAGTGAATCCACAAACAATCAGATAAATCTACCAAAAGATTGACTCAATGGAAAAAGTCTCAAAAGGGAAAAACAGACATGTTGACTTACCTTCATACTACAGATTTGCACATGAATATGATGGTGTCAGGGCTGGGCGATGTGTGAGTCTTGTTTTATCTACTCCAAGGGGGAGCAGTGTTGTTGGCCTCCTGCCATGAGTTACAACACACATATACACACACACGCAAAATCAAACATCTGTATAAAACACTGTAAAGAAAACATTTACTGTCTCTTATAAAACAGATTATATTAGTGACAAAGGAAAATACAAATCGAATATCATCACTGTGGGTGTAGTAAAGTGTATTTTGGGACTGAAATAGCACTATCTGAAAAATGTTGAGTCTTTCAAAGCTGATTGCATTACCCCCTTTTAAATTTTTATGTATAGGAGTCAAGTGATGACATCTTTTGAAGCTGAATTTCTGTGGCATTTTCTCTTCACAGTTCTCTACTGTGCTCTGTGTTGGATTCAGACCAAGCATCAGCTTTGCCAGTAGCCAATAGACTATTCCCATGGTGCCTGTGGTTGGCTTGTATGGTCAGGAGTTGTGTGCATGTGTGTTTGTATGTGTAGGCACGAAGCAAAGCAAACAATGCCAAATAGAGATGGTAATGTGCTGTAATACTGTACCAGCCCCGTGTGCCAGTGTAAGCAACCAGCGTGTGTGTGTGTGAAATTCCCCTGTCCCCCAGTGAGACACTGGAAAACTTTCAGCCAAAATCACTACTGGGGCAGTCTTTTTCTCTCCTCCTTTATTCCTCTCTCTTTTTATCTCTGAACTTTGCAGCTCTCCTTTTGGAGCACATCCATTTTTTAGGAAGTCAGTGCAATTTACTGGAGTGTTTTTTTGTTTTGTTTTTTACAGCAGTTAGAAGATAAGATTAAAGATCTAAGAACTTTATTATTTGCAAAATAATCCTTATACACGACCACGAGTAGCTCAATAAATAGAAAATAGAGAATTACATGTAACTCAGTGGCTAGTACTTAGTGTGACCCTCATTTTCCCATCAAAAAACTGCCAGACTTCTTGAATAGATTTTACAAGAACCATTCCTCAGAGATTTTGGTGATTTAAGCTTTGTGACATGGCGCATGCTGAACAGCGTATACTGTGGTCCAAAAGGATGGATGTGGATGGAAATAGTTAACAGCAGTTCTCAGGTATGCTATGTCGCTTAAACTGTGCTCAGTTGGTATTAAGGGGCCCAAAATATCCTCCACAGTATTACACCATCAGCAGCAGCCTGAACACTTGATACAAGGCAGGCTTGATTTATGCTTTCATGTTTTCACCAGACCCCCACCAGACAACATCATCCTCTGTTGTCCAATTTTGAGTCCGTGTGAATTATAGTTTCCTGTCCTTAGCTGACAAGAGTGCCACCCGATGTGATCTTCTGCTGCTGTAGCCCACCTGCTTCAAGATTCAACATGTTGTGTGTTCAAAGATGCTCTTCTGCATACTTTGGCTGTGATGAGTGGTTGAGTTAGTGTTACCTTCCTGTTTGCTCTGTCTGACTATTCTCCTCCGACCTCTGGCATCAACACGACATTTTCACCCAGAGGACTGCCGCTGACTGGATATTTTCTCTTTTCGGATCATTCTCTGTAAAACCCTAGAGATGGTTGTGTGGGAAAATCCTAGAAATACTCAGATGAGCTAAAGTTATAACAGTAATTATTGCACATGAAAAAATAAAGTGGCCTGTTATAACGAGAAGGGGATATAACAGGGATAGTGAGATAAATGATATCCAGTGTTACAGATATCACTGACTCTTACAGAAGGAGGAGGAGCTGAACAAAGTGCTGGTCGCTGGTAGAAACAAACTCCTCCTTTCATATTACTCCACAGTGTGGTGTGCAGGGAATGAGATGTATTGTCTGTAATACTGAATAGTTTCCTCAGCATTGTCTCTCTGACATCTCCACCAAAAAATCTGAACAGAATCTAAACATTTTTCAGGCTACAAATAGCTTTAAAATAGTTTTCATGTATTTGTTCATATTTCAGGTTAACTTGTATATTTCATTTGGTATTATTATTATTATTATTATCTTTTTTATTATTATTATTCTTGTGTAAAGCTTTGAGTTTTGTTTTATTTTGTCCTTATTATCCTGTATGGACTAATCTTCAGCCAGTCATAAACAGACAGGCTTAAAATGTTTTACTTTGTAACTAAGCAAAAACTAATATAGAAAAAGCGAAACGGTGAGTTCAAGGAAGACTGAGGCAAAGATGTTCAACAGAAAAAAAAATTAACAGAAGACTGAAGAGAGAAAGGATCCGAGGAGTGACATGTTTTAAAAGGGAGTGAAGGAGAAACAGAGGAAGGAGTGAAACAGATAAAAAGATGGATGGGCGAATCTAAGTGTTTTCAGTGAAATATGAACAGAAATAATTGCTGTGCTATTCCCTCATCCTTAATGTTTAATACGCTATTATTCATCTTCTCTGCATCTCACCACTGTCAGACAGACACTTCAGGATCTTTGTCACACACACGCTCACTGAAACCACAGAAACTGCTTTTTTTTTTAGCTACAACACTTACGATTTTAAATCTTTTTTTATGCAGGATTGTAACTGGATCTGATGAATTCCTCAGACCAAAAATGGCCTCTCTTATTATTTTGGTATGAGAGGTGTACATTTATCAATGAAAGCTCAAATGAAAACTTCCATGTGAGCTTTTTTTAAAAAACAGTCAAGTTCAAATTCATTCCAGCTGCTTGTACCTGTTGCTTTTGAATTAAGATACAAAAATTCTGAGATGTATTTGTTGCCCAAAGCGTCACCCTTTTGGCTTAAAATACACATATATATATACATACATATATATCAGACATTTTAGGAATTTTTTGTTTGCTTGCAGAAAAATCTTCACCGTGATAAAGTGGAGCACTGAATAACAGCACCGTGAGTCTAATAAACCACTATGATGACAGAAATTAAAATTATAGAAAAAAAGCGACTTCCCCCATTTCTTGTTTATCCTTTTTTGCCACAGGAAAAGCAACAAACAGACTTGCATTAATGGCATCCAGAGCTGTTTTAAAAAGTGACACTTTATAGAGAGAATTAAGTACAACTGTACAAAGACACCCCATGTGAATCAATATTAAGTATTGCTATCATTAGCTCACAATGAATTATTGCCTGCAATTATATAGATTATGGCATTAATCATGTGTTTAATTGGTCTTTTGTAGGCTCGTTATTAATTCAGAACTGCAGGGAATAGAGTATGTTCTTTTATTTATTAATGCATTTTCCTCACAGTCCACTCTGTGACTGGTACGCGCTATAGGTACAAGTACGTAGACACCGAAGTACCTTTGTTTAAATGCCGAATATGTCTCAGAAGTCTCATTGTTATAGTATGCAGAAAGTGTTCGATCAAGCCATTTAGCAGCAACACACTATAACCTTCTCAAGAAGTTAAGAATAATTATATGAGGGAAATTGTGGAAAGATTCTTTTAGATACTGTTGATTTATTCAGATGCTGAGTGGCTCGATGCTGCTTCTCTGTTTTTCTTTTGTTGGTGTTTACTTAATAAAAGAAAGGCACAGTTAAGTAAAGTCAGAGTACTAATCAAAAGATAATCAAGCAAAATGAATGTATGTTTCAACATTCACTCTAAGCTATGTTAATTAATGCCAATAAAACTCCATGATGGATTGTGTGTGTGTGTGTGTGTGTGTGTGTGTGTGTGTGTGTGTGTGTGTGTGTGTGTGTGTGTGTGTGTGTGTGTGTGTGTGTGTGTGTGTGTGTGTGTGTGTGTGTGTGTGTGACAGAGAGAGTGAGAACCTGATCTCACTGTTCCATCCCAGACGGTCTCTGCATTAGGGAGCCACAGACAGGAAGTCAAATTCTTAATTATTTAGGAGAGGTGTTATCAAAGCTCTCTTCTCTCCCTCCTCTCTTTTGCGCTCTCTTTTCTTTCATTCTCTGCATCAACTCTTTTTTCTTTCCCATGATAATTTGTTTTTCTTTCCAGTCTCAAGTTTTGTTGTACCACCACGCTCTCTCTCTTTTTCTCTCTTTAAATTCCTTCTCAGCCGTCCTTGCATTTCTTTCTTCTGCGATTTTCCTGTTTGGTTTTTCCACTTTCTCTGCATCTACTCTTTCACTTTTCAATCCCCACCACCCCCGCTCTCTCAGTCTCTCTCTTTCTCTCTGTATCAGGTGACAGGCATGGTATTGCGGCCTGCGCCCATCATCCTATCATATTCTCTAATGCAAACAGAGAATGGCAACCTGTCAATAAAATGCCGTTTTCAATCAGTTATTTTTACTGCAACACACACACCCAACAGCAGTCTCACATTTGTGTCACTTGTTTGCTCTCTTTCACACGTCCAGTCTCTCTCCTTGACATTTTGCTCGAACACCAACTCTCTATCTTACTTCCAGCGTCTCTTAGTCTGCGTTTCCCTCAAACACAAACACCCAGTGTGTCCAACTCTTACGACGACAGGAACAACTCTTTGTCAGTGAGCCGCTGGCTTCTCGCATCCAGACCCCCTCCACCTGTTTTTCACTTCCTAGTGATCACTGCTATAATGATTGAAGCTTCCTCTGTCTTTCCATAATCAAGCACTCGAGCGCATGCATGGCTACACACACATGCATACAAGTATGCGCACACACCAGTATGCGCAGACATGGCATCGTTTCTCCAGCAGATCAACACTGCCCTCTTCAGGACCAGAGTTATAGCTAATTTAAAACATAGCAAGAAACATCAAAGGGGTTCTTCTTTAGGTTTAAATGTATGTGCACATGCAAATCTATGAAATGACAAGTGCATCTGCACTTATTTTTGCCTTATATAGAAAATGGAAGAAGGAACAAGAGAGTCAAGTGATGCTAGACTTTGTAATTGTTTACGTTCAAGGGTGGAATTGATTCATTCGTTTTCACAAGCACGTTCTCCGATCACTCCACACTCCTTCATGGCACGATAATAGGCTGTAATTAATAGGCAAAACTTGAGAATTCTGATGAACTTGTGAGACATTTTGTTACCTCTGAAGCCAACACCACGCCAACAGAAAGTTCTCTCCTCATGGTCTGCCGTAAATTGTTACAATTTTTAGCTCATGTAGGCAGACCGCATCTGTTTGTGTGTGAAAAAATGTAGCAAAAGGTTACCGGTTTTTTTCAGCGTTGCGACAAATGACATCATTGGCACCGTAGATATCATTTACTATGGTAGAGTGCACACATGCAGATACACACGCTTAGTTGCACAGTTAAATAGTGTAACAGAACCTTACGCTTCGGCCCTGGTTCTTTCGTATGGCTGGCAGATTTCCTTTATTTAACCCAAACACAGGGCAACATTGCGAGAACATTGGCACACAGACACATTGATTAGAGCTTGGGTTAAGCGTGGCAGGCTGCGAAGCATGTTAAGCAGGGTAAGTAGTAGAAAGAGACGTGAGGAAGACGCGGTGAAGGCTTCCACTGTGTGTGTGTGTGTGTGTGTGTGTGTGTGTGTGTGTGTGTGTGTGTGTGTGTGTGTGTGTGTGTGTGTGTGTGTGTTGGTGCACATTTTCTTTTCTGTATGTAGTCAACACTGGGTGGGTATTGTATTGTAATGCATACAGCAGCTGGGATACACAGTAAGGTTTCTCTTTCTTTCTCTCACCCTCCAAATATACACAGTTGGAGACAGATTTTGATTATCAACAAAATCACAACAAAAAGATGTTTATTTAAACATTATTTCTACTAAATTACAGATTTAATCTTTGTGTAGTTTAATTGTAATATCTGCATCATTAGTTTATAGAGTTGTCTTTGAACTTTCGTATTAATCATACACATATCGCTCCTTTTACTACAAGAAATTTTAAATCTTTCCATGGAAAAAGTTATGATTCGGTTATTTCTAACTCTAAATGCATTTGTAATATTGTAATAAATGGGATTACTAAATAAATTGTATAGATGTTTATTACTATAAAAACACTTTTAATGACAAATGATATTAAATCAATTCTTCCTCACCTAAAATAACGTGCAAATAAAGAATTCAGCACACTACATTATGCAGTCATCCTTTTGAAATAAAGTCATTTTAGTTCTTTCATTTTCCTTTGGATTTGATTTGCAAGCTGTTGTATGCTGTCAGCTAAGTGAATGACCATAAAACATCCAGTCAATCCCCAATGTCAACACTTAGGATTTGCATTCATCCTCACACTCGCACCTTACATCAGCAATCAGGCAGGAAATATATCTGAAGGAAAAACAGGTTTCCAAAGAGTAGGAAAAAGAACTTTGTTTAGGTACGTGGAGGATTTTTACATTTGCTTCTACTTTTTAAATCCTATTATAAAAGCTGATTTCCTGTGGTTGCAGCTAAAGGACCACTCAGTTGCGATGTGATTTCTTTTAGACTGCATAGCAGGTGCCTATAAATAAATCATGTCTGGACACAGTAGCCTAAACGCATACAGAGGTATCATAATTATCATAGATCAAAAGCTGATGACATTACAGCGTTGGGCCGGTCCTATCCCGTGTCAGTTCCGCGGCTTCCCATCTTTACGTTGTTTCATTATTGAGTTATGGCATGCATAATTTAACACCGACAGATATGGATCCATCCATTGAGAGAGTGTGGAAAGAACAGAGGGAGAGAGAGGGAGAAAAAACAGTCAGGAAGAAAATGAGTGATATCATCTGAGCAAGCATTCCCTTTTTTCTTTCCCTGTTCCATTCTCCCTGTTTTCCAGTTTACTGTTTCCCTTCTTACCCACTTTATCCCTCTCAGTTTATATTTGTGGATTTCATTTTTTGTTGCAAATGTGCAGTTTATTAAAATGGGAAAATGTTTAAAAATGTGGACATGGGTTTACTAAGGCATTGATTTTAGCACATGCTCACACATATCTGTGTGTTACAGGTTTGCAGCCATACACAGAGTATAGTTTTGTGCTTGTGGCCTGTACGTCTGTGGGATGTGGAGCCAGCTTACCATCCACAGGATGCACCCTGCAAGCCAAGCCTGCTGGTATACGCACACGCGTGTGCACACACACACACACACACACACACACACAAATCCTCTAGTATTTCAAATGTATTTTTCAAATGTATGTCTAATTTACAACCCAATGGTTGGATATTTTTTGTTGTTTGACACAGAACAATATCACAGCTTGTTATAATTTTAATAAATACTGAAATGAAGTATGTCTGACTTTTAGTATTTTTGTTTTTACAGTGTACCTTGTCTCTTTTTGATTTCTTCTTTACATCTATGCTCTTTTTTCTGCTCTGATTTCTGCATCTAATTAGTTGTCCCCTGTGCTTCCTCACTGTGCAGTATTTCGTAAACCCTTTAGCTTTTGGCTTTTTCATTGTATCAAGTGTGGACACTTTATATCGTTGAAGTTTGTTGTTGTTGTTTATTTGATTTTTTTTTTTTTATTTGATTCTTGATTCTTCTTGAAATGCATTGCACATCTCTTCTCTTAGATTTCCTGCTATTTCTTTTCTATTTAAATAGGATTTTTTTCTCTTTTCTGCACTTTTTAAGCTATTGTTTGTTGTACATTTGTCCAGTCTCCTTATTTCTTTTATTTGGAGCTACTATTTCTTGTTTTTTGGGCTCACATTTCCTTGCACTTATGCTTGTGTCTCATTCTTACGTAGTCTTTCATCATCTTAAATATACCAATCTTGGTAGTTGGACTGAATATATGGACAAAATATTTAAGCTGATAAAAAACTAGATTTTGAACCATCAGTGTTGCTCATTTTAAGTCGTGAAATTATAATTTGATCATATATATTGTGCATAGCATTTCAGTGCTTTACTTGTTAAACAAACAGTGCCCTTAGTTAACGAACAATAAGCTTTAATAAACAGCCTGGTTTCTCTACACAAAGTGATGCTATTTACTTTTTTGGAACAGAAGTAGGACTGCTGACTAATTATAGATGCAAATTAATTATTTAAGGAGGCTCTCATTTGTTCTTCTTTTCTTTTTTTATACTCCAGGTGTGTGGTCGAAGCGCAGACACCTAGTAATAAACACATCTGCAGTGGAGCTGTACTGGGATGAGCCATCCCAACCTAATGGACACATCTCCCAGTACAGGCTGAACAGAGACAGTCAAACTATTTTTACCGGAGACCACCGTGACCGGAATTTTACGGACACTGGACTCTTGCCAAATCGCAGGTAAAGAGGATGAACTCGCGCTCATTTATACATGCAGGAATATAAAAACGTGTGTCCATGTAGACGTCACACATACAAAAACACTTGACATGCAGCTTCACAATTAATCATCACCGCGTTTGTGTCTTTATACGTGGATCACCCTAATTTAAAAGCATTCCTATCGCCCAATCCACGCCTCTCTCAGGACTGCACTCTGCACATGTCTGTTTGTGTCATTTAATGAGCAAATATTTGACATGCCAATGACTGATGCAAACATTGCCACGCACACAAATTAAAATCACGAATCAGATCTGGCTTTTGCTTGCAGACAGCAGTGAAGCGTTGATTTTGTTTATCTGTTTATTTTCATTTAACCTTTATTAATCCATGTCTTTTTTCCAGTGCGGATGTTCTGTTTTAAATATGGGAACGATACCTTCCACTCCCTATTATTTTGACTCTCCTGTTTCTCCTCGAGCTTCTCTCTCCCAAGACAATTTCTCCTTACCCCAAATAGAATTCCTGGGATAACACCCTGCAGTACTCCAATCTCCTCTATGTGTGAGTGAAAGAGAAAGAAGAGCGAAAGAAGATAGCACTGTATGTGTGTGTGACGTTTAATTTTCCTTAATTCCAGATAGTCTGCCAGGAGGCATACCTGCTCCGACCCTTCGCTTCTCATCGCTTGTCTCGCTTCTGATTCCTTTCTCTTCCTTCTCACCCTCCCTCCCCTCCTATCCTTTCCTTCTTACCTCATTCCCTTCCTCTTCCCCTTCTTTTCCCAATTTAGCCCTGCGCCAAGAATTACACAGGGAGCACCGGCCCCATTATCCAGACAGACTTGTGTGTGCATGTGCAAGTGCGCACGCTCACATGACTTTGTGTGTGTGCGTGTGTACGTGCGTGAGACTGCTCAAAGTGGCCATTGATTATTTATGACAATGTTGATTAGCTGTCACTTTGCTTCAGCAGCCCAGGAAGTGTCTAAGATGACGAGAGAATTAACCTATTCCCTCTGGCTGGCCCCGCAGGACACACTCACACACACACACACACACACACACACACACACACACACACACACACACACACACACACACACACAGAACCAGATTCACAGCCAAACAGATGCAAATGCCTCACTGACCGATTACCTTCTCCACACACACACAATTTTACTTTTGATATCCCAAGGCGCTGTTTACATTTAAGTAAATATCTTCCAGTGATGAAGTGTTTAACTTCATTCTCCCACTGAAACCTTATGCCATCATAAAATTCTCCCTCTCCATCACTCTCAGTCTCTTCTTCACTCTCTTCCTCTCAGGATTTCTGTCCCTCTGTCTTTCTATCTCTCCTTGACATAGTCGGTGTGTCTCAGTGAGCCACATTTATTTATGTTTTGTGTGTGTGTGTGTGCATCTGTGAGAGTAACATATGAGTAGTTTTAATACCTTTTCCTGAGTGCGTTCTAACCCAGTGCAGAGGCACTAATGGCCTCCTGTTTAAAATGCTCTGTACAGGAACAATAACCCAACACCCGCTGCCTATTAACACATGTGTGCTAGAGTTTATAGCAAATTAAAGGCTTTTAATGCTAAATGGTGGCCCACTTACACAGCTAATGTAGGCTTTAGCACCAACCAGCCACACGCTCTTAAAAGGGAAATCTATCTTATGATGTCATTGTCAAAAGAAGTAGAGAGTGGGTCGCGAGCGGCAGCGAGACAAATGAAATCGAGAGAGCAAAGGTGTATAACAAATGTGAAGAACAGCACAATGATAGTTATTACAGATAAATAGAACCTTTAAAGTGTTGAAAACTAAACTTTGCTAGCCTTTCTTCTTTATAGAGTTTGTTGTTTATGTAGTTTAATCAATATATTTATTACAACTTTTAACCTTCATGTTTGTATTTTTTTGTTTTTTATTGATATTTATAATTTATTTATTATTTTTTTATCTTCCATTTCTGAATTGGCTTCATAGTGTAGTAGTTTAGCCAGTCACCCAAAACATCCCCTTGCATATCAAATCGAAATCGAGGCATCGAATGTAAAAAGCTGTGGTGACCTCTCGCAAATAAGAAATCGGCTAAAATAAGCTACTTCCTTCAAATATCTCTACTGTAACCAAACAAATACTTGTGGACTTAATAAAAAATATTTGCACATTTGACTTACTAGATGAAGATGAAGAAAATAATGCATGTGATGACAAATTTCCTGTTGGTCTGAACATACAGAGCACAGATTTTCTTATGAAGTTCATAATCTAGTAAGATGAAATCAATAGGCTTAACTCAAAAAAATAGTTGAGATGATATTATCAGGATAATTAAGGGCTGGTCATATTGCATATACATTAGTAGAGGTTTTCCATTTGTGACTAGAAACATTGGGGAGAAGAGTACTGAAACAAACTGCGATTCACTGTGATTTTCAGGATTTGGTATCCAGCAGTCCTTCTGGCTTTTCAACTTTCTTCTTCCTTCAGCCCAAAAGTATATTTTAACTTGTCTTGTGCTCCATATGGGTGTGGTAGTTCTTGCTAGAAAGAGGTATGACTCTGAGAAGAGAGAAGGCGTGGTAAAAGAGAGACTTTGCACTACTTGTGCAAATTTTTTTCGATTTTTGATGTGTCCGAGAAGCACATTATCAGATATCAGTCATCTCATCAATTGGTCTCTGCTTTAAACCAAGGTGTGAAGGAGGCCTTTATTACATGTTATAAGGCTTATAAGTCCTCTTAGCAAGCAGTGTTTTAATAAAAGTCTTACATTCTTCTGCTAATGCCTCCAGTTCTACCACATAAAAATGCTTCTCCTTAGACTGCACTTGCATGCTGTTTCCTGAGAATAAAACCTACACTTACGTTTGTCATATTAAAAGTAACAAATTGCCCCTGTGGTGTTAGGAGATTAGCGATATGCTCGGTTCATGAGTTGTGTTTGTTCGTGGCTCTTTGTTAATTTGTGCTGCTCTTAGTAGATTGCACTGGTCATTATTGAAATGAACAGGTTGCATTTGCTTTAATGTTAACAGCTTTGTACTGTTAGTAGATCATCCACAGAATTTTCCACTTCAATTGTGGCTTCACACTGATTTACTATGAGCAGAGATTTTGTTGTACATCAGTGAGACCATTGCGTTTGCACAGCTGGGCTGATTTTCATTATAAAAATGCAGGGCAGCTGAACTATCCAAAGTTTGTTCTGGCTGTAATTTTCTTCTACTGCACAACATGCACCGCATCGCTAAGTAGATGCAAATGAACAACCATGTAGTATGTTTTGTAGCATGTGAGTAAGACTTGAGTTGATTGGATGCTTATAAAGGACAAAAGATCACTGCCACAGATGGAAGAAAAGTACAAATAGAAATGTTGCAAAGTGGAAGTTGCTTAGTAGATAAATACACTTGAATACTTGATGTATGGGAATACATAAAGTAAACAAATTTCAGGTCATATACTGACAAATGCTAAGAAATGTTATGGTATATCAGCCTTACACTGTAATGTCTGTGTTGCTTTCTCCACACCCTTCTTTGCCCCACTTATCTATTTAGGTACTTGTATGAGCTGGAGGCTAGTACGGGGGGTGGGACTGGTGTGAGTGACAAATATGTTATACAAACACCAGTCTCATGCCCCTCTGGGATCCCACCTCCGCACAATGTGACAGTGTCAGGCCCCTACTCCATATCTCTTGCCTGGTCCCCTCCTGGTAAGTAGCAATCTGAATGAAAGGACACATGGATGGATGAAAGGCTGGATGGCCCTAAGTGATTTTCTGTAGAGTGTATTAAGTTATTTCACTCAGAATGGTGTCAAAGATTAGACATTTATTTTAAGTTCTAGTTGTTCTCTATCATTTGTATATTTAAATTTGCTCCTTGGAAATACTATTTATATTTTTTAGACATTCCAACTCAGAAACCATGCTTAGCTTGTTACAACTCGTGATTCTTTAGTGCAGTGAATTTAAGTGCTAGCTTTCTTTACAAGGGACATTAAAGGTATTGTTTCATGAAATCAGAAAAAGGGTGGCTCACACCCACAAAAAAGCTCTGAGTACTCACCTTCTGGCCTCTCAAGACCTGGGCACATACACAGGCATACATGAGCATACACATAGGGCTGAGTTTCATGCTTATGGGGCAGTGATTGTCTGCCCTAACCCATCTATCATTGACTATTACTCTCTCATTAGGCTGATTTCCTATCTCAGAAACCGCTTAAAGGGCCAACTAGCAAAGACACTTCACTTAGTAGTGTGTGTGGGTTTGTGTGTCTTTTGTTTTTGTATATTTTTGTCTGTGTTTATTTATGCAACTTTATACGTATTTCATTGTGTATGTGCATGCGTGAATGTGTGTGCGTGTGTGTGTTTGTGTGCACCATTGCAAGATATTTCCATAGGCAGGCCTATTCTATCGTCATTATGGGTTGATTTTAAAGGTGAGGAAATATCGGCTGGGTTCTCACGCTTGGTTAACTCCCTGAGCCCAGAGTCTGGAGTGTTTTCGTCTTGTGTGTGCATGGGTGTGTGTGCATACCTGAGTCTCTTGACAGTGTGTGTGTGTATGTGTCTGTGTACATGCACCTGTGTTCATGTCTTCAAATGCATACACTGACTGCCAAAGCACTGACTTATGGCTATTAAAAAGGCATTTACTCGAGGATCAATTTCTCCATCGCGGTGTTGGTGCCTGTATGTGCGTGCATGTGTGTGTGAGAAAATGTATTGAATGCAGGCTTTTAGCTGTATGGAAGAGAACATGCATGAATTGTATGTGTGTGTGTACACCGTGTGTGTTAAATACAAGATGATAATGCAAGTGATAGGTTTTGAATTAAACCTTTACGGCATTATCACGCCATTATCGCTCACACATAAACACCTCCACGCACATGTGTGTATTATGTGAAGGTGTCTTACCTCAAAGTGTGTCCATTTAAAAACCTGAATGTGCTGAAGTCAGAGATGTGTGTGCAAAGGTTTGTGTGTGCATATGTGAGTTGGGGGGTGAATAATTGAAGTCTTTCATTTGTCTGGTAATCAGTTCGTTCTCGAGATATCCAGAGTTCATGAATGTTGAATAACCCATCACAATACAGTTGGCCTGAATTATGGAAAAACCTCCTGTGAGAATATTAACAAAGTCCAGGGGCATGTGTGTATGGGCGTGTGAGTGTTATCTGTATGTATACATTTGTGTGTTTTTGTCTGGTTCTAAGGCCCACAGTGCTGGGATTGTAAAGCCAAAACTTCAGAAAAAATTGGGGAAAAAACAGCGAAAAAAGTTCTCAGAATATTTTTTTCTTCTTTTTTTCTTATAAATCTATCCCAGTAAATGACATAACCACCTAAAGGTTATCATATTGTTTCTCTTTGCACAGGTCAACTAAATAACAGCCAGTCTGTGAACTACAACATCCTGTTAAATCCAGGGAGTGAAGATGCAATAATACAGCATGCTGGACAAGACCTGCACCTCACTGTGACAGATCTAAAGCCTTTCACTATTTACTACATAAGAGTGCAAGCCTGTCAGATAGGTATATATTTTTTAAGTGCATGAAGTACCGATCAGGTAGATTGATAAAAACTTTATGGCCATTTTACTTAGTTAAGGTGTTTGCTGTTGTGTCTCTAACCATGTACCAGAATTATTTCTGATTGTTTTGTTTCATATAGAGGGCTGTGGAGTAGGAGATGGTGTCTTTGTGCGGACTTTAGAGGCCACCCCAGAAAATCTGCTGCCCCCCAAAGTAAAGGCAAGTGAAGCCAATGTTCTGGAGATTCACTGGTCAGCCCCCAAGAAACCAAATGGACTCATCACCTCCTACCATATATACAGGTAACAGATGAACAAATATAGTACACTGAGACATATGGCCTGGCTTTGCCTTCTTATAAATACCTGTTCTTTTCTCCTTCGGTATTAGGATGTAGTTGTGCTATGAGACTGTGCTTTGTCCAAAGGTAGTCTTGTAGGTTGAAAAAGTGTACAGTGCATTTTTGAGGCATGTCATTGTTCTATATATCGACTCTTCGCCAGTATCATCAGTACTTACACCTAAAGTGACTTTATCAAGTTATAGTGTTATAGTGGTATTCGAGTTTTTTAAACCCTTCTGAATTTTCTATATGTTCCCATAAATGTATCACATAAAATAGAATCAGATTTCAAGTCCTGCTGGTGGATCTATGATTAAAACACAAGAACATGCAGAAGCCACATGCAAGGCTTTTTTTTCACATTCTCATACCTACACTGTGTTCATGTGCTCAGAGTACCAATTCAAACTGTTGAACCAGAAGTAGCACACATGTATCACATACGATTATTACATATAAGATACATAACAATATACATATTTGCCTTTCTATGCAGTAATGGATAAAAGTTTTAGTGATTATACTTTCAGATAAATGTCTACTTAAAACTCTATTTATTGTAACCGTGTGTGTGTGTGTGTGTAGGTGTGTGTGAATGTGCATCATTAATACATGCTGAAGGTCGTGGTCTGCTTGTTGACCAAAGAGTTTGTGATCTGTATGCAGGGTCAGACCAGACTAAGCCCTTTAAGTCCTCAGGAAACACACATTAGCATAGCAGTACACACACACACTCAGTGACACATCTGGCATGATCAGACTCAGGCAGACAGGGACTTGGATAAAACAGGAAAATCTCTCTCTTTCCGTCTCTCATGCACACACCTGAAACCCTACGTAATCAGACAAATGGGCTTACCAAAGACATCAGGGTGCTTGCATCAGCTCATGGCTTATACAGAGTGTTTAAGATGTGATGATCCATTTTTTATCTGAATTCCACACAAACTTAGTGTCTTTATCTTTAGAAAACTGACGTAAATATGTGCAAAATTAAAATTGATTTGATATAGTTGATGTTTAATTAAAAAAAAAGAAACATCACCAAAAAATTGAATATTTACATTTTTAATGAGGTGTATATAGTATGAAAGTATTTAAAGGAAACTGATGAAAAGCTAATACAAGTGTTTATTTTCTCTTAGGCGTCCATTAGGAACAGAGGAGGAGCTGCTGGTTTTCATCTGGTCTAGTGGGCCTCTTGAATTTTTTGACGCGAGTCCTGCTCTTCAGCCCTTCAGCTACTATCAGTACAGAGTTCGTGCCCACAACTCTAGAGGCTCAATTCTGAGTCACTGGGCTTTGGGCCAGACATTAGAGGCAAAACCACAAGATATGGCCGTTCCCATTGTCACTCCTTCGGGTAGGTTCAACAAGTCACATGAAAACCAGTATTTATTAGAGATGACCTCATTACGATTTTCTTTTGCCAGTTTCAATTTACAATTATTTTGTGTTTTCTTTTTAATAAGTATAACTGAGATCATAGTATAGCATCAAGTAAATATCTGAGATATTGATCTGGTTGGTAGTAGTGGAGGGGTTTGTTTATCACTTTTAGCTGCTTTAGTGTTGATGAACTTAACAACAGGCAAATTAGAGGGGAAACAATGAGACAACCATCAAACAGGAATGATTTTACAAGTGGAGGTCACTGGCATTTTTCCCTTCTGATCTTTTCTGGGGGTTTTTTTCTAGTTTTGGATTTAGCTAAATTCATTGTCAGTACTGGTATCACAAGGTGAGACCCCTACAAAACCCTACAGCATCTTGCAGCCCACTGGTGTGAATGTCTCTGACAAAATAGTCAGACTTCATTTGGGTGGTCTGACATCCTCCAGTGGGCCCTTTGCTCTCTGCCAGCACCGTGGAGTCCAGTTGACATTTTCCATAGAATACAAGAATTGGCAGGTTCACCGCTGGTACCCTGGGCTTGTCAAGAATAACAGCAGGTTCACAGTGAGCACATATGACATATCTGAAAGGATCAGTAGAAGGCATGGAGAACAATATGCTGCCTGTATCATCGTTCATCATGGCCGTTTTGGTGCTGGGTCAGCGATGGTCTGTGGAAGCATATCCATGAAGGGACATACAAACCTAGGCAACAGCACCCTGACTATGATTAGGCTGAAATCCTCTGACCCACTGTCAGACCCTACGCTGGTGCAGTGGTGCCTGTGGTCCTCCTAGTTCATGATAATGCCCAGCCTCATGTGGTGAGAGTATGTAGACAGTTTTTGGAGGATGAAGGACTTGATACCTTTCACTAGGCCCACCCTCGCCTGACCTAAATCCAATACAGGGGTGGCCAACTCCAGGCCTCGAAAGCCGCTGTCCTGCAGGTTTCAGATATCACCCTGGGTCAACACACCTGAATCAAATGATTAGTTCATTACCAGGCCTCTGGAGAACTTCAAGACATGTTGAGGAGGTAATGTAACCATTATATCAGCTGTGATGGATCAAGGACACATGTAAAACCTGCAGGACACCAGCTCTCGAGGCCTGGAGTTGGCCACCCCTGATCCAATAGAACCCCTCTGGGCCATTGTGTTTTGGTCCATCCGATGCCAGCAGGTTAAAACTCAGATTGTCCAGGAGCTCAGTGATGCCCTGTTCCAGTTCTGGGAGGAGGAGGACCCCATCCATCATCTCAAGCCATGTAAACAAACAAACTACTGAGTATTTTCAGGGTCTTTGAATTCAGCCCTCTGTAGGTTGATAATTTTCACTTCTATCAAACGATATGGTGTCCTTTCATTCTTAACACATAACCCAGTCCATATCAGTGTTTTGTGTTCATTGAATTTTTTTATTCAGTGTATTTCACCTTACCAAACAAAAGCAAGTGCAACAGATTTGTATAACAAAACAAATTTCCGGTGTATGTTTATGACTTCACCAGGTAACAGGACGTGAACCCTTTTCTCTTTTTCGCTCTTCTCCAAAATTTTCTTTGTAACTGCGTTCATCCTCCGCTCATACCGAGGCTGCTGGGTTGTAGCTGGCTCTAAGCTCTGGATAGTTTCATCCAGTTTTCCTTTGTTACCTCCTTTAAAATGTCCGTGTTCAGTTAGATGACGGTCAAGTGTCTGATTAGGTTTGTTGTCACATATGTTTTCGTGGCTCTCTGTCCCTATGATGTACTTTAGCAAACTTTGTGTCTTGACTCACATTTGCATGACTAACACGTATAAAATTATCTTGTATTGATTTATTGTAACAGTTCACCATGCTACTTTGACAGGTGCGTATTCAGTCCACCTAAAATGGAGTGAACCAGGACAGCCCAATGGTCTCATTTCCCATTATAGGCTGGTTTACAGGAAGCACCAAAAGGACCCTACGCTCAACTCAACTATTGTTACTGCTCTCACTGTAGAGGTAATCACACACACACACACACGTGCATGTCACATGTCATTCATACAATAAATGTAAAGAAATTTGGACTGTACCTGTGGTGCTTGTGCCATCTGTTTGCCAGTGAGGGGCCTGAATAGACATAAACACACGCTGCCCATGGTCTGCTATTCCCAAGATCACTTCCATAATTCTGTATCATGCTGGATGATCTAACATATCAGAAATACCAGTATGAGCATGTTTCCTGATACCAAACACACAAACACACACACATATACAAACACCTTCATTCCCATATATATGTATATTATACATTAACAGCTGCCATCTACTCTCAATGTGAACTGGCAGCTCAGCACTTGCTGGCATCCCCTATCCACCATACATCTATACGTGTGTGTGTGTGTGTGTGTGTCTGTCTGTCTGTCTGTCTGTCTGTCTGTCTGTCTGTCTATAATATAATAATCTGTTTGTGAAAAATTTCAGTTAGTTATCCATTTAAAAATCAAAATTAATTCAAGAGCAACCTGGTTTTAGATAGCTGGGTTGCTTACCACACATAGGAGTGAGTTGTGGTTTAATTCCCAGTTGCCCAGACCTGCATCTTCCTGTTTTTATGCTCTTTCCAGTCTATAGACACAAATACCACAAAATAATCTTTAAGAAGAAGCTAAAATATAAACAACTTGAAAACATTTTAACATAAAATTTTGTATAAAAGGAAGGAAGGAGAAACAGACTGAAAGAATATGGTCAACATTAAAGCAACAAGAGATCAAAGAGGTAGATACAGTAGCTGTTAAAGAAGTTAAGAATGAAAAGAGCTAGAATGAGTGAGATGAAAAAGAGAGGGGGAAGGGATAAAAAGACAAGTAAATGAACAAGCAGGGAACGAGACAGAGTGATAGATAGGAAGGTAAGGAGGAGAGCAAAAGAGAGACAAGGTAGAAGTATAGATCTATATTCTGTCCATATGTGTGGCCTCTTCTCCCTCTGTGACCTTTGGCTTGTCACTCATAATTAATACAAGATGTAAATGGAGACCTTTCACCTTCTCATTGATATGGAACACTCTGTGTTTGTGTGTGCCTGTGTGAGATTGTGTGTGTGTGTGCAGGAGGCTCATTGACATGGCATAGACTTATTTTGGTGGCGGTCATTTGTCACGCAGTTGTCTTCACCACATGCACTGCGTTGTTTAGGAATACACAAAGAGTGTGAAAATTAGAAAGCCTTTAGCTGATTCAGGAAGAGCAGACTTTATCTGAAGGATTACAATTTGTGTTTTGACTTTGTTCGCTTTAGCATCATTAATCAAGGATTCAATGGCAAAAAAAATGCCTAAGTCAGGGGTGTCCTGCGGGACAGAACCAGCCTGTTAGAGTCCACTGGATGGCTTTGCAAACTTTGTTTCTGTCTGAAATGTTAATTTTATCCAACCCAGATGTCTGAATCTTTATTAGTTTTAGAGCCTTCTGACTGACAAAATCATTCCCTGACATGGTCGGGTCAAAGATCTGTGTTGAGGTGTGTCTTCAATTTGCAACAATTTGTGTAGTGTTTTTGTATTATGTAACAATGGTTTCATCTTTGCGAACAGCTGCAGCATCTATTTGTACTTCTAACATTAAAAGAAATGTAGGTTCCTCTGACTTTATTTTACTATTTAATTTTCACCCCTCAGCTGTAAAAGACTGTTGGGTATTGGAATCTTACTGACCTTGCTCTCAAGGTCAAAGGTCAAGTTTTTTGAAAGTCTTGTGAATGCATTATCTCGAGAAGAAAATCACGTAGCTGGATCTTCTAGAAGGCTGAGTGGTAGCACTGGCAATATTTTTTTTCATTGAAATTTAATTTAGATTAAATCGGGTTGATCTAAAATAAGTTTGACAGCCCTGCTAGATTAATTGTAAAATATGGGTCATAACATTAATGTGAAGCACATGAACAGCTTATATTTTGTTTTCATATTAAACAGTCACAAACCAGTCTAGCACTTCTCCCTGTAATATTTTGTTTCAACCCTTATTTAAGTTTTTTCCTCTAAAAAGGGATCCAGTCTTTCACACTCTTCATCCACTTCAATTTCTTTTGTGCATGTAGTAATTGTGCATATGTGCGTGTGTGTGTGTATCCATTTGGTATGTGTCTATTTGTGTGTGTATTGATCTCAGGCTGGGCTGGGAACCCTGCTCTGTGCCAGCTTGGCTGATTAATGGGGTCGTCATGGCAATCGGACGGAATGAGGGTACGAAGCGCAGGCGGCCTGCCTCGCTAGACACCTACACGCCGCTTGGCACACACACTGTCTCGCGCGCACACAGAAATTCACTCTCCATGCTTTACACCTTTCTGACAAACATGCTTGTCACTCATTCTACCCTGTCAGGTTGTTTTTATTGCACGGTGCTTCATGTTTTGGTTTTGGTCGGGTTTTTTTGTTCTCCTTCTTTTCTCTCAAGTTTCTCCTTCTTTGTGTTCATGTGCTGTTGCTACTGCTTCATTTTTTGACAATATCACTTGAGATTCTGGCCACCGGTAATCATTTTGCCCTCAATAGCTCTGGACAAATGCTTTATCGAGTAGATAAAACTCTATTTTCGCTCGTGTTCAAGCTTTCCACCTCAACCTCCCCACAGCTTACTTCTTTTTCTTCTTCTGATCACATCTGTCACTATTTTAATCTCTTTTGCTTTTTTCTGTCTGTTCCTGTGCGTTTTCTTCTTCAAAACTTCCAGTCTCTTCTGTGGCTGATTTTCTTGTTTCTCTTTAGTGTCTCAACATCGTCGTTCACCTTACTCTTATGTCTTCATTTCCCCAGCTCGTCTCTCCACTCTGCCTTCGTCTCTTTCCAGTTTTACTACCTCTTTTATGCCTTTCACCCTTTAACCCTTCTGTATTGCACTCTTTCTTTAGCTACTTCCCATACTCCCTTTGCCCCTCCTTTTCCTCTTTTTCCTGTATTTCTCTCGTGTTTCCCTGCCTACCAACTCCCTCTTTCTCCTCCTTTACTCTGCTGTCCTTTCCTCCCTCCCTTGGCTATTCCAGATGTTACACTGTGGCCCTTGGGATCGCTGGTGAAGAGAGACCACAGGCATATGTGTATTCAAATGTGTGTGTGCGCATTACTTTGTGTGCATACATATGTTTGAATATGGTTGTGTGTGCTTGTGCGCACGCACAACATATCTGTTTGTGTGTGTATAATGCAACAGTGTATGTGAGTGTGTGCGCGTGTGTGCTGTATTAATACATCCCATTGATCAGAGCAGGACCCCTGACAGTCATCATCCCTGAGAACCATCTGGCCGACGCCTGACGCTCCCTCACCCAAACAGAAGCTGACACCCTATTAATCTGCTACCGCCATGCATACATACGTGTGCGTGCGTGTTTCTGTGTGTGTGAATGAATGAATCTGTGACAGTATGTGGAAGAGACTGTGTAAAAGGTTATGTGTTGCGTACACGTGAACATTTTTTCCATGTCTGTGTTTCTGCGTACATGCTTGTGCGTGTCTGTGCTCCACAACTCCACACCGTGCACACACATACGGAGGTATACACGCACCACTCTGCCATCCGCCAACAACAGCCGGCGCTGAAGGGAGCTGAAGGGTGCTTGGAAATTAAGGTTATTACACAAATTGAGCCATATGGTCTAAATATTTCAGAGCTGAAATTTACTAGGCAATAAAAATGGCCCCTACCTCGGTAATGGTGTAAATTACAGCTTAACCACCAGCGCTAATGATGTCCTTCTGTACGCCCCGTAACCAACCGTACATGAAGGACACATTGTTTAAAAAATACCCCAGGAAAAGCGAGGGAGAGAGAGGAAAAGGGAAGAAGGGATGGGGATAGATGGGGAAGGATGAAGTGAAGGGGGGTAAGGAGGAAGTAAAGGAACTGAAGGAAGACAAGACTGAGGGAAAGAGAAATAAAGAGAGGAGTGTAAGAAAGTAAGAAAGTGATTAATATAGAGAGTGGAGAAACAGAGAGAGAGAGAGAGAGCTAGCAGCATGTTTACAATCTGTTAGTTTACCATTAAGAACCCGTCAGAGAGTGTGGGACAGCGAGGGCCAGCCGGCGAACTGTGTCTTAAAGCCGATATGAGGTTTCACAGGGTCTGTGTGTGTGTGTGTGTGTGTGTGTGTGTGTGTGTGTGTGTGTGTGAGTGGGTGGGTGTGTTTGTGTGTGTGTGTTAGGTATGCCATCAGCATGTGTGTATTTAGGCAAGTGTAGTCAAAAGATGTAGAAGGATGGACGTTATCAGAACATGCGGTGTGTTTGTCTCCAAACATGTTGAATATTACATTACAGGTCAAAAAAGAAACAACCCTAAACTCCTGATGTGAGTATGTTCTATGAATTCAATCATTTAGAAATATTTAAGCATTTCAGTGCGTTGGCACTGAGTTTGAGATGAACATATCAGTTTGCAAAGTTCTTAGGTCAGTGGTTCCCAGCATAATCTAAAAGGTCTCCCCTTGATCAACATGACCACCCGTTTGTCCAGTACTTGGAGAGTACTCTAGTTATTTCATTGATTATGTTTAATGAACATTTTCAACTGTATATTTGTTATTTTTAGCTTATAATTTCAACTGTCAATCCGTACATTTAACAATTTCCTGTACTTATTGGCTACTTTCAACTAAAAAATGACTTACTTTTTAAAAATGTTAGCTACCTGTTTATCTAGTATGTTTAGCTAACAGTTTCTTTTTGTTTATCTCATTAAACTAACAATGCCTGCTTTTGGCAAGATATTTTAGCAGTTTTTTCACTTTTGGACTTTTATTTATATATTTGAATCATATTCATTAATTTTCTCTGCCTATTACAAATAGGCTTTCTTTTAGTTAACTGTTAACGTTTCTGCTCCAATATGTTCAGGTCAACTCAGCTCCTCAGGTGAAATGAAAATGTTTTTGGGCTAAAGCTCCACAGGATCCCTGGACTATCTTGCCCCCATAAGGATTTCTGCGTTGTGCTTTTGCCAGCTAATATCTAAAGCAAACATGTGAATGCAATAGGTTTAGCGTCACCAAATGGAGGCTTACTTCCTGATTGTCATGTAGAAGATATAATCAGAAGCACAGGATTCACCTCTGCTTACATTTTATAAATATAGAGGAAGTTTAGAGATTACTAAATCAGCTTAACATAAAGACCAAGCAGAATATTCAAGCTGATTTGGCTCCTAGTAACAAAATTAGCCTACCAACAGTTGTAACACTCACAAATTAAACCTTTCTACTTCCTTTGTATATTTATTTATAAATGCAAGTTAAAAAAAAAAAACATTCTCTCTCACAAAGTGGCTTTGAGACGGTAGTGACTTTTAGGTCTCCAGTGTGACCTTAAATTTGCAACAAGAGAAGCAAATAAACTCTTTAAGATTCGTTCTCAGTCCATGTACCAGAGAAACAAAAACAAAAAAAACACAGTTACGTGAAAGGCTAGCAGTACCTTACGTGCCTGACCTCTTATGATATGTGGCTGTTCTTTAATGTGTATGTGTTACACGTTTTCTAAAGTAACTGTCCAGTTAAGTTTTTCAGCCACAGTCATGAAAAGGAAAGATTCTCCATCTTACTGCAGTTTTATCCTTGAAAGGGTATACTTTTATTCAATTAATGTAGAAGACATACAGATGTTCATACGTGATGGTAAATCTAAAAACAAATAAGTTACATATAAACGGGCAAAAAGCTTTACTTGTTGCATTTAACCCTCTTTTAACTTGCTGCTCAGCAATCCTTTTTGCATCACTTTAACCATAAACCAGCAAAAGAATGTGGCCGAATAGGGATAACAAGGCTTTGCCCTTGCGCTCAGTGACACCCTTTAACAAATGAGGAAGAGAAAAGAGAGGAGGGAAGAGAGAAATGCAGAGCTGAGTGTGCAGAGAGTGAGGAGAGAGGCATGAGGAGGTTAAGAGAGGAGGAGGAGACAGGTGAAGTGAGGAACAAAGGATTAGAGGAGAGAATAAGGAGACTCATATGCAGAGTTTGTTAGGCCCTCGGCCTATCAGACCTCTTAGTTAGAGGTCTCCATCTCTGATTGGAGGGCTCTCAGCATTCTGGATAAACAGCCAAATAATCAGGCTGCAACACTCCCTCCTCTCCTTTCTGCAATCTTTGTTTCTACTCGTGGGTTGTTTTTTTGTTTTTTTTGCAGCTCCTCCCTCTATCATTCCATACTGCCCATTCCTTCATCACTGCATGTCCATCTGGAGTTTCCCTGCTTCTGTGTAAAATTACAGTTTTTATCTTATGCTCATCCACAATGCTTGCCCCTTCATTCCCTCTTCTTCTAGCTTCCTCAAGTGATTTTTTTTTTCAAGTGAGTTTACGTTCTTACTTCCCTATCTCTTCCTGCTCCGTCGCTCCTACACACACACCCTCTTTCGCTGGGTAATGATAGGTTGGTGTTATTGTGTGTCTGTCTGTGAAGAGGCCACACCACCCAGTGTAGTACTCTCCACTTTGAGTCGGTGTTTAGTACTGCAACCACAATATGATGGTCATCACTTTAAAGGAATGCTGAGAGGGTGCGAATGCATGAGAAAAAGAGAAAAGGACTTGCTATATTTGTGATTATTGAGTCCATTCAAATCTGGAGCATGTGGGAGTGTGACAAGTAACTGAATATTTGTGTTTGCTTTGGAAGTGGGGACCATTTAGTTTTGAGGAGTCCTTCCTACCTCTCTGATGCTGTCTCACACCATGGGCATATATATATTTGACACTTAGCATAATGTCTATCGATTGGTAGGGAAAAGATGGCGGGGTTGCCAAAAAGCCTGTAGGATTTTTGTGATTCTGGTCAGTCTGCTGTCTCCATCAAGTGGATTTTTAAAGCGCTCCCATTCACCTCGCAACAAACAATCATTTCATTACTTTTGATGTCTTTTGTAAAGTTGCGATAAAGAAATATTATTTCCTGAAACATCCTCTAATTTAATTATTATTATGTTTGCCAACAAGCAACAATCCCCTCATTTAAAATTGTGTGTATAAAAAAAATATTTTTTACTTTTTTCCCATTTTTTTAACTAGCTTTAAAACATAAAACAAGAGACATTTTTCTATTGCCTTGTTTTATGGAATAAAGCTTATCTGAAAATATATCATTAACATGTTCTCTTATTTTAATTTCACAAGAAATCTGTGGATTTTTAGCATGCTGACCATTACTCATTATAATTTGTCCACTGGTCTTTGGCTGCATAACACACACAAATATAAACACGCGCACACACAAGAATATATATACACACTAAATATGCTGTTCCCGGGGTCCAGAGATGCCAGAGCCAATCATGAATGTCTGTGTGAAGTGGGCATGCCTGTTCCAGACCCCTGCAGTCCCTCTCTACATCTGTGCTGGCCACAGACATAACACATGCCTAATGGCCACTCCGTGTGTCTGTGTGGTGTGTTTGTGTATGTGTGTGTTTGTGTACGTGTCGCACAAAGGTCTCTATGTGTCAGGGTTTGTCTAACGCACCCTGACTAGCAGGGACACCCATGCAGGGCATTTTGCAAACAGACACAGGGCAATTGTTCCAGCAGCATTGAATTAGGCATGCACGCATAAATATGCACACACACACACACACACACACAAACTTGGCTTGAGAGCTTGGCATGGGGTGCAAGAGATCAGTGTGTGGTGTACTGGCTCACCTCAGAAACCTCTGAAAACAATTACTGCTCTCACAGGGCTGGTCAGGGCACAGCTTGTACTAATAGGCTGGACAATTGAATTGAATTGAATGGAACTGAACTGGATGAGATGAAGTGATTTGAGCTGAATTAAGATCATTTAAGTCAAATCTGATGTTAACATGTTTTATCACATACATGAAAGAAGTAAGACACACAATAAAAAAGCTGAAACAGCGTGGTGCTTTATTATCTCTGCAGGAATTAATATGACCGAGCAGAGAAGCCAGAGAAGGCCTGTAGAGACAAACGTCCTAAAGGCAGACCAGTTGGACCCCATTCATCTGTCACTAGGCATTGTTCTTTGATGTATTTTCTTGGGCGCTCATCTTACGTTTACCTATTCTTTTATCATGCGTGGGTTCGATACAAGGAGTGAAATGAAGTGTTTGTGTATGTGCATGCATGTGTGTAGCCATATGCTAATGCTGGTCTGTCTCTGTCTCTCTGCGGGGCCTAGAACTGTGGCCTTTGTGAGATAATCAGCATAATTCTTTTGACAAATACACATGGTTATTCTTAATTAGTATCACACACTGTCCCCCTGGCTGCGGAATGCCTCTCTACCTGAATATCACGCATATCCACAGATGTGCAGTCTCACACACACACACACGTGCGTGAACAGTTCTCGGGACACATTGGTACATACAAAACAAGACGCTCCACATGTGGCCTTACTTGAGTAAATAAAAACAGATACCAGTACATGTGCACACACATGCAGGCTGGCACTTTAATTTAGGCACTCAGTCCACAGGGCCTCTTCTTTAGCTCACACACACACACAGGAGAAGTCAGAAGAAAGATACAGAAGATTGAATAGATTGCTTCTTTGCAGTCAATGTTAAGTTGTGTTGAACCATCTAAGATCCAAGAGCTCTTTAATGTATAAATTAACAAGACCTCTTCCTTTCTTTTCTCTTCTTTCCTGATCATTGTCTCCATTTCTGTACTTCTGTCTTGTTTACGCTGCCTCCCTGTCTCTCTTTCTTTCTCTTGACCTCCCTTTCCCCCTCTCTGTTCTTTTGCATTTTGTATGATTAATTGGTGACTTTGATCATCCGCACACATATGCACCAGCCCATGCAGAGTGAATTTAGCTTGACAAGAACCTTTTCCTTTCATATCTTAGATTGCAGCTTCCCCCGTGGTCCTTGATAGGTTGGCTGTGGGTTTGGGTGGTTTTTGTTGGCAGTTTTACTTCTACAGTATGTAGAAGTATGAGTGTAATACTTCAGTGTTTCACAAAGTGGAATACTTTATATTTTGTGAAGCACTTGATACATGCAGATTACTTACCATTTGGAAGCTGGCCCCAACATTGAAATGAGGTTATAAATACCTATTGCTGAATTGGAAGAAGCAGGTTGGGAACTACAGTCCCAGCTGTATGGTTTTCAGTATTTTCATATATGTGCTCCCACTGATTTATCTAGTGGATTAAATTAAATTTACCTGGTAACTTTCAGTTCATGTCATGATTTATTTTGTAGTTTTTCATGTATGCCATTACCTACGCATTGTCAGATACCTTAAAAGTATTTGCTCGGTGTGGCTGTGTTTGTCTTTGTGTGGCTTTGCACGCTGTGTGTGTATGTGAAAGTGCATGTATGAGAGAGGAATAGTTATTGAGGGAGCTGTTAATGTAATGTAATAGTTGTGTGTTTCAGTGCTACACTGTTTGATTACAGCCTGTCTGCGTGCCTGTGTGTGTGAATTTCACAGTGCTTGATTTTTGAGTGTGTGCGTGTGATGTAGCGAGCAGGCCGTTAATGTGGTGTGTTTCAGTGATAAAGTGTTTGAATGTATTGCCATCTAGAGGCATGTAGCAGAGTCTCCACGCTCCTATAAAATCTGCCAGCGCCAGATGCTGCTATTGACAATGTGCATATGTTAACCGCTTTATAGGCCACATGCCTCACATATTTCACTGGCTTTTAAGGTAGAGAGATCTCTCATTCCTGCTCACTTAATCTGTCTCTCCCTTTTGCCACATCTATCTTTTTTTTTCTCACCCGCTTTAGCTTTCTCCCCTCTTTTTCCACTTCACTCAATCTCTCCATGTCTTACTCTTTCTCTCACCCCCCTTCCTCTGTCTCACCTTCTTTTATTTGCTTCATCAGTTATTAACTTACTCACCTCTTACTTTTTCTCTTTTAACTCTCTGCCCTACATTACTCTACTGACACATACTTTTTTTTTAAATTCCACTGTCTTTTTTTCCTTTGTCTCCATTTCTCTCTCCCACCACCCGTTTCTCTTTCTATCTCTTCCCATCCTTTCCCCACCCTTTCTCGCTCTGTCCCTCCCTCCCTCTGTCTACTGAGAAGTGCTGTGATTTGCAGGAGGATTTAGCTTGTGTCTAGGTGTCTAGGGGCTTATTAATCCTATTTTGCTGTGGATGAAAAATATGTTGGCTTCCAGACATGAAAACAGTGAATACATGCATTCTGGTTCATCCTTGGTGCCAAGCTACGGTGATTTGTCTGGGTTTTCATTTGACTCAGTTTGAATCTGAGTCTTTTTGATCCCTTTGACGCTGCATTGAAGTGGGTTACCAGTTAATCTCTTTACATATGCTCGGTTATGTGAAAGCATACAGTCCTGAACAGACAATTTTAACTGCAGACTCAACTCTTGAAAGAAGTGTAATCTCCTGTGTTGTATATCCACACAAATATGTTCACACACACACTGAAAAACATCACTCTCATACCTGCTTCAAAGCGCACAGTCATAAACAAACACAAAATCAAATAGGCAATGCTACATCCTGGAGCCTGGTGCTCCCAGACTACCATGTCATCGCACGCTAGGGCCTTTTGAAACAACAGTGTGTCTCTTATCAATTAGTAAATGGTGTTCCCTCTGTATCACACACACGCATACACACTGCCCCTGTGTCTGCCAGGGTGTTGGGCTAGGTCCCACTGCCTAAAGCTACTGGCAGACATCCTGTGCCTGTCTCTGTTTGTGTATGTGATATGAAAGGGTGCATGTGTGACATAAACACACAATCTGGAAGCTTTGAATTCACCCATAAGGGACAGCTGTCTGCCTGCCAGTCTCTCTCTCAGTCTCTGCCACTTTTCTGGTGTCTGCTTACCACTGCAGAGGATGTATGTTGAAATGTTGATATGGCAAATCCCAAGTTATGTCATCTTAGCTTGCCATTGTTTCAATGCTCCTTTTCATTCCATGTTTTAATGAGTAATGCTCTGGTTTTTATTCATGCAGGATTTGTTTGTGTAACTAATTTTGTCTCTCCCGTCTCTTGCTTTGGCTCTCTACCCGCTTCCATGTTAGCCTTTATGTATCTGCCATTTTTTTTCCTTCTTAACGCCTGACCAATTATTCTGTTGTCTTCACCCAACCATGTCTTGACCCCACTATTCTTCTTCCCTGTTATCTCTTTCTCCAACCTTTTCTCTCATGATGTTACCTTTTTATCTCCTATCTTTTTATATCACACACTGCTCTTTTTGTCTCTCTCAGGATTCACAGCTAGAGGCAATAGTCTATGGTCTTGAACCATACAGTCAGTACAGTCTACGAATAGAAGCTTTGAATCGGGCAGGTAGGTTGAATTTGTTGAGAAACTAATTTAAAAGATGATTTAGACCAGCTACTGAACACCCCCAATGAATCTGTCCTGTAACTTTTCAGGCAGCGTGTCCAGTCCGTGGGTGGACATTAGGACCCTGGAGGCTTCTCCAGCCGGCGTGCCTAACTTCACAGTGAAGCAGAGAGAGCAGGGCAGGGCGTTACTGCTCAGCTGGGATCCACCACAGTCTCCAAATGGAGTCATCACGGTACATCGATACACATAAGAAAATCACTGAGCATATACCAAATAGTGCAGTCCACCTAAGATAAGATGCAATAGTAACAAGGTAGTTACGGCAATATAGCATACATAGACCCACATGTGAAAGTCCACAAGACCCCCAGAAACATGAAGCACAATATCTCAGTGTAGTTTATATGTGCACAACTTGGTGTATGCTACATGTGCAACCTGCAACTAAAGTCAGTGCTGTTCGCATGTCCTACTTAAACCCATATGTTTCATATTTGTCTTGAAATTTCTCTTCTTTCTCTTGTCTCCTTTTGCAGATGTATAACTTGTACAGTGAGGGGAACCTAGAGTTCAGTGGTTTGTCACGTAGTTTCCTTTTTCGGCGTTTGGAGCCATGGACCGTTTATACGCTGACTCTTGAAGCTTGTACCTCAGCAGGCTGCACACGCACCCCTCCTCAGCGCATTGCCACAGCAGCAGCACCACCTGCTTCCCAGTCTCCCCCTAGGCCTCTCTTTGTTGGCTCAGACCAGGTGTCACTTACCTGGGGCCCTCCTTCTCAACCCAACGGGCCAATTAAAGAATATTTCTTACTTGGGAGGCGTTTGGAAGAAGAAGGGAGTGGGAGAAGTAAAGAAGAGGATATTGAAAGGGGGAAAGTAGGTGAAACTCTTAAAATGTCTAAATTTAGAGTCAATCTGACCAGTTGTAGGAGGGCTTGGTAGAATATACTAGAGCTCCCAGTTTATAAAATATTGTTTTATGTCCTGTTTTTTTATTGATATATATATTTAAAAAATATCACAGTTTACGAGGTTAACAATTAAAATTGCATTAATATTGTGCTGCCAACAGATCCTCTTCAGAGAAGCGTCCCCACGACAGGCTGAAACCTACTCCTATACAGTATATGGTTTGCGTCCATGGACACAGTATGAGTTCAGTGTCTGTACTTATAACCCAGCTGGGCACACTTGCAGCCCTTGGGTAACAGTAATGACCAGACAGGCCCCCCCTCGTGGCTTAGCCCCCCCAACAGTGAGTCATCTCCAGGGCCGGCCCAGTGAGGTAGTGGTGTCCTGGACTCCTCCTTTGGAGCCTAATGGAGTACTTCAGTCTTACAGGATTAAGAGAAACAACATCAGTTTCTCTTTCAGTTTTGACCCCACTGTTCTCAGCTACACAGATGACGACCTCCTGCCTTTTTCAGCATACAGGTATTGCTTTTTTTGTTTGTTTTTTGTAGCCATACTATTTTGTAGTTTCTGGTTAACAACTTTATAAATGTGAAGACCAAACTTCATTTTATTTTGCTTTTGTACACAGCTACTCAGTCATAGCCTGCACGTCTGAGGGATGTATCACCAGTCCTCATACAAACATCACAACTCTAGAGGCTCCTCCTGCCATAGTGGAAGCTCCCAGAGTGGACAAAATCACATTCAATAGTATGCATGTTTCCTGGAGTAAACCACTGACACAGAATGGAGAGGTGACTCAATATGTGCTGAAACTTAACAACGAACAGGTTTATCGTGGAAGAGACCTAAATACAGTGTTATCAGGCCTGCAGCCACATACATCATATACACTGGTTCTGCTGGCTTGTACTAGTGGTGGATGTACTGCCAGTCTCACAATGTCCACTTCAACAGAGGAAGCTCCTCCCACTGGCCTGTCTGCCCCGACACTTAAGGTTGTGTGTTTATCTTTGACTTGTATTTAAAACCTTTATTGCCAGCGTTTATTTTCTGCTAGCGTTGGTTATTTTCTATTTTATAAATTGAATTATTTACCAAATATTAAACACAACTGGGGAATCTGCTTGATGTGCTTTTATGTTTCATTTGAAGGTTACTGGCCCAGAGTCAGTGGAGATTAGCTGGAGACCACCAGAGCACCCTAATGGCATCATCACAGGGTACGAACTCCGCCGAGATGGAGAAGTTATCTATGTTGGCACGGAGACGCATTACCACGACTTCATACTTTTGCCAAGCGTGGAATACAATTATGTTGTCAGGGCCAACAACAGCAGAGGCGCTGTGAGCAGCACAGTAGCCACTGCAAAGACGCATCCATCAGCTCCGTCTGGTGTGGGTCTCCCAACATTAACACCTGTAGGACCAAACCAGGCAAGTCGTCGTTTATTTAGTCATTGTGAGTGAAGCTGAATCAAGATCTTGTTAATGAAAGTTTTTTATGCTGTTCTTTATCTTACTAGGTGAGAGTAGAGTGGCAACCTCCAGCCCGTCCTAATGGAGACCTAGTGAGTTACACTGTTTATCAAAGAGATCCAGTCCAGCTCAGCATCATCAGCAGTGATTTCACTCCACAAGATAGTGCCTTCTCAGAAAGACACACTATTCTTCATGGGCTGGCTCCTTACCACAGGTCAGTCAGTCTCCACGACTCTCCAACCTTTAGGCAGTAAAACACATTTATTTATTATTATAACTGTGTGTTTTTAGATCAAGTTTGACAGGTAGCTATATATGCTCAGTGTAGCTTTTGCTGGTGTTATAGTTCTTTGTTCCCCAAACTGGTTGCAGAAATGTTTCGCAACTCAGTTTGACATTTCAATGGACAATGCTAACAGTAAAACTTCAAAAATTTCCAAAACTGAGGGAATCATGTACAAGCGATTAGTCGCTACAAGGAACAGTTTCACTTGGTTTTACTTTAAAAAAATAATAATAATTTAAAATTCTAAGAATCTATTATGTTTATTTAAGTCTCTATATTATTATTTACGTTCACATGGACAATTAAGCGTACAAACCACAAAACAAAAAACGTTACAGTGTAATGTGAAATGGACAGAATCAGTGATGGTGGCTTTTCAAAGCAGGAAATCAAAAAAAAAAGAAAAGAAAGACAGTCAACTTTTAACATTTTGACAACAGTGTGGACCTACCATTGTACTATGTATTTCTGATTCTGCAGTTGGCTGGCTATTTCTGTGTACACATAATGTGTGTGAACCCACAGGACTCAAAACATGTGAGCTCATCAGCCTTTTCTATATGATGTCTCCATGTTAATGTTCTGTTTGTCCCCTGTTTCTGTTTTCTATTTGTGGGCAGGTATGAGGTGAGGGTGGAAGCTTGCACAGAACTAGGTTGTTCCTCCAGTGACTGGTCATCTATACTCACGCTGGAGGCTCCCCCTACTGGACAGACAGCACCACTGTTAGACCTCCAACCTGACAAAGATACTAAACTACAGACCAGCTTTCTACTCACCTGGTCCCCTCCAGCTCAGCCAAATGGTAGAATCCTGTATTATGAGGTGCACCGCAGACTGGATAGTCCCACGGCCACCCACAACAGTGATGCAGTAACAGCTGTTTACAGGAATTCCTCTACTACGTGGAAAGATAATGGACTCCACCCATACACTGTATACCAGTACCAGGTATGTTATTTGTTTTGGGTAGAAAAGAAGGTTTGAAAGTGTTGACAGTAGACATTAGTAGCCACTAGAATCACAAACATAAAGTATCTTTTAACATTTTCAAATGATTTTTTTTAAATATAGAGGTTGAAGGCTTGATTCTGCAGAGCATGAGTGCCCTGCTTTTTGTCTTCTGCACAAGTCAGAACACACACACGCACACATAAAGCAAAAAGACCACTCTCATGCATCAACTGGTATGACATCCATATACTCGAACAATCGCAGACACACAAACACACGAGTAATCAGACAGGTGTTAAATGGAGTGGTCCATATTCATGCTGTTGTGCTCGTGCATTGGTACACTAATTGACAGGTTAGCCCTTTGGAAGCAACAATAACATTAGCATTCCTGCCTGTCAGACATATGAGCTGAGGCCAGAGAACCGGTGTAATTGATTGAGTTTGCCTGATTGTAGCACCGTCTTTATTTACGAGGGTCCTAATTTATGACATGAGGAGGGAGGGAGGGAGGAGCTTTGGGAGATGACGAGCGGGCAACAGAGCCATTAATCACTGGGCCCTCTGAGCACCCCACTTCCTGATTACCAGCCAGCCAATCGAATTAACTGTTAGCCTCCTTGGTAACAGAGCTTGTACTGGAAAGACCTTTTAATGGTGACCGCTACACGTCCCCTGAGGATTTTCCTCTGGGGAATTGGGATGCATGAACAATGCGGTGTTGAGTATTGGTGAAGTCATGTGTTTTTTGTTTGGGATTTTTTCTGTCCACGTGAACATAAGTGAGTGTCTCAGAGTGCATAGAAACTGTAAACATTTATAGATATTTCATCTCACCATGCGTTTCTCTGTTTTTCTAAGCACTAAGTGATGTTTTCTTAGTCAGTGTATTGATCTGTCTTTCTGTACACACTGTACCACTTACCTGCTTGGTTGTTTTACTCTCTGTCTGCCTGACTTTATTTAGCTGTTATGTTGTGTCTGTTACCGGGACCTCATCCTTTCTCTCTGTGTTTCAGGCGTACACAAGGACAAGTCAGTTCAGTTTAGCACACCACAGCACAGAGAGAGAAATCATATTAGGCTAATTACACTGGGTCATAAGCTTCTATTGACAGCTTTATGCTTGGTTTTAATTACTGCCCGCTTTCACACAACTTAGCCCCTTCACCTCAACTAGATGCACCCGCCAAGTAGTACCGTCAGCCTATCAGAGCACAAAGTTTGATTCCGCAGTCCAGCCTTCCAATAAAAAGGCTGGAATACTATCTGGAAGTTTCCTGAAGTCGTTTGTTGCCATGGTGGCTCATTTGCTGCCACGGAAACTAACAGGGTATATTTTTATTTTTTGTCTAATAAACCAAATCATGGCCCAATGGACGAGGGGAGGACAAGAGAGGAGAGGAAGCAGTAAAAAGTCTGTAGATGATATAGGGACAAGGAGATTAGTTCTGTCTTTTAGCAGTGGATCAAGTGCAAGGTGATCTGGGCTGACTTTAGCTGTGAACTTTTTCTGTCTATGTGGCACAAACTTTTTAATCAAACCACAAAAACCATGCATCTCATTGAAGCATACACTGTGTTGCTACCAGGGTAGGGAAAAGATGGTTGTTGCTGGGTAGAAGTATTTTATTGCTGCAGTTCATAATTTCTTATGGCAGCAGTAGCAAATTTGATTTATACCATCTCAAGCAACAAGTCATGTGACAGTTCCTGCGCAGGATCTAAAAATGCTGCTAAGAAAATCCATTTAGCTGATGCTATTGCTCTTTTTTTCAGCTTGTTTAAGTGTGCTTTCTTTGTTCCAAATCCAAATTTTTATAACAGTATGAGTAAATGTGACTGGCCACAGGTAACACCGTTGCAGGAGAACATGCAATCAAGGCCATAATTAATGTACAGTAGAGAACTAATTACTTCTCAGTTCCCCTCTGTACGCTACTAAAATTTTACAACAGCACATACATTTGTTCATTTACAGTAATAATACTTAGGAACCATTCATATTTACATATATAGATACATACATATATGCTTTAGGATTTGTATATGCAACATTTATCCTATTAAAGTTTTTTTATCTTTCAGTTCTCCAGCAGTTTCTCTTTTTTCATCAGTATCAAAGGATTTGTAACACATAAACACATAAAGTATCAGTATGATGTCAATAACCTAAATAAACATGATCTACTAGTGTGTTTCTATCTTTTTAAAAGATATTTGGACTTTCATTGCATTTTCCTACATATTTAGTGTATTGTTTTCAAATTCGGAGAACATATATCTAAATATGTTTTTTGAAAATGAAGTTTACATATGGCTGCATTTTCTAATGAGTTTGTCGATTCAGAAATATAACCACTGAGCTACACCTTTTGTGTCACTTATAATAACCATGTTTTATCTAAAAACATGCAGTTTAATTGCAAGAGGAGAGCAGCTGCCAGTCTGAAAACACTATCAGTAAAGTGTTAATTTCATATGAAAAGTTTTGATATTCTTGAGAAATCTGTTAGCAGAGCAGGTGATGAAAGCCCAGAAGTTTGCTCTAACATATATTGTGTGTCGTGGGAAATAACTACAATCTAAACATAATCTTATCTGTAGAACTAAACATATCTGTATCTATATACAAAAGAACACCAAGTTTAAATTTCTCCTGATTCCTCTGTTTGCTACCCTGCATCTTGCCCACCTTTCATCCTATCTTCCTTCCCCCCTGATCCCCAGTCGCTCCATCCTCCATTCTTCCTTCCTCTCTCCATCTTGGTCCATCTGTGCTGTCACTTAGATCAATCAGTCTGATTGATCACGGCCTAATTGACTATTATTGAGGTTAATTCAACTCGTAACACCCCTGCATGCACATGCATGCACGCAGAAATCTTGCAATCATACCCACAAACAAAAAACCCACACGCACAGACACACACTTTCAACACTAAAGCTCAGACCCATCCATCTGCCTTCTGCACTACTTCTGACAGGCTACAGATGACTTACACATGCAAATCTCCACCCTGCCTGACCCTGTGCTGTGTACACCTTCTAATTATACCCAAAACAACCACACAAATAAGATTACTCTATGGTGTGTGTGTGTGTGTGTGTGTGTGTGTGTGTGTGTGTGTGTGTGTGTGTGTGTGTGTGTGTGTGTGTGTGTGTGTGTGTGTGTGTGTGTGTGACTCCTTGATGAAGGTGAAAAGTAATTGTCATGCAGATATGTTAGTGGTGAGTTGCATGGTGAAAAGGTTTTGCTCTGACTGCTGATGGTAGTTTTGATGGATGGTCCAGTGAATTGATGTATAACTTTCTGTTGGTCTGGCGAATACTGGGTAATTATGAAAAGCCGTCTTCATCATGAAGAGTTCATAAAATGCATCTGAAATCCTAATGTTTGGGGTAAATAGTCTGTATCACATGTTCTCATTTGCTTTTATACATCAGTTATTGACTTGTGCTTGCATAATGTGCAAACTGAAAAGTTACCACATAACTGATAAATGTGCGGTCTTATCTGACAGGTGTGGGCAGTTAATTCAGCTGGTCATTCAGCCAGTCCATGGGTGAATGGAAGAACAGGGCCTGCCCCACCTCAGGGTGTAGGACCCCCTATTTTTCTGCACGTTTCAGCAACGTCAGCTGTAGTGGACATCCATGCTCCTGCCCAACCCAATGGGATTATTAGTCTTTACAGAGTGTTCTCGCTGGACCACAACAACCACACTCTGGTAAAGAGTCTTCTACTATATTCAGTAATACACTTAATAATAACTTGTCCTTGTTATGTTAACTTAAACACATTTTACCCCTCTCCGTCCTCTCCCTGTAGCTCTCAGAGGGTACATCGCATCCGCAGACACTCCACGATTTACGTCCCTATACCCAGTACTGGGTAGGAGTGGAGGCCTGTACTTGCTATCAGGTAATAATACTAAATGTAGGTTAGGCATTATACTCAGGGTCTATACAACTATACTCGGTCATTAAAGTTGAATACTATCTGGTAATATGTGGTATCTTTGTTGATAGTCTGTGCAGAGTTTGGATGTTCTCTCTCGGTCTGTGTGGGTTATCTTCAGGTCCTTCAGCTTCAGCTGCAGACCAAAGACATGCTTGGGGTTTAGTTAATAAGGGATTCTAAATTGGGTGTAGGCTTGAGTGTTTGTCTGTCTCATTGTGTTAGCCCTGCAACAGATTGGCGACCTGTCCAGGGTGTACCCTGCCTCTTGCCCTGTGACAGCTGGGATAGGTACAAGTCCCTGTTGCCAATCTGATTTAGATAACTGGAAGAAAATGGATGGGAAATATTTATGATTACCTCACCTATTGGTCAAATTTCAAATGCAGATTCAAATACTTACATCTCTTTTGCTGATTGAAAGTCATTCCCGAGTATTGTAGTTGCAAGTGAGGCCATATTTTTTAACACTTTTAAAATCTCTTCTTTGTGAACCATCATCAGTGCTGTAGCCGTGGTCCGCTGAGTGAGCTCCACACTCTTGCTGCTGCCCCAGCCCACCAGCCTCCTCCTCGCCTTGTCACTGTGACCTCCCGCTCTGTTCAGATGGAATGGGATGAGCCTTTGTCGCCCAATGGACTCATCGAAAGGTAAGAGAAAATCTTGAATTACATTTTGTTCTTGAAAAGTGGCGTGAGGCAACTGAAGTTGTGATGTAGCACTATATAAATAAAAATTAACCAAATGGATTTGGCTTAAATAAACCTGTACTTCCTTACTTATTTGAAAAGTGCACATACAAACTAAAAGAAAGAAACCCTATCATCTTGCTTTCACTTACACTCCTTTACTCTTTGTACCCAGCTGTGAGCTTCACTTCAGATCGCCTTGCCCTCAGCCCTCCCAGCCTATACCCCTACCTTGTATTGAAGGACCAACAGAAATCAGTTTTTTTGGTAAAAAGCGGAGCTACAATGTTACAGGTGAATATAAAGAAATATCATGCACCAGTGCCACTGAAAAGTAACACATACAGTAAGAAAGAATCGTAAAATCAATGTTAGGTGATTTAAAATAATAGTTTTTATTCTGTAAGTCTTGATTATGCTGGGATAACTGTTTTGAAACGTTTTTCTGCTTTATGAGTTTTCTGTGACTAACAAACTGCGCAGGTCTCGAGCCGTACTCCACATATGAGCTCAGAGCTGCCTGCTTTAATAACATGGGCAGCACTGCCTCCAACTGGACTACTGTCCACACTCTCAGTGAAGGTAACACATTTATTACTGCTTAAGCAGTCAGTAATATCTAGTTTTAAGAATGATAAAAACCACATTCAGATTTTCTCTTACCATCATTCTTTCTCCCTTCAGCCCCCCAGTATGTATCCCCCTTCTCAGTAGACAGTAACCTGACTGTTATTTGGCTGGACTGGACTGGGTCTTTCTCCCTGAACGGATACCTGAAGGAGTACAGTGTGACTGAGAGCCAGCTGAGGATCTATACTGGCTTCTACAGCTATCTCCATGTTCCACGCATCTCACAGAAAAGTAAGAGCAACATACAGCATACATAACACAACATGTGCACTTAGAGAAAAAAGAACTAAAGCAAGCAGTAAACTATAAATCTTGTAAAAAAAATTTGAATACAGAATGAAGAGCTTTTTGATTAGAGTAGGTATGCTGAAAAAGCTTTGAGAACTGAATAAGCTTCAATTTTAAATCTCTTTCTGTTTCAGTTTGGTCCTTTGTATGAATGTTTCTCACCCACTCTGATTTTATTTGAGTTGCATATTGTAATTAGCCCTACAGGGGACAGAGAGCCTGGTTACCATCATCTATACATGCTTATTTTATTGTAACCCAGAGTTGTTTTCTTTTCTGTCTTTCCCTCTCTGTTCCTCTAAGCTCTGTCATTTCAGGTGACTTGTACCACAAACAGTGGCAGTGCCAGCACTCCCACCATCAGATATAGCCCAGCCACAGGCCTTGGTAACGCGCGCGCGCGCGCGCGCACACACACACACACACACACACACACACACACACACACACACACACACACACACACACACACATTCTTCAATGATTCAGAATCTTGTTGTCTCTCAGATTCTGATGTTGTGAAGAAAATATATATATTAAAAATACAGATAAATCTAGAAAGCTAATTTATTAATAACTTATTCATGTTGTTTTCTTTGTGCAGCTCCTCTTGACCCTGTAGACAGTGGTAAACAGGGTGTGAGCATGTCAGCCACGCCAGTCTACTCTGAACTGTGGTTCATCCTGCTGTTAGCCCTACTGGGTCTATTTTTGCTAGCCATACTGCTGGGCTTAGTGCTACAAAGGTAAATGTGATTCTTGTAAAAGGTTTAGGGCAGCCATAGCACAGAATTTATTCTTCTCTCTTGTGAAATTCAAAGTGCACTAAAATGTACAAGTTAGCATAACTTGTGCAAATAAAACACAGCACGCTTCCTGCAAACAGAATGTATTTTCTGAAACTCCCTTACAGAGCCTTGAGGAAGAATCCATCAGCCAGAGAGCGCCCTCCGCTGGTTATGCTTCAGAAGACAAGAAAAGCTGGGGGAGAGACTTACATGGTGAGAAAAGGACAGGAGATGCAGCACAAAAACATAAAACGCAATTGAGAAAGAAAAAATGACCTAAAGTTTGGAATACGTAAGAGGAAAAAGCAAAGAAGTAAATGAAAGATTTAAAAAAAAAAATAGGTTAAAAGGGTTAAAAACTTTTAAAATCTCTTCTTTGTGAACCATCATCAGTGCTGTAGCCGTGGTCCGCTGAGTGAGCTCCACACTCTTGCTGCTGCCCCAGCCCACCAGCCTCCTCCTCGCCTTGTCACTGTGACCTCCCGCTCTGTTAAAAAATAGGTTAAAAGGGTTAAAAACCCAGGAACTATAAATTCAGTTTCTTAACAGGTTATCCAACTTATGGTTATCTGGGTCTGGAGTGTATCCCAGTTGTCACAGGGCAAGAGGCAGGGTCCTCACCTGAACAGGTTACCAGTGGATCACAGGGCCAGCAGAGAAATAGAACCACAGACTCTCACAGCTAAATTTGAATGACTAACAAACATGCCTGTATACCGGTAAATTTGGTCCACAGTAGGTGATTCATCCATCAACATGCACATTTTGTAAAGAATTACAGACAACAAAGAACAGATAAGCACAATACCGTATAATTGCACTTTTAAAAGTAAAAGTGCTGACCACTCTGAAAATGGTTTTGGGTTTCTTTTTTTTACATACATGCAACTCACGTTTCATTGGTTGTGACTTTAGATCCAAACAACATCTGTTTCATAAAGACGACTAATCATTTTTATCCACTGCTCTGTTATTTTGGTTATTCGTTGTAATTATTTTTTACACCTTAATGTTTTTCCATCATAATACTTTAATTTCTTTCTCCATTCTCTGTCAACCTTTCTTCCTTTAATTTTTGATATTTATCTTCTCTGCTTCCACTTCTTTCTGCACTTCTCTGCGTATACGCTCTGTTTCCCTGCCTCCCTCTGTCTCTCTATGTATCTCCCTCTCAGAGACCCTGTCCTGAGCTGTGCTCTAAGCATCACTCCGGCTCTGTGCTCCTCCCTGATCTTCCCACAGTAAGATTATTTTCTGTTCTTGCTCTCAAAGCCTTAAATGTTTATCTTACTGTCCCCCTGCAGTTTGACACTGTAGCAGACTGTGTTGAGATCAGCAGCGTTATACTTAAAAGCTACACTGTGTACACTGAGGTATGGGATGCTTGATTTAAAAGGGATGCCTGTTTGCGTATGTCCGCCTTGCTTGTGTAAGCATGCTTTGTGTGTGTGTGTGTGTGTGTGTGTGTGTGTGTGTGTGTGTGTGTGTGTGTGTGTGTGTGTGTGTGTGTGTGTGTGCGTGCATGTTACACACTGTCATATGACAGTGGTTGGCTTGTTGTGGTGTGTGAAGGTCTCTTCGTCTGTCCTCAGTACAATGTTGACTTTCTTACATGTAATGAATACAATGATCATTGAAAAAAAAAATTCAGCAAAGAAGGTAAATCAGCAACTGAATATTGTGTCATAGTGTCTCTTAAGGGTTTTATGGCTCCAGCAAAATTACACCTACGGCAACTATTCAGCCATGGAAACCCACCCATGCCATGAAGCTTATGCCAATTCTTTCTGCTGATGTTAATGCCAGAGGAGGTGGGGAACTTTGCGTACTCTATCACTGAGTTGCTCCAGTTCTTTAACACTTCCACTGCAATAATAGCGCTGACAGCTTCTAATGTCTAAGAGGGAAGACATTTCACAAACTGACTTGTTGCAATGGTGGCATCCTGTTACAGTAAGATGCTGAAATTGAGAAAACTCTTAGAATAACAAATTATCTCAAAAATCTTTATAAAGGCAGATTGCAAGGTTAGGTGCCTGATTTTATACACTTCTGAAAATGGGACTGAAAGCAACCTAATTCAAAAATTAAGAGGTCTGGCACAATATTTTTGGCTATATGGTGTAATACCAACAAACTCCCATGTGTTTATTCCTCCCACAATAAACATATTCAGCTGACTTAATTTCACTCCTTGTTTTTGCTGATGTGGCTCCTAATCAAAAAGAAATCCATACCATTGAATATTAGATCTAGAAGTATTCTCTAAGTATGTGATTTGTATAAAAGGCTTTAAACCCCCAAATCAGCCTCTGAATAAAACTCTACTCCTCAGGGTCTGACAGACACAAAGATAGTGAGCAGCAACTCACAGTTCAGCCCCATCTCTGTCCTGCGGGTTCCCAGCCAAGCAGACCTCAGCCAGGCCTACTCCCAGCATTCCTTGCACCGCAGTGTAAGTCAGCTAATTGACAGGAAGTCAATGATGATGGAGGAAGGAAGCTGGGACAACCCACTGGCACACGATTCTGGACTGGTGAGTATGGAGTTATGTTTATTATGAATTTCATTTGTTAACTACAAGTACAGAAGAGAGTAGTGATGAGAATACAAACATTTTATGCTAATTATTCACCAGCCTCCTCTTTTACTATAAAGTCATAAGAATTTACAATATTATGTGTTTAAAGTTTTCATTAGTATCATTGCCTAGAAAATATATGATAAGACTTTAATAAAGTTGCTTTGGGATTGTGGGTTTGACTTGCTCAATTCCTAGATGGATGCAGAATCAGTGAAATTGTACCAGAAAACAGAAATATGGACAGCTGAAAATTGCTTACTTTATTGTTTCTCTGATTGTTTTCCCCTCTTCTTTGATTCAGACCTAAATTTTGCGATCTTGTGTGTGTTTTTTTTTTTCCAGTATGTGGAGGAAGATGAGCTTGTGGATGCCATCAAGGCCTTAAGTTCTGTGAAAAAGGAGCACACCATGTTCACTGACACTCATCTTTAAGACCTGTCAGGTTTCACAGTTGCCATTCAGACCTAGTTGTAAAACAAACTAGTAAAACACTGTTACATGCTATTTGCACAGGCGGTGCTAAATACGGTCTACTCAATTTAAGCTATAAGTTAAACAACACGTGTTATGAGGTATTAATTAAAGCATCATCATAAACTTTCTGTCACTTCATTAGGTATACCTTTTCAACTTCTCATTAACTCACTAAATATTTAATCAGGCAATCATATGGCAGCAGTCAATGCATTTAGACACGTAGACACAGACAAGATGAGCTGCTGAAGTTCAAACTGGCATCAGAATGTGGAAGAAAGGGGATTTAGGTGAGAATGAATGGTTGTTTGTTGTGGTAAAAAATTGTCTGCTGCACAGACAAATCTGCAACAACATTGTGTTTTGCTATCATGTCAATATGGACCAAAATCTCTTAGGAATGATTCCAGCACCTTGTTGAATCTATGCCATGAAGAGTTAATGTAGTTCTAAAAGCAAAAGAGGGTTCCACTCATTACTCGTAAGGTGTACCTAATGAAGCAGCCAGTGAGTGGATATAAGTAATATATATTAATATTTTGACAAATTTCAGGTTCAGAGTTGTACAGATAACCAAACATAATGTGGGAAAGAGAATATAATACAAGTATAATAAGTATAATTTTAGCCCACTTTGTGTATGACTTGAATACAGTTCACATGTGGACACAGTCAGCAGTGACATAAAATCGGTCATTATTCCGAGTCTGTTCGTGATTGTTATCCAGTATGTAGTATCGGACCGTACTTATATTACGGTCCAGAAGAGCCCTTAAAGGACTGTTCTGATTGTATTATGATACACTGTTTGCCAACTGTTAGAGGTTTAGTCGTTTTTGAAAAGTGCAGATTTACTTTAGCTTTTACCACCTGAGACCACCATAGAAATGAATGTTAATTAATCTGAGTCTATTCTTCGTCAACCAGTAATTATGCCTAGTAAGCTTTCCCAGTATAGGAGCTGTAGTTGTAATGAGAAACATGGGCTTGATGTAGTTTTATTATTAAAAAAAATGCCAACTGTTTTCTTTTATGTGTTGAATGTGGCTGGGAATCACAGATGTGCCGTCTGATTGTTGCGATTATGTGAACTTGAAAGCTCAGTCTGAAATTCGGTCAGTTGTGTGTGTGCCGTTCAGTGCAATTTCAGTTTTGAGGAAGTGGCAGTAATGTAGTCAAGTCTTTCTTAGCTGTAAGTCAAGATACACTTTTGGGTTTCAAAGTGCATTCGTCTGGATTCTGTGTTATTTGTGGCTTTTGGTAATTTTCATCCTGCTATTAAGAAGATCAAAATAAAAGTGGCAATTTAATTGTTTAGTTGAGTTTTTTTTAATGCAGAAATGAAACATCGCTTATATTAGATTGAACATAGAGACAGTATTTATTAATAAGAGGTGTTGGCTTTATGTGTAATATTGATGAGTTTGATGTTTTGTGTACAATATTGAAGCCTATTGTATTATTACAAAATTATTTTTCTTCTTTTTTTACATGATGACAGTATTATTTATGATTGTTGTATTTACAAAAGTCTTATTTATAGATGATTCATTTGTCTGTGGTTGTGTTTTTATCTGGTAAATGATAAATTTGACTATCAAAAAAATATTCTTCTAGTGTTCTTGCCTCTCATTTTCTTTTATTTTTTTTACCATAAATAAATGCAGTATTCTTGTGTCAAGCAAATTATGAACCAAATTTTTAAAGAATCAGACCTCTTGTAGCATTTAAAAGATCCACAAATGTACCAGATTAATCTTCAAGCTAATGAGGTTTAAATATGAATAAAATAATGTAGAAATACAGTTCCAAAAAGCAAAATAGCTTGCTTAGAAATAATCCTTAAAATGTATGTAGCACTTTAAATGTGCCTCAGTTGCTGCTTAAACACAGTATTAACAATGGTTAAATACTACTGGATGTTACATAATGAATGAAGTCACTCTATTAAAAGGGGCTCCATGGTGATCTAGCTGAAATGTAGATTTAGGAATCCTCTTTTCTGCTGAGTTAGTATAACACAGAATTGTGCCACCAGCTGCACAGGGACTCAGTTACCACACACACAGAGTCAAAAACACAAGCACAAATACACACAGGGCCGGTGTCTCCATCAAAACTATGCAGCAGTAATTTAGTTTTGCTCCTGCGTCCCTTGAGGGGACATCAAGACAAGTTTGAAATTAACAAAGTGGCAGTAACAAGCATGCCCTCGCTCAAGGACACCAATCTGACAAGGGCACTTCTAAAACATTCACAGCCACATTCACAGCTATTGTCAGCCACAGAGTAGGGGGGAGAGGCTGTGAAAAGAGAGCTTGTGGAGTGATTGTAAGGAACAGTATGGCCCTGAGCCCCACACACACACACACACACACACACACACACACACACACACACTTAGGGTTTTATTAAACTCATAAATCACAATGACGACAGACGCCATCGCAGAGAGGAGACTGTCTGAACAGGAAGGTTAGTGAAATGAGCGCGCTGGGGAGACACACATACACACCTTTGTGACACTCAGACAAAACAACAATTGCGCACTCTTAGTTATCCATGCAAACCTTACCCAGACGTGACTGACTTACGATGTATAGTATTAAAAAAAATAGTGTCAAAATTTTAAGTGGTAAAACTATCAGAAATTCACTTTCCTTTCAAGGATCTCATAATTTTTGTACATTTAGGAATATCAAATCCTAAAAAACACCCAAACAGCATTTGTTATAAGATTAATCCTGATATCACTTTGATGATATCTGCCCAGAAATCTCGACTGAAATGGTTCAAGACCGATGAAACATGATTCGTATGCACTGATAAATAAAGTAAATTGGAATAAAAAGGTATGTTTCTATCTAAATATAAATGTAAATTATGTAAATAGTTGAATATTTTTTAAGAATAACAATGTGAACTTATAAAAATGAAAAAAAATCTGTAATTTTAAGAAAGAAGCGAAACATGCTGAGTATAATCAGACGTTTTAGTGAACACAGTGGTAGTTTCAATTGCACGAACAATGTGACTCTATAGCAACTTAATATTTGATCATTACTCAATGCAGTGGTAAATAATATAGCATAATGCATACACAATGTAGAAAACAAGAATGCACAGGCCTTTTTAAATAAACAGATATGTATTTCTTTGAGCTCATTAGCATCTGGCTGCCATATAATGTAAACATAGCCAGGGGAGGTTAAGGAGCAACAGATAAGAGACACTGCAGAAGATAAACAAATAACTATGTGCAGAAATACTCATTTAACTCCATGTTCCTATAGAAAATATACATTAGCAGGTTAGGTCCGATAGCATGATTATATTAATATAGGCCTTATGTTTGTATGAACAGCGTATACATCAACACACCATTAGACAAATCAATGCATCCGCATCAGGATTTTGTTCTGATTACACGTCCACATTGCACACACTTAATGTATCAAAATGTTACATCTTTGTACAAGCCGTTAGCACACGGTCAGTTCTGTCGTCATTCAGAAATGATTACCAATGAAACATGTTACATTGCTGCTGCTTTTGGAAAAGTGTGATTAATATTTCAGGACATGGTTATGCTAATTAAGGTTGTCACTCACAGATATTTTTTTGTTTCCAACCTATATGGTATGCTTAAAACTAAAAGTACAAGTTACATTTTAAAAAAATATATAAAATCCCCCATCTTGGGAGGAAGTTTCGACTTTCCGATCTTAATGCATGTGAGGGTTATGTGCAATGTAGTCTGCTAATGTAATGTTAAGTGCCCATGTATCAACCACAACATCCGTATCGGACATTTACTGTTCTCAGTGTTGTAATGTTTATATGTTGCCAGTGCTGGCTAAAGACAGTGTGATGAAGAGCTGAAAGACTTTAAAACAGTTCACTTACTTTTTTCATATTCAAGATTTCTTTGTTTCCCTGGAACAAATTGGGGAATTTAAAAAAAAAGCAAAAAAAAAAGCAACCACAACATAATAAACATCAGTATCACTGTCGATCCAGAATTTCACAGTACACTCATCGGTAAATCCCTAATTACTTAATATTTAATGCCACTCTTTACATCTATTTTATCCCGCTGTAAAATCATAACACAATTCTAGCCAACAGCGACGTGGGCAGGTCTGTAACGTGCCTCCACAATGAGCTCCGTCTTCACAAGCATTTGGTCACAATTTCTTTCAATTAAAACACATTAACGGACTGATAACCGCCAAACAAGTTACATAAGGCACTGCAACAGTCATTCAACACAACACACATTTTATACCTGTTTCAAAGGGAGTAAAGTGATGTAGTGTAGGTCCTTGTTTTAGCATGAGTGTAGTGTGAAAATAAAAAAATAAATAATCAGAGTGATCTCACACAGGCACCACTGTGAAAATAATAATAATGATAAAGCAGGAACACAAACGGTTCCTCTTACTTGTGAACTATAACAACAAGCTGACAATAAAATGTGTTCTTTCTCTCTGTTGAGACAAGAACTTGACTATCTATACCACAAAATACTAAAAAGACATTTGCTTTTACTATTTTGTGTAAATATAATTTTTTTTAGCTTCGAGCACTGAATTATCTTCTTTGAATTCCACATATAGATCGTCTAATAAAATACCTCACATTTTTTAACATTGCAGTCCAACGCTTCACACAACTGTTTCAATTTTTGTCTTGTTTGAGGATCAAAGAGCCTGTTGAAACACAATTAGCATCAAAGGAGATTAACAGCGTAACTTGACTGGAACTAACGGGTAAAACTGTGCCAGCTGGAGTGAAAAGCAGTCACTCATCCACACGGGGGTTCGACGTTTTTGCAGGCTGTTATCCACGTAGATTTCAGTTTGAATCGCCCGGGAACCAGAGTTATTCATTTCTGGTGTGCATGATAAATCCACTGTTGCATAGTACTGAGCTGTCATACAACTCTGTAAAGTTGTATCGCCTGCTTGAACTGCTCGCTCTCTATTGGCTTTTTAGTGTTGTTGCTTTAACAACAATAATTACTGTGTCCCAAAGTATTCTAGGATCCAAGTATCTGCCTAGAATTCTAGTGAAGGTAACACATTTAAGGTAAGTAAAAATCGATTGCACGACAAATTGCACATAGTGTCAGAGATGCTTGATATAATCGTGGTCTGCTCAATTCCACTGCTCTAGTGCTGAACGGATGAGTCAGCCAATCAGGTGATCAATCACCAAATGGGGTCTAGTTTTACTGATTTGTTCCCTTTTTATACCATTATAAGTGAAATAGTTTGTGATAGGTAACATGTTATGACACTGTTTTAGACTAAAACATCTAAAATGACTTATATGATAATAGAAGTAACTGTTAGTTACAGATATGAAGATCAGTTTAGATCAGGTTCTGAACAAAGTAATGCACACCTGATATAGGTTATTAGAAACACTTTGAAATATCTTGGTAAATGGTTACTGTTAGTGCTGTGGTATGTTATTAATGTTAATTAGTTCATGTTTTCACATTTAGAAGTGACCGACCACTCCTTTAACCGTACCTCGTCAAACAGACTTTTGTCCTGTTCTTGTAGTGGCTGTGTGTTCCTTAAGATGTTGCGTGAGCAACATCATAAAAGGAAGAAAAACGCATTTTTCTTTCCAGGACTGAGCCAGCAAACGATCTGATTCATGCCTAAAACTTAAAGTGCTAAAAAGATTATCAGAAATCTGTTAAGACAGCCTAAAATAAACACAAACAGAGACAGGAGGAGCATTACTGGCACCTGGCAGATTTTTACGAGGGTGAGTGATCTAAGAAAAAAAAAGAAAAGCATTCCTGCCATGACAGTGATGTTAGCGTTGGGATGTTGTATATTTATGTTGCGCTCAGTATAACATGGCAGCACTCCTGTTGTGTGGGATTTGAAGAGAAACAAACATCCTGAACCATACTTTAACAAGGCTGTTGTGGAGGCGGAAAGGGCCGTCGCTGCTTTTTTGCTTCGTGTTCCTCTTTTGCTCTTAAATTCTGTTATCATGATCACCTAGAGAGTGTACCTCTACGAGATAACTTCCACCGAGAGCAAGAGAAAAGGCGCCCTTCACAGGCTGCTGTCCTGGCTGGATGGCTCAGGTACCAGCTTCCTGTGTCGTGGTGAGGTGGACAGTTTGGTGGGGGAAGGAGAGGCATTTGAAGAAGAGTCGCTCCCACCGCCTTCTGATCCAGAGGGGACAGAGGCAAGGTGTGGAACTGGAGGAGCCCTCTTTCTCCCAAGAAAGCTTCCTTCCAGTACTCCTCTTTTCCTCACACCTCCATCAACCTTCACCGCGTCTCCTCCCGATGCAGGAGCCTCTCCTTCTTCTGACTGAGCATGTACCTTTCGCCTGACGTCACCTCCTGGAATTGGGCTGTCTGGAGGCTGCCGTGCAGATTCCTGACTGGATTCAGCTTTTGTGGCAGATACTCCAGACGCTCCAGCTGTTGTGTTACAGCTTGCACTTGTGGTACGGGAAGCCCACAGCTCCAAGACTGAGGCTCTCCTCTCACTGTCTTCAGGCCCAAAGTCACAAAGAGAGCGGCGGGCATCAGGGGTCTGCCCTGTGCTGTCCAGGACACCTCGAGTCAGGCTGAAGTTCTGGAAGTCTCTATGAAAGCATGATAATATAGACAGTCACCGCTAGATAGATAATGGAACATAATGCAAACAGGGACAACTCAGCATTTCCTGAACTTACATTAGTAGAGCATAATCAAATTACTATGTTATTGAAATGCCAAGCAAAGCGACTATAAAGCCAAGTGCTTCTGTTATTGTAAGGCACCACAAAGTTTCCATCTCTCCCTGCTCTGTCATCAGCCAGAGCTCTTCTTTGGCGAAACACAGCATTGTGGGTGAAGAACAACTGATTTAGAAAGTGGTTAAATCGCACAAGAAAAACACTCAATCTTGCTTACTAGTCTCAATATTGGGTTTTGTTTTTTTGGGGGGGTTTAAGTTTTGAAATCCTAAAGTTATCACCTTAGTATACTCTTATTTGAACCCTTCTAGTATAAGTGTTTGATAAATGATATTTCACCGGTAGCTGTGGAAGGACTCAGTTCGACGAGCACGGGCCAGCAGGGGGCTCTCTCTGTAGGGTCGCACAGCTCCATATGTAGCCTGGGTCTCGGGAATGGGCTCCGGTGCCTGTAACTGCAGACTGATGACAGAAAAAGAAGAAGTCTTTTATGTTCCTTCAAACACATCTTCTGATAATTCAGACGGCATATATAGGCTTGTAACCTCAATAAATGAGTGCTGCCTTTCTAACCTCGAACAGGACTCTCGGAGGCGTGTGTGGTGTAGCAGAGAGGGGGCGGGGCTAATGTTAGGTGTCGCACAGCGGGAGGTGCTCAGGTCGCACTGGTCCAACAGCTGTAGCAGCTCCTCCTCTGTAGGCCCACCTATATCTATCAGAAACGAGAGGAGCCTCATTAAAAACTTACTGTTTCATTAAAACAAACACAACATTCGCCTTCACATTTCTGGCTTTTCACTAATCTCTCTCCTTCCTCACCCTCTTTCTTCCTCTCTTCTCCTTTATTGGCGGTGTCCATCGCAGTGGTCAGGTCCCACATTTGGATGCTGCCATTGCCGTGACCTGTGAACAGATAACGGCGAGGTCGGGACCCCATTCGACTGGAGCCCTCACACTCCCGTACCATGAAGCAAGTGATGGTGGTCCCATCCACTGACTGCACTTCGCAGATCCTGAGACACAAATATGTCATTTACCGGTAGTAAATTTTAAAAAGAAGTGCCAAGATCCTAAAGGGACATTTAATGAAAGAAAAAAAATATCATGTATGTCAGATAATAGGAAACAAAGTCAGATAAAGGTCAGGGGAGCAGAGAGGCAGGACATTGTACCTTTTCCCAGTTGACGAGAGCCTCACAAACAGTTTGTTGGTGATGGGGATCACCTTCTGGATAAAAACTTGCTGATCATCTCTCTCTCCAAAAGGACCTGAAAATAAAAAGCCAACTCAGTGATGTTAAGATACTGCACAAATACTGCAAAAGCCACTACGTAAGGTGGTTAATCATAATTAAATTTTATTCTTTTTCAGTGTCAGCTTCACCAACATATAGATACATTTTCAGTTAAGGTTAATAACGATGATGATGATGACCGGTAACTCTAACCCTATTTTGCACAGGGTGGGATTTGTTGTTTATCTTATCAGTGGTGGATTAAAGAAATTCATGTGTATTACAGTGCAAACACACTTTTTAACTCTCTCACCTATATCATTCCCAGAGCCGTAGCTCCCGTGACTCTCTGCTTCCTCCAGAGACAGAATCTTGAAGGAAGCTAGAGGGGTGGAGCCTGGCTGTGTGGAGATCATCCCTCTGAAACGGGTTACTGTCCACGTCCGAACGTGGTTGTTATCTGCACACACTGACAGACACAAATACACAACCACATAAGATGCAGGCAGCTGTTATCCTATAAAATCCTCTATAGCCCACACATAGACAGGGATACTGCCTGCAACACCTTCCTCACCTGATACCAAATGTTTCTCAGACAGCATGATCTTTGTCACTGGGCTCCTGTGCACAGTGAAGGTCTGAAAGAGCTGGGGTCCTGATCCTACTGTCTCTGGGTGTTGCACGATCACTCTCACTGCTCCACTACTAGTCCCATAGGCTATCTCGATCCAGTTCCCACTCACACCTGAGAGTAGGAGCAGTGGAAAAACAAAAAGCACAATATAAATATGTACAACTAAGTAACGGTAGTTTTTCTGTGGGAAGAAAAACTTGCCCACTCACTGGTTTTAGGTGTGAGGTAGACAGACAGTGCAGTGATGGCGTCATTGGATGGGTCGTGATAAAGCTCGGTCACCAAAAGATCGTTGTCTTTCATCCTCAGAGGAAATTTTTGCATGTCTGAAAAGAAGAAGAAGGTTACATGTTAGCGTGTCTTTGTTGGGGTTTTATAAGCCCTTCACTGAATCATTCACTGACTCAGATCCTGGAATGAATCCTCTTAGTAAATTTCTATCTTTTAGATGGGGGGGGGGGTGGAGGCCATGGTTGTTTTATAAGCATTTCATAGAGAATGATGAATGCATGAAGCAAAAAGACATCTGTGTTTATTAGAACTGTTCCAGAATATTTTACTATTTTGGGGTTTTTTTAGGTATTCATTTTTAATCTGCTTCAGTGCCTGAAATGTTTGATAGGCACAACAGTGATCATCATGGATCAAAGTTACCAAGTTGCTCCTGGTTTGAAGAGAAAAAGCAAGGGCAGTACTGCTTGGCTCACACAGAGAGGAACACCTCTGTCTGTGGCATTTGACAAGAGGTTTAAATGGAATAATGGAATAAAAAAAAAATCCATAAACTGTGTGACAGACAGAGAAAACATAAACCTGTCTGTGTGTACCTATGTAGTAGATAGAGCCATTGTTACAGCCCAGTAGCAGGAAGGATCCTGCAGTGTCACAACTGGTGATGGGAACCACATCTTGAACCTAACAAGAAAAAAAAGGGAACTAAAAATCAGTTCAGTACTGGTGCCTCTCACTGGGAAGCAAATCTAAGTTAAACAAATGCACAATTCAATTATTCAGTATATCATTTTTAATAAACACAAACAAGGAAAATCACAAGCACTCAGCCCGCTCTGTGTTTTACTCACATACGCTCTCCTACCTGCCAGTGTTGTGTGACAGCGTTCCACACTCCAACCTTTCCTGTATGACTGGTAGCCACCAGCTGGTTCCCGATAAAGAAGAGATCGTCAACAGGTACGCCGAGACTGAAAACCCCTGGGGCAGCGCGTGGAGAGAATGAACTTTAACAAAGTTGTAGAAAGCTGGAAAACGTGAATGTAGACTAAAGGTGGAGTCAGAGATTGAAGGAAGTTACGGGTGATACAAAATGGTATGTATGTATACCTATTAAAAAAATCTAGCCTGAAGCTTTAAAATGGGGGGGGGGTTCTGTTTATTTGTTTTTTGTTAGCCTACCTATCTCATTACCGCTGCCTCCATCTTGGATACTCCAGAGGATGATACTGCTTTCAGAGGCGGCAGCCACCATCTTGTCTTTATCTCCGTGTGGGCCGCCCACCACCTTTGCATTCAGTGCAATACGTTCAATGGTCCAGTCAAGGTAGGGAGAGGAAAACACCTGCTGCCATCCAGAGGATTCCTTTATCCTGCAGAGAAAAGAACACAGAAATACTTTTTACCCTCTGATTATTTTTATGCCTTTCTCGTTAAGTTTTTAAATCGAGAGTGACAAACATGCACCTCTGCACTGGAACAGTTGGATTTGGTTAAGATTAAAGAAGTCTGATATATGAGCTTTCATAAATGTGAGCGTACATACCCACTCTTATTACACCTAATAAAATTTTTACCAGGTTGTCCATGTTGTAAAAAATGGATATTCGCAAAAAGAAATAATATTTTACTCTCAGTGTGGACTGTTTGCTTCAGCTATAATTAATATTTGAATCAATTTAACTCGAATAAAACCAAAGATGACAGCTTGAATGCTGGCACTCAGAAACACGAGACATAAAAGACAATGAATGCATGTGTGCATTATAAATTATTTAATGTGTCCCACTTTTGAGCTAGAGCTGTATGAGAAATGTTGTAATATTACCTGTAGCAGATTACAAAGTGCGCATAGGCTGCTACAATCCAGTTGTGGTGTCCTGCTATAATCAGCACCTTCCTAGGGTCAACCATGGGACCTGCACACACAAACAAAACACCATTAACCTCATGTCTGTCATGATACGTTGTGTGGCAGGCAGGGGAAGGACCCAAGATGCAGATTCGCAGACACGGGGATAAACTCAAAAACACAGCTTTATTGCTGGCCACGGGAGGCAATACAAATAAACTAAAACTGGGAAAACTAAAGCATGAACTGTACAAGGGAACCGAACCACGGGGAGAATTACACACAACATGAGGGAGAACACGACGCCGAACAGAGGGAGACTCAGACAGAAATACACAGAGGGTAAACGAGGAAAGTGGGCACACACGGGGAACACAGGTGACACTGATAATCATAACGAGACAGGGCGGGGTGAACTGAACATGACATGTAGAGGCACAGAGGTTCCGACAGGAGGAGAGAGAGCACGGGGAAAACACAGACATAACGGGCTGGGGAAACATGAAACAACCACAAAGGGAGACGAGGGCTCATCAATACATAGAGGGCACACAGGGGGGAGAGAGCCATGAAGGGAAAACACTTAGGGAACAACACAACAGGGCAACTCAGAAGACATGGCCTAAATAAGGAACGAAATACAAAAATACAAAGAACTAAGAATACTGGGCCCACATGGCCCAGGACCATGACAATGTCTTTCACAGCATGCTTAGCAAGACTTTTTTTCTGCCTAATTACTCATTTATTGGTTTCTAAATTACCTAAAATGTGATTCAGATCTCTAAAAGCAGCCAGACACTCTACTCTCTGTTTATTACCTCTAATATGTACATCACATGATACCATCATTAGCAAGGAGCAGACCAATTTGAAACTAGGCTACTTCAGTGAGTGCTACTAACGCGCTAAAAGGATGTCAGGTCATATTAGCTCCAGCAGTGATGCACACACACACACAAACACACTGTACATGAACTGAACTCTCTTACTGGCATATAGATACTGATGTGCCACACATACGACTGTATCATAACTGTCCTTGCTCCTTCACATGCAGTAGATGCACAGTTGTTGGGGAAGGCAGAAGGCAGATTCCTGTTTCTACTGACAAGTCACTTACTACAGTTCCTGCTTGTTTTTTATTCTGAGATTACGCCTACAGTATATTCCACAACTGAGTTTTCACAATTTGCTATAATAGATGTAAGCACATGCAAAATCTTCAGATTATGACTATTATTCATCTTCTGTATTCAGAGAGATGTCGCAGGCTACTTGCCCAGTTTGTGGCCGTCATCTGTTCCAGGCGAGGCAGAGAAGGATGGGTGAGAAAGGGGGCCAACGCGGGTGAAGCCCTCTGCTCCACTAGGGCCTGGCCGTTCATCTGAAGCAGAGCCAATGGGTGCTGATGCGGGGCTTGATTTTCGTGCAGGGATGGCTGTCAAGATTAACAGAAATTTATAAATAAAAATTCCTGCTGACTTTCACTTTTGTGCTGTTCTAGAACTTAAAAGCAGGTTATTTCCATTTTTAAGATATTTTTAAATAAAACCTCAGAAGGATGATCTTTCAGTTCAGTTTCAGTGTCGCTCAGTTTCACGTCTTTACCTGGGGGTGGCAGGTAACCATGGAAGAGAACACTACCACATGATGAGCGGTCCAGTTCCTCACACAACAGCAGGCGACGCACTGCACATGTATGCACGCACACAAAGACAGAGGGGCAGACAAAAAAACAAAGCAAAAAGCAACAATATGCAAATTAGTATTAGGTCATTATCATAATAACATTAATATGGGTTACTTAATATAGTTACTGCTGCTGATTTTCTTTTTCTTTACTGATGGAAATTTTCCTCAGGATCTCGTTCTTTAGTTTGTTTTGCCAAAGTTCATGTCCACTTTGATTCAAATTAGATCCAAGTACTTTGTTCTGTATATACGAAGGTGATCAGCTTTCACTGAGGTAAGCTTCCCATTTGAGTACAGAGACAATGCAGGGAAGTTACAAACACTGAAACAGGATGTAAAACAACATTAGAGTACGTGGAACTAACACTATTACAGCTGCGAGGTTGGTTAAATTGAGCCTCAAAAAAAACATTCACTAAAGAGCAACATTTCACATTAACGACAGCAGCTCTTTGTACTATACTCGTTCCAAAATAAACCCCAACCTACTCAACTATTATGCAATACCTGCTGATATTGGAGACATGGAGTGAACACTGCAAAATGTATTGGCTGCAAAACAGGTTTATTATAAGCTTTCCACAATGTTTGTACTCATACTTGGCTGACTCGGTTTCCTGTTAAAACTTTGTTCCACAACATACCCAGAGGAGTAATCCCATAAAACTCTGCTTCATGTCTCAGGACGCTGATGTTGACACCCCTGCAGAGAGAAACAAACAGCATATTTGTTCTGTAAGTTACGAGGAACAAAGCGACAGAATTACACCAAAAAATAGATATTTTCTGAACATCATTAAGACTGCTCACCGCAGGTCCAGTTCTTTGGTTCGGAGGAAATTCAATATTGGTGCAAAAGCTGTCGGGTCTCTGTCAATAAATATCTGAAAGGCAGAAAATCAGTTGGTGAGGACTGAAGATCCAGTAGTTTGTCGCAAACAAAAGCTGACTAACTATTAAGTCACTTGATTGGAGAGTTAATGAAAATGTCACGGCTCTGGAGAGTTACAGTGAACATTTCTGTTTATTTTCTAACACTTTTCAGAATCCACAACAAATTCTGCAACTAAAGTTATGAAGTCAGAAGTGGCCTTGCAAAAACAGCGCGTCATCCAACAGCAGAGAAGTGGATGTCAGCTCATCTGCTCATCTCAGCATCATGTATCGTACTTCAGAACAGTAATGTGTAACAGACAAAATGTCATGTCCTTTTTTCCCCCTGATGTTGGATGGTGCCTGCAGATGCTGCCCCAGTTTGGAAGCAACAGCTACTCACAGCTCCAGTTTCATCCCGAAGAGTGGAGATCCTTCCACTCAGTAAACTGGAAAAGAGACACACACAAGAGTTCTCCAGTTAGCTAAAGCACATCTCTATTTCCACTTACCACCAGTGTCACCACAACAAGCAATTATTTTACAATAACAAACACTTGGCTAGCCTGTTGACACTGAAATACAAATTATTACCATGTCAGTGTGTGCTGTTATTAACTATGACTATTAAGCTGAAAGAGTCTGCATGAAAAAGAAAAAAAAAAACTTCAGACAGCTGGCAGCAGAGCAGATAGACTGACAGACGGGCAGACAGACAGGTGCCTTGGCAGGCATTTACACTACTTGGTCAGCTGTTGTCAAACTGTGAGCCAGTCCAGTGTTTTGAGTTTGTTACGACTCTGGTATCTGCCTAGCCCCAATCAGCTGTTTAGCCTTAGAGGGTAGGATTCCCTCTAAGGCTAAAATCTGATTTTAAAAAAGCCACACATTCCAATACCTTTATTATAACATTTACATTGAACACTTTTGCACTGAGGACTACTTTATTATGAACCTTTTTCCGGTAATAGTGAATAGTAATTCTAATCCCCTGATATTTACCATCACTGGGATTGTAGCGGGATGAAGTAGGGCAGAAATGACATAATGTAACATCCATACTTAACATTAATTATGTAATATGAATGAGTGCATAGTAATATGCTCACTGAGTCTGACTGCTATATGCATTTAGATCATTTTCTACACAGCAGCTGTAGACAATACAGAGAAGTCACACAATTTACAACTAAAGTGGAGCTTCTTATTTGGTAGCAGCAGTAAGGGAAGAGCAGTAACGCAATCAGCTCCGTGTATTAACCAAATATATCCCATGTGCTTTACAAGAGTCTGGCAGCATTTACAAACCTTGAAAAGAAAGAGTCTGGGATCCACATCAGAGTCTGTCTGGAGGTGCTGAACCTGCAGTATGAATTATAACAAAACACAGTATTGTGAAAAAATAGAAAGTTGCATCATTAAAATCGTTGTGACCACTATAATTAGTGGTCACAACAATGACTGGTGTGGCTAAAAGAAGAAAAAAAAACCTGCCTTTATTATTAAACTAATATATTGTGTATTTTCAGTGTGTACATTATCCCTCGTGTGTAAGAAAGTAGGAGTAACGATCAAGTAAACAAGCTTGTGTCTACTCGAGCTACATCCGTGGCTGTTTGTCCATGTAAACACACATCATTACCCACAGGAGCTCAAATTTCACAAATAATTGCCATCATCTTTTGAGGTGTCCCACTGACGAAGCTTACCTCGTCCCACCGACGTTTAACTGAATGATCTCTCCCATCGCAGGCGTTAAACTGTTACCATTTGTGGCCATGATGAAGTGAACCAGCGAACAGTCGCTGCTCCGTTATGAACGTTTCTGTCACGAAGGCTAGCTTGCTAACGCTCCAGTCCCCAGCTCAGCTGATGCCCCGACTCCTCAGCCTCACAGCCTCTCCTGCTTCCACCTTCCATAAAATATCAGTTATACACGACCTATGTGAATCGCGTTGCTATCATGAAGCCTCCGCATAGTGAGCGAAGACGGGCTGGGAGTGTTTTTTAATCAAAAAGGCAGCCACACAATAATTCCTTTATTTCCCTGCGCGCTTGTTTGCATCACTGCATAGATGTAAATCGTGGATACTAGGTTGCGCAGGATTTTAGCAACGTGAAACAGCTGTACGAGCCAGCTAAAAAAAAAAAAAAAAAAAGGCAAGAGAGTTCCCCTCTAGCAACTTCCGCTTTCGATGAAACCACGTGGTGCCAATCGCTAAAACAATGTTTTAAGGGGAAAATTATTTTTAATTTATAATTAATTTAGTATTGCTAACCGGCACGAGATACGTACGTTTAATTAATTACTAAAATAGTCGTATGACATACAAGCACATATTTATGAAATTACAATGCCCAGTGAGAACTTTTGAACTTGTATCTCATATTAAGGGATCTATCTGGATTGTTGTTCAACACAAGTCGCCAGAGCAAAATGCATTTTATTTTGCACGGTAAAAAAAAAAAAAGTGCAGCATAAAAATAAATACAAAACTGTATACTTGGTAGGTTGAAAATTTGAGATACCTAACTCGGAATTTTCCGATTACTCGATTTTTTTTTTTCAGTTGCGGAAATATGAATATGAAATAGCTCAAATTCAAATAATCACACAGTTTTAATGGTGTTTAGCCTCAACGATCGTGTGATGGAGTAAAAACAAAATCAAAGTATATATCCATCTATATCTATATGTAACCATCCATTCATCTATTATATATATATTTTTTTCCATGTATATTTATATATTTATTTATTTTATTTATTTTTTCTAAAATATTAAAAATCTATATATTGTTCTTCTTTTTTTTATTATTTAATTTGTTTTATCAGACACAACATTTTGTTTCTTTCTTTGTGTGTGTCTGTTAGATCATGCGTTGTTAAGTTTGGATAAAAATATTAACCACTCCCACACAACATCGAGGGGAATTATGGACCCAGACACAGCTAAATTTCGAACTCCGGCCTAGTGCTTTGGACAAAAATAATGTAGCCTTTTTGTGTAACATTTTTAAATTGCGTTATTCGACGTACTCACCGCTCTGCGTTTTCTGTGCGCAAGCAAGCGCTCCTCAAGTGTTGCCCCGCCCCTCCCACTTATGCTGTGCGAAAGGGACTTGAAACCCTGCAACATTTTTTATGGCGAACTAACATTTTTTATATTGCCGTCTCTTTGCAGCTTTTCCATCAGTATGTAACCCTGGGCTGTTTGTTAACTTTGCGGTGCTCTCGTGATCTACGGTAAGACGTTAGTATGTTGCTGTTCAACTTTTTATGTTGGCAATCTGTTTATTTACCTTTCATTAGCTTGTTAGCCTGGGGAAAGTTAGCCAAGGAGTGGGTGGTTGAACTTTAAGCTAACATTGAACACTAGCAGGAACCTAACCAAATAAGTTCACTTACACGAGTTATTTAGTCTCCTGTAACAGTAATGTCATTTTGCGTCTAAGCTATCAGTAAAGCGCAGGGCTTCCTCTCTCAGTAACTTAAACACACAATTATAGGTAAAGAAACTAGAGTCGGAGAGGAAATGTGAATTACAAATTTTGCTAATGCATCCTGAATGCATCTTAACTTCTTACTACTTGGAAAGAATTGTAGCTAATTTATTAGCACTAACGACTCATCCATTCTTCGTGAAAACACCTTTGGATGTTGAACAGCCATTTTTAATCAATACAGATGTTATTAACACACGATATGGACATAAATGGGAATGATTCTCAACTCTTCTACCTCTTAGAACACGTTGTCCTTGTTATATAAAAAAAAAAAAAAACCATAGAAGCCCTCTCACGTTCTATACATATGTGTTATTGTTTACAGTCCTCCCTTCTGATCGCTACGTTGTTGAAAAGCCTGCCTGAGAAGAAGATGGATGTGTGACTCGTTCAAACAGAGAAAGGAGAAACAAGAAAGAGACATTGTGTCACTTGTTTCAACTCAGAACCTGTGTGTTATGATGTCTGAGTCAGAGGAGAGGGGAACTCCCTGTACTGAGGGAAAGCCAGAGCTCACATCAGGAAACATGTCCAGTACTACCCACCAGGTACAAAGTGGACCCTCTGTGTCTCCATCTGTGTCCTCTGTCCAGCCTAGTACTATCTCAGCGACAGAGGATGAGGACGAAAGTGAAGATGAATCATATATTCTGGAAGAGAGCCCTTGTGGCCGCTGGCAGAAACGTAAAGAAGAGGTAAGGGTGGATCATTGAGGTAAACTATAAAATGAGGCATAGATGAAAACAAAATGCTGGAGAGAATAAAAAAAGATGACGAAAACACAAAACTTGAGGAAGGTGTTTTTGATATCTGCTTCATTTTGGTAGTAAAACATCTGACCTCATGAGCCGCTCTTCCCTTTAAATGTAGGTGAATCAGCGTAACGTCCCAGGGATTGATGCTGCATACTTGGCTATGGACACAGAAGAAGGAGTGGAAGTAGTTTGGAATGAAGTTAAGATCTCAGAGAGGAAAAATTTCAAAATGCTGGAGGTGAGGCACATTGTTACAAAGTGATCAGGCACATTGTTACAAAGTGATCAGGCACATTGTTACAAAGTGATCAGGCACATTGTTACAAAGTTCATAGTGACGCTGTGGCATTTTTTGAATTCTATGAGTGATGTCATCGGGAGCTACTTTACAGGAACTCTCTATGAGCAAGTGGAAAAGCAACATTTTGTACTATTTTATTATAACTGCTATGCTTTCTGTCCTTTATTCTTGGATTTAGGAGAAGGTAGAGGCTGTATTTGATAACCTGATCCATTTGGAGCATGCCAACATTGTCAAGTTTCACAAATACTGGGCTGACAAAAAGGACAACGGGGCCAGGGTGAGTCTCAGGCTTTTGGAGACATTGTTTCATATTCTGTCAACTCCATAAGAATTATTACTATTGCCCTGAAATAATCACAGTTTACATTTGAACAATGTCTCTCTTTGTGTTTTCTACACACTTCTTTATCTCCCTAAGGTGATTTTTATTACTGAATATATGTCATCTGGAAGCTTGAAGCAGTTTCTGAAAAAGACAAAGAAGAATCACAAGACCATGAATGAAAAGGTAAAAAAAAAGACTTTATAATACTGCATATGTACTAGAATATATGAAAAGTCTTCTCTAAAGGTAAAAAGTAACTGTGTTTAAAGCCAGAATGTGGGACTGTCTTTCTGGAGCAAAGCGTAGTTTTCATATTATAGTAACAAATATGTGCTTCTTATTATTTGGTTAAATGTCAAGCCATTTTGGAAACCAACTAGAAATTGCTCTGATAAATTGTATGATCCTATAGGCTTGGAAGAGATGGTGCACGCAGATTCTTTCAGCTCTAAGGTCATTTTTAAAAATGTTCTTTTATTTTAATATACACTCACATTGATAGAAATCCAGTACATTGTATGTAATTGTAATTTCTTTTTCTTTTTTTCCTGATATGCAGTTATCTTCACTCCTGTGATCCTCCCATCATCCATGGCAACCTGACCTGTGACACTGTCTTCATTCAGCACAACGGCCTCATCAAGATTGGATCAGGTATAAAATTACACAGGTTTCATCCCCTGCGTTTTAGGTAGTGAAGGCAAAGCAACAGTAAAGGAGTCAAATTATAATAAATTATGGATTAAGAACCAAAGTTTTCGTAGAATTAAACAGGAAATTTATGTGATTTTATGTACAAAAGAACAAGAAACAATGTTCAAGTGTTCAAGTCTTGCCAGTGTTAAATGTATATTTAATACACAGCCCCTATTATTGCTTTTAGTTTGCAAGCTGAGCAGGAAATAGACTTTGAGGAGTTCAGACTTCTTATATAATGGTCAAATCTTTGCCTTGTTCTTGTACAAACCAGTCCTGCACATCATATGAGGGAACAAAAGTTGTGCATAATGTGGTTTAGAAAACCAATTTTCTGAGTGTAAATATGGCTACAGTGACTCAAGTGTAACCACAAAGCCTCCAGACAATCCCACACTAAAGTTTAAACAACAGAAGGTAATATTTACATCGCTAGTTTATGAATTTGGTTCATCTTTTCATCGCTTATCTTTCTTGTTTTTGTTTTTTTGTTTCATTACTTTTTTTTTCAGTTTGCAGTTTTGCTTCTTCCTATCCTATGCTTACTTTTCAGACTTTTCTTACTTTTTCTCTCATCCTTCTGTGTATTCTGAAAATAATTGTCCTTATCTCATTTGCAGTTGCTCCAGACACCATTAACAACCACGTAAAGACTTGTACCGAGGAACAGAAAAATTTGCACTTCTTTGCTCCGGAATATGGAGGTAGATTTTCTCTTATTACTGATATTAGCAATTTATACCTATGATACAGCTCTGTTGGAAAACATGTTTAAACACATGAACTTCAGCTTTCTCACAAAAATATTTTTATTATAGTAACATGATTGAAAAGTCAGGGTGTTCCATATTTCATTTTCTTTGCTTTAGTTTAAGAGAGTACACGTTTTTCTCTTCAAAACCCTTTCTGTTAAATAAAATATGGCAAGCTTGTATTTTTATACAAACAGTATTTTATGTAAATGTATATAACATCAAAGTATTAGAACAATATAAAATGTAAGGAAGAGGTCCTTGGAGGCATACTAAATTCTTATGCCCTATTCTAATATTTTTGCTTATTGCACAGTTATTTTTCCATTGAAATTGCAAGCACAAAGTACTTCATGCAACAGGATCATGTATGCTCTTATTAATATCTCTTTTTGGGTTGGGGTTTTTTTTTTGTTTTTTTTTTTGGTTTTTGGGGGTTTTTTGGTCAGCTGTCAAAGACGCACTTTTGATTATTGGATCATAGGTCTTAGTCTAGATTACGATGTAATATATGTACATGCTGTCTTTTCCCATTGTAGATGTTGATGTTACTACAGCCGCAGACATCTACTCCTTTGGCATGTGTGCCTTAGAGGTGAGATGGGACCCGTAGTATATGATATATAAGAGCTTAAACTGTTTCCCAGAGCTGTCTGTTAATGAGTGCTGATGTGTTGCAGATGGCACTGTTGGAGATTCAGGGGAATGGAGACTCTTCTCATGTTTCTCAGGAGGCCATCAACAATGCCATACAGTTACTGGAGGACCCACTGCAGAGGGTGAGATTCAGTATATTGTGTGTTTGTAGGCATCAGCATCTTTATTCAGTCATGATCAAAAGTTTAACACCTCTTAAAAAAATAGCAAAAAATCATATTTTGCATGGTTGGATCTTAACAAGGTTCCAAGTAGAGCTTCAACATACTGCAACAAGAAATGGGAGTAAGACAAAACATTTTTCTGGACATAACCAGTGGCCGTCTTGAAGCTCCATTGTTCCACTGAAGGAAAAAGCACCTCACACCATTTTTTTGAAGGCCTTCAGTCTCAGATGCTGTCTGATGTTTATGGGGCTGCAGTCTGCACCAGTAACAGCCTTAATTTGGGTTGAGGACCATCCAGTGTCTTGAACGACAGCCAATTAGATCCTCCGGCTCAGTGCTGGTGAAATTTTTTTTTTTGGTTCTTCCAATTAACCACAACCCTCAGGATCATTTAAGAAATTCCAAATGACTGTCTTACTGCGTCCCACCTCAGCAGTGATGGCGTGCTGCGAGAGGCCCTGTTTATGCAGTTCAACAACCTCACCGTGTTCAAAAAGGGAACGTTTTTATTTTTTTTTTGCCTTTGCCATCAGAACGTCATGACAGTGTGAGTATCTGACAGAAAATGACATTGAATCCACATTTTTGCACAGATTTGGCCTCGTGGTCCTAAACATTTGGTCCTAAACTTTTGATGAGGTGTTTCAGTTTAAGCATTACTTTCATTAAATTGCATGCTCAAAAAATGCTTTGTCTCATTCCCATTTCTTCTGTATATTATAGTTTTTGTTTCCTTTTCCTGCCTCCCTCCCTCACCCTCAACCGGTTGCGGCAGATGTATGCCCCTCCCTCTCCTGGTTCTGCCAAATGTTTTCTACCTGTTAAAAGGGAGTTTTTCCTTCCCACTGTTGCCAAGTGCTTGCACACAGGAGATCACCTAATTGTTGGGTTTTTTCTTATGTTATATAGGAATTAATCCAGAAGTGCCTGGAATGTGACCCTCTTGCCAGACCTACAGCCCGGGAGCTTCTTTTTAACCAGGCTCTCTTTGAAGTACCGCTCTTAAAACTGCTGGCTGCACACTGTATTGTCAGCCATCAACGTAAGTCCCTTCCCCCCACCAAAAACAAAGTTTTATCAGGCTTAAAACTTGCAAACCTCTCATGAAGAAGACATTTTTTTAAAACTGAACAAGCAAATTTAGAAACATAACTTTAAACTGCATTGTTAACAGTGTGATAAACATATTGCACTGCAAGTTTCATAAGGTTTTTTTCTGCTAATTCATTATCATCTTTTTGTGGTGTGGTACTGAGCAAAACAGGTCGCAAGCTAGTGTGACTAATGGTGTCATTTCCTGCCTCTTGAACAGATGCAGCAACAAGCATGTATGCAAGTGTAAATTTAAAGATATTTACTTTTATGTTAATTTAATTGCCCAGACATGATTCCTGAGAATGCCCTCGAGGAGATCACTAAGAAACTGGACCCAAACCTGGTTGTTGCCGAGACCAAAGAGGATGTTCAGCTCAAGTAAGTGCCAAAGGCTGATATTCGTGTTGTAGTTTAACTGAACATCTAAAATTATGTTTTTATTTTGCACCTTATAGCAGTAACATCAGTGATATAAAGTATTCTCTAGGTTGTGTAGTAGTAGAACCTACTGCTTATTCAGCAATATAATATAATAGCTGAAGGGTTGTCAAATAACCCCCCGCTATATATATATATATATATATATATATGTATATGTGTATATATATATATATATATATATATATATATATATATATATATATATATATATGTATATGTGTATATATATATATATGTATATGTGTATATATATATATATGTATATGTGTATATATATATATATGTATATGTGTATATATATATATATGTATATGTGTATATATATATATATATGTATATGTGTATATATATATATATATATATATATATATATGTGTATATATATATATATATATATTAGTTTTTTGTATTTTTCATTAATCATTATAATATATTAAATATTTTCTCAAATGGTTCAAAAAAGTACTATTCCCTTTTTTTCTGTAGGCTTTCACAGTTTCCAGCTTTGGAGCTGGACAAGTTTTTGGAGGATGTGAGGTAAATGCACAGCTACTGCTATTAACCCTGTGCTCAAAAATGGGTCTGGCCACAAGGAGGCAGCAGTGGGCCATCTGACTGTTTTTTGTACTGCCTCCACTTATCTTTTAAAGTACTATATGATGTGATACTATTTTTGATATTTTCAGTATCTTAGATTTTGTGGCTATTATTTGTTAAAAAAATAAAATGTTGTGTTTTGGGCCTTTGTCTTCAACTATTAACCATATTTATTGTCAAAGGAGCTTGCAAAGAAAATAAATACACTGATTTATCCAATTCCCATTCTTATTCCATTGTCTTATCAGTTCACTTTGTTTCTTTTTTATGTTTTCTCCACATTTTCCTTTCTTTTTTCTCTCTTTTGATCAGGAATGGTATTTATCCAATGACGGCATTTGGGCTGCCCTGTCCACATCAGACTCAGAAGGAGACTATTAAATCTCCTGTAGTCATCCCTCCAGTCAAATCCCCAACGCCTGAACCTTCAGAGCTTGAGACACGGAAGGTGTGTAAAACAACTTATACCGGCATAATGGACATTGAACTGGCCACTGAATGAAGACACAGCGCATCATATAAAGTTCTATTGTGACTGCTCTTCTTTTTCTGCAGATTATTCAGATGCAGTGCAGCTTTGAGCCTGTCGAAGAGGGAGCAAAGTATCATGTAAGAGTTATAACATTAGCAGTTTTCTCTTTTTATTTTTAAAATAATTCAAAATACAACAACCCTGCTGCAACAACTTGAAATGAAAATAACCTTTTCTCAATCTGTTTCTGTCCTTTTAGCTTACATTACTGCTGAAAATGGAGGATAAACTGAATAGACATCTAAGCTGTGACATGTTACCTCGTAAGATCAACATATTTCATATCTTATTATCAGTTCATATGACATGGTGACACATGTGTAATGAGCTTGAAAAAGCTCAACGCTGTTGTCGGTCAAGTATAGAAAATTTGGAAGACTTGCTTTATAAACACACAAAAAAAAACAATATTTAAAATTTCCATCAGCTAAACCTTAATGGCCTCTGGTAGAGGTTGTAAACATGTCAGACTTCAGAGTGAGGTTTTTATAAAGAATAAGTATTTTGTCGATAGGTTTGCATTTAGGGTTAATGATAGAATTTCATTTGCATGTATTGGTAAACAAGGTTGACGAGGTTGTAAATATCTGAGTGTGATTTTTATTACTTTTAACATGAAGTATCTGTCTCCACGTGTTTGTACTGAGGCATGTAGGAAAGTGAGAGTAAAGTTCCAGAGAGAGCTTGAATGGCGTCACAATGTATACAGTGTGCATGACTATTTTAGGCTGGAAGACTAGCTGTCGCTTGTGTGTCATGAAAATCTTGTGCTTATTTTAAAATTTTATTTGACGTGCTTTTATTAGATGGTTGCCTTACTGGCTTTACAAATGCTGAAATCTGATCAGTCTTCATTATGGAAAAAGAAAAGGGTTTTGTTTTTGTTTTTTTAATTTTGCTAGTTTTTGAAAGACAAGTAGAAGCTTGAAGGGAGGCAAATGAGAATATAACATACAACTGGCAGTGTGATCTGATCTAATGCACATGCACAAACAGGTATGGTAGGCATGTGTAATGTTGCAGGCGTGTGGAGAATGTCAGGCCTGTGAAAGGCTGCAGCTGACAGCTGTCACCTCCTGTGTCAAGATCTGCTCATTTCTTCCCGGGCTTTCATCCCCCTGTCTCTCATTTACAGACTCAGTTTGTCACAGACTCAGTTTGTCACATACTCGCATGCATTCACTTTACTCTATCTCTTTAGCATTTTCTGTTTCTCACACCATATGTCTTCTTTTGGACACTTGCACCCAAATGCCACTGAAATACTTGATGAAACTTTACCTCCACGCGCACCCACACTTACTAATCATGCCTTGTTCTTGCAAGCTCTAACTCACATTGAGCCACTCAGATTTCACCACCTTGCATTTTGCATGGTTAAATCCTGCTACAACATATATACAAGTAAAGCATGTTTACATTAAAGGTAAATGGGTGCTAATTTTGTTAAATGACTTAATACCAGACCACAAGGAGCAAACAAGTGAGGAAGCCTCACCCTGAACTTGAATATCAAGCCCCTCTTCATGTAGCTGGGGCCCATGGGTGTGTTTGTTAATGTCAAAGTTATTGGATCCTCTATCTCCTCCTGCAGCTTGTGTTGTCCCAGCCACATTCCTGGTATAGTTATAAATTGACAGCTGTGTTATTAAAAATTGACAGACCATGACAAACCACACAAAGCACAGAGTAGTGCAGCCACTATAGCGATAATGGAAAAAGTTTCAAAACATTAGGTTATAACCAAACAGGTGGTCTTGGAAGGAAGTAGGCAACAAAATTTGTGATAATACTTTGTTCTGAACATTTTACCAATGTCTTAATGTATTCTGAGCAACCTAGCAATTATGTAAGCACCTTTATCTGACATTTTCTGCCAGTTTTTAGGTAAACAGTGTGTATAGTCGCATATTGCTGTGAAAAAGAAAGAACGGGAGTAGATGTTGACAAACTAGATAAAACTAGATTAGATTTGTTTTTGTTTTTTATGGCTGTAGAAAGAAGAGTTGGGAGATACTAAGACTTCAAAAAGAGACAAACATGGTTTAACAGTTTTTGACCTGGCAGAACCACTTTTGTCCTTTTCTTCTAATTTGATAAATCTCTTCCGGCCCCCTCAATACTAGATGCTTGTTGCCTTATAACATTTAAAATTTGCACAGCCATACCACAAAAATGTTTTAGTGGTGCAAAGAGCAACCAGAGTAGTTGTTGTTTTTTTAATTCATCTTATGTGGTGTGTGTGTGGGGGTACTTAACACTTTTATTAGCTTTAGCTTCATGGGTGTGTGTGCTGAAGTTGTGACTGTGAATTACTGTTACAAACTACATTGGTATGTCTTTCAGATGAGAACTTTCAAGACTTGTCCGTAGAGTTGGTGCAACTGGGCTTAATCAGTGAGGTGGGTTTTTTTTTCCTGTGTTTAAAAAAAAAAAAATCAGTGTGTGTGTGTGTGTGTGTGTGTGTGTGTGTGTGTGTGTGTGTTATTTCCAGTGTTTGAAAGTGGCAGCTGATCATTATTAATATACTCTCCCACACGGAGACATTTTTTTTTTTTACTTTTTTGACAACATTTCTTACTTCCTGACACAGTTTCTGTTATATATTTATTTATTTGTATGTATGTGTGATTATAACATCCTGGGTTGTTGTCATTGTCTTTATGTTCTCTGCAGGTGGACCAAAACACAGTAGCCATTCAACTAGAAGAATCATTCAACCAAGTTCCTCACTAGCAATGGCTTACCAGACCATCGCTCTCAGCCTTGTTACATGTTCTTTTTTGTTACTCAACACAGTGACTACCTGGTTTGCTTGTTTCATTTTTATTTTATTTTTTTAACGAAGCCTTAAGCGATGATGTGACCAAAGGAGAAGCGCTTTCTTACTTCAGGGAATAACATTTCCTAAAAGCTCCCAAATATTAAAAGTAAAGCCAGATGACTCCACGCAAACCTTCAGTAGTAATTTGAAGTTTTTTTATTTTAAAAGTCAAATACATACACGCCTACAATATGTTCATGCCAGATCCTTTTGAATGATTTGGCTATTAAGTTAGGTATGTCGAATTGCAAGCTAAACTTAATCAGTGCTGGAACATTGATCAAGTTTATCACACTTAGTTGCAGTTTTATATTGAAAGCTACACTTTCCTCACAGTTGTATTTCAGGGCAGGGTGTTTACATAATGATTTGCCTGACCTGTTTGTGTTCTGGGAGGAGATGGTGTAAAACTTCATCAGACCTCATTCTGGCCTTTAAGAGTCACACGGTTTTCTTGCTCCTGTTTTACAGTAGAATCTAACACCTGTTGACAGTCAGCAAAATTGTGACTTGGAGGGAGGTGGAGGGATGCTTTTCCACACCAAGGAAATCTAGAAAACAACTTACATCAGTTTCTTCTCGTTTGGCCCCTCGTTACATGATAGAGCATTCCCACCTCTTTGAATTTCAGTGTTTTGTTAGACCAACCAAGTGCCTGTTGCGTTAAATATGTGGAATAGTTTGAAACTGGGTAACAGACACTTGCTTTATTTCACTTGATAGTTAAAAAAAAATCTATGTAATTTAAAAGGCCTTTGGTACACAACAAAATGTGTGTGCATTTCACATTTTGAGAAGCCATCTTACCCTCTTTCTCTGAAAGATGATCTCTTGGTTACTTTAAGATACTGTGAACTCAGTGTTACTGAATTTCTCTTTTATTTTTTTATGGGTTTGCTTTACTGTAGGCGCTCTTGCCTGTAATTCCTTCTTTCATATTGTTTTTATGTTGTTTGGTTTTACCATTTGCTGCTTGTTGGGTTCGCACACGGTACTCTTCCCTTAAGTCGTTCAGAGAGACTTGTGTACTAAACTCATCTGCCATATCTTGTAGAGAGATGACCCAGGCTTTTCTTTGTGTGTTTTATACATGTTAATCCGAAATAGCATGTGTTTTTCTTTATTTGTTTACAGCAACAGCACAGACACCACGCTGATAGTCTCAGCCAATACACAACCCGTTGTGTTTCCGTTGTTTTCTTTGCTAAACAGTGATTTTTGCTAAAACTCGGACCTGTTGCATTGAGCACAGACACTTGTGTAAACACCTTTTACATCATACAGGTCTTGTTTAGACCTGTGTTGTGACCAGGGAGTTAATTGTGGCCTTTTTGTGACATTGTGGCACAAAACTCTTTTTGAACTACTGGTACTGCTGTCTGAAAGCTCAAACAATTTAGGAACTTAAACAGGTAGTAAAATTGCTAGAAAAACAACTGTTGCGTACGATAACTTCTGCTGTGCTGGTATTTTATTAAAAATATACTTCTAAGTGTATTGTAACTAGTCTAGCAATCCGATGAAAAGTTGTTTGCGCTTTCAGACTGATATTTAATCCAATGCTGGTTATTGAGCTATAATATTTAAGCTGTACACCTCTCTGTTGAGATGATAATCCAGTGATTTCAGTGGTCTTTTTCACCAAGTTCAGGTCACTATTTTTCTCCCACCTTCTTTTGTACATAAGTGTTCTGTCCTATTCCATTATTTTCCAATGTCTACATGTGTGTTTGTGAACTGGCAAGGTTGTATTTTCCAAAGAGTTGTTCTCATGCCAGCCAGGAGAATGTAAATGCAACACATGTAGAAGTGGTTTAAAAAAAAACAACCAATGTGATGCACCTGAGTTTTATACTGACTCTCTCTCCCCTGCACCTCTGTTCTCTCTTACTTTTGTACCTTTCCAGCCAGTTTGTGATGAAACTGGTTAATAAGTTATTGTACAGGGTGTGCAGCTTTAGCCAGTTACTCCATGATACCAGCTTTTGGTTATATTTTGAAATTCCTACATTTTGTATTTCAAAGAATACTGGTTCTTACGAATAAATGTGTGAACTGCATCATGACCTTGTGTTTTTGGAGTCGTTTACGAATCAGAGTTTCACAGTTTTGTGCCGGATACACCATTAGTGAGAATTACACACAACAAAGATGCAATGAATAGTCTGAAATGACTGCTGCGCCCTTCCGCGTCCACAGAGGTGCAGATTGTACACAGGTGAGATCGGTGACGTCATACAGGAAGTACTATAGGGGCATACGTGTGGTTTGGAGTTTCTGCTATCGTGCTGTTGAACTGTAGCCCGAAAACTCTGGACATTATTCACAGAAAAACGTCGTTCCCTGCTGAGAGATGTGCACTTTTGGTGAGTTTGCCTGCGATTGTATTCAGGTGCTGTAAAAACCACCGTAGACTGCATAGTAACGACTTCCTCCCGATGTTATTTTCCATCTTACCTGCGGGTATATACCTGACCACCAGGCCTACAGCTGCTGTGTGGATTCATTTGTAAAAGTTTGCCTAATCTATATATTAGCCACCAGTTTCTCTATTGCTTTATTTTAACTTATTAATAGTGGAAATTGGCTTTTTAAACAATCAGAGAAGTGATGGCAACTCGAATAAGTAATCGAGTAAAAGGAAGCACGTCGTTCGTCCGCGCTAACTCCAATCTCTGGCCCAGTGGTCGCTCACAGTTCTTGTTTCACCCGTGTTTGCTGTTACTCGTTATGACGTACAGAATGTATAATAATAATAATAAATGTTTTAGTTGGGGGGGGGGGCAGTTTTCACCACATGTGTATAAAACGCACGAAGAGGTAAATGGGTCGATAAAAGGGTTTAAAAAATGGGTGAGACTTTACAGACATTACATTGTGAAGAGAGACACAAAGAGCTGCACAGCCACACCAGTGTTAGCTGTTTTAGCTCAGATTGTTTTGTCAAAAGAAACCGCATTAACATTAAACATTAAAGTACTTAGTTTGTCCACCAGAGAGAGCTGACAGGTTGATTAACTAACTGATTTATCGGCTTTGTATGCATATTATCCAAGTCATTTATTTATAAATATTTTTTTAATTGTGAAGCTGTAAAAAATGTAAATTTATATACTACAGTTAAAAGCAGGTTCTCTGACATAACTGTGGACGAGTAATACTCAAAGGGTAGGTTTAATCTGAATGCCACGCATACAACAAAAGGAATATATTGTAACGTTCACAAGAACCAGACGGTTGGGGTCTCAGTTTGTCCGTTTATTCGGCACATAAGCCAGCGGGTTGTTAACTCAGGGGGAAGCGCTCTCGAACTACACCTCTCTTCAGCCTGGCACACACACAGAACAACCAGGTCCCCCCCACCCCTTCCTGTACACCACCCTCACTACTTCCTGCAGCCCAACCAAACATGAATCTTAAAGGAACAACAACAGTGTGCAGAGAAAACCAACATGTCACTGTCCAGTAACACTTAACCATCGTTACACTGCCCCCCCAGCAATAAGTTCCTCGTCCCCGAGGGAACGACACAGTCTCTGAGGCGGGGCGGTAGCCTACGTTCCCTCCTTGACCTCCTGAGCCCCTGAGGAGGACGCGGAGCTTCGGGGCTTTGGGGTGAAGAGTCCAAGGGGGGGGGAACGCAGCCCCGGTCGGGGGCCCCTCTGAGCAGGGTCATGGACGCTCTGTACACGTCCCTCTGGAAAGGAGGGGAGGGACTGTCCTCTGTAGGGGGCCATCCGGTCTCTGTGCAGCGCTACTATCCTCCCCCTAGGAGGCAACTGCACCCTGTAAACAACCTCCCCCACTCGCTCTAGGACGCTGCAAGGCCCCACCCAGCTGCTATCCAGTTTAGGACACCGTCCCTTCTTCCTCTTTGGGCTGTAGACCCACACCAGCTCCCCAGCACGGAAGTGCCTCCCTTTAGTGGTGATGTCGTAATTCCTCTTTTGGCGCAGGCCTGCCTTCGCCAGCTGCTCTCGGGCGTAGGAATGTGCAGAATCCAGCCGGTCCTGCAGCTTCCTTGCGTAGTCCCGGCCCGGTGGTGCCTCTGGCGCGTCCGGGGGTTTCCCAAAAGCCAACTCTGCAGGAGTTCTCAGCTCTCTCCCTAACATGAGCAGGGCAGGCGTACATTGGGTGGAGTCCTGCACTGCCGACCTGTAGGCCATGAGGGTAAGGGGAAGATGGTAATCCCAGTCCCGTTGGTGTTCTGAGGTAAGGATGGCTAGCTGCTGGGCCAGCGTCCTGTTAAACCTTTCCACCAGCCCATCGCTTTGGGGGTGAAGTGGGGTGGTGCGGGTTTTCTTAGTCCCAAGGCGTTCACACATGGCAGCAAATACCTTGGACTCAAAGTTACGCCCCTGGTCACTGTGTAGGGTCTCTGCTGTTCCAAAGCGGCTGAACATCCCCTCCACTAATACATCAGCGACCGTCTCAGCCTCCTGATCTGGGATGGCGTATGCTTCCGGCCACTTGGTAAAATAGTCCATGGCCACAAGAACATAGCGGTTTCCTCTGTCTGTGCGAGGAAATGGGCCCATGACGTCCACAGCTACTCGCTCCATTGGGGCTCCTGCTGGTTGCTGCTGAAGCTGAGCCCGGGACTGGTCTTGTGGCCCTTTGTGTGAGGAACATGCATCACAGCTGCGGCAAAAGTCCTCCACATCCCTCCGCTGTTGACCCCAGTAATAGCCCTGGCGGAGGCGGCGAAGAGTCTTGGAGACCCCAAAGTGGCCAGAGCCAGTGCTCCCATGGCAGGCTCCCAGCACAGCTGACCTCAGCGACCTTGGCACCACAACCTGCCACCTCTCCTCCCCCGTGGCAGGATCCTTCCAGGCACGCTCCAACACCCCCTCCTTCAGCCTGAGAGCTGCAAACTTGGCCCACAGCCCTCTGGTACAGATGGAAAACCCAGTGACCTCATCCCAAAGGGGTTGCTCCCCCTTCTCCAGCCACTGCAGGACCGGCAGCAGGTCTGTGTCTTGTTCCTGCCGTGCCCTCCACTCCGCTGCATCCACCACCAGAAGAACCCTGCAGGCGAGCTGTGCTGCTCCGTCTATTGTCGTGAGTTCCCGCTCTATTTCCTCTCGCTTCTCACAGTAACGGCAGCCAGCTGCAGCACATGGGCGGCGAGAGAGGGCGTCTGCGTTAGAATGGTGCGTCCCTGCTCTGTGCTCCACGGTGAAATTGAAGGCTTGGAGCTCCTCCAGCCAGCGAGCCACCTGTCCCTCTGGCTCCCTGAAAGACATCAGCCACTGAAGGGCAGCATGATCAGTTCTGACAACAAATGCTGTGCCGCACAGGTAGTATTTAAAGTGTCTCACCCCCGCCACCACAGCCAACAGCTCTCGTCGTGTGACACAGTAGCGCCGCTCGCTCCTGTTCAGGACCCGGCTGAAGTACGCCACCACCTTCTCCCCTTCCGGTCCAACCTGCGACAACACCGCTCCCAGCCCCACATTACTTGCGTCAGTGTCCAGGACAAAAGGCAGGGCGGGGTCAGGGGGGGCAAGGACTGGGGACTCTGTCAGCGATCTGCGGAGGGTGTCGAACGCCTGCTGACAGTCCTGGGTCCAGATGAAGTCACGGTCCTTCTGCAGCAGGTGGAAGAGTGGTGCGGCTATGGAGGAAAAGCCCTTCACAAACCTCCTGTAATAAGACGCCAGTCCTAGGAAGCTTTTGAGCTGTTTCTGGTCTGCTGGTGTGGGCCACTCGGTAATGGTGTGAATTTTTTCCTCCAAAGTGCTGATGCCCTCACGACCCAGCTTGTGGCCCAGAAACTCCACCTCCCTCCTCATGAAGTGGCACTTGTCGGGATGCAGCTTCAGGCCTGCAGCCGCCACCCTCTCCAACACTTGTCTCAGGGCATCCAGGGCAGCATCAAAGGAGCTCCCGTGCACTAGAAGATCATCCAGGTAAACCAGACACCGTTGCCGTGGGACGCCAGCCAGCACACTGTCCATGAGCCTCTCGAAGGTCGCAGGAGCGTTGCAAAGGCCAAAACTCAGGACTTTGAACTGCCATAGTCCCCTGTTAGTGCAGAAGGCTGTCTTCGGTCTGGATTCCGGGGACAGTGGCACCTGCCAGTAGCCACTCCGCAGGTCCAGGGTGGAAAACCAGGAGGACCCGGCTACTAAGTTGAGGGACTCATCAATCCTGGGAAGGGGGTAAGAGTCTTTCTTCGTCACTTTGTTGAGTGGTCTGTAGTCCACACAGAAACGCATCCTAGGACTTTTTTTCTTAGGCACCATCACCACCGCGGAGGCCCACGGGCTATCAGATGGTTCTATGATGCCCGCCTTCATCATTTCACACAGCTCCCTGTCTGCAGCCTCCTGATGAGCCAGGGGCAGGCGGCGGGGGCGCACTTTAATAGGCTGGGCATCCCCGGTCTCAATGACGTGCTCTACCAAGTGTGTCAAGCCAACATCACTTTCTTTCAGGGCAAAAATGTCACTAAACTCTTTTAGTACCTGCCATAGACTCTCTTGCTGCTGTGGAGTCAGCCCCTCACAGTTCTTTGACCAGATACTCCTCACTGCTGAGAGCCTCTCCTCCTCCTCCTCCTCCTCCTCCGCTCGCTGTTCTGCTGGCGGGTCTGCAGGGGTCTCTGCGGTGGAGGTGGACGCCGCGGCAGATGCTGTGCAGACCGGGGGAGGAATAAGCGGCACCTTCTTCCCATCAGGGAGTACGAGGAGGCCTTTGCCTAAGTCCAGTACACCACCAATGGCTCGTAAAAAATCCAGCCCAAGGATGCAGGCGTCCTGCACGTCAGCCACCCAGGCAGCATAAGACACACCGAGGTCCCCCACCTTGAACTGGAACACTCCCTTCCCTCTCATTGGGGCCAGATCACCGGTCACAGTCTTAAGTTGCACGTTAGTCGGTTGTACAGCAGCTCCGGTTGGGACAATATCGGGTCGGACCAGCGTTGCATTGGATCCCGTGTCCAGCAGGGCCGTACAGGACACCCCCGCAATCGTCACTGGAACATGGCAAAAGCCGCCAACCTGGGTCCAGCCCACAGTGATGGCCGCACCGGGTGGAGGTGGCGGTGGTGTGGGGATGTCGTTCTCCCAGGCCCGTGTACTCCCGCCTACACGGGCCCGTGGGCGTTTCCCTGAACCGCTGCAAGCTTGGGGCACTGCCTGATGAGGTGTCCGACTTGTCCACATCCCCAGCAGCTCTGAGGTCGGCGGTGTGGGCCAGCCCGAGGGGAAGGCGACTGCAGCGAAGCTGTCTGCACCAAACTGCACAGGCCCGCTGGCGTCTCCATCTGTTCCACAGGTGCTGACACAGCCCTCACCACGTGTGCGTCGTCAGCGCCCCCAGAGGATCCTGCAAGCATCTCCCTCTCCAACGCTAGCTCCAGGGCTGCACTGAGTGTGGCCGGCCGAGCAAGCTGAGTTTGCATGCGGAGCTCTTTAGGGCTCAGGGCCTGCAGGAACTGGTCCCGAGCTAACTCCGCCTGCACTGATGGTGGCATGCTGTCATACGCCCTCCGGCAAAGGCACTCGACTTCATGGGCCAAAATGCGGAGGGGCTCACCTGGCAATCTGCGTCTGTTGTGGAACTCCGACCTCAGCAGCACTGGTTGGTTATACTGCCCGAAGCGCCTCTGAAGTGCTCCGACCAGAGCATTATAATCTCCCCTCTGCTCCTCGGTCAGCAGCAGCAGGCATGCAGCTGCATCCTCACACAGGCACAAAGCCAATTGGAGAGCTTTATGTTCCTCAGACCAGCCAGCTGCAACAGCTAACAGCTCGAACTGTGCGATAAACACTTCCCATGGCGTCTTGCCGCTGAACTTAGGCGTTTTTATATTCGCTGCAGCTTGCTGGGCGCCGCCATGTTTGTTTACATCACGTGACGGCGCGCCAAGCGAGGTCGACTCCTTCCCGCCGGAATCGCGGCCGCTGTGCGAACAGTTCCCGAGCCTAGTCAAACCTGGAGAAAATCCAGCCTCGGCAGACAGCCGCAGCGCCGTTTCCCTCACTCCATGGGCGGGCGAGCGCGGACGAACCTCCCTCTCCTCCGTCTCCTTCTTAATCCTGCCCGGCAACATCCTCGTCTCGTAACGGCAAGCGTCGCCGGCAACAGGGTCTCGGGCGTTCTGGGGTTCTTTTTTCTTTCTTCACTTCTGACACCAATGTAACGTTCACAAGAACCAGACGGTTGGGGTCTCAGTTTGTCAGTTTATTCGGCACATAAGCCAGCGGGTTGTTAACTCAGGGGGAAGCGCTCTCGAACTACACCTCTCTTCAGCCTGGCACACACACAGAACAACCAGGTCCCCCCACCCCTTCCTGTACACCACCCTCACTACTTCCTGCAGCCCAACCAAACATGAATCTTAAAGGAACAACAACAGTGTGCAGAGAAAACCAACATGTCACTGTCCAGTAACACTTAACCATCGTTACAATATACATGAAGTAATGAATTTGCTAGCTAGAAAATAAAATAGTTCACATGTAATAGAATCATGTAAAATTAAGTCTGTTAGAATGAGTTTTAAGAAGCAATTTAAAGGAAGTCACTGATTCTGCAAGCCTGATATCCTCAGGTAGGCTAAAGACAAGAGGCCCTGATGACAAAAGTGTCATCTGCAAGTATGCTAATCTGGGGTCAGCGGAAGTAACCCGGGGCCAAACTGAGGCAAGCTTTAAAATAACTGTAAAGATCAATTCTAAAACGTATAGGAAGCCAGGATGGAAGCCTTTCTCCAGGCCTGAGTGTCACAGTAGGTTTTATTCTAGAGATGGTTGTAATTTTAGCAAAACCAAGACTGGACAGCATTTCTATGTGATATAACAAGTCTATTGTTTTTGTATGGAATAGGTAGATTCATCTCCCATAAGTTATATTAACAATCAAACCACCCACTGTTACGTTTCTGTACGTGCCAGTTAGTAATCGAAAGTTTTACTTTCAGATAAGGACAAAGGGCCAAGGAGGCTGATGAGGAAGGGGTTGGCCCTTATAATCATCGGCCATATAAACTTCATCTTTGGCGCCATTGTCCATGGCAGCATTCTCCGCCACATTTCCAAACCCAGCCAGCAAATTTCTACTGAATACACCGTGACCAACATCATCTCCGTCACCTCGGGCTTGCTGGTGAGTCAGTGGTTTTCTTTTTGTGTTTTAAAGTCAACTTGGCACTTCAAATGAGCATGTTGTGAACCAAGCGACATTAAACCTCCAGGAGTTTCTGCCTTCATCAAAACATTTTACTTTAAAGTTTTTATCACACAGAGCTATCTGCAATCACTTTTATATCAGCAGTTCCGCTTGTTTGATGCATGAGAACATCAAAAGCTCACTCGGGTGATTTATTTTTATTTCTTTTTTAACTTTACCTCAGTGATAGTGTTGAGTATGTTTCTAAGCAATCAAGACTGAACTTGCTGATTACAGGAGAGCCGGTTCTTCAAAACAGCTACTTGTCCCTTCGGGGCAGACCTCATTACAATTACAGTCATGTACCACATAAACTTGTTGGGGATAAGAAGATATTAACTTTGTTTTCTTTCATATTTTAAGAGTGTACAAGTAAGACAGGAAGTAGAAGTTACCAGATATTTTTTACTTTTTAATAATGGGCCTAACTTCTGTTAAAGAGCCTGTTTGTTTTAAATTTTAAGTTCTTCTTCTACAGGATTTAATGCATTCATTTAATTGCTGGTAACTTAATAAACCCTGTACTGTGCAAAGCTTAAAGACTGATCTCATCTTATCTCATGATTTGAATGTTACAGAGTATTGCAACTGGGATTATTGCCATTGTGGTGTCAAGGAACCTTAATGTGCTCAAAGTGGTAAGAATTTAATTTGACTTCATCTACCAATATGATCACTTCAGTCACTGACACTTTGCACATCCCCTCATATATGTAATTTCTTTGTACTATCTATTTTCAGCAAATAGGCCTCCTGACTGCATCAATCCTGAATGCTTTGCTCTCAGCAGCATGTTGTGTCGGACTTCTCTTTGCCATTGGTGTCACAATTGCCCACGATGGGAAGGGTTTGATGGTCGGTTGCAGTGACACACAGGTGCCCATCAATGCTCGGTCACCTATTGGTGTCCGATGTCCATTTGATACTACAAGGATCTATGTGAGTTTGAAGTCCCCTTCCCTCAGTGTAAAACATGATTTTATTTTATTTTTTAAAGCATGACATGAGAAAGGATCAACATTTATCTCACATTTTCTCCTTTCCACCACCTCCCATCTCTCAGGACACCACCCTGGCTCTGTGGATCCCCTGTGCAGTGTTTTCGGCAGTTGAAGTGGGACTGTCAGTGTGGTGCTTCATGGTGGGACTGGCTCTCAGGGGGCTGCCACCCTGCAAGAACAACTACATCAAAGAGCAGGTGTGTATCTTTGTGTGGGCCAGATGAATATGCTTGAGGGGTATAACTTTGTTGTGTGACTCAAACATACACACACATACTTGGTCTAAGTCTGACACAGAAGTTATTCATTGTTACTCCTTCTCACTCAGCCATCCTTTAAATAAAGGCTACCTGTAGACATCCGCGCTCACTCTGTCATATTGCAAAAACCAAAACCGCTCATACTCGTCTCATCATGCCTCGTCTTTTGTGTCATTCTCTGTTCTAGTTGGAGGAAGAGGCCCAGTGCTCTCCTCACAGCCGACACCTGATTGGAGAGCGTGCGAATTCCGAACTGTAACTAAACAACAAGTAGCAAGCACATCTAAGAAGGCTAAATCCCAAAAAGCATGACTGCATCTCTGCACAGACTGAACTATTTCTTCTACAGTCATTTAGGGTAGTGTTACTCCAGTAATGTAGTGCAGGAATGGAATGAGTTTACTACAGTTGGCTGCTCACAGCTCCACTTTGTGTGCCTAATTAATGTTAATTTAGTGAACACATCACAAAAAAAAACCCCTATTGACTGATAGGATTCAGCGTTCATGCCAATGTAAGAGACAATATATACAGGTACAAAGTAAGATATAAAGAATGATTTCAGTCCTGTACCCCTACTTGACTGTTTGGGTTTTAAGTGTGCCAATACGATGAAACCTTTGTTCATGAAGGAAAAACCAGCAACAATGTTTTTAGATTAACTCAAGTATGTTTTAGCATGTATGCTTATTTCAGAGACATATAGCTTTTCGCAATATATTTAGTGTTTTACTGTTTGTACAGATGAATTAATCCACTGTGCTGCATTTAAGATGCCTTCAGCGGACCACAGAAAATGAAGTCTTGCTGTTTATGCAAATTGGAAACCTATGATGAAGATGTTATGTAGATTGGAAATTTGTTGTATTGAAAGATAATTGTAAAGGTAACTGAAATGAGCATCTTGGGATGGAGAACCCTATTTGCTTGCTGAACATGCCATTGGTGTGGTTGTATTGTATTTAATATGCATTATAAAGTGTTTTTATATATTCTTTTTCTAATTACATTATTATTTGTCAGCTTTTTGCTTAAATTCTGAGAAAACATGTTTCAAAGAGATTTTAAACTAAAACTGTAGTGAGATTAAATTGAGTATGCTTTTTTTTTAAAAAAGTAAACTTTTTATTGGTGGTCATACATTTGAAGTAAGCAGTAATCATTTTAAGTAGTGTCCAGAATTTTTTTTAAGCCCATGCATTTCACACACATACTTTATTCTGTATCAATTAAACATAATGTGGACTTAAAGCTGTGTGCTTGGACTGTCTTTGTGCATTTAGAGTACTCTGGTTATATGTTAAGTAGTGTTATATTAGGAGCTGAAAGCCAGAATGTGGGCCAGCAGTCTAAGCTGCACACACTGACTCAACGACAGAGGGAATCAGATCAGATCAACCATGAAACTGTTAATCCACTGGCATGTTCAATTGTGTGGAAGGGAATCATAGCTCACTAATCCTGAGGCTATCGGGGATAAATATTGACACTGTGTTGACTGATACAATCAAAACAAATCTGCGTGTGTCACACCGGACACATAGGCTTATATGAAACCACGAGATTAACACGAAGAGTAATAATCTTTGTTGTTTGTTAGCTTCATGTTTGAATTGTGGCGAATACAACAGTTTAAAAAAAAAACTCATTACAATTCAGATTTTTTTTTTTAAATTTCAATGCATTTTGTTTCTAAACTTAGCATACTGTCTTCATGAGGTGTTTTGTACCATTTAGTTCTACATCTGCAGAAAGCCCACACGCACAGCCTCCTGTGGGGCCAATTTAGTCGAGTCTTTGCGCGGTCACGTCGAATCCGCGGTCCCGACATGTCGACTGCGCGCCGCAGTCAAACCAGCTGCAAACAGGGAAACAAACGAGCTGCTGCAGTGAACGGAGCCGGTGGAGCAGAGGACCGCTCGGTGTTTTACACACAAGGTAAATCATTTATTACTGTGATGTTAGACCGTAACTGTGCTGCCGACTCATAATTGAGTGTTCACGAGCAAGGCAGGCAGACTTCAAGGAAAATGCGTTAATTAGAGGAAGCGCCCTACTGCTGCTGCTGGGCTGAAGACACTGCGGTGACAAACGGATTGATAAGCTGTGATCCTGGCGTGTCACCACCGTGTGAGCGCTTTGCCTTAACGCGGCGAAGATGCCGCACTGAAGCCCACCTTTAAAGATTTGTTCCCCCCTTAAAAACAGCCAGCTTTTCCACCCGGCGTGGAGGAGAAGGAAGCTAACGTTAAGGGCAGTGCCCCACGGTTACACAGGTGTTCGCTTGAAGTAGTTACCAATTTAATAGCGATAACGCTAGCTAGCTATGAGCGTTGAAGCAAGTTAGCTCGTGCCTAACGACCGACTGGGAGCAATTCACGCACGTGCGAATTAAAAGGCGCGATGCTGGGTTCTGCTTTATTTGAATGATGCGTGTCTGAAGTTTACTGTGTGCGCGTGTGAAACATCGCAGGTGTGCGTTACTGTTGCCCGGCCAACCTCTCACAAACACTGCAGTGGGGGCGGGGGGAGTGTCAGATGTTCTGCAGGTGTAACGTTCGCATTAGCGGCTTTGAACGAGAGTAACTACCGAGGTTTGCTTTGAACGTGTTTTCAGTTGTCTGCAGCGTAAACACACTGACAGAACACTCATAGACGAAAATCACTAAAAACACAGAGACAAGCCAAGACACTATCTCTAAATTATACTATCACTCATTGTGTCAGGAAAACACAACAATCCTGCACATATTAGTGGATTTTATGAGATATTTAAACCTCGACGCTTGTATAGAGTAGGGTGTGGCTGGTGAGGGACAATACCAGATTTTAATTAAAATCTTTGTATTTTTATTCTGCAGGACCTGCTTGATGGATCTAAACCAGTGTGGCAATTTATTTTTGAAATAACAAAATTTTCTCTGGCTAATGAATTAAAAAACAACAACAAAACAATTCCATGTTATTTGTCATAGAAAGGGTTGGTTTGTTCTTTGAAATGTGTCTGGAAATGAATTAAGAAGCTGAACATTTTCAAGGGCGAAAGAAGAATAAAAGAGACCTCCAGCAGAAGGCTGAGAGTGGGACATACTCTCCGTTTGGAGGTGGGATTTGTTTTTGACAATGGAACCATCAGGTGGTGGAGGAAAATCATATAATGATTTTTAAGTGACAGTTCAGACCCAGAAGAGCACATACAACAGTTGCCGGCAAATGTGAAGACTGTGAGAAAGAGCAGCACCATACGGGAGCGTACCCATTTTGTGGATTTTTCGTTCTCTAATGTGGATCTATTGCTTTAGCACCACTACTGGCACAAAAAATGGACCTATTTCCTTCACAGATTGACTGTGTAATGGTTTACTGCATTATAATATCATTGCTCTGAGATGCTGTGGAGAAATGTCTACATTTAAGATGCAAACACCTCTTGGAAGAGGATATGTAAGAAACACCTTTCCAAAAACTGCAACGACTGATTGCATACTAAGGTTTCCAATCCATTATTTCTTCATGCCTGTCTTCCTGCTGGTCTTCTCCCTGGTTACACCTGCCTATGCCATTCATGTGGAGTCCATCGAGAGCCACAGTGAGTTTACCTGTGAGCCCATCAGACTGAGAATGTGCCAGGATCTGCCTTACAACACAACATTCATGCCCAATCTTCTGAACCACTATGACCAGCAGACTGCTGCACTAGCAATGGAGGTATGCTTATATATGTGTGTGTCTGTGTGTGAGAGTCCTTCATTTGTGTCACAATACACAGGGAAATTGGTTATCTGATGCAGTAAATTAGAGATTTGAGATTACATGATTTTTTTTTTTTTTGTTTTGTTTTGTTTTTTTTGGGGGGGGGGGGGTTTGCTTTTTTTTTTTGGTATAGATTGTCCTAACATGTAGCACAGGTCTTGTTGACAAGGTGTAAAATGCTAAATGGCTACAAAGCAACAGCTGGTAGTTTCACACTGTGGTGTGATGTCAGGCTCAGGACAAAAGGATTTCACACACAGTATAACGAGCATCATTGTCAAGTAAAGGTATTTTTGTATGGTCAGTGAAACAAACCAACTTGGGCAGTTTATTTATTCATCCATCTATCTTCCATGTTTCACTGTTTATCTGGAGTCAGATGGCTGCAGGCTAAATGATCTGTGCAGATGTTCCTGTCACAATCAATGTTTCCAGCTCCTCTTGGGGAACCCCGAGGTGTTCCCAGGCAATTTAATGATTTTTATTTCCTTAATCAAAGTATAAAGGAAAATTGTGCATTATTTGCAAACACAACTCTACCCAAATTGTGAACCAAAAACAGTTGTGCAATTTACCTATTTCCTTTATCATCCAGCTACAGTAACACACAGGTACTCTGGACAGTACTGAAAGCCGTTCCACGTAGAGACAGATGATGAATGCATATTGCATTGTCACACAGGCACTCTGAGTAGTAGCTGAGAGACAAAAGGTGCTATCTGATCCGCTGTACTGCTAACCAATACAGCTTATTTTCATTGTCCTGTCAGTATAAACATTCTCAATAAACACCTCGCAAAATGCAGTCTAAAATGCAGTGAATAAGAGCAGTAATTTTCATTCACACGCTCCATGCATTCACATTTTTCTTTCATATATATATAAAAAATTATTTATTTATTTATTTTTTAATTAATTTTTTTAATTCACTTGTTATAGGCTTTTCAATGTTTGGGATCAGTTAGACATACAAACTGGTCAGCTAATATGCACACTATATATAATGAGAATCATGTCACCATTACAAAGTTTTCCTTACATCATACAGGCATAATTAGCAGCAATAAAATATATTTCAATATGGTGGTTATGGAATTTATTTCCAAAGAAATACTTCTTTGTTTAAGGGCATCGGTTTTAAGCAATAGAGTGGCAAAGAGTACTGTGTTACACACTGTCTGAGAGCAATAGTAGACTCACACTATCCATCTGTATCGTGTTACCTCCCTTTCCTACTCTTTTGTTACTCCCGAAGAGCAAGAAAGGTGTTTCTTGGTGACTACACAATTACTTGCTTGTAGCAACTATTTTTTTTTAGTACCACAGGCAACATATACCACTGTACTTGGGATGTGGACTTGTTTGGGTATATTAAATTGCTTTAGTGCTGCTTAGTAATTCCCTGTTAAAAAGAGGAATGATGAAAAGGATAATTTACTGCAAACAAAAAGGTAAAATCCTTATAGACATGTTCAAGTCTCTTTTAGGGGAAAATTCAGGCCAAGTCGTTATACTCTGCAGTCCTTTGGTCGGTTTGGGGTTTTTACAAATTTCCAGGGCTGTAGAATGAAATCCCATTACACGTGCTGTTTGGCATACTTTTACCCATGTTTTGGCTGCCTTGCAACTGGTGGTCTGTGGTTTAAAAACATGGAACAGTAATGCATACAATCAGTTGAATTAAATCTGCCTCCAGCTGTTCATAGTTGGCGTATTAAATTACCCCTGTTGAAAAGCAGATGAATTTGAAGAAGGCCTATGCTGGCTGTGCTTTTTGCATGTTTAATCTTTGGGGATTTTTATTTTTAGTTCATGTTTAGTTAATATTTTCCCATGTCAAAACAAGATGAATGTCAGGCAAAAGCGCAAGCCCAAATTCTCTGTTTTGCCCTCTTAATATTAGATCAAAGAAAGGGATTTCTGGTGTATTTTATGTCAGGATATGTTGTGCAGGAGACTGTCAGACTCGCTGCTGTCATACGCTTGTTATTTCTCTTTAAAAGAATAAGGGGATTAGGAAAAACAGCTTTATTCTGGATTGACAGAAATGTGTTTTGAATGGATTCTAATACTCCTACAGTCATAGGATTCATTCAGCACATTAAGGAGCATGCAACTGTTTATATCAAGTCAACTCCCAAGCATCATGTCAAAACATGCTGTGTTAAAGATTGTGAGAAGCGTCTGTTGTTGAACTTGATTTGACCCAGATGAAGGAGCCAAGTAACTGACACCCTCAGTCTCCCTGCAGTCATGGAAGAGACAGCTTTCTGAAGATGGTTGAGTAGCAACATGAGCCCTGTTAGCTTCCCTTCTCTGGTCTGCTGTGACCAGGCATGGTAGTCCTGGTGGGATCCCTGGAGGTAATTTAATAATATCTCGTTGGACACTGGCTGCATAATACAAACGTGTGTGCTCACAGGGATATATATGCATATGCTGGTGTTTATGGGCATGTGTGTTAGTGCTCAGTTTGTGAGCCATCTTGAAATTGCATTTGTACTTTATTTGGTAGTGATTACAATTTTTGATTGTGTGCTTTGGTTAGTCTAGTATCGTGATATATAAAACTGGAGTACCAGAACTTGATGGTGAATTTTGTGTTGCATTTCCACTCCTCAAATGTTCCTATTGTTCCAATGCTGGCATCCTTATTTGAAAGCTATAACGTGTTGGCACATTAAGTCATTTTACAGACTCTATGAAATTCTTAAAATTTGAAGTAATAAACACAATTTCTGCAGATTCTTGAGTGCCCACATACCTTACAGCCACTACAGCTTTTCTCTTTTCCAAGAAAACCCTTACTGGGATGATTAAATTACCCTGCCATTTGTGTTATAGCATTATTAGTTGAACTTTCTGCTCTCAGCAGCTGTTCACCAGCAGCAAAACAGTGGGGTAAACACATGAATGTTCTTTGTCTGCATAATTATATTTATACTAAAAGGATGCTTAAAGAGAGAATCCCTGGGCCAGTTTACCATTTTCCAGCTTTACACCAAATTTATTGGGTTTCTCTTTCTTTTGCCTATGCTTCACCACTCCAAGTAGTTTTGTGAAATGTAACTTTGTAGCTTTTGTGTAATCCTTCTGGCAAACAAACTGCAAAGACCAAAGAGAAAACTGGGGGTCTTTTTTGGCACTTGAAGAGGTTTTAAGGCTCAAGTATCTGCCTAATTTGGCATTTTCCTTCCTGCATAGCATCAGTACATTTTAACAAAGATTAGACGACCAGAACTAGTTCTGGTTTCAGGCTTTTGCAAGAGTTCAGAAATTATTTAATAACTGGACAAGTAGAAGTGATTCATTAAGAAGCATCATCAGGTGTGTGTCCATTTGGGATTTTTTTTTTTCTTGTAACAAAATGTAAAATAAACAACTGCTGCCAAAGCTGCGTGAAGCACTTCAGATGCCTTAATGAAACTGGAGCCATTCTAAGCAGCTGTTGTAGTCATTTTTTCGGGTCAAATCACATGATGAATGTTTTCTCTGCCTCAGTGGCAAAGCTTTCGTGTCTTGGCTTTCTTGCAAAGCAGACAAGCAGTGAGCTGTCATGTTATGATCCTGTCTGTTGTCAGTCAAGCTTCTCTGAGTCACAGAGCTGGATTTTAGAGACATTTTTGTATTTGAAATGGTCCTCTGTTGTACATTCGGAGAGTCTGGAGACTTGATTGACGCTGAAAATATAACCTTTTCCTTCCTTTTTAAGTTAAAAGCAGAGCCGTAAAAGGATCTTCCCAGAATGTGTTCATGATAAATCCAGGACACATTTATTTAGCGCTTCATTGACAAGCTCTAAGTACTGATCAGTCTGTTTCATGTGTATAATTGCTGAGCCTGGCTAAGGGCTGATTCAACTCCAGCATTTCCTGTTTGAGTGTGTGTGAGAGAGGGGGGAGGTTAACCGCGCCAGCTGTCATCTCTCACTAGTGCTAACTAACTGCTAATCTCTCGCTCAGTTCCACAATGATGACATTGAGTCCCACAGACCGTCGGCCATCCCATCTGCCACAATAGTCAATTAAACATGATCAAACTTGATGGGAAAGTCAGAATATAAGGAGGGTTTTTTTAAGAGTAAGGAGATGAATTTTAAAATGGGAAAAGGGTGCTTGGGTAACAAATGAAAATATTTCATTGGGAGTGTTGTTGCATGCGCTCACATGTTTCCATGCTTTTGTGTCTGCATTGTCACTTAGGAATCCAATCTATACTGTCCATCTGCCGCAGCATGATAGGGCTCCCAGAGGACGTGGTACTTGAGGTCTGTGCATGTTAGACACAGTTCAGACATATGACATCACAGGGATTGAGTATCATCACTAAGAGATGGAAACTGATAACATGGCTCTAACTTAATCTGGGGTTTTCCTTAAAAGTGGAGATTTATTTCCTGAAAAAGTCTCCCTAAAATTACAGACACGTTATAAATTACAGGAAAAAACAACATCTGCAATCTTAGTAAGGTGTTGGGTTACCATTTGCTGCCCGAGCTGCTTCATTGCACCAGTGATGAAGTCACTACCCGACCATCCTTAGGTTTTTAACTGGGTTGAGCAGTAGTGACTATGAAGGGCAGTTCAAATTCTGGCTTTACATATTAAGGCTTTTTTGACACTCTGTCTCTATGTAGGGGGCATTGATAACCTGCAAGAGACTACTTCCACCATTATAGAAATGTTTCATTATTAAATGAAAGTGATCAGTTAGAAAAACATTTTGCTTTCCAGCGAACCTTCACATTGAGGGGACAAGTGGAACCATCCCATAACAGACCCACCAGATCCCCTTACTGAAGCAGTCAAGGCTGGGATTATATTTGCTTGTGGACATACAGGGGGACAGCTGTGGACACCACAGATTAATAGTTGTTTTCATAACTGTTTTTATGCACACTCGGAGGAGACATAAATTGTTGGGGAATTTTAGTGCATTTCTGCATTGACAAGTCTGCGTGGTCATAACAGATTGGGCGGCCCATGGATGTCTTCTCATTTACCCAAGCACATCCTCCTTACTTTCAGACATGGAAACTATGACACTGCAAAGTGGGTTAAAACTATATTATTTCTACAGACTTTATGTTGATTTGTATATAGTATATCTGCTGTGGATGTAAAGAAAGGTGGCATGACAGAGAGGCTGTTTGGTTGCAGCTAAAGAAAACTGAGCTGGCCATGAAACAGATCTTTTGTTATATATATAAATAAATAACTATGCCTCATAATACAACTGCTGTGCCTGAGGCCGTCAGAGCTCAGATGTCTCTCTGATGCTTGATCAGAGAGTTACCCTTCAAGTTATTAGTTTTGCATTTAATTTTGATGGAATTTAGGTCAGAGGTCATTCACGTCTATCAGCAGTTTTCAATATCAAAATGATTCTTTTTTTTTTTTACTAAATGTAAAGTTAAAACAAGAAATGTCAAAACACTCAGTCCGGCATTTTTGTTATTTTATAACATGGTCAGTAATTGCACGGTGAGAAGAAGGAGCAGAGTGCGTGCAGCTGACTGTGCTTCATGTTGCCACACTCACAAATTGCCAGACCAGAGTGTGACTGTACCTGGCTTCGGGATTTTTTGGGTGACATAGAACATTATTCTGAGTGGTAAAAATAAATGTGGAGTAATTGCTCTAGTTGCCACTGAAATTCAGTGTAATCACAGAGATGTTACTAAGAATTTGCGTTTCTGAGGTCTGAATATTGAATTACTAGCTGTTGGAAAACATCCATGTTAACTCACTGGGGGAACTTGTCATTGCTGATGCTGCATGAATCAACACACTGTCTGACACAGAGGTCATCAAATGGCCGTGGCTGTGGTGAATGGCTATGGATAATTAATGGATAATGTAGACCTTCTGCACACTGAACACTTAATCTAACATCAGTTTCAGCTCCAGTGCCACAACAATAGAAAATCTTTATCGCCTCTTACCTACTATACCTATTTAACTTTTAATTCTGTCCTATTATTGTAGGGTCTTTACCTTTTCAAAATAAAGCACCTTGAGGCGACTACTATTGTAATTTGTTGCTATATCAATAAAATTGATATTGATTGCTATTTGATTTATTATAACTGACCCCTGTCTGCCCTGTTTTATTCTGTGATATTGTATTTGTTTTATTGTTTTGTTGTTTTCTTATCCTCCTACTTACATCATCTAATTTTCTTTTTTGTTCCTGTTGTATAGAATCACTTTTAAGTTAGTAAAGCTCATGCAATATCATTCGATATATTTAATTTTAAGAGAGATTTAAAGAAAGCCTTGTTTTACTCTACAGTATAGCATAGTGCATCTAAAGCAAAATTATATTGGTCGTTTAGTAGGTTTACACCACAAAATCATGCATTTTGGAGAAATCACTTTTAGGCAGAGAACTTGTTTTTATTTACTTCAGTTTTATTACACTTCTTAGTATGCAACTGACCAGAAGTCACTTTTCTTTGCTACAGCAAATGACATTTATGAACTAGTGCTGACATCTTAAACGTATTACCGATAAAAGCTGGTGGAGCGTTTTTGGGTTTTTCTTTTTTCACTCCTCAGGGTTATGCAGCATTCAGACTGAGAAGAGAGAGAGGCTGAATAGTTGCTAAGCACTGAATTCCTTTTAATCCACTGCTGAATCCAGCTTATTTAGACAGGTATTTAAAAAATGTCCAACAATGTTAAGAACTACTATTTGACTGGAGTTTGGGTTGTTAATATATTCTGTGTAATCTGTAAAACATATATTCAAGCATGAGGTCAGTTGTAAGCTCAAAGGCAACAATAGTGTGAATATGATGAAGTGACAAGCAGGTCTTTGCATACTTAATTATTACGAAAAGATGCTTAAGAGCTTTTCCTATACCACAACAACACCTTTGTTTTATAACCTAGTTCAGGAGGGCAGCCAGTTTGAAATGATCTAATGCTTATATACATGCATCCATGTGGGGTTAAATTCCCATTTTACACCTTTATCATGATACCCTAAACTCAGATGTGGTGAGCAAACATTTGGGCGCATGTGTGCTGCAGAGGTAGTTTAATCCGTTGAGGTCACCAAAAGAACTGGAGGTAGAAGAAAGGGATAAAGGGTTAAAGAAGAAAATATGTGGGGCAGTAGAGCAGAAAGAGAATGTCAGAAACTAAATGGAGGGAAATTCTGACAGAGTGACGGGTTGTGTAAAGACTTTAGACTCTACTGTCTCCGCTGTTTGTGTTTCTCTCACCATGGGGTCCTGTCGTTCAAAATAAGACTGCTCTGTTTAAGAACGACCACACTGGGGCTACCAGGTCCCTGCAACAGAAAGTGTGTGTGTGCATGCCAAATCTAGTGAGTTGGAGGCTTGTTGTGCTTAAGTGCGAGCTGTTTTTTTGTTTTGTTTTTTAAACTTTGTGCATATGTGAATACGAAAGAGGGAATTAGTTGTTATAGAAGTGCGTTTGTGAGCATGTGATGGGTTGGTTGAGTTTGTGCTATGCCGTGTGTGTTAGTGTGTGCATGTTCAGAGCATTTGAAGAGGCTTATTACCCTATTCACTCCCCAAGAGAGAGACAGATCCTCATTCAGTTTAAAAGTTCCTGTTTGTTTCAATTGAACACTTGATTATGTTGCTTGTTCTGACAGTCTATTGAAGCCACCAGCCTAAATGAAGCAATCATTTATTTATGTGCAGAACAAAGGCACTGCCTGGCCCTGTTTTTTGGCACAATGTTCCCATCTACATAGCTTCCACTATGCTTATTCACCCTCACAATGCCTCACAATGCTTTGTAAAGAAAGATTTAAGGAGAGATTGGAGAGATTTTCCCGTTTCTCAAACGCTGCTCTGTACCCTGCTGTAAATATAGTAAAACAGATTTTTGCAATGAAAATAAGAACCATAATTGTTTGAATTCCCTAACCTAATAACATTGTCTGTGTGTTACACCAATAATGCTGTTTTAAAATGAAGCTGAAAAAGTTTTAAAGTATCAGGCAAGAAAAAAAAAAAAGAAAACCATATTGCCTAACAATTATCATTCTCTTTTTAAAGGACTTCTATCACCTTTACCATAAGGTTTTACATTTTTATAATGATTTTGTCCTTTTAATAAAAATAAAAAAGGCAATGGTGTAATCTGTAATAAGCTAAAACATATAAAATCATTTTTCCCCTTAAATCCATCTTTCTCCCCCTTTCTTTCCATGTTTATGACAACCATCTGTTGTTTCTTCCAGACCTTCCAGATGATTATGTAATATCAGCTTTGGGGTACTTGCATGGTTTGTTAATCCATCACCTCCACTGCATGTATGCCTCAGTGCACATCATCCTATTTCTGTGTGTGGGTTCTGTACTGAGGTCTATCAGTTCAGTTGACATGTTTCCCTTGGAATTAACACATTAATATAGGTTATCCATGTCTTATGGACTTAATCTGAATGCATGACCCAGCTACAGAACTGTGTGTGGAAATGTGTGTGTGCAACTAGCGAGAGATATTTAACCCAGCTTCACACTAACATACACACATACACAAACACACCAGCATTGATCCCTTTCTCACGAAAAGCCACTCAACACGAGGCAGCTCTAGTGTTTTCAGCTCACTGCAGGTCAGCATTAAAAGCTCTAGCGCTACTAATTGTGCACTTATGTGAGCCACATTCAGCTCTCAATCCTCCAAAAATAGCTCTCTTATACATAAAATATATACAGGATTATTGAATAGTTTTGTAACTATAAAGAACAACTGAACTGCTTTTCAGACATTCTACCATGTTTTGTCATAAAAAGTACGCTCGTGTGTATTGCTGCCTATAGAACTACCAACCTACAAAAAATTGTAGCCTTTTTTTATGCGCACTTTTTAAAAACTGAATGGTATAAAATAATTTTTAAAAAAGCATGTTCTAAGATCACATACTAATGCTAACAAGCAATAACTTGCACTTCGCTTCTGTTTGCTGTATTTTCAACCTCAAAATTCCACTCAATCTGATACCAAGTTAATCCCTCTTCCGCTCCTTCTCATTTTTCCAGGATCTTTTAGAGGTCAGCGTCTTTTACATTGCTGTATCACTTGTAATCAATATACCTGTGCTGTGATCATTATTGTTTTTTCTGCTTCTATGTGGTGTTCTCATGTACATTTTTTTTTTAATTAATTAAAAAAATGCACTGATAGATGCAAGTTGTAGCAGATGGATGCACAGGCGGCTTAGATGGTGTTAGGACATGTGTGGGTGATCTTCTTCAGCTCCATTGTCACACTCTTGGCTCCCCACCTACATCTCTATCATTTCATTTGACCCTCTCTCCTACGCTTCTCAGTTTCTTTTGTTCTCACTTTCACACTTTCTCTGTGTCGCTCCTCGTGCGAGCGTTGCTATACTTTCTGGATGGTTCGCCGATCGAAAGAGTCCTGCCACAATGTGAGTGTGGGTGAACGTGTGTTTGCATTATCTGCAATGAGACATGGTCTTGTGAGAGTCTCTACATCACCTGTTGCCATGGTAGTTAAATAGGCAGAGAAGGAAAGGGAGGAATGGAGGGAGCCAGGCAGGCAGAGGAAGGGAGCAGAGGGAAATTAGATGAGTGCATGCTCTAAAATAAACTGAGGGGAAGGACTGCAAATAACAGGGAAAAGGGAGGAAATTGGAGATTCATACTTGTAGCTAAGTCATTTGGTTGAACAATACAAATTGCCCTGGAGTGCTATTTGTCTTTGAAGATTGGACGAGTCATCGGAAGTCTTAAAAATCTGTGATGTTTACAGTCAGAGCAGTGTAATCACTGAGAAACATGGTGTAGCTGCGTCTCTCCACCCACACTAATGAAACAGCAGTTGCCGGTAATATAATGCATAAGGCAAAGACAACCCATAATTTTCTCTTTCTCCAGTCAGCCATGTCTGCCTTTGCTAGACATCACTGAAGAAAGATGTAATTTCAAGTAATTTTAGACTGTCATAGATAATTTAATGGATCTCTTCTTAGCATAGGTAATACCAGTAACCCTTTCCAACAGCTGATTATATGAAAGATGTGTCTACTCCTTTTTCTTCTTCTCAGTTTGTCTTGCAAGAAATTTGTTCACCATGTTCAGAAAGAGACAGTGTTGTGTTTTGTCTCATCTAATTTGTTGTAAGTGAGATGGGAATTTGCTATAAGTTTACAGTAGGAAAAGCTGTGGATAAAGAAATTGAGCAAAACATGACTGTTTCTGTTAATATAAATATACAGAAACAGCCATATATATTTTTTATATATATATATATGGCTATAATATAAATATGAATATAACATTTAAAGATTGTTGAGGTTTTAAGTGGATAGAAAATGCTTAAATCCATGTTCATTGATTGCGCCGACATATCTTGTGCAAGGCATAAATAATTTAGCACCTTTTCCTGCACATTACAATAAAATGTTAGCAGGTTGATTGAAAAGAAATCAAGGAATGTGCACCACTGGATTATTCACACAGAGGAGATATTGGATGTTTATAGTTTGGTTAAATAGTTTTTGTTGAACATAAAATGAAGGGGGGTGGGGGAGTCGATGAATGCTGATGTTGGAAGAGTAAAAAAGGAAAAGGAGAGGTAGAGGTGGACAAGTGCGTGTCAGCGTAATTGCAGGGAGTAAATGGGAGGCAAGAAAAATAAGAGATGAATACGGGAGAAAGAAGATGGGAGGAGAGGAGGAGGGGAAGTGAACGTGAAGGGGAATGCCATTTGCGGCTTTGTCTGGTCCTCCCGAGCGAACGACGGATAGACATGGATAAACGAACAACTGAATGAAAAGAGGAGAGGGTGTGAGAGAACGCTGCCCCTTCTTTAACTGTCTTTTCAGAGATTAGGGAGGAGAGCATCACAGTGTGTGCAGTTCATCTATTCATGGCCAACGCCTGCGTCTCTCACAAGCATGTGAAAGAAGAGAGGGAGCAGGGACTTAGCCGCAGAGAGACTGTGTGTGTGGATTTCTTTATGAACGCATTAATCACGCGTACATTTTTATCAGATAGCTATGGGATTAATTCTGTCTGGTAAAAGTGGAGAAAAACTAGGCGTCAGTAAGAAAACAGGAGGTGAGCTGATACAAGGAGAGGGAGTATGTAGTCTACGTGACTGTGAACTGCAATAATGCACTTCTCTTGCACAATAGAGCAAGAGAGACAGTGTGATTGGCTTTAATGTATGGGAGCATTAAAGGAGAATGCTGTTAACAGTCTTGAGTATGTGGAGGGATCAAGTGGCAGGAAGAGAGGCTGACGCAAACAGGAGCTTTTTAGTTCCCGCAGTAAGCAGGAGAGAAATACACGATTTAGTTCTCATAGCTTAGTGGAGTGGGGATGTTGCAGGGATGTTATGTTTAAGATGGCTAATGGAAGTAGAGCCGATGTGGTCTGACAGCAATTTGTGCTGCAGGGCCTGCCTGGCTCATTTGAGAGTGAGTTGTGTGTGAGACAGAGATTGGAAGAGAGGAAGGAAAAGAAATCCAGAGCGTGTGATGGTGATGTGTCCAGATGGGCTTTGCTAAGGTTTAGTAGGCAAAAGCTTGATTTGTCTTCTCTAAATTCCCTCTCGTGCATCAGAGGTGAAAGAAGTCATATCTTCTAGCAGTGCATCAAAAGATCAGCATTTTAGTACTGTTAATTTACAGGCAGATTGAGGTGGCTTTATAGAGAAAGTGCGTATAAAAATGACACATTAGTAAAACATATAATCTACAAGTTTCTTAGAGAATTTATTACTAAATGTAAAAATGCATTAATATTAGATATTTCTGGGTTTAACAGCCGTGTAACCAATTTTTTGCCATCACGATTAATATCTAAAAGCTTGTTATTGAGCATTATGTATCCCAATATAACTATTCTGTGGTGAGGGCGGGGGGAAAAACAAAACTCTTTGTGTAAGCTAAGAACTAAATTAATTATTGTGCATTTGTTAGTCACGCATGTCAGAAGGTTAAATTAGACCCTATATAAAAGTATAGGGTATTTGGGGGGAGGGGTTAGAAAAAAGCATTACTTGCCAGTTCAGAAGCCATTTCATTGGAGGCTTTTGCTCACCAGCCTGTCACCTTGATTTGACCACAACACAAAGCTGGTGACAGTTTCAGGAAGTGTGCGTGTGTTCGTCTGGGCTTCTCACACTCTAAACACTCTTTCCAATCCATTTGACTCCCTAATCCACCGAGAAACCGCCGCTCTTTTTCCCATTCCACTTTTTTTTTCTTTTCCCTCTACCCCTCCCTCAACAGTTGACGAAGTGTCTGAGTTTCTGCAAAGTTGGCTAACTGGATTTTCTACAAAATCCACATACGCACACACACATAGACTGGCTAAACTGACTACTCAAAGATATTAGAGATTCAAAAACCAAATGTTCATATTTGGATATGAATCCTGTTTCCTGTTAACTGTTCTTGGCTGCTTTGGAGGGGGAGAGGAAAAGTAAGGAAAAAAAGGGAGTTGGGCAACGAAAACAAATTTAATTAGTTGAATGGCCAGTTGGGAATATTGGACGGCAAGGGTGTTAACTCGTTTGTAATGAGTTGTGGTAAGGCCAGCTTTATTGACATTGTGGTAGAACAATGTTAAGATATTTGAAAAATGTAAGGGCACAAAGCAGCTCACCATCTGATTGTGTATCATTCACAAAAGACATGTTAGTGTGTCATAAGGAAAATAAATGAGAAAAACGGAAATATGTAATGGCTCTAAATTTTTGACCATGGACCATGAGCTTCATATTTCAGTAGCCTAAGGCAGAAGTTTATATAATGTATATATAACACATTGTCACCATTTTATTGAGCTTTCTTGCCGTGCATTCACCAGGTAAGCCCCTTTTCCTTCCCAAGGGACATGATTGGTTGGTGAGCGTGAGGAAGGAAGTGCTTTGATCAGCTATAAAGATTCCAGTTTCCCTTCAATCCTATATTTTTTCCTACTTTTTGATTTTGCACTTTTGTCTTTTTTTTTCTTTCACTTACATCTTTAAATTAGTTTTTGCTGTCGATCTGCTGTTTACCAAAAGTATTGCCTGCATTAGGTGAAGGTTTATCACATGCCTCTTTCTTTCTCTCAGTTTTTCCTTTTTCTTTCTTTCTTTTTTCTTTCCGAAGCTTTTTTAGTCTCCTTTCATTTCTTTCCCTCTCCCTCCCCCGGCTTTCTTTTGAGAGAGAGAGTAAAGAGAAAGAAACTTAATCCCTCTATTGAAAAAGAGGTGGACCAGTCAGGGGCCTTTTTTCTTATTTTGCTCAAAAACCCACTCTGGTTCTCATTCTTTTCTTTGTGAATACTCAAAGTTGCCTGTCCTGAGCACTTGCTCACACACATGTGATTTTTTTTTTTTTCAATTGATTTTCCCCACCATTGTCTGTTTTTGATGGATGGCTAAATTCTGCATGTTGTTCTTACTGTTAAGACTGTAATGTACAGTTTAAATTAAAAATATTGTTATATTTGATTTTAGGGACTTTAAACTATACCAGTGGGGGTGCCACAAATTCAGAAAGCATAAGTTTCCCATGCACAGCCATTGGTTCAGCGGCACTCATGCTGCACTAAGGGCTATGATGAAAGCCAAATTTGTGAATGTTAAAATGTTTCTCACAAATACAGATACTCTGTGACTGAGGTCAAACCAGCATTCATACCATTTTAAAGCTGTGTGGGGGAGATGTCAAATTGAAGTATTGCATGATGGATGGGGTTCTGGAATTATGTTTGGTGACCATTTGATAACTGTAGACTTTTTTTAAGCTATACGCTTTGTTCAACTATGTTCTTTACTGGACACAGTAATTTTTTATAACCTACATTAGCCTTGATTATTCATTACAATATTTTAAATTCATCTAGTGACTGCTGTGTCAGGTTTTTTTTAAAAACCTTTAGGGACTGAGCATAAAATGTTTTTGCACATCTCCAGTTATAATTCACAAGTGTTCAAGTGTGATCTGATCTTCATGTAATTCACAAATATAGAAGACACAGTCTGAAATTGTTTTATTACTTTAGTTAATCAAAGTTAATTGAAAATCAAGTACATAAACATTCTGCTGACAGTGAAGCATTATGAAAGGAGTGTCAAGGTCAGAGTCTAAAGGAACAGCAATTTAAAATTGTATCCAGACGTTTTACAGGGGAGAGTCAGGGCACCAGTGTATGATGTGTATGACAGTGTATGAAGCTTAGGAGAGATTGTGTGATGCAAAAAAAACAATTATTCAAAGTACACAACTAAATCGACACAATGATTGACAAAGATAATTAATATTATCTTTTCTACCCAGGCTAAAGCAATGACCTAAAACCAATTGCGATGCTGCTGGATGACCTAAATAGTGCAGCTTAATTGAGACATGATGAACTAAAACAGTTTTGTGGGGGAGGAATGATTCAAAATTCCTCTTGCTTGTTGTCTGTGAAGCAGCTACAGGGAACATTTTGTTTTTGTATCTTGTACTGTGTGTGTCTTTGTCCCTGTGTGAGTGGCTGTTAAATGAGTTTGTCACATTATGTTTTCTGTAATTGTGGCTCAGTTATCTAAGGTCGGACTGCATTTTAGAATCCATTCGGAAATGGTGGTAATGCCAGAGTTTTCACAAATTTGTTTTCCAGTAGGTGTGCTACTAAGGATTGACATATAGCTGCCATTTAAGGATATAAAAACAAAATGAAAGGAAACATATAAAATATATATATAGAAAAAATAGATTAAAAAAGGACACCACAAACTCTTTAGATTTTTAAATGACGTCAGCATTTTTCCAGCAGCTGCAGACAGCAGTCTGTTGCACAGAGTGCTTGCTCACTCGTGGATGATATGTTTGTATGCATTAAATTGCATATTTCCCAGCAAATTTACTTGGGCAGAAACATGGCAGTAGTTTAAATAATCTGCTTTTCTAAAGTATTGGACTGCAACTGTTAGTTTATTTGTGATATCTCAATAACTTAGCTAACTGGGATATGTAATGGATAAGACTATATGCTGGTATACTGCAGATTTCAATGGAGGTGCATTGTACATTTACTTTGTTTTTCGTGTTTTGTTTTTTTTTAAAGGTAGGTACCTGTTTTCTTAATAGTGTGACTTTATTCTTGCTTCATCATCCTTCCACTATAGACTAAAATAAATAAAACAATGCAGGAAGCAGATTCACTGCAATGGTTGTATCCTCTTTTCCCCACCCTACTCATTCTTCCACATCTTTCCATGTCTTAATAGGCTGTCCTCTCCCCCAAGGCAGATTTGTGGGCTATTCTACTTTCCTTTCCCTGTTCCTCCATCACAACTGACACACAAAATGCCAAGCAATTCACTCAAGTTGCCCACCATGGAAGGCTGATTGCCATCCCCCTTCTCTCTTGCTGGGTGGCACAGTTAGACCACTTAATATCAATATTCTCTTTGTGGTAGGAGATGTGGGGGCAATTGCCCTGACTGCCAAAATAGTTGTGCACACACACACGCTGACTTTTTCAGGCACGCAAGCCTAGCATAAGCACACACACTGGAAACGCAATAAGTGGGACATAGGCTAAATACAAGAACACTGACACATACACACAAGTGCACATGTAAACCTACACGCACTGGCAAAATGGGCAGAATGGGGACATGTAGAAAAGGAGTTGCACACACATTTGCTGTAGAGTTAGTATGAGGAGAAGAAAGCCTCCAGTCGCCCATGCAGTCAGACACACACTCATGCAGAAAGCAGATACTCGTTGTCTAAGTGTGGCCTTAGGCTCGCTGAGTGAGGTGGGAGTTGAAACTGAGGACCAGAACACTTTCAGATTTTATTTGGGTTTTTTTTTTTTAATGGCTTGGAAAGAATTATACTGCACTTTACTGAAAGAGTGCACCAGTACAGAAACGGAGAACGCAAATGGTGAAGTGATACATTCAAGTAAATTTAAAAATTCATTTGAGGAATTTACAACGTACTTGGAGTCACATCACAGAACACTTATCATAAACATTCAAATTAGCAGTGATATTTGTGGCAGTGAGCCACAGTACCATATGAGCCGAATCAAATCCTGAACTGTTTTTTGCAGTCGCTACATCTCCAACTGCAGAAGTGAGGGAGAGGTTTTAAGCTGCTGACAGTTACAGCTTGTCTTGTTTGTCTGTCTTCTATATTAAGCATGAATAGATGTGTCACGATCCTGGGTCTTATGACCCAGTGTTTTGAGTTTTAGTTCATTTTGATGTTTTAGTTTATGTAAGCCCTTCAGGTTCCTAAGTTCATTTGTTATCATGCTTAAGTGTTTCTAGTTCTTATTATTTCCCCCTCGTGTTTCCAACTATGGTAAATCTCCCCTGCTTTTCATGTGTTTCATGTCTGTGTCTTACATTGTGAAGTTTGGGTTGTCATGTCTACGTCTCATTATGTTTCCTGTTTTATTGTGAAGAGGTCTGGTGTTTCTGTGTTCATCGTGTTCAGTTTTACTCTTCCCCTGTGGCGTTGTTATGTTCATGTTGATCTACTGTGCCTTTCTGTTCCATGTTTCAGATCCCTATGTTCTGTCTCCCCCAGTCTGTTAAGTCCACATGTCTTGAGTTCCGTCAGTGTGTTTCCTTTTTTACTTTCACAGTCTGTTCTATGTTAATGTTTCTAGTTTTGCTTCCCTTGCCTCGTCCTGCTCAATTACTCTCAGCTGTGCTCTCCTCCTGTGGCTCATTCCCCCTCGTTATCCCTCAGTGTATTTAAGCCCCATGTTTCTCTTTGTCAGTGTTGCGTCCTCCCTCATAGCTGTGTGATTTCTCCCCGTGCTTTAGTCTCCCCAGTTTAAGTTCAGTACTGTTTTTTGTGTTTCACTTTATGCCAGCATTAAAGCTGTGTTTTTGAGTTTACGTTTCGTCTCCGTGAGTTTGCGTTTGGGTCCTACTTTTGCCTGCACACAGCCGTACTGTGACAGAAGGACGCAACCAGACAATGGACCCAGCAACTCATAATCCCTCCGCTGAACTCCGGGAGGACATGATCTATGCGGTGGAGTTTCTATGCCAGGAATGGTTTGCGCTGCCCTTTGAAGAGTACCAGGAGGAGTTAGCCATCCGTCTGCAGAGGATGGTTTCTGGACTTCCCTGGCTATTTGGCACGCTAAACCCTCTCATCCAGGACTTCCTCGTTTCCACCGTACACATCCGCCCGGATCGGCCTCTCCACTATGAAGACTCGGAGGAGGTTCAGCCCGGTCCGCTGGAGGATTCGCGGGCTGGCACGTCTCCTCCCCCTCCTTCCCGGAGAAAACGGCGTTCACGCCGTCAGCGATCCCGAGCAGCGGAGCAGTTTTCTTCCACTGCTGGAGGGCCCGAGGAGCCCGTCCAGCTTCATGCCACGTCAGCTGGAGGGCCCGAGGAGCCCGTCCAGCCTCAAGTCACGTCAGCTGGAGGGCCCGAGGAGCCCATCCAGCCTCATGCCTCGTCAGCTGGAGGGCCCGGGGAGCCCATCCAGCCTCATGCCTCGTCAGCTGGAGGGCCCGAGGAGCCCATCCAGCCTCATGCCACGTCAGCTGGGGGTTCAGGAGAACCGCACCAGCCTCATGCCACGTCTGCTGGAGGGCCCGAGGAGCCCTTCCGGCCTCATGCCACGTCTGCTGGAGGGCCCGAGGAGCCCTTCCGGCCTCACGCCACGTCTGCTGGGGGGCCCGAGGAGCCCTTCCGGCCTCACGCCACGTCTGCTGGGGGGCCCGAGGAGCCCTTCCGGCCTCACGCCACGTCTGCTGGGGGGCCCGAGGAGCCCTTCCGGCCTCACGCCACGTCTGCTGGGGGGCCCGAGGAGCCCGTTCAGCCTCGTGCTTCGTCAGCTGGAGGGCATGAGGAGCCCGTCTGGCCACCTTCTGCTTCACCACCTGTGGCTGCCTCACTGTCACCTGGTTCTGCCTGTGCTTCGTCAGCCGCAGCTCCAGCCTGTGCTTCGTCAGCCGCAGCTCCAGCCTGTGCTTCGTCAGCCGCAGCTCCAGCCTGTGCTTCGTCAGCTGCAGCCTCAGAGCCTTCATCCTCGCCCGGTCCGGCCTCTGCATCAGCTGCTCCTGCTCCACCTGGTCCGGCTCCGGCTTCAGTCTCAGAGTCTTCAGCCTCGTCTGGCCCGGCCTCGTCAGAGTCTTCAGCCTCGTCTGGTCCGGCCTCGTCAGAGTCTTCAGCCTCGTCTGGTCCGGCCTCGTCAGAGTCTTCAGCCTCGTCGGGTCCGGCCTCTGCCTGTGCTTCTGCTACGCCTGGTCCGGCCTCTGCCTGTGCTTCTGCTACGCCTGGTCCGGCCTGTGCTTCTGCTACGCCTGGTCCGGCCTGTGCTTCTGCTACGCCTGGTCCGGCCTGTGCTTCTGCTACGCCTGGTCCGGCCTCAGCCTCTGCTTCAGCGTCACCTGGTCCTGTGCCCTCCAAGCCTCGGCCGGTACGCCTGACACTTGGGCGCCGCCGCCGCCTTCCGCACGGCCGGCCCCCTGAACGGTTCCCGCCCCGTCGCCTTCCGCACGGCCGGCCCCCTGAACCGTTTCCGTGTCGCCGCCGTTGCCGTCCGCACGGACGGCCCCCTGATCACATGAACTATGACTTTCTGGACCGTCACCCTCCGGGTCGGCCCCCTGAGGAGTCATGAACTGTTCCCTGCGCTCCTGTGATTTTGATGGACATTTTGTTTGTTTTTTTGTTTTTTGGCCTTGTTTCTAGTTTTGCTTCCCTTGCCTCGTCCTGCTCAATTACTCTCAGCTGTGCTCTCCTCCTGTGGCTCATTCCCCCTCGTTATCCCTCAGTGTATTTAAGCCCCATGTTTCTCTTTGTCAGTGTTGCGTCCTCCCTCATAGCTGTGTGATTTCTCCCCGTGCTTTAGTCTCCCCAGTTTAAGTTCAGTACTGTTTTTTGTGTTTCACTTTATGCCAGCATTAAAGCTGTGTTTTTGAGTTTACGTTTCGTCTCCGTGAGTTTGCGTTTGGGTCCTACTTTTGCCTGCACACAGCCGTACTGTGACAAGATGTTTTGCTACATTAATAAGGATACCTGTTAACACTGTCATTATTATCAGTTAACATCGGAGATAGCATTAGATGGCGTTAAAGAATTTTAGAAGAGTGTCAGTCCATTATATCACTATCTCAAATAACATCTTATTTCTGAGTAAAATCCTTGCAGTGAACATGACTCATGTCAGACACTTGAAACTCTCCAGTTTCAGCTGGCACCACCTGAACATATGTACTGTGGGGGTTTTTTGGGGGGGGGGGGTTGTTTGTTTTTAAACGCAGTACAAAAAAGAAATTGAACGCTCTCACACAGTCATTAAACTTCATATCCTCCTTTTAAGGCCTAGAAATTTTTGCAGGCAAAGTTACCACTTGCAAGTTGCAAATACAAGTGTGTGTGTGTGTGTGTGTGTGTGTGTGTGTGTGTGTGTGTGTGTGTGTGTGTGTGTGTGTGTCTTTTTACGACATCTCAATGTAGACGATGCAAGTGTGTGTCATAATTATTTTTGTAAATTGTATATTAATCCGTTTGATTGCTGTAAACACAAAACTGCTGAAGTGATACTCATGCGCTGTCTAATATCACACAGCTGAGGCATGGTACCCCTCCCAGGCAGGTGAAATTGGTGCAATCTCCCTCTGGCTGAATGTTCATGCACTTTGACTCCAACAGTTTCAAGAGATGCCTGCTGATCCTGTGATCATGTTTTTGGCTTTCTTGGAGATTTTTCTTTTTACACAAAGAATTACTGTATCTTAAATTGTCTGCCAGGTTCTAATTATTTGCACCTAACCCTTTTATTCCAGTGTGGCGAACTTAAAAGTGTGATAAATACTTTTTTTTCATTTTAGAATAAGAACATCTCCTAATAGTTCTGCCTTCAGTCTGATGTGTAGTTTGGTAGATGCAATTTGTATACAAATCTGTCTATAATTTATTGATTAATCCTGGTAACATCATACAATGTCCTTAGCAGAGGAAATAAACAGCACAACTAAAATCCAGTTCCTATATTTCCACTGGCTGGACATATTTGATTGGTTAGATATTTAGCCGAGCCTTCACTCTGGACTTCCCCATCATGTCTTGAGGTTTGCACACTATTCAAACAGAAGTGTGTGCTCCTGTATGGCTCCTGAATCATCTTAGAAAACACTGAAGAGGCAAGATTATGTGAGAATTTCTTAAATATTATTACAGCCAAATAAAAGGATCATTTTTCTAGATCAGTTTTCATACCATTGGGCACAATGCATGCTGCTCATTAAATAGATTTTTTTTAAAAAGAAAAGGAAAAAGAAGCATTGGTTGCAAAATTCATGAAGTTGAGTGGTGGCGTGTGCACACACTCACATTTGTCTTTGTGCAATACGCAAAACTGTGTCACACGTCTCATGCACCACTGCATCCATTTACTGGTGGAACATCTCCAGTGTGCAGATCTAGAACACGGCAATTGAGAACGATCAAAACATACTCGTAAGGCCTGACCTCACACAGAAATGAGCATAAAGCACACACTCGCATTTACTGGTGCATGGATATTTTCACAAATGCTCCCTATATGAGGATGCACTGTAGTTGTTATGATAAGCAATCAATGTAAATTTACTGTTTTGTGTCACACAAACACATTTTTTCCTTTACGCATATGCACAATGCAGTGTTATGTGCTGTCAAGCAAGTGTCAAGCACAATGTTATTAAAACTTGAGTGCATCTGTGAAATAGTATTAAGTGCACAAGTTATAATGTGATTGTTTTAATATGCAAGTAATAAGTAAGTAAGTATGAGTTAAATTTTCCTTGTAATTTGTTTTGAGATCTTCTAACAGCACCATGAAGGTCAAAAGTCATCCTTAAACCGTTAAGTCTGTCCCTACAGGGAACAGGGTATATAATCTCCCATGTGTGAAAAGCCCTGCTGTTTGTTTGCTCATTTTACTGACAAATGGCTGTAGCTCCAGCCTTCAGTAGTCTGCCTTTGCTGTCCCCAACTTCAAAGAGATCTGTGGTAATATGATTGCAGCTGTACATATTTCATAAGCCTCTAACTGCTGATGAAATACTGAGTAGTAGTGTAAGTTGCATCTGAAAGATTATTTGCTATCCTTCTCGCTTTCCCTCCATGCCCTTTGATATCTATTTCTGGCTAAATATGAGCCTTCTCGTGTGTGCTGCCGATAGCATTTAACGTCCTGAGCCTGTGTGTAAATGTATATTTATAAGACACTGCATGTGTGTTAGGATCATCCACATACACGTCATGTTTAATAACAAGCTTTTCATGCTGATTAACACTGACTTTAGTGTTGAATACCAGCAGCACGAAATGTCAGTGTTTAGAGGTATTGCTCTGAGAGTAGGATATCACTTATCATTTACTTTGCACAGTCAGTGTTTTTATGTCATAGAGCTTTGCATAGATAAAAATATTGGTGTCAACATTTTATTTATGCATTTTTTGTTCTTTTTCTCCTCCAAAGCCTTTTCATCCAATGGTAAACCTGGTGTGCAGTGCTGATCTGAGGATGTTCCTGTGTGCACTATACGCTCCAGTCTGCACTGTGTACGGCCACGTTTCCATGCCATGCCGATCCCTTTGCCAGCGGGCCAAGGATGAGTGCCACAAACTCATGGAAATTTTTGGCATAGCCTGGCCAGATGATATGGAGTGCAGCAGGTATGAATCTGCTATATTTAAAAAAAAAAAAAAAAAAAATTAATTTAGCTTTATTGTCATTTTAGACTTGCTGAGATGAGGTACATCTGACTGAAACTTATGCTTGATCTATAGTCCTGCATTAAGTCTACAGCATATAGGCTACAGGGTACAGGTTTAGAGCAATGTCATAACCTAGATAACTCTATGTAGTGATTTCTTACCTTGATGTAGATTATAATATTTTTCCTGAAACTGCTGTGTTGATGTAGCCGTAAGGTCATTGTGGAGGCTGTTGTCTTTATATAATTTCTTTTACTTTTTTGGGGGCAGGTTCCCAGATTGTGACGAGCCCTATCCTCGTCTAGAGGACCTGCTAACAGGCTCTGAACCCACTGACCAATCATCAATGACCGTCCAAAGAGATTATGGTTTCTGGTGCCCCAGAGAGCTCAAGGTCGACCCAGACCTGGGTTACACTTTTATGGGCAGGAAGGACTGTTCTGCCCCATGCCCCTCAATGTTCTTCAACCAGCAGGAGCTCACCTTCATCCGATACTTCATTGGAGTTGTTTCCATTGTTTGTCTGTCTGCAACACTCTTCACCTTCCTGACATTCCTGATTGATGTTACAAGGTTTGAAAAGCTGAATGTAACTTCTTTGAAAGTATTAGTATCGTTGCAGTGGAGAAAGACACAAAGTCATTTTCTTTTATCTTCCTCGATAGGTTTCGGTACCCTGAGCGACCAATCATCTTCTATGCTGTGTGTTACGTCATGGTGTCGCTGGTGTTTTTCCTGGGTTTCCTGCTGGAAGGCAGGGTCGCGTGCAACCCTGTCAGCCCTTCCCAGTTCAGAGCATCCACCATAACACAGGGCTCACACAACAAGGTTTTTGCTCATTTTTATGGAATCTGGGGGAGAAAACTGCCTGATTTAAAATTGTCAGCACATTAGTGATGATTTACTGGGCTAAAAACTTCTAAACTAGATTTTAAATTATTTATTTTGTGGTTGAATGATGAGGTTGACGGATGTTTATTTAGCAATTAATAAAAATAACTATGCTACACTTTAAAAATGCTGTCTTATTAACTTCATTACTTTATCTTTATTACACAGTGCAATTATCTATTTACTGACTTAGAGCGCACACGTGTCATGAATTTACTTTTTACTACTCTATAGTTGCAGATTTACAGTTTTGATGACCTTTCCCAAATGATTAATTGATCAGAGGTTTTTCCTCCTGTGTTTCTCTCTCAGGCATGCACCCTGTTCTTCATGGTTTTGTATTTTTTCACTATGGCCGGCAGTGTGTGGTGGGTCATACTGACAATCACTTGGTTCTTGGCTGCTGTGCCTAAATGGGGCAGCGAGGCCATTGAGAAGAAAGCCCTCCTCTTCCATGCGATTGCCTGGGGCCTCCCAGGGGCCCTGACCGTCACCCTGTTGGCCCTGAATAAAATCGAGGGAGATGGGATCAGTGGAGTGTGTTTCATAGGGCTGTATGACATAGACGCCCTGAGGTGGTTTGTTCTGGCACCGCTCTGTGTCAATGTGGCGGTGAGTACAGTTCAGGAGATAAATGAGTGAGTGGGTGGATGAAAGAAGTGGTGAGTAGGATGGATGTGGTGTGAACCGATTAATGACTGCATGAAATAATACAAGTGTGGACATTGGGAGAGATGGATTGGTTAGTAATGATGGGTGGGTCATTAAATGTCTTTTAGACCTGTCTGTCAGTCACCCAACCTTTAAAAGAGTTTTTTAAAGGTTCACTGAGCCTTAACTTCTTGTCTGTCTTCTGTCAGGTTGGCGTCTCCCTGCTTTTAGTGGGCATTGTCGCTCTGAACAGGGTGCGCATGGAAATTCCTCTGGAGAAGGAGAACCAGACCAAACTAGTCAAGTTCATGATCCGGATGGGAGTGTTCTCTGTGCTGTATCTGGCTCCCTTGTTCACTGTGATTGGCTGCTACATATACGAGCACACATACCGGAAGATCTGGGAGAAAACATGGATGGAGAACAACTGCAGGCGTTATCACATCCCATGCCCATACAAGGTAAAAGGATGAAAATAAGAAAGTGCACGATGTGATGGTGTTAACCTCACTAGACAAACTATGTTTCATTTCTTACTAGATGATGTAATAATATAGTGAAACTTTAGAGAAGACACTATCTGTGCTTGTTAAGACGGTGCATGTGTAAATCATTTTTACAGCTGCCAGCTGTTGTGCTGCAACTTTATACTTGGATAGCCTGTCTTAAGAAAAAAAAGTGTCAGAGTAGCTAATCAAATCTGGTAGTCTACAGTCTGAAAGCACATGCTGCCTGTTTTCTCAGCTGCAAACAAATATCAGAGCTCTGTCACTCACAGTTTGTCTGTGCTGTCATACTGCAAAAGTTGAATGGTGAAAATCCGCAGGTGCTCTGTTTTGAGGAATCTGTGTTTTTCTTTCCTTATTGGGGAGGGAGCTTGTCTGTGTCTCAGGAAAGAAAAGTGTAAGACTACTAAACATATCATAAATAATGAGTGAACAAGATACTTCTCCAGTGGAAGGAGTTAACATCAATATAGCTTCCATTCATGCACTCCTCAAATGGTCAGGATTCCCAAGTTGTGAAGTCATCGCACCAACTTAATTGTGTTCGTGTGCTTTTTTTAAGTCAGACTGAGGGGACAACATGGACCGGGAAAAGGCAAAGTACTGCAAAACAAACAATAAAGTGTTCATAGCTGATTTTGATATATAGTTACTTAACCTGTCTGACAAAGATTATCTCTAGAATTATCATTTTTTTAACTAGTTGGTGTATTTGAAGAGTACCTATGCATTGTCTCACAACCTGGCTCACAGGTAGTAACTAGTAAAGGATCATTTTTTTATGGAACATAATTAAAAAGAACATGTTTGTCAGCTAGTCAGTAGTGGGTGTGTGGCAGAGTCTGTAGAAGGCAAATAACCCAAGAATACGTGCTGTAGCTAAGTGGATCTACCGGTAGTTCAGGAAGCTAGTATTCAAATCAGGGCAGTGAGCAAAAGAGACCTGAAAGGATGGAGCTTTTATAACCAAGCTCACTGGGCCCAGGTTTAGCTCATACAGCCAGTTACTTCGATCAGCACCTGTAGAACAAATCACAGCACAAACCACAAAACACAGACACATTCACCACCCAGGGGCCATCGCAGTTACTGTTAGAAAATAACTAATATGCAATAAAGGAATGAATCAAACTTTTCTTACAACTATTTTCAGCAAGTTATTTACTTTTATCTGCCGGATTTTAAGAAAATGCAACTCACTTAGCCAAAAAAAAGGAAAATCATGTCTGTTTTCTCGGTCTGAAACTCAGTTTTTCCGATTATCTGACCTCACATGAATACACAATTACTCAAGAATGGAGCTCAACGGGTTTTTTTGTTTTTTACCTTTTTTACAAGTTAAGTCTTGCCATGTTCTGTAGGCCAGAAATGTATGAAAACACGAGGGAAAAACAAAGTCTCATTTAAAAAAAAAAAAAAAGTCCAATCATATAATTTTTCTGGTTAGCCAACATTTTAGCTAGTTTATGTTAGCCACTCGGTTCTGAGAAATAAAAACAAAAATGTACAATTACTAGTTTAACGTGAAGATGATTTTTAATTGGTATCTGGAATTTAACCAGGTTTTATTCAGATGAGCTCTTACCTTTGTTGTAGCCGGTGACGTCAGAATTGATTACAGTAGTGGGAAGACATTTAGGAACTACAACAAGAACTCCCATGCTTACTTTATGAAAGAAAGCATTGTGGTGAAGTGGTTAGCACTTTCTCTGCACATGTCCTGATTGGCTGGTGCCTTTCACTGTACAGTTGGCATGTTCTCCCTGCATGGGCTTCTTCCCACATTCCAAAGAGACACACGTCACATTAACTGGTGATCCTAAACTGGCCGTAGGTGTGGATGTGAGACCCTGTGGTCACCTGTCTCTCTGTGTTAGCGACCTGTCCAAAATGTACCCTGCCTCTTCTCCGATGACTGCTGGGATAGGCTCCAGCCCCCCGCGTCCCTAAGTTAAGCCGTTAGATGGATGGATAGATGGATTATTTCATGATCAAAGGCCCAATCTCAATTCTCCCCTTCCATTTTTCACTGCAGCTTAGGGCAAGGTGGTCCTCCACGCTTTGTTTGGGGGGCTAGATGACCACTATCCTTCAATTTCCCAAAGAAATGGGATACCTAGGGGCCAAGGGTGGGAGCTGGGATTTGGCCAAAGATGCTGAGTGCTTGGTTGAGAGTGGGTAAGAGCTGGCACTTAGTTGTGTGTGCGGCTGAGTGAGTAGGTATTTGTGAGGGAGGGGAGCAGAGTGTGGCATGCATCATTAGCTCAGCTAATATAGCTCTCAAGACCAATTCCACAAAAAAAAACCAACCTCTCCCATCTTTGTTTTGCTCCGTTTCCTTTTCTCTTTGTATTTCAGTTAATTTTCTCATGCATCTTTCAGCCCCTCTGCTCCCTGGGCTGCTTAGTCACGGTCTGCTGCCAGTCCTCCATAAGGGCTTTATCCTGTTTATGAAGATGGGTGGGAATGCAGTGATTCATATAGTCCAGTGCTAAATTATTAACCAGATAATTGTGCACAGTGCAGACGCTAACATACTCCATCCCTACCTGTGTGTCAGTCAGTTGGATGTGTGCACACACACACATACACCTTTACTTCATAAGGCTTTGTCATTGTTTCCATCACATGTCAAATTGTGTGAGTGTGTCTGTGTGTTTGTGAAGATCATGAAGATCCCCTTTACGTCCTATTACAGCTCTGGAATTTCAATATTGCTGTGTGTTATGTGATCTTTGCCTGGGGGTTTTCTGTGTGTTCTGGGAGAGGGCGCAGTTGCTTGTTCTTGGATAATTGAAGATTCTTTTGTGGTGTCAAAGTTCATTTGAGTTTCTTTCTTTGTGTGTGTTCACGGGTGATAATTTACTGAAGACCCAGGGCTTCTCGTTTTATCTGATGATCTAAATAAGACACATTTCATCTCAGCATGGGTGACAGAGACTTAAGCTAATTAATAAATGGAAATTCTTCTGGGCCCGGGTTTCAAAAACAATAAATCTCTTATCTCACTAAAAGGCTCAGCTGCTCATGGATTTTACCCTCACTGTAGTGAGGGTCAATTGCTTTAATAGCATCTTTAGGAAGATTTTTATCTTAATTTAAAAAGAAAATTTAAAGAATTTGATATCTTAAAGACCACCTAAAGTACAATATAATGGTTTTCCACAAAAACTTTTTAACACAGTACTCAGTGTGTTTGATGGTTTCCCATAGTGAAATTTTATCGGACAGATGAAACCATGATTTGGGATTGAACGACACAGCGTTCTGTTTGTTGTATTTCTTAAAAATCTGGGATTTATATTCAATAAAAAGAGGACCAAGAACCAAATCTCTGCCCTCTGCTAGGAGATCCATCAAACAGCTCGGTTTGTCTAGATTATGTTTGAGGATTTTAGTTTGTTAAATGTTGGTGGATCCAAAGCTTTTAGCATATCTTTCATGTTTAGTTGTCGAGGAAATATTCTACTGCACAATTAGTCTGCCTACATTATAATCGAAGCCTTTGTTCTCTTCCTCTCTCTCCTCTGCTTCACTTTACTCTGTGTTTTTAAAAACTCCATGCTGTGCTGATTAGATGATTGCATCATTAACGTGTGCATTTTATTTTATTTTCAGGTTGAGGAGACCAGCAGACCGGCCATGGTTTTGTTCCTAATTAAATATCTGATGATGCTCGTGGTGGGGATCCCCTCTGTTTTCTGGGTGGGCAGCAAGAAGACCTGTTTTGAGTGGGCCAGTTTCCTACATGGACGCAGGCGCAAAGAGTAAGAAGAGACTGTGTGTCTTTTAATGTTCGAGAGAACTAAATTGAGTTTATCACAACTAATTATGCACTTAGAAGTATCTTGTACTTTGTTTCACATGCAATTTTCCTTCCCTCTCAGTTGTTCAGGGGTTTAGTATCTCTACTGTATTTCCTTTTGTGGTGACACGTTGCTATACAACAGCACATTAATCATTAATCTTCCCTATCCTGTCCTTATCAACTGTTTTCTTGTCTCTTTCCCGTATTTCTTCTTGAATCCTAAATGTCTTCCTACTCCTTCCCCCCCAATCTGTCTCTTGGTTCCAATTTTATCTGCGACTTGTCCCCTGTCTGTAAAAACATCCCACCTCTGACCTCCTTCACCTTTTTCTTTCTGCAGCAGTGGGGTGAATGAGTCTCGCCAGGTGCTGCAAGAGCAGCCGGACTTTGCTCAGTCTCTGCTGCGTGAGCCCAACACCCCCATCGTTAGGAAGTCCAGAGGGACATCCACTCAGGTAGGACTGCAAAGACAACAGCAAAAAGAAAAGCAGGATGGAATTATTTATAAGTGCCGTGGGAGTAAAGTCCAAACATGAATGTCCACAGGTTACGGCTCTGAGCTCTTTTGAAACTGATGAAAGGAAGAGAAGACTGAAATGAAAGATCGTATCTTGTATGCCTGTTTTTTTTTGTCAGCATCTAGAAGCTTTGATAAAGGTTTAATCAGACTGGTGTTTTCATGTACATATTTCTTCATTGATAATATTTAGCCGCATCATCAATGAAGCTTTTCAACCCCTGTGAACCTGGCTAGGTGTCTATCATAATAATAAAAGTAATAACCTGAGGCATAATCTTGTCATTAGATTTGAGTCAAGATCCAAAAGATATGAATGTCTTATGCTGGAGTAATGTACACAGAGCCTTGAGCAAGATGTAGCCTTTTGGATTTGAATATTTACACGTTGTGCAAAGGTGTCGGGTGTTAAATTAAATCTTTAATCTCAGCGGTTTCAGCGCTACATGTGTTTGATCTCTCCTCCTGTAGGGCACTTCCACACACGCCTCCTCCACCCACTTAGCTGTTCTAGACGACCTTGATGAACCAGTTAGAACTCACCACGGGCACCCCTCCTCCACCAGGAGTAAGGCCAGCAGCGTCCACAGCAAGGCCAGCTACCACAGCAGCCTGCGGCGCACTCGAGATGACAGGTAGACCAGGAAATCCACGATGCTCTCGCTTCCTCTCAGACGATGTGAATCAGTCGAAGCTCAGCTTTTCTTTCATTGCTTCTCCCCCATTAGGAGCGATACCGTGGTTTACCGAGGTACAGAGGACCGCAGTTTCCATGGCAGCAATCCACGTCTCGACCATCCGCTCTCCACTCACAGCAGCCTCCATCAGATAGACAGCCACTCGAGGCACAGCAGCCAGCGAGACGTGTCTGTGGCCCCACCTACCCTCATCACACATGGAACGACGGCGAGTGACGGCCGAGCGGCTGAGAACGAAGGCACCAACGCCTGAGACACTGGATCAGTGAAAGGATGGAGACGTGAAGCAGATACACAGCAGTCTGTTTGTTTTCTTTTTTGAGGATGGGGAATGTGTCTCTGAGTGCTGTGTTGGTAATCTGTGGTTGTTTGTGAGCAGTAACCATGACTCCTCTAAATTTTGATGGAGTTTGGCTGTAAGGTGGACCAGTTTGCTCACTGAATTATTTTGAGTTTACACCTGGTCTGCTTGATTCAACAGGCTGAGCCAACAGGAATAAATCCCCGTCCTCTTTTGGTGACACTCGAGACATTATTCAGGGAAAGCTAGCAATGGAAACAAACAGACACTGACAAAGGTGTCTCTCAGTCTGGTTGATAGTGGCATCATCCATATATTGGTGATCATCTTTCAGGACCTATATGAATATAATGTTAAATACCCGAACACTGCCGACTCCACTGCTCTGGATTGCAGCTCTTAATGAGTGATGTTTGTCTTTGCGTGGCTTCAGAAAATGGAAAAAAAAAAATGGGCCTAATGTGAAATTATGGACCTCTCTGTGGTTTGAGTTATTTTTATACTGTGAAGTTTGTCTTCTGCTGCTGGAAGCTTCATTGTGTGTGTGTGTGTGTGTGTGTGTGTGTGTGTGTGTGTGTGTGTGTGTGTGTGTGAGAGTGAAAGTGGGAAAGTGGGAAATGGAGACATGACTAGTGATGTGTTTTTAAATTTTAATTCTCCCCTGGAGCTTGAAGGAGGGAGCTGAAAGACGAAACGTTTTCCACCCATGAATGTAAAAGGGTTGTTTCAGAGAGTGATAAAATATGGCCATGGCTGTAATGGATGATCTGTGCTCTTATTTACATGCACAGATATTTATTTCAAGTCAGCCAAAAAAGTATTTTAGTACTGACATATACAATATAAAAGATGGACATAGCTACCATGTAATCACCCTCTAGTTTGTGAAGTCCCACCTTGAAGCTTCGATGAGCCATCTTGCTGTTGAAACTGGATGTGATGGAAGAAAGCCGGTTTGACTGTGAAACTACACTCATTGGCTAACATCCTGTCAATCACAAGTTATCATTATTATTATTATATCACAAGTTATTTTTATTCAGCGTTATCTCAAATAAGTGGCTGAAACAATAAACCCAGCAGGAAAGTGTTTCCAGAGGTCAGCTCAGAAAGCCCCAAGTTTTTTTTTTTGGCCACCACAGCTATCGCCCCCTGGTGACCGTAA